>NC_047121.1:19495336-20234087 GCF_902500255.1 Thalassophryne amazonica | reverse complement strand
AACCAGGTTAGTCCCACTGACATCGTGATCTCTTTTACAAGGGAAACCTGGACAGTTTTGAAAGTTTCCAGTTCACCTAACCTGCATGTATGTGTTGGAGGAAACTGGAGCACGCGGAAAAAACCCATGCAAACATGGGGAGAACATGCAAACTCCACATATAAAGGCCACTGGTGTGAATCGATCCCATGACCTTCTTGCTGTGAGGTAACACATGCATTGGTACTTAGTCTCTGCAGAGGATCCTTGGGCACTGACTGTGTGTCAAACGAATGGTTACTTGGAGAGGCCCAGATGAAGAGCATCACTTGCATTGCAAAGGAACATCAATGGAAATGCATCACATGTGTTCCATGTGGTGCATGATCCTGCACACTGATGCCTCAGTGTTGAGGATTCCAATGGCTGCTTGGGTGGCGGCATCCAGAACTCAACGTAGTTCCATGTTGTGGGAATTGCAGCAACATAAAACACCTCACCTGATCTCAACAATGGATGAAATTGACATCCAAGACATATTCATTGACTTGGAAATGTTTGTGTCCATCCTCTGACTTTTCTAAAAAAAAAAAAACTAAACTGTCTCTAAAAGTGATTATTTAGTTGTGTTATGCAAATATAAAAATAATCAGAATCATTACTTAGGCAGCATGGTGGTTTCATGGTTAGCACCACACACACACACACACACACACACACATACACACACACAGTGAGAAAGTTCCATGTTTCTTCTGTGTGGAACATACATGTTCTCCAAGTGTTTGCATAAGATCCTTTGGGCACTCCAGCTTCCTCCCACTTGCAAAGACCTGCAGGTTTGGTGAATTGGGAACTCCAGACCAGAACCACATCTTTTGATCAGACCACAAATCAGTTGTTTGGTCCCGACTGTTGTTTGGTTTTCACAAATCTTGGACCAAACTTAAAAGTCTGAAAGTACAAACCAAACAAAGGCGATGTGAAAATATCTTTGATTTTCTCTCTGTTGAGGATATTTCATTTTCAACTACAGTCATCAATCATTTCACGCTAATTGTGCAACGACTAATCTGAATTATGTTTTTTGTGTGTGTGTGTTTTTTTTTCCAGATATCAAGATATATGTGAGGACTTTCTTCTGATGTAGTTTGAGACTGATCCAATGAGGATGTCGCTTAGAATCAAACAAAAAGGGAAACTGGTGGAATTCTACTTTCAGACCAAATCGATCGTTCGAACCCAACGACAATATCAATGCCATTTTGCAGTTGGAAAAGCTCCAAACAAATGAGCAAATATTTGCTCATTTTGAAATAGATGCCTGCAACACGGTTCAAAAAATTGGGACGGGGCAACAAAATACTGGGAAAGTTGATGAATGCTCAAAGAACACCTAATTGGAAACAGGTGAGTGTCATGATTGGGTATAAAAGGAGCATCCCCAAAAGACTCAGCCGTTCACAAGCAAAGATGGGGTGAGGATCACCACTTTGTGAACAACTGCATGAAAAAAAATAATGTAGCAGTTTAAGAACAATATTTCTCAACTTTCAATTGCAAGGAGTTTAGGGATTCCATCATCTACAGTCCATAATATAATCAGATGATTCAGAGAACTTTCTACACGTCAGCAGAAAGGCCGAAAACCAACACTGAATGCCCGTGACCTTTGATCCCTCAGGTGGCACTGCATTAAAACCAACATCATTGTGTAAAGGATCTTACTGCCTGGGCTCAGGAACACTCCAGAAAACCATTGTCAGTTAACACAGTTCATTGATACATCTACAAGTGCAAGTTAAAACTCTGCCATGCAAAGCAAAAGCAATACATCAACAACATCCAGAAATGCCGCTGCCTTCTCTGCGCCCGAGCTCATTTGAAATGGACAGACGCAAAGTCGAAAAGTGTGCTATAGTCTGATGAGTCCACATTTCAAATTGATTTTGGAAATCATGGACATTGTGTCCTCCGGACAAAAGACGAAAAAGACCATCCAGCGCAAAGTTCAAAAGCCAGCATCTGTGATGGTATGGGGGTGTGTTAGTGCCCATGGCATGGGCAACTTACACATCTGTGATGGCACCATCATTGGTGAAAGGTACATCCAGGTTTTGGAGCAACACATGCTGCCATAAAAGCATTGTCTTTTTCAGGGACGTCCCTGCTTATTTCAGCAAGACAATTCCAAGCCACATTCTGCATGTGTTACAACAGCGTGGCATCGTAGTAAAAGAGTGCGGGTACTAGACTGGCCTGCCTGCAGTCCAGACCTGTTGCCCATTGAAAATGCGTGGCGCATTATGAAGCACAAAATACAACTACAGAGACCCCGGAATGTTGAACAACTGTAGTCGTACATCAAAGAAGAATGGGAAAGAATTCCACCTACAAAGTTTCAACAATTAGTGTCCTCAGTTTCCAAACGTTTATTGAGTGTTGTTAGAAGGAAAGGTGATTTTTGCAAACCTTTCTAATCATTGTGTTTTCGACCCTTGTCAAGACTCCATGTGACCTGCTGTTAATATTAACTACAAAAGGAGTGACATGACCTTGACAACACAAACTTGGACTAATTCTGCTGCGGGGAACTGGTCTTGGGTTGCTGTGTAAAGGGCAATCTAATCGGAATGTTGCAGGAATTCCCTGGAATCTCACCCCATCTTCCCACTCACCAATTTCTCCCCATCCTCACTGTTCACAAATGTTTAAGGAGTTTCAATGTCTAGCACAATGGACAAGGGGAGCTATTCTGCAACTATAATGCAAGGAAACATTACCTCATCGTGCAAAAAATGTCAGGAGTATAGAGGCCCCGGTCCTGAAGCAATTAGCGAGGAAGCTAAAGCGGGTGCCCGCCTCCTGTGAAAATATCTTCCTGCTGCAACGTGCACAGGGAGGAGCTGCAGGGGCGTGTGGCTGTCAGCAACACCTGCTGCAGCAGCACAGACATGCAATTAAACCATAAAGTCATACAAACTAGACACCACAAATCACTGTAAACAGTGCACGGTACATCATGAAATACAGGTGTGTGCAGGAGGATACTGTTTACACTTAAAAGACCAACAGCGTATTCTTTCAACAGTTTCCACTCACTCCATTATCAAATGATTTATGTGCAATTTATCTGATTTCTGGGCGATGATATTTCAGAATTCTTGCTGACATGAAAACATTTACAGTAACTCATCTGTACTGCTTACAGACTATGTGTATGTGTGTGAAGAGCGCGTGGCTTTGTGATGTGTTGAGATAGTGTTCAAAGTGCACCGTACAGTGCAATGAATCAGTCATCTTGGTTGGATTTGGACTGTTAAGAGTTTTCTAAAGCTCCAGGACCTGGAATCAGGCTGATACAGCCAGCTGTAAGACCTCAACAATCTGTCACTAACACATGGTTTTTTTAATTGTTATTATTAATATCAACGATCAGTTGCTTTCATGAATAGAAGCATCAATTTCAAAAATACAAAAGTAACCTGCTTCATTGTTAACACAAACACTGCTACTTATGAAAAGTTCCATTTGGCTCATATTCGTTATAGACATATTGCCTGTAGTAGTCCTACCTGTAACTGAGGCCAGTAGGTGGTGCTGCGCAGAACAAGTTAGCAAACCTCATACCCCAAGGTCAAAAGCAGTGGTGGGCACAGTTCCGATAATCTGATAACAGATAATTATCAAAGATAATGTTGTCATTATCGGATTATCTTTTTAGACAGCTTTAAAAACCATTATCGGACTATTTATCTTCCCATAAATTTTTGTCCAATAACCTTTAGACCGATAACGTAGTAAACAAAGCTGAACAGCAACAAACATTTTTTAAATTTAAAATCAGTTGAGTACCTACCTTTTAAAATTTTCATAACAGTTGTATAGTTCTACCCTCTGCAAACAGAAGAGAGCTGCTTCCAGGAGAAACTGCTCTATCCTCTGCAGACAAAAGACAACTGGTCACAAAAAAAATAAAAATCATTTCCTTTAACACCATACTAATATGCTGGCAATATCACCCAAGTCATCCAGAGGCATACATTTTTAACTTATGGTTCAAATTTTAACCAAACTAACTTCAGACAAGTTATTTAAAATTACTGTCATGTCTGAAGTTTTATAAAGTGAAAATATCAGATATATATTTTAGTTTTAAAGTAATGCGCTAATTTTTAAGGTTTTAGTGAGCACATGCTGTGCCCAGCAGTGCATTATGAGTAGGATAGGGTAATCTCAGTACGTTCACGACAGGACAAATGCATTTCAGACACTGTTCACGGAAAACAGCATTAAACTCTAGTGCCTAAAACTCTCGTGAATATATTCTCTGGGTTTATAGACGTTATTGTATTTGCGTTTGTTAAATTCCAGACATCTTAAATGTAGCAGACATGGATTATCTGGAATATTGTTTTGGCAAGTTTCATGGTCTCTACTGCCATCTACGGGCCAGTAGTGTTCATGGCAGTATTTGTCCTGAAGCTGGGCAGACACTGTAGGATATTTTTAATCACTGTACTCGGTTTCAGTTCAAACTGTACCACAGAACCGCACGGTGTAAAAGTTCAGAGTGCCCAATTTATGTTCTCACACACATTGTACGTTCAAAAACCACACATCGAACTCGTGTTTCCAGAAGCAAAATGTAAGCTTTTTTTTCAAACTTAATTTATAAAAACTCTCAATGGGAGACATCAAAGTTTAAAAACAAAACAATAACAACAACAAAAAACATTACAAGACAGGTCTGCAGTGTTTGCACATGCACAGTGCGAGCAGTTGGATGCTTGTAGCTCTTCAGCAGCAAGATACCCTCATGACGGTCGACCAGAATAATATCAAACAGGTTTGATTTTCATTCCTCCATACGATCGGCGATCAGGATGTGGTCCTGAGATGTTAAACGCAGCTTGTTACTCCATGTACAATACACAATGCAGCACACACGATTAACCTCAAACAGTCCAAAAAATTCTCGCACGAATGAAAAATCATCTGAAAAAGGACCAAAACTCGCACAGTGTAAAGCCAACATTTATGTGTCAAGACAATATTGAGTGCAAGGTTTACAATATAATAAAACATGCACACAACATCATAAAACGTGCGAACATTCTCTCCACATGCAAAACAGTTTGCAATGACACTTCCAGGGCTCTGTAAAAATGCCTGCTTTTACAAATAAAAAATGGAATATTTTACAAAAGCACATTTATCTGTAAACACCAACACACGTCACATTAACGTGTTGGTTTACATAATGAATGACTGAACCAATCAGTGTTTAGCAGAGGCACTTTTACCCAGAATCCTTTGCGATCTGTCTGTGTTTGTTACAAAACCTCAGAATTAGTGCATTATTCAACATTAAAAGATATATGTTATATTTTAACTTTGTACAAATGACAGAATTGACATTAATGGAGTTATTCTATCTGTATTAATGTTATTTGTAAATCAAAACCATAAGTCAGCACTGCTTTAGACCTTCACCTAACTGGAGCATTGTGATTGGGCTTTGTGGTTGTGCTCAGGTTGCTTCTGTGCTGGAAGCTGTGTAGTAAACAAGAGCTTCCAGCAGGGAGAAAGATGTTCAAAGACAGAAGTGTGGGCTCATTGTTTGGGTCTGTTGTCGCTTTTGATGCTACCAGAAGTGGTTGTATTGTTAAAACTCAAATTCAGTTTATTAGTAGTTGCAAATGTACCAGAGACAATACTGGAATTTATCGGTTATCTGTAACTTCCTCTACATTTTTGGGTGGTTTATCGTTTTATCTTTATCAAAGATAACATTTCAGTTATCTGATCATCTGTTATCGAAGTTAATTTTTTGGTTATCTGTGCCCACCACTAGCCAAACGACACTCTCACAACACACACTAGCGCCCAAGGTTTTAGTATCATGGTTAGAGTGCCTGCCTCCCATCCCAGAAGTTGTGCATTCATGTTAAATTCTTGAACATGTGCGAGGTCTTATAGGCAGGTAGAATCTATAATCACAAGTTTGACTCCAGTCTGTGAAGGCCTTGTGGAGTTATCACATATAGTAGGTGTTGGAGACTTTTCCCCCTAGTTGCTAAACTGAGAATTCAAGAATATCCAACATTGAATTTGATGGACGTGAGGGGACCTTGTGTACCACGATTTACGAATACTCATCAAGATATTTACAAACAGTTTCAGAGAGTTAATAAAAATGCACCCAATATAAACTTGTCCAAGGTCTTACTTAGGGCCGCTTCACACATAGTGTGAATTTGGTCAAATTATGGCGAAACAGTGTGAAACAGTTTGATTGAGCGCACCACAATGGGCAGGCGTGCATGATCCCAGTGCGATGGTTCGTGCACACGACTGTGTCTTTCAAGCAGGATCACAGTGCAAGCTGATGCAGCTGCTCGCACTGTGGGATGAGGTGCACCACATCGCACTGCTGATGTGGAGGAAAATAAAATAAAAACCAGCTGTATAATTAGTGAATATCACTGGCTTGATATAATATAAAAGGGAACGCAATACAGAACCCTGCGGTTAAATAACCCTGGTTAAAAAAAAACCTGCTACTCATGGGATTTGAACCCATAAGCACTGATTACCAGACAGAAACTTTACCACTACACCATAATCACTGTCTCATAACAGGAGCATGAAATGGATGACGAGTGTTTTTCAACTCAGAGCTGCTGCAGAAAACCGCAGATGAAAGAGCTCACAGCTCACTTCAAGTGGGCAAAGTGGACAGTTCAGCTGAACCATTGACCTCTCTCTGCCCACGGTGTCATGTCTAACCTTTTGTGTGTAGTTTTTGTTTTCCCTCAGGTGGCGTACTTCAGGGCCATGGAACACCTGTAGCTCATCATCTCCTCTCACCTGATCTCCGTGAGCTCCTGATTGTGAGCCAGCTACTTAAACCTCTGGGGGCGATGATGTTGTATACAATGGCTGAGTACACGTTTTACTAAATTATAAATAACTTTTTAATGTTATGTGATAGAAACGTACTTCTTTTTTGGCTGGCTGCTCACTGGTGCTGGCCCGTAAGCACAGGGCCTACTACTGATGGGTCCTGCTGATGGTTAAGGACCTTCTATGGCCCTGTCTAGCTCTCCTAGAGTAACTGCTTATCTCCTGGAATCTCTTCTATGCTCTTGAGTCTGTGCTTGGAGACACAGCAAGCCTTCTGGCAATGGTATGTATTGATGTGCCATCATGGAGGAGATGGACTACCTGTGCAACCTCTGTAAGGTTCAAGTACCCCACCATGCTACCAGGAGTGACACTGACCCATGGCAAATGCAAAACTCAAAACTCAAAAAATAAATAAATAAATCAGTCAGAAAAGATGAGGAGGGGAAAAATGTCAGCAGCCTCCAACTGTAAAACCATTCATGTTTGGGTGTCATCTCATTGTTGTCCCTCTGGTGCATCTGTTGTTGCACCAAAAGCAAACACCAAAGCAACTGAACCTTATTAAGAACCCCCTCTGCTACTTCACTGACCAGATCAATATCCCAGAAGATGAGTTGACTCAGTTCTATACTCTGATTAAAAAGTGTTCCTTTATTTATTTATTTATTTATTTATTTATTTATTTATTTATTTTTTGAGCAGTATATTTCCCAGCTGGAATGGAAATGTCTCAAGATCTACCTCGATGAGTTGGAGGACTTGGCAGTGGATAGGGAAGTGTGGGATAAGCTGCTTCCCCAACTGCCACAGGGACCCAGACCTGGATAAGTGACAGAATCAGAATCATATTTACACACACATGGAATCTGATCTGGTGTCACTGGTGCATAAACAATAATAAAAAAGAAAAGGAAACAAATACTTCTGTAAGAAGCAAAAGAGTCAAATAGGCAAGACTATGTTCACTGTTAAATAAATATAACGTAGTAGGATGGGGCCGTGCAAAAGCATATTATTGGTGTGCAGATGTACACCAATAATATACGAGGTCTGTCCGTAAAGTATCGTACCTTCTTATTTTTTTCAAAAACTATATGGATTTCATTCATATGTTTTTACGTCAGACATGCTTGAACCCTCGTGCGCATGCGTGAGTTTTTCCACGCCTGTCGGTGACGTCATTCGCCTGTGAGCACGCCTTGTGGAAGGAGTGGTCCCGCCCCCTCGTCGGATTTTCATTGTCTGGAAATGGCGGAATGAAAAGGACTTTTTTTCCATCAGAATTTTTTCAGAAGCTGTTAGAGACTGGCACCTGGAAACCATTCGAAAAATTTATCTGGCTTTCAGTGAAAATTTTACGGGCTTCACAGAGAATAAGGACTTTAACTACAGGTTTAAGGACCCCTTTAAAGGACGGTCGGTGCGCCGCGCTGCGAGCTGCGACGATGCGGCACAAACCACTGGATCATTTCTAAGCTGATGGCTCTGTGGATACGAGACCGTCGTGTGCTGTTTCTCTGGTTATCACAAGACCTGGACATCAGCCATTTTCTGGCCGATTTCACTTTTAAAAAGAGATTTTGTCATGGAAAGCCACGCGGAGGCTTCGCGCGTCACGACCGATTCGCTGATGAAGCGAGACAAAGGAACACCTCCGTTTCGGAGTGTTAGAGGACAAGTTGGGACATGTCCAGCTCTCCACACGTTCTTTTATACTCACTCGACTGGTAAGCACTGAAAGCCGAGATAGACATGTCCCAACTTGTCCTCTAACACTCCGAAACGGAGGTGTTCCTTTGTCTCGCTTCATCAGCGAATCGGTCGTGACGCGCGAAGCCTCCGCGTGGCTTTCCATGACAAAATCTCTTTTTAAAAGTGAAATCGGCCAGAAAATGGCTGATGTCCAGGTCTTGTGATAACCAGAGAAACAGCACACGACGGTCTCGTATCCACAGAGCCATCAGCTTAGAAATGATCCAGTGGTTTGTGCCGCATCGTCGCAGCTCGCAGCGCGGCGCACCGACCGTCCTTTAAAGGGGTCCTTAAACCTGTAGTTAAAGTCCTTATTCTCTGTGAAGCCCGTAAAATTTTCACTGAAAGCCAGATAAATTTTTCGAATGGTTTCCAGGTGCCAGTCTCTAACAGCTTCTGAAAAAATTCTGATGGAAAAAAGTCCTTTTCATTCCGCCATTTCCAGACAATGAAAATCCGACGAGGGGGCGGGACCACTCCTTCCACAAGGCGTGCTCACAGGCGAATGACGTCACCGACAGGCGTGGAAAAACTCACGCATGCGCACGAGGGTTCAAGCATGTCTGACGTAAAAACATATGAATGAAATCCATATAGTTTTTGAAAAAAATAAAAAGGTACGATACTTTACGGACAGACCTCGTATGTACATTTGCACACCAATGAAAAAGTCTCACTGTGATTTGCACAAAGTACAGATTGGTCATCCCTTTCTGCGCAGGGATGACCAATCTGTACTTTGTAAAGGGGGGGGCAGGGTAAATGGGGTCTCTGGCATTATTTTTTAATCCAGCTGCAGATGGAAAGAAGCTGTTTTTGTGTCTCGACCTCAGCTGTCTGCCAGAGGGGACGATGAGAACATGTTTGTGTCCTGAGTGAGAGGCGTCGGCCACAGTCTTCCTTGCTCGCCTCAGGGTGCTGGGGATGTACAGGTCCTGTAGGGATGGCAGATTGCAGTTGATGACCTTCTGTGCTGTGTGGATGATACACTGCAACCTGCTCCTGTCCTTACCAGTGGCAGCAGTATACCAAATCGTGATGGAAAGGAAAATGAATGAATGAATGAATGAATATTGAACTTGCCAAGGTCTTGGTGGGATTACCTTGTGTACCATGTTTCACATAGTAATATGAAGTCTTTGTCAAGATATCACGTATGAAAATGTTTCTCAAACTTGGCTTTCTGGTGACCACAGGTACCCAGTATTGAAACTAAGGTATTACAGAGGTGACCTTCTGTACCAAGTTTCATCTTGATACAAGATTCAAGATATTGCATACACACAGTTTCAGAGACACGTCTGGCCATAATTACAATTACACGCATAATTACAATTGAAACGAGTGTGTTAAACTTGTTTGAAACCTTTCTGAGTTGACCTGTGTGCCAATAATTGTGTATCATTTTGATACACCTTTGTGAAGATATAGAATACACAAGGCTTTCAAGAGTCTTCCCATTGGTGGCCACAATTACATAAAAAAAATGTTCAGTGCTGAATTTGTCTAAGAGCTTTAGTGAGGTGACCATGTACACCAAGTTTCAACACATGAACACACAGATGCGCAGACACACACACGCAGAAGCACACATGAAGGTAAGTAGTTCAGAGAGATGCAATGCCTTCAGCAATGCAGGTAAAAACAAGTAAAGGTGATGTGTGTCAGAAAAACTGACCTATGACCCAGAGCTGGTATGACTAGTGAAAAGCAAGTTGAGCTCAAACTCAGTGAACACGTATGTTGGGTCTTTTGATGCCCCCTGGACTTTGTTTTTTGGTTGTTTGTTTTTTAAGTTGCTATAGCAACCCACATCATCGGACAGAAGTCTACATCCTACATCTAATAAATGCAGAATATTGGAAGTGCGTTGATTTTGTTTGTGCCCGCTGACATCGCTGCAGCAGTGACCAAACTGAACCTGCTGTGCAAACACACATAATGGAATTTTTTGCGGTGCACAAAGTATTTTGTGTATTTGTTTTTGATAAGTCGACTCACACACACATACCAGAGGTGTATGACGCACATCAAAACACGAGACTATATTTTTTTTTTTTTCACGTACACCCACACGGCAATGCCTCCTTGAGGTGTATCATCACAGATTGGTGTGGGCTGACACCTCAGGGTGCGCTGCTGCTCCATTTCCCAGCACCGACTGACTTCTTCAAACTTTCAAGAAAAATCAACGCTTGCTTTATGGTTTGAAAGTGTCCAAGCGTTCATCACTCATGTGGTCCACCTGTCCTGACTGCTATGGACATTTCACCTACTGTGCATCCAGAAAGTATTCACAGCATTTCACTTTTTCCACATCTTGTTATGTTACAACCTTATTCCAAAATGGAGTCAATTTATTAAAAATGAATCAAAATTCTTCTCCCAACACCCCATACTGACAACATGAAAAAAGGTTTTTTGAAATTTTTGCAAATTAAAAAAAAAACTAAGAATCACATGTACGTAAGTATTCACAGCTTTTGCTCAATACCTTGATGTACTTTTGGCAACTTTTGGTCCATTGCTCTGTGCAGCACCTCTCAAGCTCCATCAGGTTGGATGGGGAGCGTCGGTGCACAGCCATTTTCAGATCTCTGCAGAGATGTTCAATCAGATTAAGGTCTGGGCTCTAGCTGGGCCACTCAAGGACATTCAAAGAATTGTCCTGAAGCCGCTCCTTTGATATCTTGGCTGTGTGTTTAGGGTCATTGTCCTGCTGAAAGATGAACTGTCGCCCAAGTCTGAGGTCAAGAGCGCTCTGGAGCAGGTTTTCATCCAGGATGTCTCTGTACATTGCTGCATTCATCTTTCCCTAAATCCTGACTAGTCTTCAAGTTCCTGCTGCTGAAAAACATCCCCACCATGCTTCACTGTATGGATGGTGGCTGGTTTCTTCAAAACATGATATCTGGCATCCACGCCAAAGAGTTCAATCATCAGACCAGAGAATTTTGTTTCCCTGGTCTGAGAGTCCTTCAGGTGCCTGTTGACAAACTCCAGGCAGGCTGCCATGTGCTTTTTACTAAGGAGTGGCTTCTGTCTGGCCACTCTACCAAACAGGCCAGACTGGTGAATTGCTGCAGAGATGGTTGTCCTTCTGGAAGGTTCTCCTATCTCCACAGAGGAATGCTGGAGCTCTGACCGAGTGACCATCGGATTCTTGGTCATCTCTCTGACTATGATCCTTCTCCCCCCGATCGCTCAGGTTAGACAGGCAGCCAGCTCTAAGAAGAGTGCTGATGGATCTGAACTTCTTCCTTTTGCGTAAGATGGAGGCCACAATGGATATTGAGGCCTTCAAAGCAGCAGAAATGGCTCTAAACTCTTCCCCAGACTTGTGCCTCGAGACAATCCTGTCTCAGAGGTCTACAGACAATTCCTTTGACTTCATGCACTGTCAACTGTGGGACCTTATATGTGTGACTTTCCAAATCATGTCCAACCAAATGTATTTACCCCAGGTGGACTCCAATTAAGCTGTAGAAACATTTTAAAGATGATCAGTGGAAACAGGATGCACCTGAGCTCAATTTTGTAATTCAATGCAAAGGGTGTGAATATTTATACATACATATACAAGTGATTTCATATATATATATATATATATATATATATATATATATATATATATATATATATATATATATATATATATATTTTTTTTTTTTAATAAATTTGCCAAAATCTAAAAAAAATCATTTTTTCACCTTTGAATTTCACCCATTTTGTAATAAGGCTATAACATAACAAAATGTGGAAAAAGTGAAGCGCTGTGAATACTTTCTGGATCACTGTACATTAGTGTTCGTCTTCACTTTTAACAGGTGTTCCTTCACTCAAGTGCCAGTTTCACTGGATCATAGTAAAACTGCAACAAATATTGGTGTTTACTCTTAATGTTTAGCTTGTTCTTTGCCTGTCTGTTCTCAGGTTATCTAGCCAATTTCCACCAAACTTGGTATGTGGTTGAAAGTCAACCCTAGAATTGCAGTAGAAGGACAAGTTTTAGCAAAGGTCAAGGTTAATGGGTCAAAGGTACAAATTTCTGTGTTTCACTGTGATTTGCACAAATCTCAGAACAAATGGTGGTAGGGTCTGGAATTGCCCAGCAAGATCAAATCTGCCCATGGTCAGTCATTGAGACCAAAATCACTGGGATCACAGGCAGCAGTGCTGGTAGAATTGCTCCAGGGTGTTCAGGTGGCAGTGGCAGGTGGTCTAAGTCTCAGATTGATAGAGCAGGTTTGGCATGACAACAGCTTTGTAGACTAGGATTTTTGTCTTATGTCAAAGGTCTCTGTTGAAAACACAGGTGCAAAGCCAACTTGAAGGCAGTTCCTGCACACACTGGAGTCGGTAATGGATTTCATCATCAATGTCGGCATTTCATGACACATGGCTGCTCGGGTTTGGAAAGTGGGTGAAGTTCTCCAGGACCTGTACTTGCAGTTTCACAGCAGGAAGCTTTGAACTGATCATGTTGATCATTTTACTGATTAACAACAGTTTGAGCAAGTGGAATCAATTAATCAGGAAAATCACCTGCTAGAGTGGGTGGTTGCACAGAAAACCTGCACCCTCTCAGCCCTTTCTGGAACTGGTTGGAGACCATTGCTTTAGGTAGTTTGGTAGTTTTTTTTTTAGACAAGTTCACGTTTTCAGTCTTTATTTGTACGACCAGGGTCATGCAGGGTGTTCCTTACCCCCACCCCCATTTACCCATTTTTATAGGTTGGCCAGGAATTAGGTTGAGGTTGGCACAGTCAAGATGGCACCATCTAAAACCAACCTACCTGAACTTCAAACCCACTTTTCAAGAAACCTATATGTGACATCACCAAGAATTTGATCATTATACAGCCAGTTTCCAACATTCATCATTCGTCCTGGTTAAGGGGATTCATTTCCAATGGAGCAGATGCGTGCCTTAGAGATGAAGTTGAAGATTTCGGAGGCCGTTGAATATTCTTAATTCATAATTGGGTATATTCTTAATTCATAATTGGGATTTGGCTGTTCAAGTGGAACTGTAAAAAGTGTTTTTCATTGCTCAAACCACAACACGGCAGGCTTATCAAGCCTGAAGGACAAATTGACTGGCTGTTTTCCTCCAAAGGAATGTCTTCAGGCCTTGGTGATTATTTGGCTCCTTTCTTATGTCAACCCACAAAGACAATAAACTGTTTTTCATAGGACTGAAGCATGCTCCACTCCCTCTCCCCACCCCCCTCCTACCCCCATCACACACCCCCCACTCCGGCTTCTGCTCATGTCACACCCCTTCCTTTCTGCAGGGGCGGCATGGTTTTGAGATGCTGCTGCTGGTTCCCCCCCAAGCTGACGGTGGCGCAACTAAGGGTTGCTGCGCGACCTTCACCCACTTGCCTCAATTCGGATAATGGACATCTTCAAATTTAGTGCACATAAACAATGTCAAATGTGTATGTGCTGTCTTTAATTCTGATGTGTGCCATTATTACGGTAAACAAGTAATAATTGTGGACTAATTGCTGTCTGAGGTAACTGGAGTGTAAACATAATTTCTTCACTGTGAGATGAATAAAGTATATCTCATTATTTTATTTTTGTGCCTTTAAGGTCGACTATTTGTAAGACTTATGATTCATCAGTCACATTTTAGACCACTGTTAAACCTTAAATGTGTATTTTACCACATTTTACATATATTTATACATAACCCAAAGGGTATTTATTTTTTTTTATCTCCATGTCATAGTTCAGTGCTTGATTCAGATACACTGTAGCTAACAAGGTCTGCAGGTAAATACACAGTGATAGATGGACCCTACATGAGGCTATACATACTGTATACAACCCCTGGCAAAAATTATGGAATCACCGGCCTCGGAGGATGTTCATTCAGTTGTTTAATTTTGTAGAAAAAAAAGCAGATCACAGACATGACACAAAACTAAAGTCATTTCAAATGGCAACTTTCTGGCTTTAAGAAACACTATAAGAAATCAAGAAAAAAAAGATTGTGGCAGTCAGTAACGGTTACTTTTTTTAGACCAAGCAGAGGAAAAAAATATGGACTCACTCAATTCTGAGGAATAAATTATGGAATCACCCTGTAAATTTTCATCCCCAAAACTAACACCTGCATCAAATCACATCTGCTTGTTAGTCTGCATCTAAAAAAGAGTGATCACACCTTGGAGAGCTGTTGCACCAAGTGGACTGACATGAATCATGGCTCCAACACGAGAGATGTCAGTTGAAACAAAGGAGAGGATTATCAAACTCTTAAAAGAGGGTAAATCATCACGCAATGTTGCAAAAGATGTTGGTTGTTTACAGTCAGCTGTGTCTAAACTCTGGACCAAATACAAACAACATGGGAAGGTTGTTAAAGGCAAACATACTGGTAGACCAAGGAAGACATCAAAGTGTCAAGACAGAAAACTTAAAGCAATATGTCTCAAAAATTGAAAATGCACAACAAAACAAATGAGGAACGAATGGGAGGAAACTGGAGTCAACATCTGTGACCGAACTATAAGAAACCGCCTAAAGGAAATGGGATTTACATACAGAAAAGCTAAACGAAAGCGATCATTAACACCTAAACAGAAAAAAACAAGGTTACAATGGGCTAAAGAAAAGCAATCGTGGACTGTGGATGACTGGATGGATTTCATGACATAGGGTTAATGTCAATGAGCAGATCTGATTTGATGCAGGTGTTAGTTTTGGGGATGAAAATTTACAGGGTGATTCCATAATTTATTCCTCAGAATTGAGTGAGTCCATATTTTTTTCCTCTGCTTGGTCTAAAAAAGTAACCGTTACTGACTGCCACAATCTTTTTTTCTTGATTTCTTATAGTGTTTCTTAAAGCCAGAAAGTTGCCATTTGAAATGACTTTAGTTTTGTGTCATGTCTGTGATCTGCTTTTTTTCTACAAAATTAAACAACTCAATGAACATCCTCCGAGGCTGGTGATTCCATAATGTTTGCCAGGGTTTGTACTTCCTTTCTCAGACTTGATTCCTGAAGGCAATTGAGACTCCAAATTGTATGATTCAATAAATTATAGTGGAAACACAATCCCAGCATACTGTATATTTTGTTTTCTCTTGCTTTTTGTCCAACACAATGAACCGCTCACCTTCCCAAGAGGGGCGGCAGACATCAAAACTCTGCAGCTTCCCAGAGGACTTCCTTTAAAGTCTTTGTGCACACGTGGATTTGATACCCTCCCTCCTTTAAATTAGATCTCACTACATCCATTAGTCACAGTCCCCTGTTAATACAACTCTTCAGACGGAAGAGAGCTCACCTTAAAGGTCTTCATACCAACCTATTCTGCATCACAGCATCATATCTGCTGCTCCAGACATAATTATGTTTAAGTATATAAAATAATTCAATCATTAAAAAAAGGGCAATCTCAAATTATATGAGGTCTATCAGAAAAGTATCCTACCTTTTTATTTTTTTAAAAAACTATATGATTTGAATGACGTGCGATTACACCAATCATGCTTGAACCCTAATGCTCATGCGTGAGTTTTTTCACGCATGTCGGTGACGTCATTTCCCTGTGGGCAGGCCTTGAGTGAGATGTGGTCCAGCCCTCTCGGCTGAATTCCTTTGTTTCACACGCTGCTCGAGACGGCGCGCGATGCTTTATCAAAATTTTTTCTGGACCTGTGAGGAATATCCGAGTGGACACTATTCGAGAAATTAAGCTGTTTTCGGTGAAAAGTTTAACGGCTGATGAGAGATTATGGGGTGTTTCTGTCGGTGTAAGGACTTCCCACGGAGCGGGACGTCGCGCAGCGCTTCCAGGTGCCGTCGTCGGCCTGTTTCGACCTGAAAACATCCTAATTTAAGGCTTAATTCACCCAGGACGTCGTGAGAGAACAGAGAAGATTCAGAAGAGGCCGGCATGAGGACTTTATGCGGACATTCCACTGTTTAAGGACATTTTGTAATGAAAGACGTGCGCGCGTGCACCGCGACAGGAAAAACACCTCCGTGTTGAAAACCATTTGTAAAATTCAGGCGGCTTTTGATGGCTTTCAACAAGTGAGTAACTGAGAAATTGTTTAACAGCTTGGGCATGTTCCAACTTGCCCGTTAAGGTTTCCAACAGAGGTGTTTTTCCTGTCGCGACCCCCCGCGGTTGGGTCCGGCCCGACATGTGACTCTGCCCGCACGTTCTTTCATTACAAAATGTCCGTTAACAATGGAATGTCCGAATAAACTCCTCATGCCGACTTCTTCTGAAAGTTCTCTGTTCTCTGATGACTTCCTGGGTCAACAGAGCCTGAAATGTGGAAGTTTTCAACTTGAAACGGCGAGACGCTGCTGCCTCGAAGCGCAGATCGCCGTCAGGCGCTGTGGACCGTCCTTAAAGCGACACTACCAGACCAAAATCTCTCATCAGCCTTTAAAATTTTTACCGAAAACCAGCTGAATTTATCAAATGGTGTCCACTCAGTTGTGCCTTACAGTTTTGAAAAAATTTTGATCAAACAAAGCAGCAGTCTCTGAGCCATTCCTAAACAATGAAAAAAATCGACGAGAGGGTGGGCGACTCCTCACTCAAAGACTGCCCACAGGCAAATGACGTAACCGACAGGCGTGAAAAAACTCTCGCATGCCCACGAGGGTTCAAGCATGTCTGATGTAATCACACGTGATTCAAATCCATATGGTTTTTGAAAAAATAATAAGGTCGGATACTTTTCTAATAGACCTCGTATATTGGTAATTTCTCATTTGAAATGTAAATTTCACCTAATGTGACAGTTTCTCTTTATGATGAACAAAGAAACAAAATACTGGCTATAATATGCAAAGATGGACAGATACGATGCAGTCATTCTAAAACTTTAAAGCCCCATTCCCACATTCATGACTTTTGCAATGATTGTACATGAATACACCACATCACTGTTGTCATGGTGAATCTTGATCACAAACTTTCTAGCCACAGTGTTTAAATTGTGGATAGTCTTGGTGATGCCACTGGCGATTGAGAAGTTTTGAGCCTGACCCCGAAAAATATAAGCAGATAAGTGAAACAATCATGCAAATGGTGATAAAAGCATCAGAAATAAAATGCAGAAATATTCCTTAGACACTACTCTTTTGAAGAAACTGACTGGCCACTTGACTTTTCAATTGGTGATTAGGTAGGGGTCAATTGAGGAATTACACAAAATTAAAATTAAAATCAAAATTAAAAGATGCCCCAATCATATTGAAAAATATTCCATATTATTTGCCTGATCATAAAGATTCCAAAAAGGTATAGTTTGGACTATCTGTGACTGAATTCTATGGAGTTACGGGATAAAAAAAAACAGCAAGAATGGTGACAAAGGTCAGTGTCATTTTGTACAGGGGTCAAAAGTTAAAGTTACTCCAATTTTGGTAAAAGGTGATGCAACTTATTGGTTGAGCTAATAGGATTAATAAATGGAATAGTGTTGACAGTGTTGAATGCTTGGTCTCCAAAGTAAAGGTCAAACAAGGTCTACGTCTATTGGATTCTATGACATGTGACATTTTACCCCGTAACGTGATAAGTAAGGATAATGTATGGTCTAAACTATTCTTTTTTAGAACCGTGTTCAAATTCAAGTGGCCAATTGTTTTTTTTCCAAAAGAGGATTGTCTGAGGAGTATTTCTGCCAAATTTGATGCTTTTATCACCATTTGCAGGATTCCCCTCTACTATCCACTGCACTAAAAGTAGAGTGTGGTTCTTCATCTTTTACATCTGTGAGAAAGTGTACCACCATCAGGCATATGTGTGCATCAGTGCCTTTCCTTTTACAAAAGACTCATACGTATATGTGACTGCAACTTTTTTTATACAGAAATGTCTGCAATCATATTCTTGAGGTGGATGTGACAGACACTGTTGGCGATTTTCCTAAATCGCCGACAATATTATATCTGTGCAGCCCAGGTGTGATGTGGGGTATTAATCGACCACGACTGTGATAAGATAATCCTTTAATAGTCCCATAACGGGGAAATTTAAAATCATAATCATGTGAATGAATGGGGATTCACCACAACGCCATCAAGACTTTGTCAACAATCTATACTCAACAAAAATATAAACGCAACACTTTTGGTTTTGCTCCCATTTTGTATGAGATGAACTCAAAGATCTAAAACTTTTTCCACATACACAATATCACCATTTCCCTCAAATATTGTTCACAAACCAGTCTAAATCTGTGATAGTGAGCACTTCTCCTTTGCTGAGATAATCCGTCCCACCTCACAGGTGTGCCATATCAAGATGCTGATTAGACACCATGATTAGTGCACAGGTGTGCCTTAGACTGCCCACAATAAAAGGCCACTTTTGTTTTGTTTTATTGGGGGGGGGATACCAGTCAGTATCTGGTGTGACCACCATTTGCCTCATGTAGTGCAACACATCTCCTTCGCATCATCCATGAAGAGAACACCTCTCCAACGTGCCAAACGCCAGCGAATGTGAGCATTTGCCCACTCAGGTCGGTTACGACAACGAACTGGAGTCAGGTCAAGACCCCGATGAGGACGACGAGCATGCAGATGAGCTTCCCTGAGACGGTTTCTGACAGTTTGTGCAGAAATTCTTTGGTTATGCAAACCGATTGTTTCAGCAGCTGTCTGAGTGGCTGGTCTCAGACGATCTTGGAGGTGAACATGCTGGATGTGGAGGTCCTGGGCTGGTGTGGTTACACGTGGTCTGCGGTTGTGAGGCTGGTTGGATGTACCGCCAAATTCTCTGAAACACCTTTGGAGACGGCTTATGGTAGAGAAATGAACATTCAATACACGAGCAACAGCTCTGGTTGACATTCCTGCTGTCAGCATGCCAATTGCACGCTCCCTCAAATCTTGCGACATCTGTGGCATTGTGCTGTGTGATAAAACTGCACCTTTCAGAGTGGCCTTTTATTGTGGGCAGTCTAAGGCACACGTGCACTAATCATGGTGTCTAATCAGCATCTTGATATGGCACACCTGTGAGGTGGGATGGATTATCTCAGCAAAGGAGAAGTGCTCACTATCACAGATTTAGACTGGTTTGTGAACAATATTTGAGGGAAATGGTGATATTGTGTATGTGGAAAAAGTTTTAGATCTTTGAGTTCATCTCATACAAAATGGGAGCAAAACCAAAAGTGCTGCATTTATATTTTTGTTGAGTGTAATAAGATTGGAAAAAAACAGTCAAGACTGTTGTAGTATAATTCTTTTATAGAGCATCCAAGAATGCCCAAAATTGCCTTCAAGCTAGTAGCAAGACAAAATAAGGCTGCATGACAACCGCAAGAGGATTTATAATAGTACAATGACCGTTCATGATGGTTTTGACAGTTTAAAACTGTTGTGCTGTCATCTTGTACCAACAGCTATTTATCAAACATGCTCAAGACTCACGAGACACCATGATTAGACAGCTGCAGTGTTGTGGTGGTTAAAAATCATGTAAGATGATGCTTTGATGTAAACATTAGGATGATGGACAGATACTATAATATACAAGGCTCTATAAAAAATCTAATTATGTTTGGGTAATTTTGGGTGACAGACACAGTGACAAAAATGCTTGAGGCAGTTTTTACTTGCCATGGTTGCCTATGTGCTTACTCTGGAGGCATGTAAGGTTAGACCTTAACCTTGTGAGACACCTTGGGGCAACATAATTTGGTGCTACATAAAGAAACTGGATTGAATTGAGTGTTGTGGGTTGCATGGATTGGGTGTTGGGACAAGTCCAGATGTAGAGACACTGCCTTGGTCTGGGGCAGAGAAAGGAGCAGACCCTAAATAGGCCTGTTTTTGACTGTGGGAGGACACCAGAGCGCATGGATGAAACCCACGCAGACACAGCCAGAACATGCAAATTCCACAAAGAAAGGGTCAGGCGAGGAGCAATTCCAGGACCCTCTAGGTCTGAGGCATCAGTGCTAACCACTGAGGCACTGTGCCCGATCAGAAGTGTGCTTGGGTTGTTGACAGTCAAAACCCAATGCAGTTCCATGCATTGGGTACCAACATAAATAGTACCAGTACTTGCACCCAGACTTGCCGTGACTTGGTTGTTTGTGGCAAAACGTGGAAGAAAAAAAAAGCATGATTAGCATAAACAAATTTTAGCAAAACAATCAAAAACAGCTGAACCTCTTAAAGAAAAGAAATTATAAGCAGTAGAAGCTTCATGGCAGGGGAGGACAAGGATGATCCTCCTTTTAATCCCTTCCAATTAATCAGCATGTTTTCTTACCCATTTAAACCTCATCTTTAGTCAACTATAGGCTCACTTTCGATTTTTCTTGTGCTGAAACAACCTGGTTTTACAGCAAGTCGTGATTCTCCAGCACGAAATATACATTAATCTATTGGTTCATGATATTGTGACGAAAAGCACCTCATTTTCGTCACGGCAGCACAAATTCATTCTAACTCATTCTGTGATGGCTGCACAAAATTAAAAGTGAAGCGGGGAGGTCGGGGTGGTTTTGGTTAGGGTAGGAAGGAGTAGGGTTAGGTTATGGTTAAGGTTTGGTTTGGTGGGTAGGAGTAGGGTTAGTAATCATGAGTTAAAAAAAGTCACAAAAAGTTGACACATTTCATGACGGGAGCACAAAAAACAAACAAACAAACAAACAACAACAACAACAACAACAAAAACACGAGAGACTGAGCTGGCTGAAACAATGCAGCATTTGCTAACACTACATTTTTTTCTTCTATATTCCTGTTGGTACCTCCCTCTTTGCCTTCTTTAAATATTTCTCCAACAGGAACCAAAATGAAGTAGGGCCATTCTATATGAACGCAGCGTAAGTCCAGAAATCACCTGCAGTCACCGACTCAGATTTTGCTTAAATATATTGTGTTGGTTCCCCTACATGTATATTGAATACATACAAAGTTTTAGGTGGAAAATTTTAAGGGTTTCTGAACTATGGGCCTTTAAAAAAGGGTTGTTGCACCTATTTTTGACACATGCAAATTGTGTATGTTCCTGATTAGGCACATTTGGATGCCAGTATCTCTGAAACAAGCAAAGACACACACAATCATCTTCAACTGCTTAGTCCAGTTAAGGGTCGTGGGGGGCTGGAGCCTATCCCAGCAGTCATAGAGCTCGAGGCGGGGTACACCCAGGACAGGACGCCAGTCTGTCGCAGGGCCACAAACAGACAAACAAACACATACACACCCACTCGCACACCAATGGACAATTTAAAGATTCCAATCTACCTAACCCACATGTCTTTGGATGTGGGAGGAACCGGAGCACCCAGAGGAAACCCACGCAAACACGGGGAGAACATGCAGCCTCCATACAGAAAGGCCACAGGCGGGAATTAAACCCATGACCTTCTCGCTGTGAAGCAACAGTGCTAACCACTAAGCCACCGTGCTGCCCACAAGCAAAGATATCTGGCTGAAATTTTGCTTTCCTGGATAATGTTGCCCCAGGTTTCAGATTCTGTCATCTCTTCGACTTTCTGAGTTATTGGTCTCCAAAGTGGTGATGCTTTTATGTGCAAAAATAAATACATTTTCAGGTAACCAGTGTGAGCCTACAATCCTTTACATCAAGCTACTGATGCTGGGTTAATTTGAAGACAGGACTGTCTACAGGAGGAAGCCTGACTCTGCAAACAGACAGACAGAATTTGAAAACTAGGGTCAAAATTACTTAAGGCCCCTTCACACATAGTGCGAAGTTTGAATGACATTTGGAAAAATACGGCGAAACAGCGTGAAACACTCTGAATTTGTGCACCATGAAACGTACCAACGGACAGGCATGCACGATGCCGTCTTGACAGTTTGTGCATGCGACGGTGTCTGTCGAGCAGGAACAGCAGCTCATGCTGCTGCAGCTGCTCACATTGTGTTCCATGGGATGAGCTGCACCACATCACGCTGCTGATTTGGAGAAAAATGAAATAAAAACCAGCTGCATAATTAGTGAATATCACTGGGTTGATATAAATAATACATAAAGGGGGTCAGAACCCCATGGTTAAGCAACCCTGGTAAAAAAAAAACAAAAAAATAACACAAGATTTGAACCCACACTGCCTGATTATCAGACAGCAAGTCTACCACTGCACCACAATCACAGTCTCATAATAGGGGCATGGAATGGCTCTAATCAACAAGCAGACAAATGTATTTTCTAAAAAAATAAGGGAAAAAAAGCGCTGTGACAACTGACCAAACAGCATTTGCTACAGTGTATTTCTGCTGATAGGTGACTGAAAGTGGCATATGTGTACTGTTGGCCTGTCATATGGTCCTGTGGCGTGCAGCTCACTGTCTTGTCAGACAGACGCGACTTTCAGATCACCTACTGCATGTCCACATAAACTGACGGTCCAGTCCAGCTGGACCTGTCAGTGTGCGCACGCTCCAGCCCTTCGCAAGCGATATATGTTTTTATGTTTTCCATGTGACTACAGCAAGCATGCACACACACATGTCCGTCAAAACATGGTGCGTGTTCTGCAGCTGTGATATCCAGGACCAGACATGTCAACAACTACCACGCCCCCGTCCGTTCTTAGCACAGACCAAGGTGTCACTCTCTGATGAGATGAGATGCGCCTTACCTGCGGGTGGGGGGGGGGGGGGGGACCTACACACATGCATGTGTTAGGGGGGTGGGGGTCGTGCAACACACACATTGTGGGGGAGCCAACGACACGCCACATCGCGGCAACTCCAGTCATGGGGAACTTAGATGAATTTCACAGCAAGTACGACAGTAGACAGTCTGCAGTCTCTTGTCATGCCAAGACAGCGACATTTTCTAAGTGTCATGCGAGCGGTGTTAGATGTTCGTGCGTGTCACCTGTAATTTGGCCGACACCTGCCGCGAGAGGGTGCGATAGGTTCGTAAAGTGCACACTTTGTCTTTCAGTCGCTAGTGTGTGCAAATTCTGTAGCCACAGGTGTATGACGTGTTTGAGGCAGGGATGATTTCACACGGTTTGCACACGATTCCTGCGTCATAATGACATTATGAATGTCATATTTACGTCATTCTTGGCACATTCTTGACATTCTTAACATGACAACACATCTGAAAAAGTTCCTTAATAGTGCGTGTTGGTGCGTGATATTCATGATTTTCATGGAGCATGTTTTTGGCTGTCAAAAAATCTTCCACGAATGTCACGCACCACCCTGATTTCACCTCATGTTGTGGAGGTTGCAACTGAGTGTGTTGATTGGTCTTGATTAGTGGTGATCCTTAATAGAGCGTAACAGCGCTCTCCTCTGAAGTTCGCACAATTAAACCCTGCTGCACTGCATTCAGTTTCATTGCTGCAGTATGCTGAAAAAGGACAGTGATGCAGAGTCAGCTAAAAGTCTGGTTCCAGTGCTCATCACATGCTCCTACAGGTGTTCCAAGTGCTGCTGCTGCTGCACCTGATGTTTGGGAAAAGGAGTGAGGCGAGAGCCGCATGGTGCCACACATCCGGCTCTCTCCACCTCCTCATCCTCTCTGCGCCACTCCATGGCACAGAGCCCAATTAAGCATGCAATCACAAAGTTCTTCTGCTGTAGATTTTGAGGAGCAAACTGGAGCGATTTGAATTATTCAACAGCTGATGGTAGGATGAATATGGGTGTGTGTGGAAACAATTCACCTCATTCACAATGTGACAGAACATAACGATTCAGGCAATAGCCTGTAACAGAATATTGTAGAAAAGGGGGTGTTCACAATAATAGTAGTGTGGCATACAGTCAGTGAGTTCATCAATTTTGTGGAACAAACAGGTGTGAATCAGGTGTCCCCTATTTAAGGATGAAGGTAGCACCTGTTCAACATGCTTTTCTCTTTGAAAGCCTGAGGAAAATGGGACGTTCAAGACGTTCAGAAGAACAGCATAGTTTGATTAAAAAGTTGATTGGAGAGGGGAAAACTGCAGGTGGAAAAAATTATAGGCTGTTCATCTACAATGATCTCCAATGCTTTAAAATGGAAAAAAAAAAAAAAAAAAAAAAAACAGACGCGTGGAAGAAAATGGAAAACAACCATTAAAATGGATAGAAGAATAGCCAGAATGGCAAAGGCTCACCCATTGATCAGCTCCGGGATGATCAAAGACAGTCTGGAGTTACCTGTAAGTGCTGTGGCAGTTAGAAGATGCCTGTGTGAAGCTAATTTATTTGCAAGAATCCCCCGCAAAGTCCCTCTTTTAAATAAAAGACGTGCAGAAGAGGTTACAATTTGCCAAAGAACACATCAACTGGCCTAAAAAGAAATGGAGGAATATTTTGTGGACTGATGAGAGTAAAATTGTTGTTTTTGGGTCCAAGGGCCGCAGACAGTTTGTGAGACGACCCCCAAACTCTGAATTCAAGCCACAGTTCACAGTGAAGACAGTGAAGCATGGTGGTGCAAGCATCATGATATGGGCATGTTTCTCCTACTATGGTGTTGGGCCTATATATCGCATACCAGGTATCATGGATCAGTTTGGATATGTCAAAATACTTGAAGAGGTCATGTTGCCTTATGCTGAAGAGGACATGCCCTTGAAATGGGTGTTTCAACAAGACAATGACCCCAAGCACACTAGTAAATGAACAAAATCTTGGTTCCAAACCAACAAAATTAATGCCTCGCAGATGTGAAGAAATCATGAAAAACTGTGGTTATATGACTAAATACTAGTTTAGTGATTCACAGGATTGCTAAAAAAAGCAGTTTGAACATAATAGTTTTGAGTTTATAGCGTCAACAGCAGATGCTACTATTATTGTGAACACCCCCTTTTCTACTTTTTTTTTACTAATAGCCCATTTTCATAACCTTAAGAGTGTGCATATCATGAATGCTTGGTCTTGTTGGATTTGTGAGAATCTACTGAATCTACTGGTACCTTCTTTCCCATGTAACAATAAGAAATATACTCAAAACCTGGATTAATCTTTTTAGTCACATAGCACTACTATTATTCTGAACACTACTGTATGCAATTCACAAGTGTCAAAAACAATCACAACACCCTCTTTTAAAAGTCCATAGTTCAGAAACCATTAAGATTTTCCTCCTAAAACTTTGCATGTGCTCATTATATATGTAGAGGAACCAAATTTTTTTTCGTGAGACAAAGGTCAAAAAGCCAAAGCTGTGCAACTATGTGAGTGCATGAGTTTGCAGACTCAGTCATAAGAGTGATTATCGCTCTAAAAAATCTCAAGACGGAGCAGAAGCAATGTTATTGCCCTCCACTTTGCGTTTTACTTCTCATCACAGATGGAAATGGATGCTCCCCGCCTAGGAAAGTGACAGCGGGCCGCACACAGGCGGGTTTAGCTTTAGGGAAGTGGCATCTTCTCTTGCAAGATCTCAGTTTGGTGAAGGCATAATAACACAGTGCTGAAAATGGGAGCAGGTCACATTATTCTCCCCTCAAATGGACCAATTCTAAGTTGAAGGAGTAGTACTGCTGGTGGACCTGATAAGCACCTGCCACAGCACTGTGAAAAGAATGGAGTTCCATCATACTGACAGGACATTACCACCCCAAAAGATACTGAATAAAACAAATATTCTATTCCAGTAAAGCAAGAGACTCCAGAAGGAATAGAGTCTTCTAAGGTGTGATGCCCTGAAGACAGCTGTTCATATTTTAGGCCAAAGCATTTTTTTTATTTTTTATTTTCCCAGTGTGGTGAGTATATTAACTATATCAATCAGGTATAAACTAATTTATAGTCAGGTTCATTATAATCAGGTGCTGACATTCTTTGGAATTTTGAAGTGATTTGAAAAGTATACATTTTTGAAACGTGTATACAAATGTCAATCAGGAAATAGATGAGTCCATTTTCTCAGAAGCCACCTTGAAGGCCCTAGGGAAATTCCAGAACATGCTAAAGGGCTTATATTACCAGCTGGGTTTAGCACACCTCCAGATCTCCCAGGAAGAGCTTGAGGACTTGCCTGAGGTTAGGGAAGAGTGGGATGAGCTGCTTGGTGTACTGCCACTACAACCAGGTGGTAGACAATGAATGAATGACTGAAGAATGCATTTACAAGTAGGTAAAGTTTTTATTTTTGTGCAGTTTTCCTCCAATATCCATATTCTTACCATGTATTAAACCTTTGGTTTAATACGTTTTTAATTACAATTTCTATTTTTGAAACAGAAGTTATATTAATTCATTAAAAATTCTTATATTAATCAGATGGAATTAAACTGTTACTAAAATGTCTATATTGCATGTAGTCTAATATTCTGTGTCACAAAGCATTTTTGAAATTCTGAAGTGAGTCAGTCCAACCACTTGCATTTGTACAAAAGACATCACCAAAAAAAATATGACTGAACCTGAAGAGGAGCACTTGCTCATCTTGACGTTGCCTTTCGATCACTATCTGGGACAAACTTGATCCGCGTTAGGGTGGAGGTTGTGGTGTTGGGTGTTTGAGTGGTAGAGCCAGGATGGTCTCAGATCCTGATTACAGAGGACAGCTGTGGGACAGAAACGTGTGGACATGTAGCACTCACAAAAAAGCAGGTGGAGTGTAATTATGGGGACCCAATTGTCCCCAAAATCACTGAAATATATGGATCTTATGAATGAAGACAGTTTGGCTCTTTTTTATAACATTTTGAGGGGCCGTTCGAGGTGCAAATTTACACTTTGCAAGTATTACAAAATATCTGTGATAAAAGCATATTTGACAAGATATAGTACAGTAAAACGTACCTAAGCCATCATTGTATAAACCGGATACTCACACTCACCAGACTAAGGCAAAAGTCCCAATGCTTTTGTATGTTTTTCATGTAATAACCACCGTATATCTCAGATTTTGTAGAACGGATTTTGCTCACATCAGACAAAACGTCCCATCCCCTCCGAACGTAATGTTTTCCCATTAAAAAAACCTCACATGTACCGGACAGAGCAGTCCAGACGGGCCCAGTACAGAGGTACGAAATGAAGTTCAGCAGTGACGCGGCGATTTGAGAAAAGTGAGTACCATATTTCCATGATTATCCACGAAGCATCCTAAGGCTAAAAACAGCTCCTTGTGATGTTATTGTAAGAAAAATCTTAGAATTCCTCACATTCTTAGACATTTCTTAGAATTTTCCCTTGGTTAGATGAAAGTTGTCCTCAAAGTACTTTCGGCCTTAAGAGACCTCCTAAGGTTCCAAACTGGTAAGAGGAGGGAGGTGGAGTTTTAAGAAGCCTAAGAGTGTTTTAAGCAGAGGAGATGGCGGAAATCACAGAGAGGAAGGAGAGATATTCTCCGTATGTAGGATGACAGCCAGACAGTAACACGCTACCCATTTGAGCTACGTAATTATTTTATGTTAATTTACTGTCTTAATGTATTTCTAAATTGTTTAGGTTCTTGATATCATATACACACACTGTTAATATTATCATTATTTTATTATCGGTATTATTAATATTGTTATTTTCTTTTATTATTACATCTATTTTGTCATTTGATTTTAAATGGACCACGATGGAAATAAGTGTTTTCACTTTCTTGTGTAATGTATATATTTTTAACGTATTTATAAATATATTGTCAAATCAAATCAAATCAATGTTATTTATATAGCGCCAAATCACAACAAACAGTTGCCCCAAGGCGCTTTATGTTGTAAGGCAAAAGCCATACAATAATTACGGAAAAACCCCAACGGTCAAAACGACCCCCTGTGAGCAAGCACTTGGCGACAGTGGGAAGGAAAAACTCCCTTTTAACAGGAATAAACCTCCAGCAGAACCAGGCTCTGGGAGGGGCAGTCTTCTGCTGGGACTGGTTGGGGCTGAGGGAGAGAACCAGGAAAAAGACATGCTGTGGAAGAGAGCAGAGATCAATCACTAATGATTTAATGCAGAGTGGTGCATACAGAGCAAAAAGAGAAAGAAACAGTGCATCATGGGAACCCCCCAGCAGTCTAAGTCTATAGCAGCATAACTAAGGGATGGTTCAGGGTCACCTGATCCAGCCCTAACTATAAGCTTTAGCAAAAAGGAAAGTTTTAAGCCTAATCTTAAAAGTAGAGAGGGTGTCTGTCTCCCTGATCTGAATTGGGAGCTGGTTCCACAGGAGAGGAGCCTGAAAGCTGAAGGCTCTGCCTCCCATTCTACTCTTACAAACCCTAGGAACTACAAGTAAGCCTGCAGTCTGAGAGCGAAGCGCTCTATTGGGGTGATATGGTACTACGAGGTCCCTAAGATAAGATGGGACCTGATTATTCAAAACCTTATAAGTAAGAAGAAGAATTTTAAATTCTATTCTAGAATTAACAGGAAGCCAATGAAGAGAGGCCAATATGGGTGAAATATGCTCTCTCCTTCTAGTCCCCATAAGTACTCTAGCTGCAGCATTTTGAATTAACTGAAGGCTTTTCAGGGAATTTTTAGGACAACCTGATAATAATGAATTACAATAGTCCAGCCTAGAGGAAATAAATGCATGAATTAGCTTTTCAGCATCACTCTGAGACAAGACCTTTCTAATTTTAGAGATATTGCGCAAATGCAAAAAAGCAGTCCTACATATTTGTTTAATATGCACTTTGAATGACATATCCTGATCAAAAATGACTCCAAGATTTCTCACAGTATTACTAGAGGTCAGGGTAATGCCATCCAGAGTAAGGATCTGGTTAGACACCATGTTTCTAAGATTTGTGGGGCCAAGTACAATAACTTCAGTTTTATCTAAGTTTAAAAGCAGGAAATTAGAGGTCATCCATGCCTTTATGTCTGTAAGACAATCCTGCAGTTTAGCTAATTGGTGTGTGTCCTCTGGCTTCATGGATAGATAAAGCTGGGTATCATCTACGTAATAATGAAAATTTAAGCAATGCTGTCTAATAATACTGCCTAAGGGAAGCATGTATAAAGTGAATAAAATTGGTCCTATCACAGAACCTTGTGGAACTCCATAATTAACCTTAGTCTGTGAAGAAGATTCCCCATTTACATGAACAAATTGCAATCTATTAGATAAATATGATTCAAACCACCGCAGCGCAGTGCCTTTAATACCTATGGCATGCTCTAATCTCTGTAATACAATTTTATGGTCAACAGTATCAAAAGCAGCACTGAGGTCTAACAGGACAAGCACAGAGATGAGTCCACTGTCTGAGGCCATAAGAAGATCATTTGTAACCTTCACTAATGCTGTTTCTGTACTATGATGAATTCTAAAACCTGACTGAAACTCTTCAAATAGACCATTCCTCTGCAGATGATCAGTTAGCTGTTTTACAACTACCCTGTCAAGAATTTTTGAGAGAAAAGGAAGGTTGGAGATTGGCCTATAATTAGCTAAGATAGCTGGGTCAAGTGATGGCATTTTAAGCAATGGTTTAATTACTGCCACCTTAAAAGCCTGTGGTACATAGCCAACTAATAAAGGTAGATTGATCATATCTAAGATCGAAGCATTAATTAATGGTAGGGCTTCCTTGAGCAGCCTGGTAGGAATGGGGTCTAATAGTCTAATAGACATGTTGATGGTTTGGAGGAAGTAACTAATGAAAATAACTCAGACAGAACAATCAGAGAGAAAGAATCTAACCAAATTGTTATGTGTCGGACGCAGCTCGGAGAACCGACCAGCGTTTGAAGGACCCAGTATGAAATAAGCAGAGCACGGTTCAAAGGCTAACTGAATTTAATACATAACAGTGATAATATAATAATAAAAGGTGCGGCCTGGCGTGGTGTGCTCCCAGCAGCGCTAACGGTCCGGAGCCAGAAGCTGTTTCGGACCCAAGGACCCCGCCGACACCCCCCAGGTGGCCGCAACAACCGAGTCTGTGAAAGAAGGAACCATTATGTGAGTCCACACTCTACACACAGAACACTTAAAGGTGTACAAACAGCAAACACTTCCTGGCTTGATTACTGATCAGCTTCCCAACCTGCAGGCATGGAACATCCAGTTCACAAAACTCCACTGCAGTGGAAGCTGATACATGACTAACAAACAGCTCAATACAATAAGGTGTGAGGGACACCACATTTACTGACTGTATAAATGTTAGTCACAAAATCTAACGTACCTCAGGAAGTGTGCTGACGAGCGTGAAACCTCACCCCCTCCTCTTTCACAGACTGTGCATCAAACCTGGACGTTCTCAGCATCCGCTGTTGATGAGATGGCTCCCGAGACGACGATCTCACCCGTCTGGTCACAAGGTCGAGTCTCTGGCAAATACACACTGTGCACTCCAGTCTTAAATGCCAACATGTTCCAATCCATCCAGATGCACCACAGCTGTGAGTCCTGACGAGTCGCAGGTGATCAGGGTGAGGTCCTGACAGCCTCAGCAACACAGCCACTCAGTCCCAAACGCACGCCACCTGGGAGGAAAACCAAAAAACAGAAACAAACCGGCAGCCAGGCCCCCCCAGCCATATAACACAAATACCGGCATCACTGAAAGCAGCCAAAGATAACAATATGTCTTTGGGATGGTTATGAGTCATTTTTTCTGTAATAGTTAAAATTTTATTAGCAAAGAAAGTCATGAAGTCATTACTAGTTAAAGTTAAAGGAATACTCGGCTCAATAGAGCTCTGACTCTTTGTCAGCCTGGCTACAGTGCTGAAAAGAAACCTGGGGTTGTTCTTATTTTCTTCAATAAGTGATGAGTAGTAAGATGTCCTAGCTTTACGGAGAGCTTTTTTATAGAGCAACAGACTCTTTTTCCAGGCTAAGTGAAGATCATCTAAATTAGTGAGATGCCATTTCCTCTCCAACTTACGGGTTATCTGCTTTAAGCTGCGAGTTTGTGGGTTAAACCACGGAGTCAGGCACTTCTGATTTAAGGCTCTCTTTTTCAGAGGAGCTACAGCATCCAAAGTTGTCTTCAATGAGGATGTAAAACTATTGACAAGATAATCTATCTCACTTACAGAGTTTAGGTAGCTACTCTGCCCTGTGTTGGTATATGGCATTGGAGAACATAAAGAAGGAATCATATCCTTAAACCTAGTTACAGCGCTTTCTGAAAGACTTCTACTGTAATGAAACTTATTCCCCACTGCTGGGTAGTCCATCAGAGTAAATGTAAATGTTATTAAGAAATGGTCAGACAGAAGGGGGTTTTCAGGGAATACTGTTAAGTCTTCAATTTAGAAGTCAGAACAAGATCTAAGGTATGATTAAAGTGGTGGGTACTGTGTACTTACAATGAACGTACTAAGTAAACTCACGCATACACGCTTTTAATATATAGATATTCAGCATGTGAATGAGGCACATTCAAACATCTTCAGGCTGTGTAACAATTCATTTAATTTTGCTGGGTTCCATCATTATAACAAAGTTATCCTCACGATTACACGTCTTAGTGCAGTTCATCTTATATGACTGGTTGATTTTTCTGTCCATTCACGACTAGGAGGGCAGAGTGCATTTGCTTTTTTATTTCTCCTCCCAGGAGTTTCTGTCCACTTCTTGCTCAGACTTGCTCTCAGACACCTGCTGCTCACTCTTAGGCTATGATTCCTTGCCAGGAAATTTTAGGCTAAGTTAGGAGCTCTTTGAGAGGACTTTGGGTTGCTTCATGGATACAGGCCCGGGTATTTATTTTTTCCAAACCATGCTCAGACCCGGCACCTAAATGAGGCATGGCATAACTAAAGACCAGCAATTAACAAAATGGTGCTTGCTGCCTGCACTGTAATATGGTGTTAAGATTCACAGATATCCCTGGCTGTGGAAACCAAACTGCTTCACGCCGAGTACATTTCAATCATGGATCAAATATGCTTGGCTCAAAAGTCCACAAAAGTGACCAACTTTAGAACACGGAGTCAAAAAAAAATCCTCAAATGACCCACAATTCATTGAGGGGAAATTACACATACTGTATCATTGGTTTAGAGGTTGATGATTGCATAAAGAAGTGGAGCTCATTGAGGGACAAATTAATTCAGACAAAGCTGCTGTTCCTGCTGTAAACTGCATAAAGACGCGATGGAAAACTTCAAAAAGGGTCACACGCAGGTCGATGTCATTGCATGGCCATAGAGTTATGGAGTTGAAGAAGCATAAATCAGGCTTTAGAATTTTAAAGGTACCACAATGCAGCAGACATAGAAAAAAAAGAGTGACACGACCAAATGCAACCTTTTTGATACATACTTGTACAATGTCGGTGCTTATTTAAGGCAGGCATTGATTTTGACACAGTCATTAAAAGAGACAGGTCCCTATTCAAGATCAGGCTTTTAATCAAGCAAATACATAAGCCTAATTTGGTGCTGGGGATTCCCCGTAGGTCGTTCGGCAATTCCTGACGGCAACTAATCTGACTGTTAAATATATATATAAAATGGATTTTGTCTATTTTACACATATGGCTGATTTCAATTATAACGGAAAAAATTCACTGTTCCAACTGAAACCATTATATGCAAGTTTTACTGTACTTGTATTTGGAAACTGTTGTCTTATTTGTCAAAGATGTAACACTTCCTTATACACTACTTAGCAAAAAAAAAAAAAAAAAAAGATTTAATTTCAATAAAAAAAGGTGAATAAAAATGTTAAACCCAAACAAATAATCTATATTATAATAGCCAAGTGGCCTCTGTGTGCATGTGTGTGTGCATGTGTATAGCTTCAATCATGCAAAAACTGGGGAGAGCTGACATTTGCTGTTTAGTATACTTGTGTATTTTGGGTCAAGGATGAATGCTGCAAAATGTTAATAGCAAAAAAGTTGATACAATTAAACAATGGACTCCTACGCAGCATGGGACGTTGGGGCTTTGAGGTTTTAAATGTTATTGTGGTTCATGTTAGTTAAACAGTTATCAGGCTTGGTAAACAGAGACATCTGGACACAAATGCAGGACTCAAACTTACAGCTCTGAATTTTAAGATCGTTTATTTGTGGAATATGCTGGGTCCAGTACACAGAAAGGCAGTCAAAAATCAGCAAACAAATCAGGAACATCAGGCGAGAAGGCATAGTCGAAAATACAAAAATACAGGCAGTAGGTCAAAAAACACTAGGAAGTAGGCATGGCGAGGAAACACAAGGAACAGAGCTGGAAGCGATGGCACAAGGTACAACGATCTGTCGAGGAAACAGTGCAACCAGTGAAGCTTGTATACACCCTGGTGATGAGCTGCAGATTAGGAACAGGTGTGTGGAAAGCACCAGAATAGGGGTGTGGCCAAACAGTGTGCACCACCCACCACAAAGCACAAAGAGAGGAAGACAAGAGAGATAGGGAAAGAAAGTGCCCAAGCAGGAAAAACCCAGCAAGAGAAATCACAAGCAATAAAATCAAAACAAACAAAGCAAACAAAAAGCAAAAAGTCCAAACCGTGACAACAGTGTTGTTAGTGTTATTGCTTTATTGTGTTTTTGTAGTTCAGTTGGTTTAGTCAGTTTAGTTAAGTGTCGTGCTGGTATCATGAATGAAATGTGCAGTGATTTTAATGTCTTCTGCCACCATCTTTTTTTTTGTCAAATTAAAAGCACCTGCTTATGGCAGCTGTGTGTGCATGCATGCAACGTTGATCACAGACACACTGTGGACATCTGACATTTGCCGTTTGGTATGTTTATGTTATGTGCAGACGCAGGTTGAGGAGCGGACCAACGTCTGACCGAACCCAGCGCTAAATAACCAGAAAGCGGTTCCACAAACAAAACGATTTTATTTCCCCTCCAGTGCAATAATCAGTGTACAACATAAATATTTGGTTTGTATGGCGGAGTGAAGGACGGCGCGCTCTCCAGCACCCAAAAGGATCGAAGCCTCGGCGCTTCTGGACTCAGATTCACCACCAAACACCCCCCAGGTGGACACGACAAACTGACTCTGTGAAGGTGAAGGACTCTTCTGCCAGCACCTTCTCCACAGACAAAAACCAGTTTGCATACCACCTGGAGAGCAAAGAAAAGAAAACAACACAAAAACATCCAGCCAAACCCCCCAACACACAACAGTACCCCCCCATCAACGGGAAGCCTCCTGGCGACCGAACAGACCGGGCCCGAGAACAACACCTCCCTCCGGGGTCCATGACAGAAAGCAGACGGCAGGACAGGGCACCACGGCTGGAAGGCCGGCTGGCATCAACAAAACCCCAAACAAGTCCCATATACAACCCAACATAGAAGAAAAACACAAAACCCACCCAAACCCTCCCCAGGGGACCGTCCCATCCAACCCCGGGAAGAAAAGAAAAACTCCCAAATGCAATAACCCAACACAGCCCCAACAACACAATACAAACATAAATTCACAAAGAAAAATAACAAACACCCCCCCCCCCCCAGAACGATATGCAGAACCCAGAAGACCTTTACTGCCAGTTCCAGGAGAGAACAACCAAAACCGGAATCTTACAGAGGTCCCCAGGTTTACACGGAGGAACAGCGCCCCGCAGAGGACCGTACCATCAACCCCAGGAGGCACCCTCCCCACAACCCAGGAACCCCAGACCCGGCCACACTTGGTTAATCGGCCCCACAATCAATTCCCCCCAGAGGACTGTCCCATCGACCCTGGAGGTGGAACCTGGAAGGAAACATAACCACACAAAAATACAACCCCCGGCGGACTTCATTAAAACACCCCGGGGGCAAAATAAATCAACTGTCAAACCCTGTTACCCCCCCCAGCACCCTGAAAGACCCCAGATCACTCCCAGAGCCTATCGTTAGCCCAATTTTGGCAAACGGCACAAAACTACTAAGCTGGGGAAGGAAACAGGAAAAACTAACCCGGTCCCATCCCCGAAGCACAGCGGAAAACCAGAAAGACGTCCGGTGCCCCAACCCGACCATACCACCAGCCTATTGGGAGGGGTGGAACTACCGAAATGGCGAACGTCAACAGATCGGCCCACCACTCCGACTGAGGTATGTTCCCGCTGCACCACACCTCGGGAACACCAATGATGAACGGTCAAAGGCCCACCGGGGCTGGAGAGGAACCGGGCCCTAACCAAACCCAAAAAAACGCCCCTGACAACCCCTTCCCCCCCCCCCCCCCCCCCCCCCAGGTGCAGAGGTCTTCTGAGAAACGCTCAGCGTGACCAACCTGCACCACCCCACAACCCAAAAGACAAAACGGTCTCAGAGCAATGTGAGGTTGGGGTTAGGGAAGCAGGGAAATAAAAAACAACAAAACAAAACAACCCAATCCTCAAACAGAAAATACCTAAGTCCAAATAATGAAAACAAACGATTACCTGAGTCCAGCCGAGCTCCGAACTGCCAGTCGTTCACTCCTCCGGAACCGCCTTTAAATCCCCAAACAATTTATAACCCCGTACAAAAAAACAAAAACAAAAATAGCCCAAATAACTAAACAACCAAAGGTTTTTTTTTTTGTGTGTGTGTGTGTCCATTTTTATGCCTGTCCCAGAACACCTGGAGATACGTCATCACTATCTTTCTTGACGCTTATGTGACCGGGGCAATATGGCGGCTTCAGCTCGTCCGAGCTGCATGGGCTCATCCACAAGAGGAGCCAGACGTCCCGTCGGAGGAGTCTCAGTGGGGCGAAGAAGAAGCAGCCCAGATCTGTGTTGGGGAAAGCCCCGAGACGAAAAAACCCACTCTGATGTCCGTCCTCTCTCGCATCCACGCTCCTTTATTCGATCATCTAGACAAATAACCAAAGATATTAGTTCATCTAAATCTTTTGGTTCGTCACGGACTGCTAGCTCGTCTTTTAATGGATCGTTCAAACCATCTACAAACACTCCTCTTAAAGCTGCGGCATTCCAACCAGACTGAGCAGAAAAAATTCAGAAATCCACGGAATAATTCGCCGCACTCCGCCTCCCCTGCCTGAGATTCAGCAACTGTTGGGCAACGGTATTTGTTTTCACCGGATGGTCAAAAACCAAGCGGAACTCCCGAGAGAAATCCTTAAAGGATCCTAACAATGGAGAGTTATTACTCCACAACGCAGTGACCCAAGCTAAAGCGTCACCTCGGAGCAAATTTATCACATATGAGACACGACTACCATCAGAAGAGAAGGAAGCCGGTCGCTGAGCAAAAACCAGAGAACATTGCATCAAAAACGGAGCACAGGCTTCAACGTTTCCCGCATAAGGCTCCGGATGACAAATGATTGGTTCGGAAGCCAAATCTCTGGGTGACGGAGTTATCTGCACCGGTATCGATGGTGCCGCAGCTGGAGCAGCAGGAAGCGGAACGGCTTGCGCTGCAAGCTCCGTAACGTGGGCATCTGTTTGTTTAATTTGGTTTGCGAGATGCTGTAATTGCTCCCATATTTTCTCCAAGTGTTCTTGAACTCTTTCGGCAAACGGAATCGCTTCTGCCGCTGGGTCCATTTTGGAATGGCCGGGAACTACTGTTATGTGCAGACGCAGGTTGAGGAGCGGACCAACGTCTGACCGAATCCAGCGCTAAATAACCAGAAATCGGTTCCACAAACAAAACGATTTTATTTCCCCTCCAGTGCGATAATCAGTGTACATCATAAATATTTGGTTTGTCTGGTGGAGTGAAGGACGGCGCGCTCTCCAGCGCCCAAAAGGATCGAAGCCTCGGCGCTTCTGGACTCAGATTCACCGCCAAACACCCCCCAGGTGGACACGACAAACTGACTCTGTGAAGGATGGAAAAGGTGAGGTAAGTCAACAGAGCTACAGCAAATATCTTTCAGAGGCACACACTATCAGCAACACATTCAGGTCTGAATTTAAGCTTTATGTAAATGAGCAGCTTCTCACAACAGGTGGAGGATCATCAGTCCATACGCCACGGCAGTGAGAAGCAAACTGCACAATTCTCATCAATGTTCAAATATACTGCGTAACAAAATGCCAAATTACTATTAACGATCATTCAGACAAAAATCACCTCTGATGTGTGCTGACAGCATGTGTCCCTCACCCGTCCTCCTTCACAGGCATGATGTGTCAAACCCTGGCGCGGTCCTCAGCATCTCACAAACGAACGTCACAAGGTCGAGTTCCCGGCAATTCTGCTTGAACCACTCATGGCTTAAATGCAGAACGCCATCTCATTATCTGCTTCAGCTGAAAGTTTTTAAGTTTACACATGAGCATCATACACAGGTGCTGCGAGTCAGTAGGCCTGCACGTGAACATCCTCCACAGGTGCAGCTAATAATGCTGATGAGGGTGAAGGACTCTTCTGCCAGCACCTTCTCCACAGACAAAAAACAGTTTGCATACCACCTGGAGAGCAAAGAAAAGAAAACAACACAAAAACATCCAGCCAAACCCCCCAACACACAACAGTTTATGTATTTTGGGTCAAGGATGTATGCTGCGAAAACAGAACTTTAATAGGACTAATATTTTTGGAGAAGCTTTAGATATTAGCCAACAACACTGAACAATGGATGTTTGTAACTGCTTTCTGGACTCACGTGCCACTCTAGACCAGAGAATCCTCAGTTCAAAACCCCAACCTGACTGGAAAATCACTAAGGGCACCACCCTTAATCCCCTAGTTGCTCCCGGTGTGTAGTGAGTGACTTGCATGGCAGCACCCTGACACTGGTGTGTGTTTCTGTGGAAGGGTGAATGTGCAGCATGGACTGCATTTATATAGGTCTCTTCCATCTGCATGAGACACTCAAAGCAGTTTACAATAATAACTCACATTCACCCCGATGTCAGGGTGTTGCCATACACCCTGACATCTGGGCATAATTGTAAAGCACTTTGCGCGTCTGATGCAGATAGCAAAGCACTATATAAATGCAGTCCATTTGCCATAATATCATTGTAAATACGCAAAAAATACATGTATGACACAAGAAAGTGAAAACACTTATTTCCATTATGGTCTATTTAAAAATCAAATGACAAAATAAAATAATAATAATAATAAAAAAAACGTCTGTATATGATAACAAAAACCTAAACAATTTCTAAATAAATTAAGACAGCAAATTAACATAAAAAAAATTGCATAGTTAACAGAATATAAAAGGGTTGAGTTACTATTCTAAAAATTGCTGAGGTCAGGTTTTACGAACATTCTGGACTCACATGCCATTCCAACTCATTATACAAGCTTTGCTTAATTTATTACCACCCTTGAAAAATGTCAGCTACCTATTTTATAAGCACTACCCAATCTAGAGCCCATGGATCCCCACGGGTAACACGCAAGTTGAATTAGAATTGCAGAACATGCTGGGATAAAATAATAAAAGTAATTTTGGTTACATAATTATAAAAAAATAGAGAATTTATATGTTTAAGCCTATATTTAAAAGTAAAATGTGACTACGTGATCCCAGGACCATCTAGCTGTGAGGCAACAGTGTGAACCACTAAGCCACCATCCTGCAGTTCAATTCAGTTTTATTACGTAGCTCCAAATCACAAAATAAACTGCCCCAACAAGCTTCACAAGGGTAATCTTAACTGTGAGATTGTTCCACATTAATATCAATGGCAATATAGTTTAATGGAGGAAAAAAATGAAATTGCATCTTCTTCACAGGTCCCAGCTAAGAGTGGAGTGTTTATTAAATAAGGGAGCTGTGAATCTCTCATCTTAATTACTTTTTCTTCAGCGGTTAATTCCACCCCCTTTTTGTTTAAAGTAGCTTTTATTTCAAATCAAACCTCCATGAGGTGCTGTTTTTTTTTTGTATGAAAAGTTTAATACAAATAAAAGTTATTCTTTTTATTGCAAGGCATGCCACACATTTGGAATTAAGTGGTGTGTAAAGGAATGATGAACAGAGATTTTCAAGTAGAAAATACTGACGAGTTGAGAAAGTGAAAATGTACTGAGGAATGCAGAGAGATCTTTATTGTTACTGCAAGTTATACAGTAGTGTTCAGAATAATAGTACAATGTCTTGAACGTCCCATTTTCCTCAGGCTTTCAAAGAGAAAAGCATGTTCAACAGGTGCAGACTTCATCCTTAAATAGGGGACACCTGATTCACACCTGTTTGTTCCACAAAATTGACGAACTCACTGACTGAATGCCACACTACTATTATTGTGAACACCCCCTTTTCTCCTTTTTTTTACTAATAGCCCAGTTTCATAACCTTAAGAGTGTGCATATCATGAATGCTTGGTGTTGTTGGATTTGTGAGAATCTACTGAATCTACTGGTACGTTGTTTCCCATGTAACAATAAGAAATATACTCAAAACCTGGATTAATCTTTTTAGTCACATAGCACTACTATTATTCTGAACACTACTGTACCTTCAGGAATTGTTGGTGCCATCACAGATGTGTAAGTTGTCCATGCCATGGGCACGAACACACCCCCCCATACCATCACAGATGCTGGCTTTTGAACTTTGCACTGTTGCCTCACAGCGAGAAGGTCATGGGTTCAATTCCCGTGGCCTTTCTATGTGGAGTTTGCATGTTCTCCCCGTGTTTGCGTGAGTTTCCTCCGGGTGCTCTAGTTTCCTCCCACATCCAAAAACATGCGGGTTAGGTGGATTGGCATCTTTAAAAAATTGTCCGTAGGTGTGTGTGTGGGTGTGTCTCTGTTTGTTTGTCTATTTGTGGCCCTGCGACAGACTGGTGTCCTGTCCTGGGTGTATCCCGCCTCGCGCTCTATGACTGCTGGGATAGGCTCCAGCCCCCCGCGACCCTTAATTGGACTAAGCGGTAGAAGATGGATGGATGGATGGATGTGGACTCATCAGACCATAGTACACTTTTCCACTTTGCGTCTGTCCATTTCAAATGAGTTTGGGCCCAGAGAAGGCAGTGGCATTTCTGGATGTTGTTGATGTATGGCTTTCACTTTGCATGGTACAGTTTTAACTTGCACTTGTAGATGTAGTGACGAACTGTGTTAACTGACAGTGGTTTTCTGAAGTGTTCCTGAGCCCACATGGTAAGATCCTTTACACAATGATGCCAGTTTTTAATGCAGTGCCGCCTGAGGGATCAAAGGTCACAGGCATTCAATGCTGGTTTTCGGCCTTGCCGTTTCCATGTAGAAAGTTCTCCAGATTCTCTGAATTTTCTGATTAGATTATGGACTGTAGATGATAGAATCCCTAAATTCCTTGTAATTGAACATTGAGAAACATTGTTCTTAAACTAATAGTCTATTTTTTCACACAGTTGTTCACAAAGTGGTGAACCTCACGCCATCTTTGCTTGTGCTGAGCCTTATGGGGATGCTCCTTTTATACCCAATCATGACACTCACCTATTTCCAATTAGGTGTTCTTTGAGCATTCATCAACTTTCCCAGTCTTGTGTTGCCCCGTCCCAACTTTTTTGGAAAGTGTTGCAGGCATCCATTTCAAAATGAGCAAATATTTGCACAAAAACAACAAAGTTTATCAGTTTGAACATTAAATATCTTGTCTTTGTGGTGTATTCAGTTGAATATAGGTTGAAGAGGATTTGAAAATCGTATTCTTTTTTATTTTACACAATGTCCCAACTTCATTGGAATTGGGGTTGTAGTTGAGGAGTTGATGTGTCATCAACACATATTTTCCCTGGCGACAATATGTGCTATTAAACCTGGACACATATTGTTGCTGGTGACAATATGTGCCACAATGCGGCCATGAAGATCGGCATATATCGTTGTGGTGACAATATGTGCTGTAACAACTCTTCTGCACATTTAAGCTGAGCAATCTGGGCAGAAGGAGGTGTCCATGAACCCAATGGTCACTCTGTCAGAGATCCAGCATTCCTCTCTGGAGAGAGGAGAACCTTCCAGAAGGACAACCATCTCTCCAACAATCCACCAGTCAGGCCTGTACGGAAGAGAGGCCAGATGGAAACCACTCCTCAGTAAAAGGCACATGACAGCCCACCTGGAGTTTGCCGAAAGGCTCAATGACTCTAAAACCTTGAGAACCAAAATTCTCTGGTCTAATGAGACAAAGATTGAACTCAAGATGCCTGGTGTGAATGCCAGGCATCATGTTTGAAGGAAACCAGGCACCGGTCATCACCTAGCCAATACCATCCTGAACACTCTTGACCTCAGACTTGGGCGACAGTTCATCTTTCAGCAGGACAATGACCCTAAGCACACAGCCAAGATTTCAAAGGAGTGACTTCAGGACAACTCTGTGAATGCCCTTGAGTGGCCCAGCCAGAGGCCAGACCTGAATCAGATTGAACATCTCTGGAGAGATCTGAAAATGGCTGTGAACTGATGCTCCCCATCCAACCTGATGGAACTTGAGAGGTACTGCAAAGAGGAATGGACAAAACTGCCCAAAGATAGGTGCACCAAGCTCGTGGCATCATGTTCAAGAAGACCTGAGGCTGTAATTGCTGCCAAAGGTGCATCAAGAAAAGTATTGAGCAAGGGCTGTGAATACTTATGTACATGTGATTTCTTAGGTTTTATATATATATATTAATAAAAAGAAATAAAATTAAAATTAAAACTTTTTTCATGTTGTCATTATGGGTTGTTGTAAGTAGAATTTTAAGGGAAGCAATACATTTATTCCATTTTGTAATAAGGCTCTAAAATAGCAAAATGTTGGAAAAGTGAAACCCTGTATTTTCTGGATGCACTGTAATTACTTCTATACAGTAATGCTGTATCTCAGTTACTAACTCTCTTATTTTGGGGGAGAAGTAATTAGTAACTATACGTAGTTACTTTTTTAAAGTAACTTGCCCAACACTGACCACACATGAAATAGTTGCTTTTGGCAGGAGAACCACAATAATACTACAACAGTGAACAACTCAACTGAAATGAACCTGTAAACATTTTGCCTTGGCTAATGTAGACTGCTAATACATTTTCAGGAGAATGAAAATCCATGTATTTAGGATCCTGGTCCTTCATGTCTTACTGCATAGTTGTGGGAATTTGTACACTCACCAGTGACTTAAGGTGACAAATGTCTTCGGTACTCGATTTCTCTAGAGAATCATTGGGTACCATTGCAATGGCTTTTTGTCAAATGAATGCTTATTAGGTAGACTGTGGTCAAGCATTCTACTTCCATTGTGAGGAAGTGTCAGCTACAACATTTTGGCCCTTCTCTGGACATGATGCTGTAAAGCAGATAGCTTAGTAGGTAAGGAGCTGGCCTGCCAATATATAGAGCCTGGGTTTGAATGCCTCTCATGCATGCTTGGACAAAACACTTCATTTGTATTGTCCAGATAGACCTGCCTTGGACTACTGTCCCATCCAGTGAGAGTTGTAGACGCTTATCTACTTCAAGTTATGGAATCTGGAGTGTAAGGATGGGCCTCAACTGGACTTACTTCTTTCTGGGCGTGATCCAGCATGCAAGTGACTCAGTGTTGAGGAACCCAGCAACTGGAAAAGGCCAAAGGGACACCCACATTTGCTCTGGCTATGGCAGATAAGTAGCCATAAGTATAAGTATACCTGGGTGGTTGCTATTCAGGATTTAGAGCAGTTCCATAGTTTTGCAGATGCAACACTGTTATATTCTGGCCTTATTCAGACTGTAATAACTTTGGACATAAAACCACAGTAATATCAGGCAAGTATAGGGTTTAAAGGTACATGGACTCCATTTACGTAACACTTTTCCATCTGATGTGGATACTGAAAACACTTTATGAGTTTGCCTCAAATTCACACAATAACATCAGGGTGCTGCTACAGAAAGTGCTCAACTACATACCAGGATCAGGACCAGGGCCTTAGTCCTTGTGGACTAAAGGGCCCTTGACACAAGCATATCTTTGACTCACGCACTAGCACGACCTGTGTTGTACTGGAGAGTAAACTGGTCTTTAAACAGGCACAGACAGGACGCGAGAGGGTTGCTGGTGTGTGCTATTGCGCACAGAGAATTTTGAAATGTTCAAAAAATCTTTCACGCATAAATGTTGTACTACGTGGCGCGATCTAATCTCCAACACGATGTGCAGCTTGTCAAGTGGAGTAAAGAAGAAGTGAACAGAGCAAGTGGTGACGTCAGTGGATCGCATCAGAGTGCAGGTCATCTGAGCAATTATAACAAGAAGTTAAATCTGTTATAAACATACTTTAACAGCTGCACACAAGAAGGAAAGAACACACAACTGTTTTATCAAGCCATGACAATTTAAACATGACAAATAATTGACCTTTTTAGATGGCTCAAAATGCTTTCTGCAGCTTGTTAGACATGCACGAACAGCTGAAGCTGGATCAGTCCTCTGTGATTCAGGAAGTGATTACAGCCATTTTCAATGGCCAGTTCATGGAGAACAGGATTAATCTGACAAGAAATAATTATTTTATATACACAGCGTCCAGCGCAGAGCTCGTGGCAGCCGGGTGGGATCATCACAACGTCGTGCATGCTAGTGCGTGAATCAAAGACATGCTCGTGTCAGGGGGCCTTAAAACCCTTCATCAAGGGCACCTAAGTGATTTTTTTCTTGTATGACAAGGAATCGAATCAAGGATCATCTGGTCACAAGGCCACCACTCTAATCAATAGGTCAATCCCATGATGCTGACAGGAAATGCTTACACCCACTTAAACATCTTTGCTGGTCTTAGCTGACCCAGTGACAAACCAAACGGGGGGGAAAACTTATATTTGTAACACCTTTAGAACTCTTTTTAGGGTGGTTTCATATAAATGACTTAAAATAACAGATTTAGATACAACGAAATGTTGTTAATTTAACATGAGAATGAAATTTATGTTTAGGAATAGATGTTATCAATAGAGGTCCAGAACAGTGCAGATACACATGTGAGTGTGTGAGTGTGTGTTTGTGAGTGTTGTGTTTGCATGTCTCATAGGAGCCGCGGAGGCCGGACACAGATGAGCGGCTCCTGACAGCCGTTTCAAACCCCTCCTGCCCTCTCCACCGTGTGCTGCTTCGTCGATAATGGGAACCTGATCAGGAGAAGAGAACGGGCTGGTGGTGGTGGTGGGGGGGAATGTATGGTCTGTCTTTTGTGAAAACCTCTTCAAAGCACTGGCCCTCCTATTTGTCCACTGGAGCTCTTTGTAATGGTATCCTCCACTGTCATTTTGCCCCTTTTATTTTTAGGCAGGGCTATTATTGCTCCCAGACCCCTCACATACCCTTCAGCTTTGTGTGCCGGGACAGGGTCAGGTTTTACCTTTTTTTTCATCCTCTTCCAAACCGTTTCTCCCCTCCTCCACATACTGGGCATAAAGAGCAGCATATTGCACCAGCCGACAGGCGCTCATGCTGCTAATTCCAGGTGTCACTAGGGAAAGAGGAGGATGTCTGGTAAGCTGGATGGAAGTCCCAAGGGTTTGATTCCATGGTTATATGCTGTGAAGACAATGGCACAATAAAGAGACGGTTCTGCACTCCTGCTGTGTGGTGGAGATTGACAATAGAAGTCAACTGTGCAAACAACAATTTTTTTTTAATCTTTTCCACACAGTCTTATTAATTGGCTGCACTCTTACCAAAATGTAAATCCATTGGGATCTCCTGCTCCAAAACATCTGAGGGAAAAGGTCAAGGTTGAGGGTAACAGAAAATTTTCACTTCTTGTTTTGCTGTTACTTTGCACTTCAGTCAGTCAATTCACAGAAGAGGATTTCAGCAACGAGATCACATTTTCATTGAGTCTATTTGCTTGTTTGTTTGTTTCACGGAATACTCAAAAATGTTTGACTGATTTTCATGAAACTCAATGGATGCTTCAGACATGGCCCAAAAATAAATGTGTTTTCATATGTCTCACAGGTGTATTAGTCACATCTGTCCAAATGCATCATGCCGATGAAAAAACATAAGTAGCATTTATGTTTAATTTAATTTAATCAGCTTATAATGCACCAAATCACAAAAGTTGCCTCAAGGCGCCTCACAGAACAGTTCAAATAGTGCAGCAGATAAGTGAAACAATCCTGCAAATGGTGATAAAAGCATCAAATTCAGCAGACATACTCCTTAGACACTCCTCTTTTGAACAGACAGACTGGCCACTTGATTTTTCAATCAGTGTTCAGGTAGGGGTCAATTGAGGAATTACACAGAGGTCAAAATTAAAAGATGCTCCAATCATATTGAAAAATATTCCACGTTATTTGCCTGATCATGAAGATTCCAAAAAGGTATAGTCTGGACTATCTGTGACTGAATTCTATGGAGTTACGGGATAAAAACAGCAAGAATGGTGACAAAGGTCAGTGTCATTTTGTACAGGGGTCAAAAGTTAAAGTTGCTCCAATTTTGGTATAAAGTGATGCAAATTACTGGTTGAGCTAATAGGATTAATAAATGGAATAGTGTTGACAGTGTTGAATGCTTGGTCTCCAAAGTAAAAAGGTCAAACAAGGTCTACGTCTATTGGATTCTATTACATGTGACATATGTTACCCCATAACATGATAAGTAAGGATGATACATGGTCCAAACTATTCCTTTTTAGAGCCGTGTTAACTCAACTAGTTTTTATCACCATTTGCAGGATTCCCTTCTAAATATTCTCTTATCCGCTGCACTAAGAAAGAGAATAAATATACATTTTAAGTCTTGACTTAAAAATGTTCACGGACTCTGACTGCCTCATGGTCACAGGGAGACTGTTCCACAAAGTGGGTACATGATAAGAAAAAGCTCTTTGATGTTAGTAGCAAATGCTGCATTTATTACATCCACCAAGGACATAATAAAATCATTGGCATTTAATTATTTGTCTGTCTGTCTGTTAAGGCCCCTTCACACATAACATGATTGAGGCCTAATGACGCACGAAGGAAGATTCAAATGCCACTCGTGTAAATTCAGAGCAACCTCGAATGCCTCATACAGCAGTAGTCACAACCACTCAGCCACAGCACATGCACTCTACATTAGAAAGTCGCCCGCGCTGGAAACCCATTCACGCGCACCCACACGCATACATGTGCCCTGCGTGCACACGTAGTGGCTCATGCAGCCGTTATGAACACACACAGACATACACACAGCTGAGTGATCATTCCAGCCATGCATGTGTGCACGTGCCACTGGACACCTTTGCTGAAAGTTTGCTGGCAGTGGGCCAAGCAGTCACATCATGCGTCAGACGCAGCCTTTCCAGCAAAGTTTACTTTATTTTTTCTTTTTTGCTCACTTCAGGAGAACAACGCAAGTCTGTAGACTGTGATGTCAGTCCACTGGCCGGGGTCCAGTGGAGGTGGACATCTGTGGGACAAAATGCCGGCAGGCATTTTGTCCCACAGAGCTCAATCAACCGCGATCAGATCATTTCAGATGCTGTTTTGATGCTGTCAGAATATATAGACTGCGATCATATGGTGCAAAAACTGCACTTAGACCGCTGTCAGATGTGCGTGGCATCTCAATGACAGTGTTTTAAAGTGTTTTAAACATGTAACACACTCGGGACAGCTGAGCGAATGGGACTAAATATGTAGATGCTCACAGACTGCCATCGGTTGGTCTTCAGACCGCACTTCAAATACTTCCTGATTGTGGCCAGATGTCTCATTCTGTCATAATTTGGCCTCAATAGGTGTATGTGTGTTGGGGGTAGAAGTTTTGACCACATGTGATGTGTATGCACACTGACGTCCGCAAGATGACTTGTAAATTACTCCAGATGAGTTATGTGGTTACAAAAACAGCGTTTTCAGTTTTAGAAGTTTTCTTGCTAGATTTTACATTTTATATGATAAACATATTATATTTACACAGAAATGCAGCAGAATTAGCAGCCAGTGAGGCCATCCAAGCGACGTAATGGTGCCTCTCTAATTTGATTGGCTGTTACTCCCCAAACCCATCAACCCACCCCCCAAAAATGCAGATTTGCACAATTCATAGCATAAAAATAGGAAACAGAATGTGATCTTTTGACCTCTTAAAACTGGTCAGGGTTAGCCAGCTTTGAACTTGTCCAAGATCTGTGTCCCAAGAATGTTCCCTGTGAATTTGAAGACCCTGGCAGTAATAGGAATGGACTTATGCTGAGCACAGACAGACAGATAGATGGACGCAAAGCCTTCGCAAAACCCCATGGCCATATTTTGATGATAAAAAAATGAAATTAAGTTGACCACACAAAGAATGAAACATTTTGGATTCATGCTGTCTGCAATGAAATATTGAACTTGAACTTGAACTTATTTATTTGGCACACAACTCGTCAATAACAAAAACTGATATACAAGACAATTCCACACTGACCAAAAAGGGGGTGAGCAGAAGCAAAGCTTATAAATGCCCACCCCATATATACATACATACATATATACATATTACCTACCCCCAGAGCAAGCACACAGGTGACAGTGGTAAGGAAAAACTCCCTTCTGATGTATTGAGGAAGAAACCTCAAGCAGACCAGACTCTAAGGGGTGACTCTCTGCTTGGGCCATGCTACAGACACATTTAACAACACAAACTCAAATCCCATTATCATAAACATATCAAGTGAACACCGTGTCTTCGTCTACATACATATTTACATATACAGTATACATGTACCCTGGCAATAATTATGGAATCACCGGCCTCGGAGGATGTTCATTCATTTGTTTAATTTTGTAGAAAAAAAGCAGATCACAGACATGACACAAAACTAAAGTAATTTCAAGTGGCAACTTTCTGGCTTTAAGAAACACTATAAGAAATCAGGAAAAATAATTGTGGCAGTCAGGAATGGTTACTTTTTTAGACCAAGCAGAGGGAAAAAAATATGGACTCACTCAATTCTGAGGAATAAATTATGGAATCACCCTGTAAATTTTCATCCCCAAAACTAACACCTGCATCAAATCAGATCTGCTCATTAGTCTGCATCTAAAAAGGAGTGATCACACCTTGGAGAGCTGTTGCACCAAGTGGACTGACATGAATCATGGCTCCAACACGAGAGATGTCAATTGAAACAAAGGAGAGGATGATCAAACTCTTAAAAGAGGGTAAATCATCACGCAGTGTTGCAAAAGTTGTTGGTTGTTCACAGTCAGCTGTGTCTAAACTCTGGACCAAATACAAACAACATGGGAAGGTTCTTAAAGGCAAACATACTGGTAGACCAAGGAAGACATCAAAGCGTCAAGACAGAAAACTTCAAACTTCATGATTCCATAATTTTTTCCTCAGAATTGAGTGATTTCATATTTTTTTCCTCTGCTTGGTCTAAAAAAGTAACCATTACTGACTGCCACAATCTTTTTTTCTTGATTTCTTATAGTGTTTCTTAAAGCCAGAAAGTTGCCATTTGAAATGACTTTAGTTTTGTGTCATGTCTGTGATCTGCTTTTTTTCTACAAAATTAAACAACTGAATGAACATCCTCCGAGGCCAGTGATTCCATAATTATTGCCAGGGGTTGTATACGCACACCAACATACACCTACACATACATACATAGTTACACACACACACACACACACACACACACACACACACACACACACACACACACACACACACACACACACACACACACACACACACACACACACACACACACACACACACACACACACACACACATATACATACATCCACATACACAAATGAATGTTACTGAACAAGTTCACAGTTACAACTGACAACATCATTTTTTTATATTGATGTTTAAACTGATTGATATTTGGACATCGTTTGAGGTCATCCGTCAGGTTATTCCATAATCTAGGGCCACACATGGAGACACAGAAACTTTTCCTGGTCGTCCGAGCACCAGCAATTTTAAAATGATACAACTCCCATAAATTATATTTTCTTTCTCTCTCAGTAAAATATTCTTGAATTCTAAATGGCACTTCATTTTTCACTTTGTGCATTAATTGAACAGTCTTGAACGAAATCATATCATTAAGTTTTAATATTTGAGATTTAATGAATTTTAATGAATGGTTGGTGTGGTCTCGATAACCTGCATTATGAATTGTCCTTAATGCTCTTTTTTGAAGAATGAATAATGGTTGCAATGTAGTTTTGTAATTGTTGCCCCAAACTTCAGCGCAATAAGTCAAGTAGGGTGCAACCAATGAACAATAGAGAGTATGTAGTGCTCTGCAATCAAGAACATGCTTTACTTTATTTAATACTGCAATACTTTTTGATACCTTCATTTGAATATGCTGAATATGAGCTTTACAATTAATTTTTTCATCAATAATGACACCTAAAAACTTATTCTCTTTGACACGTTCTATGTTTACCCCATGTATATTTAACTGAATTTGTATGTCCTTTTTTATAATTTTCAAATAACATCAATTTAGTTTAGACAAATTTAATGAGAATTTGTTAATATCAAACCATCTCTTTAACTTTATCATTTCTGTTCCTAAATCAGATAATAATTGTTGCAGATTTTTCCCTGAGCAAAACAGGTTTGTGTCATCTGCAAAGAGCACAGTTTTAACCATATCTGAGACTTTACATAAATCATTAATGTATAAAATAAATAATTTTGGGCCCAAACCCTGTGGTAGCCCACAAATGATGTCCAGATATGAAGAACAGTATTCCCCAAGTTTAACAAACTGCTTTTGGTTTTGTAAGTAGCTTTTAATCCAACTCAGAGCAACTCCTCTGATCCCATACCGTTACAACTTTTGAAATAATATATTATGATCAATTGTGTCAAAAGCCTTTCTTAAGTCAATAAATAAACCTGCAACTATTACCCTTTGGTCCACATGTTTATTGATCTCTTCTATGGAATCGAGCCATGCCAGTGTCGTGGACCTTTTTGCTCTAAAATCATATTGACTTTCATCAAGCAAGTTATGTCGATCTATAAATTTATCCAGTCTGCTGTTGTAAAGTTTTTCCAGTATCTTTGAAAATTGTGACAGTAGCGACACAGGCCTGTAGTTAGTAAAAAGATGGTTGCTGCCAGATTTGAATAAAGGTATCACTTTTGCCACTTTCATACTGTTAGGAACAATCTCAGTTTGAAATGATTTGTTAAAAATATATGATAATGTAAGGATCAGGATAATGGGGTATTTGCATTTGCGTATTCCATATTGGTAAAATGTTTTTGGATTTGGAGTTGTAATTTTTTTCTAAAACTTGCACAGGGCTAAGTTTTTTTTTTGTCATTGCAGGTTGGACATGGAGTGAAAACAAGGAGCCAGTTATGAGATTAGAGAAAACAGATAACATAATTTTTTAGAGCATTGTGTTGGGACAGGCCACGTTTTTAAGGACTCTATGTCAAAGTGTGGAGCTCAGTGTTTTAGGAGGGTGTAAAGCACTTTAGAGAGCAGGGGCCTCATGTACAAAGGTTGCATACGCACAAAAATGTGGCGTACGTCCTTCTCCAAGCTAATGTCCAGATGTATCAAAAGTGAAATGACAGGGGAAACATGCGGTGCACCATGTCAGATTCATGGCTATCTACGCGTTTCTACGGCCATTGTTCCTCTGGCGACACTTAGAGGTGATGCAGTGAAATTGTTAATAAAAAACACACCCACGTGTTTGCAGTTATATGGGTGGATATAAAAGCATGCGCAAAGTGATGAGGAAAATGGAAATAATAATGGCTGTGTTAGCATTGTTAGAAGATCTTGCAAATGTTGCAATCTGAGGTGTGTGTGTATTCAGGGAACACAAGGATTTACTTACAAATGACAATAATTGGCTTATATACCAATTTTATTTACCAAGGCCAGTACTGGAGTTGTGTGCTGGCCCTAGAGTGCAATACTGTAAGGAGCCAGGGGTTGTCTGTGCCCACACGGGTCCTGACCACGCTGGGGTTCACTGCAGCAGGGGCATTCCAGCGGGAGCTGGCCGATCAGTCAGGAGTGTGCCAGTCAACCTTGAGCTGAGCCATGCCAGCTGTGGAAGGAATCATCCGAATGTCATCCAGATATATCACATTCCAATACAATGCCGTTGAACAGGCCAACATTAAAGCCTAATCCCTAATATAATTGGAGCTACTGACTGTACACATATTGCTATAAAGGTGCCGTCACATGATGAATTTGTTTTATTAATAGGAAACATTTTCATTCCTTCAATGTTCAAATCATATGTGATGCGCAAATGCATCTATTTAACATTGTGGTAGGCAGCCTGGTTCAATGCATGACTCATTCATCCTCAGATGGTTGGGAACAGGCTAGAGGCTGTCACAGTGCACGATGGATGGCTGCTTGGTGAGTAAATAGTTAATTCATGTAATTTCTTTCTGAATTAAACCAGCACAGGCACATTTGTGCATGTGTGCATTTAAATATGGCTTTTGTTTGTTTGTTTGTTTGTTTGTTTCTTTAAGGTGAAACTAGAGCTGCAGAGCTTCTTAACAGGCTCCTGATTCTCTCCCTGTGTTCAGTATTTGTCAGTAAATGATTGTGTAAAGTTGTGAATGTCACACACTATCAGCTGTGTGTTGTTGTTGTTGTTGTTGGTTTTTTTTCTTACTTCTATGTGTGTGAACTGCTCTGAGCCCACATCTTTTACAGCCTCACACACAGGCTCCCACTCACTTTTTCTCCGTTTCATGTTGACAGGGTACCAAATAAAATATCCCTACATGTCTACACTTCATTCCCAGTCATCTCTAGCTCACACTCAGTATAATTTATTTTTTTCTTTATTCATGTTGAATGATCGGACAGAGCAGGGAATCCCATGTCCCAGGGCCTTTTTAAATACATTTGCATATTTAAATGGGGCATGGACAGTGAGGAGTTAGGTACTTCTGCATGTGCGCTCAATTCCACATTGATTGGGATGTACAAAAGCAACATGCTTGGATTCATGCATATGCACACTTTGATATATATGACTTTTTTGTCCGTATGACAGTTTCTGGGTTTTAGCGTAGCCATGTTTCAGTAGGAAATCCACGCAGGTCTTTGTACATGAGGCCCACTGTGTTTGTTTTATTGTATATATTACTTTGTTGCTGTAAGTACATTTATTGAAAAGCAATTATCCAGTTTTGGCAAAAGTTGTTGCAAAATGTCTGGAATAAAAGTGGAATACTGTTTAATGTACTTTGTACTATTTTGTTTAGATATGGGAGGTATTTTGGAATTTCACATTTACAAATGTAACATATCTGGATTCTGGAGAGTGGACGTGGCAAGCAGTAGTTCCTCTCCATTTAAAGCGACAGGCAAAGAAAAAGGTCACATATTAGACACTTGAAAATGGGTTGTTACAAATGTGCTGCCTCAATATCTACGAGGTATTTGTGTCAACAGATTTTAATGTCACTTTTTAGCACAGCAAATGCTATATTAGCTTGCAGAAAAGGTACACATAGGATGCCTTAAAATTACAAAATTTGGATCTAAAAGTTGATCCAGAGAGTGTTGTTACAATGGGCTTTAGTTTTTGTTTTTTGTTTGTTTGTTTGCTTTTTCCCTTTTTGTTTCTCGTCATGAAACATTAGGTAAAACATTTTTCAACATTTTTATCAATGTGAACAAAAGATAAATAAGTGCATGGACAAGATGTGTGACCTTGTACATTTTACTGCATGGCTGGGGACTCTCAAAAATCCAAGCTGTACTGCTGTTTGAGCGAACATTTACTGCACACCAAAAATTATGCAAAGTTCAACATGCAAACAGTTGTCAGTCAAGTTGATATTATCAGTAAAAACAGAGTGTCTGTTTGGTCATGTTGTGTTGTGAAAGTGCTGCTGAATCATCATAAATTACCAGTCACAGTCACTGCAGACATGAAGATTTGACTTTTGTGGAATTTACTTCAACTAGTCCTCATCACTCATATTTGATCCTGCATTTTAAAAAATGCACGCCACACAGCCTGCCACAGCACCATTGCATAATGCACACCACACAGCCTGGCACCATGCCATCACAAAATGCACACCACACAGCTTGGCACAGTGCTATTGCGTAATAGCAGAGCCTGACAAGGAGTGATCACCACACAGCCTGGCACTGCACGTTCACATGATCCATGGGGAACTATCCATGGGGTCAGCGACAGAGATGGCGGACAGGGCCATGAATCCAGCGTCGGAGACAGTTTGGTTTAATACCAGTTTTTGGTCCTGTGATCGTGAATGTTTCATTTTCACACTCATGCACTCTTGGTGCGCAGGCTTTTCTGTGATGGGAAAGGTGCAGGATCGTTCAGCCACCTTTTCCCGACGATTTGTGACTTTTTGACGTTTTCTCCATCATTCTGCTGTCGTCGTGTGCTGTGTGACCGGGCCTTTATGACTGAACTACAACCGCATTGCTTTTATTTTGAAGTCTGCTTTTTTATTTGTTCTCAGAAATGATTCATCCAGTCAATGTGTACCACTCCTCAAAAATGTCTGCTCATGCCGAAAAGAGAGAGGTGGATGCTGAATGCTGAAGTCTGATGAAGTTTAACAAATCCAGGTGCAGGTCCTCTCTCATTGATGATCATCTGTCAGCTGTGCTTCGCATCTCCACGTCAGACATTCAGCCTGACTTTGATACGATCAACAGGGGTGAGATTTCTCTCACTGAACAAGAAAAAAGAACTGAAAAACACTAAAATGTGGAAAGTGGTGGAAAATACAAACGCAATCATCCAAAGACTTGATAAGAACTATTGTACTGGGACACTCTTTTTTGTTCTGCACAGTTCAGTGACAGTGATATTGTAACTTTTCTTTAATATCTGGTTTACAATGACAATTGAAAGCTAAGAACCTCCTTGTTCCAACAGTAAGTTTCAGTTTCAACAGTATATTAAACTCAAAATGGATTTTCTGGTCAATGTGGGTATTGGCAAATACTCAATCAGTAGACAGTCTTGTGGATAGTTTAAACTCAGCGCTCAAAACTACACTTGACCTGTGTTAAAACCGCGTTCCCCCAAAACACAGTCACCTTGGTTCAGTGATTACCTGCATGAACTCAAGCATAAGTCTAGAGGTCTAGAACGGAAATGGTGTAGTTTAAAATTAGAAGTATTCCACCTTGCGTGGCGCGATGTTATCTTAGACTATAAGCATGCATTACTGGCTACAAAGCGGACCTATTACTCTGATTTGATCAACTAAAACAAGCATAACTCAAAGATCTTGTTCAACACGGTGGCAACACTTATTCATGGACAACCTCCTGTAGTTCGCTCTCATTTTACAGCGCAAGGTTTCCTGGACTACTTTGAGAAGAAAATAGAAGACATTAGGTTAAACATATCCCAGCATGCCTCAACCCAGCCACTACACCCTGCTATTGCGGTGGATGCCATTACTGGGGCATTACGTCCTAGATGTACAGAATTTGAGAGTATCTCTCTGGGTATGCTGACGAAACTTGTAACATCAATAAAAAGCACAACATGTTTATTTGATCCTATACCAACAAAACTGTTTAAGGACCTGTGTGGCCCATTCTTGGGCTGACTGTGCTGGAAATTATTAATCTTTCTTTAACTTCTGGATCTGTTCCTAAATGTTTCAAATCTGCAGTGATTAAACCATTACTTAAGAAATCTAATCTTGACCCTAGTGTACTGACAAACTATCAGCCGATATCAAATATATCATTTTTCTCTAAAATTCTGGAAAAAGTGGTGTCACGGCAGCTCGTGGACTATCTTACTGAGAATAACCTTTTTGAGCCACTGCAGTCTGCTTTTAGAAAATATCATTCCACAGAAACAGCTCTCACTAAAGTGGTGAATGATCTTCTGCTTGCAATGGATTCAGAGACCACTATGGTTGTTGTGCTGTTAGATCTCATTGCTGCATTTGATATCGTGGATCATCATATTCTACTTGATAGGCCGGAAAATCACTTTGGGATTACTGGGAGTGCCCTTGCATGGCTGACGTCATACTTGACCAGTCGTTCTCACTGTTTTGTACAGTAACACTACCTCTAACCTTGGTGACATGAAATTTGGGGTTCCACAGGGGTCCATCTTAGGCCCCCTGCTTTTCTTCCTTTACATAGCACCCCTTGGGCACATATTGTGGCGTGTTGGGATTACCTTTCACTGCTATGCTGATGATACTCAGTTATACATGCTGATAACTGCTGGTAATCTAATTCACATAAAATCCTTAGAAGATTGCCTTGCATCAGTGAGAAGTTGGATGTCAAGAAACTTTTTAGTTTTAAACTCTGATAAGACTGAAATGAAGGTTCTTGGTCCAGTGAGACATCAGCATCAATATGACCAGTTAACACTTAGCCTAGGCTCGTTTGTCATACACAACCTGGTCTCACAGCAAGTCATGATTCAGCAACATGAAATATACATTAATCTATTGGTTCATGATGTTGTAACGAAAAGTGCCTCATTTTCATCACAGGAGCACAAATTCATTCTAATTCATTCTGTGATGGCTGCACGAAATTAAAAGTGAAGCAGGGGGTCATGGTGGTTATGGTTAGGGTGGGGGGAAAGAGTAAGATGAGGTTATGGTTAAGGTTAGGGTTGGGGGTAGGAGAAGGGTTAGTAATAGTAAGTTTTAAAAAAAGTCACGAAAAGTTGACTCATTTCATCACAGGAGCATTAAAAAAAAATGTGAGTCTGGGCTGTCATACATCACACTGACAAAGTGAGGAACCTTGTCCTTTGACCTCCACATTAGCAATATTACAAGGACTGCTTTCTTCAACCTGCAAAATATAGTGAAGATTCGTCCCATCCTGTCTATGACTGATGCTGAGACCTGAACCATGTGTTTATCTCTTCTAGATTGGACTACTGCAATGTTCTATTTTCTGGCTTACCGCAGTCCTGCATTAGGGGTCTCCAATTGGTTCAAAATGCTGCAGCCAGACTTTTGACATGAAGCAGAATGTTAGACCACATTTCACCCATTTTTGCATCTCTTCACTGGCTTCCTGTCCCAGTGAGATCAGAGTTTAAGGTTCTGCTACTAGTCTATAAAACTGTTCATGGACTGGCACCTCCCTACCTAGCTAACCTAATTAAACCTTACATACCAGCGCGGGCATTGCGTTGCTTTGCAGGAGTACTTTGTGTCCCTAGGATGAATAAGAAGTCTGCGGGTCATAGAGCTTTCTCTTATTGTGCCCCTGTTCTGTGGAATGATCTCCCTGCATCAATAAAACAGTCAGATTCTGTGGAGACTTTCAAGTCCAGACTTAAGATGCACCCTATGGCTAGCATACTGGCATAGTATAGTTCTATGCTTTTTACTCTTTTAATTAATTTTATTAGGAAATGGAGCGTGCTGCGGCCTCAACTTTACCTAAATTCTGGGTCTTTTAGTGAAGCTTAGGGCTAGTTGCCAGCGATTGCCTTAGTATTTCCTGTTTTTCTTATTGTTTAATGCTGGCAAATTATACTGTATTTCTGGTCTTTCTGATGCCTGATTCTGTTTTTTTCTCTGTTTAAGGTGCAGCTACATCCAGAGATGGATGTGGTATTTGCGCTGGAGACCCTTCTGTCCTGTGCATCAACAGCATTTCCTGTATATTCATTTTGTGAATTATTCTGTACTTTGTGGCTGTAGCATGGCCCAAGCAGAGGGTCACCCCTTTGGGTCTGGTCTGCTTGAGGTTTCTTCCTCAGAGGGAGTTTTTCCTTACCACTGTTGCTTTGGGGGTTAGTAAGGTTAGACCTTACTTGTGTGAAGTGCCTTGAGGCAACTCTGTTGAGATTTGGTGCTGTATAAATGAAAATAAATTGAAATTGAATTGAATGTGACTGAAAATGATCACAAATGTAATGAGTCAGAAATGTTTCACATTTTGTTCTATATTGTCTTGGAAAATTTGACTGAATAAATTACATTTTGGTAAGGTAACCTCTTTGTTTCATTGCCTAATCAGAACATCTAACAGTTTGTCAATGCTTTTTATATAGGATTAAAGTTATTATTGTGCAGACTTGAGTTTAGCCTTTTGGCCTGGCCCTTCACAATAGTTTCTGTTTCCCATTTGGCCCTTTGCAAAAGGGCCAAATGCCCTCTCTTGCTCTGTAGTATTTCACCAATTCCAGTGCTGCTGGACATGTTGTAAACCCATTCACATGATTCTGTGTGTCCGCTTTCTGTGACCATGTGTTGCCCTTTAATACGTGACATGAGTAGATGAATAATAAATACTATATTGGTTCTAGCTGCTCCGTAACTCCACCAAAGTCTCAGGATGGGACCCTGGCCAGTGGAGTCCAGCTAACAAAGGATGTGTGACTTCGGGAGAACAGCCATTCTGTGTGACCAGTGATGAATAAAAGCTGTATTCTGCCCAACACTAAAACCCATGTGGTGATTCCAATCTCTCCACAAACTGTACTCTCAGTGTGTGTCCCACAGCTGTGATGGACACAGCTGCGAAGGCGGATCTGCTGTTCTTTTGGCTGTCATTTGATCACGTTTCAATGAATCTACGCGAGTCAATACAGTATGTGTGCACAAGCGTGACAGATATGCCCCTGTGAAATTTGGCTTCCTGTATGTACAGGCATCGGTGCGCTGTTTCTATTTGAGCATTTCTGAAGGTTATGCATGTGAGTTTTCTGATGAAGTTGATTGATTTTCTTTTGAGCAATGGTTGTCAAATTGTGGCACAGACCCCTCTGGGGTTCACTGACAAATGGGAGAAAATACATAATGCAACTGTGTTCAAATGAAGTTGATTGATTTAATTAATTAATTATGAACAGTCCATCTGTATGTGTACATATTTCAGTGACAACAAAGGTGGTATACTCAGGGGTAACACACTGGGATGGAACACCAGGTCAAAATATGGCAGGGATGATTTTTCTTGTCCCAATTCAAGCCTATTTCATATAAAGAAAAAAGTGTGGACAATCCTTAATGTGAACACAGCAAATAAATACAGATATTTAGTGAATCCCATTTAAAGTTTATTAGTCAAGTCAATCTAGGCCAAAAAAGGACCCAACCCAGAAGAAATTGCAATAGTAATGAAATGTGGTTTTTATTGGTCCAAATAACCCTTGCATCATTTTACAAAAATGTACCTCAATATATACAGTGGAACAACCTTTTTTAACCCTCTGGGGTCCAAGGGCATTTTTTGGACAGTTCACTCACCTGGCATAAATGTTTTATTATTGCTGTTAACAGCTCTCCCTGCATCCCACAATCAAGTTGTCTTTTTTTCAGGACAACCTGTACTTTCACAATATATATGCTATAGTTGTGTTTTATAAGTGTAATAAAGGTTTACAATCAAAATAAGAAAGGAAAAAGTAAAGCGGGAATATTTTTCCCCACACATTTATTCAAAACACACAGCAAACTATAATAAACAACTGTTTTGACACTTTATAAAGGTAATTTGGGCTCTTGTGTGAAAGACTGTACAACAAAAAGGTTCAAACAACACAAATGCACATTTTGAACAATATATACAAAATGGTCTATGCGTTTTGTTTGTCTTCATCTCAAAGCAATTTCTGTCTGCTATTACACAAAGGTCACATCACAAACGTCTACTTCTACTATGTTTTGGAGTGTTCTGCCCTGCTCTGAAAGCAGCTTTGACACTTTGGCCCATTTACACTCTGAGGAATGGCCCTTCCCCCTCGCCCCATTGATATGGTAAACAGTGCTTTATGCCAGAGCGAGGGAGCTTGCCACAGGCTTATTTAATAACATTCACTGGTAATGAGGAGTGGGGTATCTCTGAAACTCACACACACTCTGTGTTTGAGCATGTGAGATTGTGTGAGAGGCAATGTTGGCAAATCAAAAGAGGTTGGCAGTCATGTTGTGAAAGACATGGTGGGTAAAAACATGATGACATATGCATTCAACAGGAAGGCACATGCTGTTACTATGGACTCAAAATCCACTGTGAAAATTCAGAAAGACGAAGTCGTCAGTATTGGCCCACAACTGTTGTTGTGGGTCATTGCTGGAACACAGGCAGACAAACTAGCTGAAGCATTCGGCTATGAACTGTCTGGGTACCCTCCCGCCCTATTTGAATCAAAAACCGTGCTACTGTGTGCAAACAAACCACAGATAGCCAAACCTATATGGAATGCTGTGCCCCATGATGATTCACCGGACGGAGACATCCTGTACATCCTCAATGGAGGGGCCCTTCTTCACCGACTGCCTTGGCAGACAGGAAAAACATACGCGTCAATACTTGACACTTACTGTTCCTATGTCAGCGGACATTATGGACCATCAGTGATAATCGTGTTTGATGGGTACACCAACCAACCTTCAACAAAAGATGGCACTCATACACGAAGGAACAAGACAGTTGGTCACAAAGTCTCCTTTACATCAGCCATGCCACTGAAAATGAAAAAGCAGGAATTTCTTTCGAATAACAATGACAACAAGCAGCGATTCATGCTGAGCGAGTGTCTTGAGCGCACTGGATTTGAGGTCCACAACGCAGACGGGAATGCAGATGTGCTGATAGCACAAACCACAGTAATAGCAGCAGCAGCGCACCGAACTGTCCTCATTGGAGACGACACTGATCTTCCCATTCTCATGTTACACCTCTATCAATGTGGAGAGATGAGAGATGAGATGAGATGAGATATACTTTAGTGATCTCACAGTGGATAAATTATGTTTACACTCCAGTTACCTCAGACAGCAATTAGTCCACAATTATTACTTGTTCACTGTAATAATGGTCAGAATTAAAGACAGCACATACAAATTTGACATTGTTTATGTGCACTAAGTTTGAAGAAGTCCACTATCCGAATTGAGGCAAGTGGGTAAAGGTCACACAGCAACCCTGAGATGTACCGCCGTCAGCTTGGGGGGAAGAATGTGGGCTACAGGTAAAACTGCACCGCCCCCGCTAAAGGGGATAGGAGTGATGTTAGCAGGTGCCGGAAAGGGGAGTGTTGCTGTGGGATAGGAGGCGGGTGGGGAGAGGGAATGGACCATGCTTCAGTCCTGTGAAAAGCAGTTTATTGTCTTTGTGAGTTGAGATAAGAAACAGCTAATGTTCCCCAGGCCGAAAAAATTCCTCTGGAGGAAAACAGTCGGGCAATTTGACCTTCAGGCTTGATAAGCCTGTAATGTTATGGTTTGAGCAGTGAAAAACACTTTTTAACAGTTCCACTTGGACAACCAAATCCCTATTATGAATTAAGAATATTCCCAGTTATGAATTAAGAATATTCACCGGCCTCTGAAATCTTCAACTTCAACTCCAAGGCACACATCTGCTCCAAGATGTCATCCAATTTGTGTCTGGGTTCAAGAGTCATCGCAGTCTGAGAATGCACTGCTTTGCCAACCTCGATAATCATGACGGACAAGCGAGGGGCCGTGGTTTTCAATGCCGCCATCTTGCCAATTTTCCAGTAGATCAAGGCAGCACATAAGCCAAAAAGTACCAGCCCTGCTACCATAAGACCAAAAATGAATAAATCCTCGATGTCCTCAACGGAGAAATGCTCCAAGCATGCCACATGCCAGGAACTCCAGGAGTCAAGAACATAGCCCGCATGATACGTTCCATCTGGGCAGGTAGGATCCCCCGTTCCTGACCTTCTTGTAGAAAAAAATGGTGTCAATAGCATTCAGAGACCAGCTGATCAATTCCATGGTTAATTCAATAGTAGTCCAATAGATCCAGAATCCAATATAATTTGAGGAATTCACAGTCTGGTGAAGTAGGGGCTTGAAGGTTAAAAGCAGAGAACAGAGATAAGGGAGAGTGGAGGAGATGTAACCACCCTCGTCGGAGTCCCAAGCTGTACTTTATGTTTGAACCAAGGAAGTCATCTTCATCCAGTCGCAGGTTTTTTAACATTGGAAGGGCATGTGGTATTTTGGGTCAGGATGTAACAAGTAACATTTTGTTTGCACATGCAGTTTTGTGTTGTGACACGATGTCAAGGGTGTTTGGAGTTGGGAAATCAGTATCACTACGTCTGGTTCAAGAAAGTCCCACATTCAGGGAACAGGCAAACATATTTCAAAAGGTTTCTGCTACAAAGGATGAAATCATTGCTGCAAGAGAAAGGGCTATGGGACTGATCTGTAAAGGAGGAGCGACAGATAGTTTAAATGAGCTGAGACTGAAACGCTTTCATGCTCAGGTGACAGACAACAAAACTGCCATCCATCCACGCAACCTTCTGCTGACATCTTCTTCCACTAAGTTTCACAGCCTTAGAGTATACCAACAGGTTTTAAGGAATGGATGGGGAACTTGCTTCCACCAGTGGAATGGGGATGGACAATAGAAGACTTGCACTTTATTCCACTCAACTCAGATCAGGATCCTGCTCCTCAGTTTCTGTTGGAACTAGTCTGCTGTAAATACAAATGGGGTTGTAACACTATGCATTGCCCGTGCCGGCATCAGGGACTTGACTGTACACTCGCCTGCTTGGAGTGCAGGGGTGTATGTGCAAATATGAGCACTCAACATCAGGACAACTCAGAAGACACTGAGTGAAAAGGCTTGGATCCAGACTGAGTAAGGGCATGTAGCTGGCTTTTTTTGCTTGCAGTCAGTGTGTTATGGCCATTGTTGAGGAGTTTCCTTGGTCAGGCATTCCATGATGAGAAATATGTTTGAAACGGAACTTCAGTTGAGCAAAATCCCCTGAAAATGCATTTTGGGGGTCAGGGTACCCCAGTTTGCATACAGTTGTGCTCACAAGTTTACATACCCTGGCAGAATATTTACTTTTTTTGGCCATTTTTAAAAGAATATGAATGACAACACAAAAACTTTTTTTTTTCACTCATGATTAGTGGTTGGGTGAAGCCATTTATTGTCAGACAACTGTGTTTCCTCTTTTTAAATCAAATGACAAGAGAACTACCCAAATGAACCTGATCAAAAGTTTACACACCCCTGTTCTTAATGCTACGTATTGGAGTCTTTTGTGGTACGTAGTCGTGGACGAGGCTCTCTGACGGTAAAACTGCCACTGAATATGTTTCGGACTTCATTTACATCAATTACAAATTAATACAAATAATATGGCACTCTATGGTAAATCTGCATGGAGTAGACAGTTCTCAAAAACTAAGTGACTGTGCAAGAAGGAGAAGAGTGAGGAAAGCCACCAAGATACCCAGACAACCCAGAAGAAGTTATAGGCTTATGTGGCTGTGATTGGAGAAATTGTGCACAGTGCCCAAGTGGTGGGCACTGTTCAGCTAATCCGATAACTGATAATTATCTAAGCTAATATTTTTCAATCAATTCAATTCAATTTTTTTATATAGCGCCAAATCACAACAAACAGTTGCCCCAAGGCGCTTTATATTGTAAGGCAAGGCCATACAATAATTATGTAAAACCCCAACGGTCAAAACGACCCCCTGTGAGCAAGCACTTGGCTACAGTGGGAAGGAAAAAAAAAGGAAAAAATTTTTGTTAGTGGATTAGCTTTAAAACCATCATCAGACCAATTATCATCCGATAAATTTAGTTCCGATTTTGTTCAAGAACAAATACTGTCAAGAAACTTTTTTGTTGCTGTTTGGAGTTGTGTGGAGGTAGGAATACCCCTTTGAATGCTTAAATAATGATGTCAGTCGCAAAGAAATCAAATAATAGTGAAAACATGTTCATTGCGCCCAGAATGTTGGTATTTTGGTCGTTGAACTTTCCTAGCAACGAATGTAAAGTGCCGGTCACACAGCACTAATGAAGGACATCGAAGCCAAAAAGAAAGAAGAAATCTGAGCTTAAATTGACTTCTGGAGACAATGTTTAACCGACGTCCAGATTTGATTGGTCAGCCACTCCGTGAGGGGTCATAACATCCTATCAGTTAGCTGCTCCATGAGGCATCATAACATAGATCAGTTAGCCGCTCTTTGAGGCGTCATAATAAGCTGTTGTTTCTAATGATGCCAAACACACGAGCGAGAGGCTCATTAACCGGAAGTCTCGGTTTGAAGATGGCGGCGCAACTTGAAAATCCCCCATTCCACTACAACTGCTTCCAGTGCACACCGATGACATCATCACAGGTAAGACCTAGAAAAGATGAGAAAAACATTATAGGTATAAAACTCATTACTTTTTGCTTTTTACGATGTGCTGGGGTCACAAGATTATTTAATTTAGGGTAGGTGTATAACCAGCTTTATTTAAAAAAAAGGTTGCTTGAAGAGTTACAGTTCAGGATGCAGATATGTTAAATCCAGCAGTCGCAGTGTTCACGGGACATCTTTAGTGGTCAGATGAAACTTGGACAATTTTTCACTGGATTTAATAAAGCAGAGGTATGTTTGCACACACACCACTGAATGCTTCTTAGGCTCTTGTTCTGTTCAGCAGTAGAGAGCTTTGAGAGAGTGGTGACATGATGAATAAAAAAAAAATGGTCACGTGACTCCTGGTGCCATCTTGTGTTCAAAATAGGATTCGCTGTTATTCTGTCTGCATGTAAATCCAGCTATTTTATTTATTTATTCACTGAAAATGCCAGATTGTTTTGCATTTGGAGACACAAAAAGACACAACAAGAGCTTAAAGATGTACAGATTCCCTTCAGATCCAAACAGAAGAAACATTTTGGGAAAATAAAGTCAGCCATGTGTGATGGAAGGCAACTTCATCGACAAAGCTTTACGAGGCAAATTTATTGTTCAGTCCCATGTACAGTAAAACTCACCTAAACCGTCATATTATAAACCAGATATTCGCAGTCACCGGACAAAAAAGTTCGAATATTTTTGTATCATTTTCCATGTAATAATCTCCGTATATAACAGATTTCGTAGAATGGATTTTTCGCTCACATCAGATAAAATATCCCGTCCAATCACAATGTATTTCCATTAAAACTCTGAGCAGTCTGGACGTGCACAGTAACAGAGGTACAAATTAAAGATCAGCGCTCTGACACTCGCCGATTTGAGGAAAGTGGGATCGGAGTCATTTCTGTGATTAAAAGTCTGACTGTTTATTTTTTTTTAACACCGTGGTCACACTCGGACCCGCAGCCTGGACATGCAACTGTTAAATCAGACACAAAAGGCTGTGATTTGACACTTTTCTGCTTTCACTGCTTTGTCTGCCATCATAATAGTTTCTGTAATGTGCACTCTGATTAAAAATGGCTCAGAAAAGTCCACACATTCACAACACAAAATTGGTAAAAGATGAAATTGTACAGGTTACCTTTGATTTGGAGGGACGAACTGCTTCTCTAATTTTAAGTAAAATATCAATAGAATAATTACAACAATGCAGATCTCTTTAGGTGTCATAAATGGACTACATTTATATAACGCTTTTCAATCTGAATCAGAAGTTCAAAGAGCTTTACACTCACACTGATGTAAGGGTACTGAACATGCAAGGCACTCAATTGTACACAGGGAGCAATTGAGGATTAAGGACCTTGCCCAAGGGCCATTGGTGATTTTCCAGTCTGGCAGGAATTTGAACCGAGGATCCTCTGGTTTCAAGCTCATTCATCACTTAACCATATCATATAAAATGTTACAATGGAATGAATATTTTCATTCATTAAATGATGTATGATCCATCTGTCAATCCTCACAAATATTCTTACCATTGCACTGATAATATTTATTATTTGTATATTAGCCATTAGAGTACAGTACTAATACAGTAACATGCTTTTGGAGGGCGGTATGCATTTTCAGAGGCCCTCCGGGCAAATATCAATTATTTTGGGTGACTGGGCATGGACAGAGGGACTCTGAAAATGCGTACCGCACAACAGCTCCATGTTATTTGCATCATTATCATTTACTGAGATACACAACACGTGGAATCACATTAACAATATTTAATGTCATTTCAAAAAGCACAACACCCAGCAAACGCGTACATAAAAAGTTGGCTCACTTTAACTTCTGTCGTGTTGGCTGGTACCGCGCTGCTCTCCAAATTCGCCATGACGTCCTCATCAAGCTAGCTGCTTTGGCTGCTGTTCATTGTCAGACTATCCATGAGAAAATCATCCAGAATATCCATATTGGGAACAACACAGACTTCTTGCCTTTTCATGTTATCGTCTGCAGACAGTTCTTGTGTTGCGCATGCATCACTTTATGCACAGCAGGTGGGTATTGAGATACCTGCGGGCAGGTATAGACAGGTATTGTGAATGTAAATCTATACTACCAGCCCAGCAACACCTCAGTAAGTGATAATTAATGTGTTTTATAATGTATGAACTTGTTGCAAATAGAAAAAAAAAGAATAAATAAGTACCATGTAGGTCCTGAGGCCCATTAGTGTAGGTGTTTAACCCCAACTGCATTGTGGATGAGAGTCTGCTACCCCACCTGGATGGGATGTCAGTACATCACAGATTACATACAGCAAAGGCCCATAGCCGTTCACAGTTGGCTGGACTGAGACATGTATTTGCACAAGTTTTCAAGATTCAAGATTCAAGATTAGTTTATTTATAGTATATTAGTTTATTAGTTTTACACTGGATGTCCTTAATAAGTTCTTTCAGCTTTGATCTTTTTACACATAGTTTATTAGTTTTACACTGGATGTCCTTAATAAGTTCTTTCAGCTTTGATCGTTTTACACGAGGTCACCACACCGAATCGATATGGAGCCATGTTTAGTTTTACGCCAGAGACCCTTTCTGATAGAACTCCACAGGGCACATGTGGTCTTGAACTGGAAACCTTCTGTTTATGAAGCAAATGTACTGGCCACTTGGCCACCATCCAGACATACGTGCAGAATGGGGCCACTGGTTTTCTACCAGGGACTTTCTGTTTGGGAAGCAAGTGCAACACTTGTTTACACCACTGTGGTATTTTATGTTCATTTACAAAAGGACAAATAAAGGCAGGCAAGAAAGGATATGATTCAGATAGGAAGGATGGCAGTTGTATTTGATCACATCAGAATATGTTAATAATAAACAATTAATCAGGTTTCCATTAAAGCAAACACAGCTTAAAGAATGTCCATGAACAACAAGGAAACAATGAGCACAATGTTGGAACATTAGTCATGCTGCAGCTGCTGGAAGTAAATGTTCATTTTAACTGTTCCCAAAAGCATATATACAGTAACTATGGCTCTAATTACACAAGAGGGACTGTGCAGAGCAGTGACAGAATTATTACCTCTGCCAATGTTGTTTTTATTGTCTGCCATTTTGACAGACATGTTGATGTTGAGCAGCAAGATTGAAAACAAGACAGATCAGTGGTCACTCTCATTCCCAAAATACAAAACTTCACCTTTGTGCTTCACCTCAGGGAGCTTTGGTGACACAATGCACAGATCTGTTAACTCACCAGAAAATCTCTCACTAACAAATCTGATTTGTTTATGACTATGTCCACCTATTTTGCACCCTGCACCTTACTTTGCACTCAGATAATGCACTCTTTTACCTGAAAGGTGTAGTTGTACACACCTCAAATGCACTTATGTCCTGCACTACAGATTGTGCACTTTAGATCGTGAAGATAAGACCAAACATTTTAAAAGAACCACAATCTGGACTTCGTTGGCTCAGGCCGTGCATTTTTCTTTTCTTGTTTTTTGGCACTTCAAGGAGTTACAGTGAAAAATCCCAACTGCAGTGAATTATTCAAACTGGAAATAAAATATTACAATATTTTCATACATCTATTTTTAGGTGTAGGCTATGGCTGTCAAAATAAAAGTTGAATTGCTTAAAAAAGTTCAGAAAATATAAAAATTTTATTTCTGAAATAAATAAAGAAATTTGTTTCACACTTGTTCTCTTGATTTTTTTTGTTTACTGCACTTTGAGCACTTCGCTGTTTTTATGTCCAGTGTGACCTTATGTGAGCTATCTGTTGCAATTCCATTTGGTATCTCAGACAAGGACCGAAGAAAGCATGATTTTTCAAATTATAAATTTTTATGATGGCAATGATGCTTTTATCTCCATTAGGGGCAGGTAAAAGCATGCAGTTGTTGTTGTCCTTTCGGCTGCTCCCATCTTGTTTGGGGTCTCCACGGAATGCAGTACGACATCATATTATCAAACCATTATGGCTGGTGTGCTTCCACAATCAACAGATTAATAGGTTGAGAGACAGACAGGCTGTCAACCAAGGAATAAGCCACTCATGTGAAACTGACATTTACAAAAGCTGTGCCTTTATCTTGATCATTTACTGTATGACTGGATATTAGGGCAACTGTCAGAAAGAAAGAAATAAAAGCTGACTGAAGTGGCCACATTCCAAGAAAAAACATAAATGTTCAACATAAAAAACTCTGCTGTTCTCAAATATTATGAAGTCATAAATATCTACTTAAAAAAAATAACTGAGAATAGTAAGTTCCTTCGGCTGCTCCTTGTTTGCACTTGGGGTCGTCATGGTGAATTGGCACAAGTTTTATGCCGGATGCCTTCCTGAAACAACTCCACATTACATGCAGAAATGTAGCAGGGGTGGGGTTTGAACCACAACCCTTCCACACTGAAACCAAGTGCACTAACCACTTGTCCACCAGCCCTCTATTTACAAGAAAATCTTTGAAAATTGCATCGTTTTTCATCATGGAACCACATCATTTCCCTTTGCAAAGTGAACTGACCTCGTCACAACACAGACGACAAACGTAAGAGCTTTGATCATGTGTGTGCACGTGTGCATGTGTGTGGGAGAGAGAGAAAGCTCGAGAGAGACAGACACACACAGAGTGTGTGGTCCAGGAAAACAAACTGTCATCACTTCACTTTGTTGTTGGAAACTACACACAATGGGCACGAAGGAAAATAATTCCGGTCTCACGTTTTCAATTGGAGACAATTGGACTTTTGTTGGTCATGCATCATATTTGTCAAATACAGAGGGTGACCAGTTTGTTAATTCAGTTATTACATTCAGTGTCATATGTCAAAGCTCAAAATGAAATAAGAGGTCATCATCTAAAATACTCGTACATTCACAGCCTGATTTACTGAAGGCTTGTGTGTGTTAAAATGTGTGGAAACACCATAGCACTTGTAAAAAAAACGTGCATGCAAATTTTCTAACAGCACACTGAGGACTGTGTCTTTCAAATGCGCAAACAGTCCATTTAGCATGTTTGTCTTCACGAATATGCAGCTTCAGGTTTGTCCACCCAGGTGTACAAAATTGTTGGAAGGAACATGTAAATTGGTGACATTTGCTCATGCAACAAGGAAATTTAGTGGGTGCTGATATTAATCACTCACTCTTATCCAGTGTCTGGCCATGCTGGCAACAGCTCCAGCAGAGGACCCCAAACTTCCCTTTCCTGGGTGACATTAACCACCTCTGACTGGGGGTTCCTGAGGCATTCCCAGGCCAGTGTGGAAATATAATCTCTCTAGTCCTGGATCTTCCCTGGTGTCTCCTCCCAGCTGGATGTCCCTGGAACACTTCCCTAGAGAGGTACCCAGAGGGCAGTGGTGCCTCTAATGAATGCTAAAGTCAGTTACAGATGCCCGAACCACCTCAGCTGGCTCCTTTCAACGCAAAGGAGCAGTGGCTCTACTACCTCACGAAGGACTGAGCTTCTCACCCTATCTTTAAGGGAGACACTAGCCACCCTCCTGTGGAACCCCATTTTGGCCGATTGTATCTGTGATCTACTTCCTTTAGTCATGACCCAACCCTCAGGACCATAGGTGAGAGTAGGAATGAGGATTGACCAGAAGACCAACACCTTCTCCTTTTGGCTCAGCTTCCTTTTTGTCACAAAAGTACGGTAGAGTGAATGTAATACCACCCCTGCTGCGCCGATGTTCGGGTCAATCTCAGTTTCAATTTCAATTTCAATTTATTTTCATTTAGATAGTGCCAAATTACAATAAGGTTGCCTCAAGGCGCTTCACACAAGTACGGTCTAACCTTACCAACCCCCAGAGCAACAGTGGTAAAGAAAAACTCCCTCTGAGGAAGAAACCTCAAGCAGACCAGACTCAAAGGGATGACCCTCTGCTTGGGCATATGTCAAGCTCCATTGTCCCCTCACTCGTGAACAAGACCCCGAGGTACTTGAACTCCTTCACTTGGGGCAAGACCACAATCGCTACCCAGAGTAGGCAATCCATTGATTTCCTGCTGAGAACCATGGCGTCAGATTTAGAGGTGCTGATCCTCATCCCAGCTGCTTCACACTTGGCTGTGAACCGATCCAGTGAGTGCTGGAGGTCACAGACTGATGACGCCAACAGGACCACAGCATCTGCAAAAAGTAGTGGTGAGACCCTGAATTACACTCCGAGCGAGAATTCCTCCAAGAATAAAGAAGTAGAGTGTGAGAGAGAGAGAGAGAGCGAGAGAGAGAGAGAGAGAGAGATGGCGGGTGGACGGGCAAGCGACCGAGCTGGTCCGCCACTCAGAGATTCCCTGACGCAGTGTGCAGCCATCTGACTGGGCTGTTACAGCCATGATAACATAATATTACAGATAGAGCCTCTAAATCAAGATAAAAACAGTCAGCAGAATAGAATAAAACCAAAATAAAATAATAAAATAGAATAAAACACTAAGATGCAACAGATTCAAATTATGGAGACCTGTGATAAGCCTGTCTAGATAGATTTCCTTTGCACACCCCGAACGGGATGCATGGGTGCAGTCTGGGACATACCGGCAGGATTAGATGTGCCTGACCATGGCGACTTTGCCTCAAACACGGTCAGACTGTTTTGAATGCTGTTTTGATGCTGTGTGAATATTTAGAACACAGTCAGATTACAGTTAGAGTCCACCTCGACCGCCGTACAATATTTTTTCCACCTCGACTGCATCTCGACTGTTTTGCACATGCTACAGGAAGTTGGCTGGCCGATTAGACTGCTCTCAGACTGCAGTCCGACAGCCTCAAATGCGCCACGACATCTCCGGAATGTGGGTCAAATTTTATTCGGACGGCATTCTCTTTCATTCAGCTTCTAGTGTGATGAGGGTATAAACTGAAATGTTACTAGCATTCCCATGCCAATGAAATCAAATGAGATTCTTTTTCTCCATTAAATAAACCAGTTAATAATAAGCTTCATTTTAAATGTCATCATAATAATAATAATAATAATAATAATAATAATTATTATTATTATTATTATTATTATTACAGTTTTTGCCAGTTGCTTACACACATTTTGCTAAATTTGGCTCGCTGTGTCAAAACTCTACACAAACAAAAGTGTTATTTCCCTGTTTTTTTTTTTTAACAAAAAAATAGGAATTTCTTACAAATACCTAAAAAAGACATACTGTAGAGTTCAAATTCAAAACACAAATCAAAACAATGAAAACAAGTGTTTACGAGGTCTGTTAGAAAAGTATCGGACCTTTTTATTTTTTTCAAAAACCTGATGGATTTGAATCACGTGTGCTTGCATGAGCCAACCTTGAACCTTCGTGCGCATGCGTGAATTTTTCACGCCTGTCGATTGCGTCATTTGCTTGTAAGCAGACTTTGTGTGAGGTGTGTGTCATGCGCTTGGCGTTTTTTTATTCCAAGGAAAAAGACGGAACGACTGGAGCAGCGTGCCTGCATCAAATTTTGCCAGAAACTGGGCGACAGCCAGGTGGAAACCATTCGGATTATTCAGACAGCTTTCGGTGACTATCCTCTGGGCATCACACAGATTAAGGAGCGGTACAACCGGTTTAAAGACGTCTGCACAATGGTGGAGAGCGAGCCGCGCTCCGGTCAGCCATCAACATGCTGAAATGACCGGCTCATTTCCAAAGTGAACGATGTGGTGATGCGGGATCGTCGTGTGACTATCTGAGAAATTGTGGAAGAGGTGGACATCAGCACTTTTTCGGCACATTCCACTGTGACAGAAGATTTGGCCATGAAAAGGAGTGGTGGCGAAATTCATGCCGATGGCTTCAGCACGAATTCCACAATTTCTCGGATAGTCACACGACGGTCCCACGTCACCACAGCGTTCACTTTGGAAATGATCTGGTCATTTCAGCATGTTGATGGCCGCCCAGAGCGCGGCTCGCTCTCCACCGTTGTGCAGACGTCTTTAAACCGGTTGTACCGCTCCTTAATCTGTTTGATGCCCAGAGGATCGTCACCGAAAGCCGTCTGAATAATCTGAATGGTTTCCACCTGGCTGTCACCCAGTTTCTGGCAAAATTTGATGCAGTCGCGCTGCTCCAGTCGTTCCGTCTTTTTCCTTGGAATGAAAAAACGCCGAGCGCACGACACACACCTCACACAAAGGCTGCTTACAAGCAAATGACGCAATCGAAAGGCATGACAAAATTCACGCATGCGCATGAAGGTTCAAGGTTGGCTCATGCAAGCACACGTGATTCAAATCCATCAGGTTTTTGAAAAAAATAAAAAGGTCAGATACTTTTCTAACAGACCTCGTATAGTACTGTAGATTACATACATGGTGCAATAATGTCAGAATGATATTGCACTTGACAGTATTATCCACTGTGTGGTGACTGAGGTTTGAGTTGACCTTTGAGTGATGTAACAATTTGCATAGACTTTCTAAGTTATTTTACTGTAACTTCACTAAGTAAAGTTATTTCAACGTACGTAACTACAAGTAGAAGTCTTGTGGCATTGTGAGAAAACTAAATTGAAATAAAAGAAAAAAATATATGCAAATTATTACATCAATTTTTCTCATTTTTCTTTTTTCATTTTTCTTTTGCAGCTATCCTCAGTGAGGCCATGGTTGATCACATGGTCCACCAAAGTTGAATTCCATCTGAAACATTTCTCCTTCTTGTTCTTCTTTGTCCTGGTCCACGTATCTCTTTGTTTTCCTTGTCTTCTTCCTGTTTCTCTGGGTCTTATCGCCTCAGTGATTGCAGTTTTGACAAAATGATGTGTGCATAAGTAGTTCCAACTGCCCTATGTGTTTTGCATTTTTATTACCAGTGTTTTCCCCAGTGATAACAAGGTATTTCATCTTTGAGTTCAGTGTGTAATGTAGGAAACTGTTTGTAATGTTCTACAACAACCATGTTGAAGAATTGCAAGAAAAGTGCAAAGCAGAAAATGTCTTTAAGGGATTGTCACATTGTGTTTAGCTATTGTTACAAGAAGTTTTGGATTTGAAGTTTTAGTCTAAACATTCACTTTTTGGGTGTAAGCAGTTGGCAAAAACTGTATTATGTCGCCAGTGTGCATTACAATAAAAGTAGAGTTGCCAGCTGTATCATTGTAAAAATTGAGTAACACACTTTCATTCCTTTGTAAATCATAGGTGATCACCAAAAAAATAATAATGTTGTTTTTTTACCACCTAAAACAGTTATGTATTTTTAAAGGTGAAAAGTGGTCACACCATTTTCTTACTTCTTGGTATCTGTTGTCAACCGTCAGTCATATCTGTTGTGGTGTAGCACCAAAAGGATCATCTTGTTTGACTATGTGGACAAATCTTGCATTTACATCCAGTGTGACATGTCTGACATATGAAGACAAGACGCCTGTTGTTGATGCCAGTGATTCTGTAAGGCTGACTTTCCTTCTGGTCCTTGTTTCATTTTTACAATTTCTAGTGACGCCCATTTCAGAATCCTTGTGATATTTGTTCCTGAATCTTTTTTTTTTTTCCTGTTTGTAAGTGACATTATCTGATCTCCCAGCAATCATATCACCAGTGACGACATAGAAACCAGAATGAAATCAGAACTGAATCTGATCTCTGAGCACACACGCAAAGGAAGGTAATATGAAAAATACATAAATAATTTGATTTGGCACATTCAGACTCTGCAGTAGTCACTTAATCTAGTTCTGTCAACCCATCCTACATGCCTCAGTTGTTTAAATATTAAACAGAATATACTCACTCACTCGCTCACTAGGGGATAGCGAGGTGTTCCCAGGCCAGTGTGGAGATATAATCTTTCCATCTAGTCCTCTGTCTTCCCCTGGGTCTTCTCTCAGCTGGAATGTACTGTAAAATACAATACAATTAATTGTATATTTTGTAAAATTAATTATATATTTTGTTGAACAACCAGGTTATGTGGTGAGGGTTAACAAAACTAGATTAAGTACAGCTTGGGGCTCCAGCAAGGGCGGTTGCATCTCTTCCTCTCTCCTCTATCTCTGCGCCAACCTTCAAAGTCCCTACTTCACCAGAATGTGAATTCTTCAGACTATATTGGATTAACCATGGAATTGATCAGCTGGTCTCTGAAGGCTATTGACACCATTTTTTCAACAAGGAAATCAGGGCCGGGGGACCCTGTGCGCCCAAATGGAACCTACCCGGCGGGCTATGTTCTTGACCCCTGGGAGAAATGGCGTGTCGGATGCTTGGTGCCATTCTCTGTTGAGGACGTTGAAGATCTATTTATATTTGGTTTTATTGTAGGAGGGCTGGTACGTATTGGTTTGTGTGCTGCCCTGACCTACCGGAGAATTGGCAAGACGGCTGCCACCAAAACCACGACCCCTCACCTGTCCATCATGATTAATGAGTCGGGCAAGACGATACATTCTCAGACTGCATTAACCCTTGAATTCAGATGCAAATTGGATAACATCTCGCAAAAAATGCACGCCTTGCAAAGGAAGATGTCGGAGACCAGGGAATACTCATAAATTGGATCTGGTTGTTCATGTGAGCTCCAAAGGTGGTTTTCACTATTCAACCATAAACATGGCAGGCTTATCAGCCTCTGAAGGACAAAATGTCCCGTTGTTTTCCTCCAGAAGAATTTCTACGGCCTTGGTGAACCATTCGGCTGCCTTTTTTCTTATCTTCTGCAACTCCAGCACACACGGACAGAAGCTGGCATAAACTTAACTCATTTGCCACTCACACATGGACAGAGACTGATACACATGCTCCCACCCCCTCCTAAAGTGGCTGCATGCCTCGTTCATCCTTCGTTTTGGCGCTGGGTGATCCACAGAGAAATGTGCATAGTTCTGGTTCTGTGTTGTGTCCTAAGTGGACTCTGCCCTGCCAGAGGAGAGGCTGTGGAGCCAGACAGCAGGATCCCACTGAGCAGAATAGGATTCTCCATCCGGAGCCAAAGCAGAGCAGAGCACACAGGGAGGAGAACACCTGTCCCTGAGGACAAGGCAGGAGACAACCGCCAAACAGGAGGAAAGGTGATATAACACAGAGGTAAACATACCACTGTCCCAGCTTTTTTTGAAACATGTTTCAGGCATCCATTTCAAAATGAGCAAATATTTGCACAAAAGCAATAAGGTTTATCAGTTTGAACATTAAATATCTTGCCTTTGTGGTGTACTCAATTGAAGATAGGTTGAAGAAGATTTGCAAATCATTGTATTCTGTTTTTATTTACATTTCACACAACGTCCCAACTTCACTGGAATTGGGGTTGTAATCTTAACTAAACATGATGTCTATTTCCTAAATATACTCTATCACATACTTGTAACTGTACTATTGCAATAGTTCCTGGAACTAAATTCCTCAACTTTTTAGTTTCTAAAATGTAAACTTAATTTCTAAGAGCAGTAAAGTTTGGGTAAACAACTAGCTTTATTTTAGAGTTCAAATCAAGTTATTGTAGTAGTTACTTACTTAGTAGTGTGTTTGTAGCAGACTTGCTGTCTGTCTCTTGCTGATAACATCATCATTAAGTGCAAAACGTGATTGGCAGGTCGACACAGGGAGCATTGTGGGTAGTGTAGTTCAGGTTCACTTTGAACATTACAGTGACTCGTCCACTGGACACAAAAACAAAACAGACTAATTTTAATTATATTATTATTATTTTATTTCTTTGTGGTTGTAATTTAAAAGCCAAGACTCGGTGGGGGAGAGGAGCTCTCACGGCGCAGCTTTGTACAGAGGGAAGGACTTTTCTTCACGTTTAGACACTGTTTTGGATATTAAAAAAGGATGCTTTATGTGGATTATTAATTCAGATGAATCCCACTGAAACTAACAGTTAAGAATTTATATTTATTACATGTATTTTACTCTGCCAATTAACACATTAATGGATGTATTTTGGTTGTTTAAGCCGCAGGGTTCAAAGTGTGTGAAAAAAGCGTCAGCTTTTAGCTTGTAAATTACAGTGTATCTAATACAGAAATAAACTGTGACTTCTAATACTGTGTTTTACTGCTTTTGAAAGATGATGACAGTGTTTGGGGTTTATTTTTTTATTTTTTTCATTTTTCATGTGTTCTTTGTGTTTGTGATCCTTGAATTTACCCAGCAGCCCCTGCGGCGCTTAAAGTGAAATTGGTTTATCAGAAGCCGATGGTGTAATCTGATGTGGCCGCGTCCAAATCAATACTAAAAGTTATCGGTTATCTGTAATAAAGATCTTTTATTTGTTTTAGCAGTCTATCGGTTTATCGTCATAAAATATAACTTTTCAGTTAGTTGCTTGTCAGCTTGCATTCACTTCTTTTTGGTAAGAACTGCCATGTTTGACATTTTTTTGCAGGTTCACTCCTGCACGTTTCAATATTTTCTCTCTCACTCTCTCTCTCTCTCTCTCTCTCTTTCAGATATGTGGAGATTGAAAAGGCAAACACAAAATGTGCGTGTGATTTGGTGGTGGTGGGGGCAGGGATGGATCAAGGTGACAAAGAAAGCAGTTTGTCAGAAGAAGGCAGCGAGTTGGACTGTAAGGAGAAATATGATCCGGGCTTGAGTTGAGTAAAGACTCGATTACAGGAGAGCCCAGTCAACTCAGTGTATCTGATTCACACATAAAGCACAGAATAATGGGGGCACGCTTGGATACTTGCACAACAAATACACAGCAGGGACACACGCACACATGCTGCCCTCTCCGGAGAGGATCGGGTTTTTACTTCTGTGTCCAGTTGCTTATTAAGCATTCAGCTTAACAAGTATCCAAAAGGAGGGGAAAAGGCCTCCCCCACTTCCCCGTGCCTTCCTCCCCCTCTCTCATTACAGCAGTTGAGGTATGAGACAACAGTTGCGGGAACCTCTACGTCGTAGCTGGAGGCCAACAACGAATCAGGTTTGTCACTGAGTTCGCTGGGTGACAGCAGGTAGGCCTGAGATGAAACATTCAGTTGCACGGGACAATATAACACTCTGTACCCTCATGGCGGTTCAAACATTCAGGAAATCATGTCGTCATGGAGCTGAAAGTAGAAGGCAGAGGCCAGTAATATACAAATAATGAATGGTTTATGAGTGCAATGGTACAAATTCGAGGTCTATTAGAAAACTAACCGGCAGTTTTATAAAAAAAAAAAACTATATGGATTTGAATCACGTGCAATTACACCAGACATGCTTGAACCCTCGTGCGCATGCGTGAGTTTTTTCACGCGTCAGTGACGTCATTTGCCTGTGGGCAGGCTTTGAGTGAGCACTGGTCCAGCCCTCTCGGCTGAAATCCTTTGTCTGAGACGCTGCTGGAGACGGCGCGCGTTGCTTTATCAAAAATTTTTCAGGACCTGTGAGGGATATCCGAGTGGACACTATTCGAGAAATTCAGCTGGTTCTCGGTGAAAAGTTTAACGGCCGATGAGAGATTGTGGAGTTTCGTTCGCTTTAAGGACAGCTCACAAAGCGGATCGGCACGGCGCGGTCGGAGGTGGCGTCCGTCTGGCTGTTTCAAGCTGAAAACTTCCACATTTCAGGCTCTGTTCACCCAGGTCATCGTCAGAGAACAGAGAAGTTTCATGCGCCGTGGGCCGTCCTTAAAGCGACACTTACAGACCAAAATCTCTCATCAGCCGTTAAAATTTTCACCAAAAACCAGCTGAATTTATCGAATGGTGTCCACTCAGTTGTGTCTTACAGTTTTTGAAAAACTTTTTATCAAACAAAGCAGCAGTCTCTGAGCCATTCCTAAACAATGAAAAAATCGACGAGAGGGTGGGCCACTCCTCACTCAAAGACTGCCCACAGGCGAATGACGTAACCGACAGGCGTGAAAAAACTCTCTCATGCCCACAAGGGTTTAAGCATGTCTGTTGTAATCACACGTGATTCAAATCCATATGGTTTTTGAAAAAAAAAAAAATAAGGTCGGATACTTTTCTAACAGACCTCGTATTTCATGAGGTGAAAGATGGAATGTTCCGTTCAATGAGGTAAATGAAAAAAAATTATTTGTTTTATATAACACTGAAGAATTTGATATTTTATTAATAAATAAACAAGAGAAAAGGGACTTACATTTTGGAGTGTGTCACTGGTCCTTTGATGTCCGAATTAGAACACAAATTTTAAATAGCTAGACTTTTGACACGAAGCAGAATGTTTGACCACATTACACCCATTTTGGCATCTCTTCACTGGCTTCCTGTCCCAGTGAGATCAGATTTTAAGGTTCTGCTACTAACCTATAAAATTATTAATGGACTGGCACCTCCCTACCTAGCTGACCTAATTAAACCTTACGTACCGGCCCGGGCTTTACGTTTTCAGGGTGCAGGAGTACTTTGTGTCCCTAGGGTGAATAAGAAGTCTGTGGGTCACAGAGCTTTCTCTTATCGTGCCCCTGTTCTGTGGAATGATCTCCCTGCATCAATAAAACAATCAGATTCTGTGAAAACTTTCAAGTGCAGACTTAAGACGCACTTATTTTCCTTTTCATATGACTAGCATACTGGTACAGTTTTGTTTTATGCTTTTTACTCTTTTAATTCATGTTATTAATAATTGGAGCGGGCCGCGGCCTCAACTTCACCTAAATTCTGGGTCTTTTAGTGAAGCTTTGGGCTAGCGGCCGGCGATCACCTTAGTATTTCTTCTGTTTTTCTTGTTGATTAATGCTGGCAAATTATACAGTATTTTTTGTCTTTCTGATGCCTGATTCTGTTTTTTCCTCTAAGGTGAAGCTCCATCCAGAGATGGGAGTTGTGTTTGCGTTGGCGATCCTCCTGTCCTGTGCACCAACAGCAATTCTTGTATATTTGTCCGTGAATTGTTCTGTGAATTATTTCTGTAGTTTATGTTTGTAGCATGGCCCAAGCAGAGGGTCACCCCTTTGAGTCTGGTCTGCTTGAGGTTTCTTCCTCAGAGGGAGTTTTTCTTTACCACTGTTGTTCTGGGGGTTGGTAAGGTTAGACCTTACCTGTGTGAAGCGCCTTGAGGCAACTCTGTTGTGATTTGGCGCTATATAAAGGAAATAAATAAAAATAAATAGCAGTCCAATCCAATCCAAAATTATTCTCAGTCAACTTGCAAAAACAGTCAGATATTTCAAAAAGAATCCTGATGTTGTAGTCCATAGCTGATGCCGTGCACAGACTTCTTTGTGTACTTCTGCATTTCTCAGTCCAGCGAAAATTCACAACAGAAATTGCAAATGCCACCAGATGCCTTATGGCATGCTGGATTTATTTTTTTTGTGTTAGAAGAATAAGCAGCGACCATCAGTAAGCTGCTAACATGCTGATGCCACTCATGTGCGCGTGCAGTGGTCGCAGTGTGCAATGGAACAAATCATATGGAACCAAATTTGCACACTAAATGGAGCACAATGGCAAATGCGACAAATGATCAATATCATGTGACATGCAAACCACCAATCCATGACAAGCACTATTCAGGCAATTTTCTAACATGTGGAATATTTCTATCCATGTTTTATTGACAGTTTTCTTCAGACAAGTCAGGGGATGGAAACATGAACATTTCGAAGTCACTGAATACATCTTAGACTTTATTTACATAAATTATGAAGAAATACAAACATTTCTTTCAACAAAACATCGAATCTAGGCTTGCATCTCAGATGTACTTTCTGGCAAATTGTAGATGAACTATCGAGTCTTCTTTTTAAGAAAATCCTCCTCTAGACCACTTCATCAGAAAGCTGGATTTTATATTTTTTTATTAATTTATATCAAGTTGTAGACATGTGCTTTCAGTTTTAGTTTAAGGAAGATAACTTTAGATTTATTTAGTTATTTGTATTTTAAAAAGCATAAACAAATTAAAATGTGTGAAATACCAAGTTTTCCAATACTTTTGAGTACAGTTGAGAAACACTCTGTGACGTGTATCCTGGTGTCACTCAGAGAGCAAAATATTTAAATCCTTCAGACAGCAAAATTAAGAGGTTATTTAATCAACAGCTGCCTGCTCATTTAAAAATCACTGGAGACACACGCATATATAAGGCAACCCGAATTAAAGGAGAAATGCCGCTTTTAACAACCTGGACCTCATTTCTGGCATAAAATATTTCTCACCAATATAATTTTGGGGTCATTATTAGTCCATGGTTCAAATGACATGTTCAATTCAAATCTGAGGCAAACATTTTTCTTCTTCTACTAAGGTGGATGAGAACTTTAGTGGTACACAGCACCAACTACTGGACAGGAGCAACCTAGCAGTCAAAATGACTCACTGATTTAAAAATGCACCTTTTTTCAACTAGACATGTGGTGCCATGACATGTCAATCATCTGTGTCCAATCAGATTTCAGAGGTGTCCAGTGCAACCCTGGCCTCCACTCTAGCTCCACCCATGCCAGGAAGTGTTCAACATTTGACATTTCCTGTTTCACTGTGGACTCAAATTTGGCACTTCTTGTTTCAGTGTGAACTTGCCACTGAGTTCCCACGAGATTCCATGGGATGTTGTCTGTCAATCCAAGAAGTGTCAATGCAGGAAGTATTTCAATCAATCAATCAATTTTATTTATATAGCGCCAAATCACAACAAACAGTTGCCCCAAGGCGCTTTATATTGTAAGGCAAGGCCATACAATAATTACGTAAAACCCCAATGGTCAAAACGACCCCCTGTGAGCAAGCACTTGGCTACAGTGGGAAGGAAAAACTCCCTTTTAACAGGAAGAAACCTCCAGCAGAACCAGGCTCAGGGAGGGGCAGTCTTCTGCTGGGACTGGTTGGGGCTGAGGGAGAGAACCAGGAAAAAGACATGCTGTGGAGGGGAGCAGAGATCAATCACTAATGATTAAATGCAGAGTGGTGCATACAGAGCAAAAAGAGAAAGAAACACTCAGTGCATCATGGGAACCCCCCAGCAGTCTAAGTCTATAGCAGCATAACTAAGGGATGGTTCAGGGTCACCTGATCCAGCCCTAACTATAAGCTTTAGCAAAAGGAAAGTTTTAAGCCTAATCTTAAAAGTAGAGAGGGTGTCTGTCTCCCTGATCCGAATTGGGAGCTGGTTCCACAGGAGAGGAGCCTGAAAGCTGAAGGCCTCTGCCTCCCATTCTACTCTTACAAACCCTAGGAACTACAAGTAAGCCTGCAGTCTGAGAGCGAAGCGCTCTATTGGGGTGATATGGTACTACGAGGTCCCTAAGATAAGATGGGACCCTGATTATTCAAAACCTTATAAGTAAGAAGAAGAATTTTAAATTCTATTCCAGAATTAACAGGAAGCCAATGAAGAGAGGCCAATATGGGTGAGATATGCTCTCTCCTTCTAGTCCCCGTTAGTACTCTAGCTGCAGCATTTTGAATTAACTAAAGGCTTTTCAGGGAACTTTTAGGACAACCTGATAATAATGAATTACAATAGTCCAGCCTAGAGAAAATAAATGCATGAATTAGTTTTTCAGCATCACTCTGAGACAAGACCTTTCTAATTTTAGAGATATTGCGTAAATGCAAAAAAAAGCAGTCCTACATATTTGTTTAATATGCGCTTTGAATGACATATCCTGATCAAAAATGACTCCAAGATTTCTCACAGTATTACTAGAGGTCAGGGTAATGCCATCCAGAGTAAGGATCTGGTTAGACACCATGTTTCTAAGATTTGTGGGGCCAAGTACAATAACTTCAGTTTTATCTGAGTTTAAAATCAGGAAATTAGAGGTCATCCATGTCTTTATGTCTGTAAGACAATCCTGCAGTTTAGCTGCAGGATTGTCTTACAGGATATTTGACATTTGACATTTCCTGTTTCACTGTGGATTCAAAATTTGGCACTTCCTATTTCAGTGTGACCTTGCCACTGAGTTCCCGCGAGATTCCACGGGATCTCGTCTGTCAATCCAGGAAGTGTTTGACATTTGACATTTCCTGTTTCACTGTGGACTCAAAATTTGGCACTTCATGTTTGGGACTCCCTGTACCATGAGCGACTTCGCTCTACTGTGCTTCACTCATATAAAATATAGTTATATAGAGTCATAAATATTGCTGACACATCCTGGTTTCAGTGGTATATACAAATATATAGGATAAAGCAATCAAATGTGAGCTTTAACTAATAATATTTGGTTGGTTTATAGTGTAATTTCAAGTAGCAATAGCTCAGTTAAGGATGTGGTGGTTTGGTAGATACAGTGCTGGCCTTCTACACAGCTGTGATTGGCACCTGATGCCTCTGTCTTGGTCACCCAGCAGTAAAAAGGGCACAAGACTGGTTCCAGAGGGGTAAAAAAGTGACTACCCTTCCTTATGCCATCATCCATTGTTTGTGCTACCCCAAGACTGGGAATTGAGTATATACATCATTTGCTGTCAAGGTTCGTGGGTTCAATTTCTAAATATGACAGGAAGGTAGGGTGGTAGGGTCCATAAAAATCATAGAGGGATATGATTTGCAAACTTAATACCTGTTACTACATTGGATGATGTTGAAATTGAGGATGGCCCAGTGGTTGTTCCAGCAATATCAAAGATTTTGTGTCTGCTACCTACAACTTGTGTGGAATGTCACAAACCTAAACCTACTTCTAGGCATCTTATATATGCTACTTTGGAACCACCCCTAAACCCAAACAGTCAAACTGTCAACCCTGCTGAGGTCTCATTAACATAAGATCGCTATCCTCAAAATCATTGTTGGTTAATGATCTAATTATTGATCATCACTTAGATATGATTGGTTTATGTGAAACCTGGCTTAAACCTACAGCTGCCCTCAACTTAAATGAGGCCTGCACACAAGCATATACATTTAGTCACATCCCCCGTGATGCAAAGCAAGGCGGGTGTGTTGCTCTTATTTATAAATCTAGGTTTAGCTTATTAGCTGTTGGGGGACACAGATATAACTTGTTTGGGCATCTGATTCTCTGCTTTGCTCAGGACATTACGCATTGCCAAGGTCAGAAGAATAAAAATCAGCCGTATTACTTTGTCACTGTATATAGGCCTCCTGGCCCATATTCTGAATTCTTAGATGAATTTGGTGTGTTCATCTCTAACCTGTCAATGAGTGCAGATAACATTCTGATCATTGGTGACTTTAATGTTCATACTATAAATAAGCCTTCTGATCCTTTCTGCAAATCATTTATGGAAATTGGGGATGCATTAGGATTTCTGCAATGCATTCAGGACTCGACGCACATTAGTGGAAATACCCTGGATTTGGTTCCTCGCACCGTGGTTTTGCTGTCACGAATATTGACATCATATCTCTTACATCAGCGGTCTCTGATCACTCACTTATTAACTTTACAGTTTCGTTGCGGTGTTTTGTGGAACAACAACCTTACTTATCACTACGGCAATGCATCAACTCCTCAACTAAGACTGAACTCGAAGCTACACTGCCTGAAGTCTTAGCATTACATTTGGCAAATACCCAATCAGTAGACAGTCTTGTGGATAGTTTAAACTCAGTGCTCAGAAGTACACTCGACATGATTGCGCCACCTTTGTTAAAACTGCACCCCCCCAAAACACAGTCACCTTGGTTCAGTGATTACCTGCGTGACCTCAAGCATACGGCTAGAGGTCTAGAACGGAAATGGAGTTGTTCAAAATTAGAAGTATTCCACCTTGCATGGTGTAATGCTATCTTAGACTATAAGCATGCATTACTGGCTACAAAGCAGACCTATTACTCTGATTTGATCAACAAAAGCAAGCATAACTCAAAGATCTTGTTCAACATGGTGGCGACACTTATTCATGGACAACCTCCTGTAGTTCGCTCTCATTTTACAGCGCAAGGTTTCCTGGACTACTTTGAGAAGAAAATAGAAGACATTAGGTTAAACATATCCCAGCATGCCTTAACCCAGCCACTACACCCTGCTATTGAGGTGGGTGCCATTACTGAGGTAATACCTAGATTTACAAAATTTGAGATTATCTCTCTAGACATGCTGTCAAAACTCGTAATGTCAACAAACCTGTCTATTTGATCCTATACCAACAAAACTGTTTAAGGACCTGTAGCCCACTCTTGGGCCGACTGTGAAATGATTGAATTATTATTAAAATTATAATTATTATTAAATTATTATTAAATTATTATTATAAAAAATATTAAAATTATTGAAATGATTAATCTTTCTTTAACTTCTGGATCTGTTCCTAAATGTTTCAAATCTACAGTAAACCATTACTTAAGAAACTAAACTTGACCCTAGTGTACTGAAAAACTATTAGCCGATATCAAATCTATCATTTTTCTGTAAAATTCTGGAAAACGTGGTTTCACGGCAGCTCGTGGACTATCTTACTGAAAATAATCTCTGAGCCACTGCAGTCTGCTTTTAGAAAATGTCATTCCACAGAGACAGCTCTCACTAAAGTGATGAATGATCTTCTGCTTGCAGTGGATTTGGACACCACTATGGTTCTTGTGCTGTTAGATCTCAGTGCTGCATTTGATACCATGGATCATCATATTCTTCTTGATAGGCTGGAAAATCATTTTGGGATTACTGGGAGTGCCCTTGCATGGTTGACGTCATATTTGTCCAGTCGTTCTCACTGTGTTGTGTACAGTAACACTACCTCTAAACTTAGTGGCATGAAATTTGGGGTTCCACACGGGTCTTAGGTCCCCTGCTTTTCTCCCTTTATATAGCACCCCTTGGGCACATGTTGCGGTGCTTTGGGATTACCTATCACTGCTATGCTGATGATACTCAGTTATAAATGGCGATCACTGCTGGTCATCTCATCCACATAAAATCCTTAGACGATTGTCTTGCATCAGTGAGAAGCTGGATATCTAGAAACTTCCTACTTTTAAACTCTGATAAGACTGAAATGAAGGTTCTTGGTCCAGTGAGACATTGGTATCAATTTGACCAGTTAACGCTTAGCCTTGGCTCGTGTGTTATACATCACACGGACAAAGTGAGGAACCTTGGGCTAATTGTTGATCCTACGTTGTCCTTTGGCCTCCACATTAGAAATATTACGAGAACTGCTTTCTTCCACTTGTGACATACAGTGAAGATTCGTCCCATCCTGTCTAATGGCTGATGCTGAGACCCTGATCCATGCATTTATCTCTTCTAGATTGGACTACTGTAATGTTTTATTTTCTGGTTTACTGAAGTCCTGCATTAGGGGTCTCCAATTGGTTCAAAATGCTGCTGTCAGACTTTTGACACAAAGCAGAAAGTTTGACCACATTACACCCATTTTGGTATCTCTTCACTGGCTTCCTTTCCCAGTGAGATCAGATTTTAAGGTTCTGCTACTAGTCTAAAAAAGTGTTCACGGACTGGCACCTCCCTACCTAGCTGACCTAATTAAACCTGATGTACCGGCCCAGGCTTTGTGTGAGAATTGTTCTATAAAGAATGTCTGTAGCATGGCCCAAGCAGAGGGTCACCCCTTTGAGTCTGGTCTGCTTGAGGTTTCTGCCTCAGAGAGAGTTTTTCCTTACCACTGTTGCTCTGGGGGTTAGTAAGGTTAGACCTTACTTGTGTGAAGTGCCTTGAGGCAACTCTGTTGTGATTTGGTGCTATATAAATGAAAATAAATTGAAAATTAAAATTGACAGAGAATGTACAAGGCACTGCATCTCAAAATGAAAGGCCTCAGGGGACTGATGCATGTTCTGTGCACTCTTCACACCATAATACAAAATGCTGGGATAGGCTCCAGCCCCCTGTAATCCTCAGTTGGAGTAAGCAGTTGAAGATTAGTGAGTGAGTGAATATATGCTTTAGGTCATCCATCTTGGCTTGTTGGTTCTTGAGATATACAACAAAGGTGTTTTTTGTTTCATGTTCTCCTTGATTTTGACATTGACCTTCAGGCAAACTACTTCAAAATCGAATGGTCTAGATATCTAGCCAAAGAAACATTCCCACCACGTTTGAAGGAAATCCGCCCAGACGTGTTTGAGTTATCAAGTCCACACACACACACACACACACACACACACCAGCTAGAGTATCTCGTCAATAGTTTTACATCCTCATTGAAGACAACTTTGGATGCTGTAGCTCCTCTGAAAAAGAGAGCTTTAAATCAGAAATGTCTGACTCCGTGGTATAACTCACAAACTCGTAGCTTAAAGCAGATAACCCGTAAGTTGGAGAGGAAATGGCGTCTCACTAATTTAGAAGATCTTCACTTAGCCTGGAAAAAGAGTTTGTTGCTCTATAAAAAAGCCCTCCGTGAAGCTAGGACATCTTTCTACTCATCACTAATTGAAGAAAATAAGAACAACCCCAGGTTTCTTTTCAGCACTGTAGCCAGGCTGACAAAGAGTCAGAGCTCTATTGAGCTGAGTATCCATTAACTTTAACTAGTGATGACTTCATGACTTTCTTTGCTAACAAATTTTGACTATTAGAGAAAAAATTACTCATAACCATCCCAAAGATGTATCGTTATCTTTGGCTGCTTTCAGTGATGCCGGTATTTGGTTAGACTCTTTCTCTCCGATTGTTCTGTCTGAGTTATTTTCATTAGTTACTTCATCCAAACCATCAACATGCTTATTAGACCCCATTCCTGCAGGCTGCTCAAGGAAGTCCTACCATTATTTAATGCTTCAATCTTAAATATGATAAATCTATCTTTGTTAGTTGGTTATGTACCACAGGTCTTTAAGGTGGCAGTAATTAAACCGTTACTTAAAAAGCCATCACTTGACCCAGCTATCTTAGCTAATTATAGGCCAATCTCCAACCTTCCTTTTCTCTCAAAGATTCTTGAGAGGGTAGTTGTAAAACAGCTAACTGATCACCTGCAGAGGAATGGTCTATTTGAAGAGTTTCAGTCAGGGTTTAGAATTCATCATAGTACAGAAACAGCATTAGTGAAGGTTACAAATGATCTTCTTATGGCTTCGACAGTGGACTTATCTCTGTGCTTGTTCTGTTGGACCTCAGTGCTGCTTTTGATACTGTTGACCATTAAAATTTATTACGAGAGTAGAGCATGTCATAGGTATTAAAGGCACTGCGCTGCGGTGGTTTGAATCATATTTGTCTAATAGATTACAGTTTGTTCATGTAAATGGGGAATCTTCTTCACAGACTAAAGTTAATTATGGAGTTCCCACAAGGTTCTGTGCTAGGACCAATTTATTCACTTTATACATGCTTCCCTTGGGCAGTATTATTAGACGGTATTGCTTAAATTTTCATTGTTACGCAGATGATACCCAGCTTTATCTATCCATGAAGCCAGGAGGATACACACCAAATTATCTAAACTGCAGGATTGTCTTACAGACATAAAGACATGGATGACCTCTAATTTCCTGCTTTTAAACTCAGCTAAAACTGAAGTGACTGTACTTGGCCCCACAAATCTTAGAAGCATGGTGTCTAACCAGATCGTTACTCTGGATGGCATTTCCCCTGATCTCTGGTAATACTGTGAGAAATCTTGGAGTATTTTTGATCAGGATATGTCATTCAAAGCGCATATTAAACAAATATGTTAGGACTGCCTTTTTTCATCTTACGCATATCTCTAAATCAGAAAGGTCTTGTCTCAGAGTGATGCTGAAAAACTAATTCATGCATCTTATTTCCTCTAGGCTGGACTATTGTAATTCATTATTATCAGTTGTCCTAAAGTTCCCTAAAAAGCTTCAGTTGGTTCAGAATGCTGCAGCTAGAGTACTGACGGGGGACTAGCAGGAGAGAGCATATCTCACCCGTGTTGGCCTCTCTTCATTGGCTTCCTGTTAATTCTAGAATAGAATTTAAAATTCTTCTTCTTACTTATAAGGTTTTGAATAATCAGGTCCCATCTTATCTTAGGGACCTCGTAGTACCATATTACCCCATTAGAGCGCTTCGCTCTCAGACTGCGGGCTTACTTGTAGTTCCTAGGGTTTGTAAGAGTAGAATGGGAGGCAGAGCCTTCAGCTTTCAGGCTCCTCTCCTGTGGAACCAGCTCCCAATTCAGATCAGGGAGACAGATACCCTCTCTACTTTTAAGATTAGGCTTAAAACTTTCCTTTTCGCTAAGGCTTATAGTTAGGGCTGGTGACCCTGGACCATCCCTTAGTTATGTTGCTTTAGACGTAGACTGTGGGGGGGTTCCCATGATGCACCTGTTTCTTTCTTTTTTTGCTCCGTATGCATCACTCTGCATTTAATCATTAGTGAGCGATCTCTGCCCCCCTTCTCGGCATGTCTTTTTCCTGGTTCTTTCCCTCAGCCCCAACCAGTCTCAGCAGAAGACTGCCCCTCCCTGAGCCTGGTTCTGCTGGAGGTTTCTTCCTGTTAAAAGGGAGTTTTTCCTTCCCACTGTGGCCAAGTGCTTGCTCATAGGGGGTCGTTTGACCGTTGGGGTTTTTCATGGTTATTGTATGGCCTTGCCTTGCAATATGGAGCGCCTTGGGGCAACTGTTTGTTGTGATTTGGCGCTATATAAGAAAAAAGTTGATTGATTGATTTAGTTGACCAGTGAAAACAACATCCTGCTATCGGTGCTTCGTAGGCACTCAGGGTAATAAACTGTATCACAGTCATTGTCCCCGAGAAAAGGAAAACTACAAAATACATACGTAGAATAATTACAAACTGCTCTAGATTGATCTATAGCTCTTGCACATATGCACACTGAGTATGCACAGTGTGAAATCCATGCACACAAAGATGCACACTCACATATGCACCAACACATGGTATTCATGTTTATTACTTCATTTAGCGCAGCACTTCAAATTGTAAGACAAAAATTATTCTTCATGAATTTTTGACAAAAATCATAACTTGCATGTGTAGTTCTGTTATAAAGACAGCAACATTTTAATTCTCTTTTCACTCCAAAAATCACAAAATCTCAAAGATGAAGAAAATGTATTTGCACAATTAAACTCAATGTGGACACCACACTGACAGTTAACACGTTTATTATGGAATGGGACAAGTAAGTCTAATGCAATTGGTAAGTCCCATTCCAGTTGAATTTCAAAGTTGGTTCAGAGGCCTGACTACTAGTTTTTGGAGGTAATGTCTACAAAACTTGAACAGAAATTTTAAATAGCTAAAAATAAGTAACTAAATGTCCCCCAAAGCCCCCCAATAAAGTAAAACCATATAAAATTAGTACAAGTTGAATTTGGTGGATGAAAATGTGGCACTCTGGGTCCCATTTTAAAGTTCACTATTTTTAAATATCACATTTCATGGAAAATTAGCACCTCAGGGACACCAGATTTCTCATAACTGTTGAAAGTGTTTGAGGCTGGAGTCTGTTATTAATAATAATAATAATAATAATAATAATAATAATAATAATAATAATAATAATAATAATGACTTGGATTCATAGACACTTTTCAAGACACCCAAAGGCCTTTACAAGTTGCATTATTCATTCATTCACATGAGGATGGAGGCATGGCTGCCATTCTGTGCCTAGGGTCCCTGTGACCACCACCTCATTCATACACAAGCAAGGTGGGTTAAGTGTCTTGCCCAAGGACACAATGGGCAAGACAAATCCTCTTCAACCTATATTGAATTGAATACACCACAGACAAGATACTTCATGTTCAAACTGATAAACTTTATTGTTTTTGTGCAAATATTTGCTCATTTTGAAATTGATGCCTGCAACACGTTTCAAAAAAGCTGGGACAGTGGTATGTTTAACACTGTGTTACATCACCTTTCCTTATAACAACACTCATGCGTGTGTATGGCTTCAATCACACAAAAACTGAGGAGAGCTAACATTTGCTTTTTGTCAAAGTCATGGATTTTGGATCGAGGATGAACGATGCCAAAAGAGAACACTAATAGGACTAATATTTTTGGAGAAGCTACAAATATTAGCTAATGTTGCTAATTACATTTTGGACACACAAACCTTTCCAGCAGGGGGCATTTTTATATCATTTTTCTATAATCATTTTTATACTACAAGCGTGAGTGTGCATATAATTGTAAATATGTTAAAAAATACATGGATGACACAAGAAAGTGTAAACATTTATTTCCATTGTGGTCCATTTAAAAATCAAATGATAAAATAGAAGTAATAATACAATAAAAAAAACAATAATAATGGTGTGTATATGATAACAACAACCTAAACAATTTATAAATATATTAAGATGGTAAATTAACATTAAAAATTACATAATTAAGAGGAAATAAAGGGGCTGAGTCCCTCTTCTAAAAATTGTTGAGGTCTAAGGTTCTAAAAAACATTGTGGACTCACATATCATTCCAACTCATTGCTTAATTTATTACCACTCTTGAAAAATGTGAGTTACCTATTTTATAAACATTACCCATCTAGAGCCCGTGGATCCCCACGGGCAATGTGCTAATTTTTGTTTGTTTGTTTGTTTTTTAATCCAAATTTTCCTCATGTTTAACATTCTCTCTCTCTCTCTCTCTCTCTCTCTCTCTCTCTCTCTCTCTCTCTCTCTCTCTCTCTCTCTCTCTCTCTCTCTCTCTCTCTCTAATTCTTTCTGATCAAATTTCAGGACATTGATTTATGGTGTTTATTTATTGATCTACCATAAGCAGCATCACCTGAGTGCCTCTCAGCTCTCACTCCATCAAGTGTGTATGGTTGGTAGTTTGACACTTGATGCCTTGCAATAACAAAAACTTCAAGTGACCCTGAAAACCTGTTTCCTAAGCCACAGTGCCGTGAGTTCACCATGCAGAGGGAATTAAGGAAAGCCATAAAATACTAAATAATTAAAAATCAAGAATTCTTGTGACTTTTTAGAATAACATTTATTAGGCATGTCTGTTTTATTACCGTAGCCATTGAAGCTGGAGGAGGTTATGCTTTCATCCAATTGTTTGTTTGTTTGTGAACAGCTGGGAGCCAACAATTTTTCATATATCGTTATGAAATTTTTACTGAAGATTCATATCCTGATAGGCAAGAACTGATTCAGTTTTCAAGGTCATAGGTCAAAGGGTAAAGTCAGGAAAAATCCCTATCTTTAACATTGAATGAATTTTCTAAAATTTATAACTGTCAAAAAATATCAAATTTATTTCATATTTGAGAGCTTTATGTAGGACAGTATCCTTTATCGACTGACAAAGTTTGATCTGGATTTGATCCAGATTGCAGATTTTCTAGCCATTTAAGTTTAACATTGAGCACCTATTTAATGTATAATTTACATCAGTGTCACTTCTGTAAGTTAGATGCAGACTGACACTCACTATCATCTGATAAAGTTTGATCAGGATCTGATCCAGAGTATAGATTTTGTGAACATTTAAATTTAATTTTGACAAGGCCATTTGGTGTACATTTTGCATTATATCTCAATTAAAACTGCCTCATTCACTCTCATTTATGACAATGAGGTGCAAACTGGCAGTCTCAATGAACAGACTTAAGTTTGATCCACATCTGATCCCGTATTGCAGATTTAGCAGATATTTGATTCTTTTAATATTGGAAAACCCTTTTGGGTTCTATATTTTGCATTATATTTTAGCTTATGAAGAGCCACTTCTAACAGGTCTCTGGCCTCAAAAATGTTTTCCAAGGTAAAAATTTGTGGAAATGGAAACTGGCGGGGGTTTGTGCTCTGTGAGTGCTGTGCTTTACTTTATTTTAATGATTTATTCATCTGTTTATTTTACAACAAAACTCACAGTTTGGATCAGATTTAGGCCAAAGTTCATGTAATGTCTAAGGGTGAAACAAGCACATTTGAGAAAAATCACTTAAAAGTAAAGGTCACAGCCCACACTTAAATCTTTGTCTCAAATCTTACATTGTACAGTGCATCCAGAAAGTATTCAAAGTGCTTCAGTTTTTCCAAAATGACATATTCCAAAATGGATTAAATTGTTTTTCTTTCAAATTTCTACACACAATACCCCATAATGACAATGTGAAGAAGTTTTTTCAAAATTTAATAAACATAAAAAAAGTAAGAAATGTCATGCCCTACCCTGATCTAGGCTCCTATTGTGCATTTCCATCTGCCCCAGCTTTGTTTTATTAATTGTTAATTTCATCTTGTGTGTATTCCAGGGCTTAATTTGAGGGGGAGCAAGCCGGAGCGCGCTCCGGAACCTCGGACGCGCGCTCCGGAACCTCTGATGTTGGCTCCACCAGCTATTTATCCCTTTATCTACGGCGATAGCGCCCACGCCATATTTTCCATATGCTTTTTTGTTTTTTTTACCGTAACTCCGCCACAGTTTGTCCAATCCGAATGATTCAAAGTGCATTGTAAAGCTAACACCAAGGGCTTTCCAATGGTGAATTACGGTAAACATAGCCTGTGATGTCATAATGCAGAGGAAAAACACGGAAGTTTCACACTAGTGTGCCGCTGATTCTCATTACCGTAAGTTCTCATGTAAGCCCTCAATCTGAAAAATTTCAACACTGACAGCAAGCCAAGAACCCGTGGTTTCCAACAGTATGCTATATGTTGTATATATTACGGTAAAGTGCGTTCGGTGACTTTTGAAACGAGGGAAAAGCATGAAAAAGAGCGCAAAAGTGACAGAAAAGTACAGAGACAGACAGCAAACATAAATGTAGTAATTTTTGAGGAAAAGGCAGGGTGTTAGTGTCATTTGTGAAGCTGTGTGTGCATGTTTGTGTGGGTGTGCAGTTTATTTTAAGTGTGGCGCACAGCATTGTTCTTAAGCCCCCCGCCCTTCTTTTTTTTTGGCTCCGGGACCTCCCACTTTACAAATTAAGCACTGGTGTATTCTATGGTTGCTTTGTTTCTTTGTTACTTTTATACTTTGGCCATTGTTCCGTTCTAGTTTTGTCAGTTTGTGTGTTGTCACTTTTCTTTGTTACTTTTTACTATGGATCAGTTCTTGTTTTCTTCAGATTTCCTGTTTAATTTAAGTCCTCACTGCTAGTTCGTTGCACTTCACCGTCTTTGTCTCAGCTCTGTTTTTGCCTTGCCTGATTTACCAGCCTGTGTTTGACCCTGCTTCGTTTTTGGACCACGCCTTTGTCTCGCCCTCTGATTATCATGACGTTGTGTTTCTGGATGTCCTTTGCTTGTTGAATGATCACGCCCCAGCCTGTCGATTGTCTGTACCGTTGCCACGCTGACTGCCTATCTGTGTACCATACCTAAATCTGTGACTTTTTTTTTTTTTTTTTTTTTTTTTGGGGATAAAGCCTTTTTCGTATATACCTGTGTCTGTGAGTCCTGTGTTTGTGTCCAGCCACCCAGTGTCTGTGGCCGTGACAAGAAATCACATGTACGAATTCACAGCCTTTGCCATGAAGCTCAGAATTGAGCTCAGGTGCATCCTGTTTCCACTGATCATCCTTGAGATGTTCCTACAGCTTAACTGGTGTCCACCTGGGGTAAATTTAGTTGAATAACCCTAACCCTAACCCTAACCTGTCTACATATAAGGTCCCACAGTTGACAGTGCATGACAGAGCACAAACCAAGCATGAAGTCAAAGGAATTGTCTGTAGGCCTCTGAGACAGGATTGTCTCAAGGCACAAATTTGGGGGAGGGTACAGAAACATTTCTGCTGCTTCGAAGGTCCCAATGAGCACAGTGACCTCAATCATCCACAAATGGAAGAAATTCAGATCCCCCAGGACTATTCCTAGAGCTGGCCGCCCATCTAAACTGAGCAACTGGAGAGAACGGCCTTAGTCAGGGAGGTGACCAAGAATCCGATGGTCACTCTGTCAGAGCTCCATTATTGCTCAGTGGAGAGAGGACAACTTTCCAGAAGACCAACCATCTCTGCAGCCCACCTGGAGTTTGCCAAAAGGCACCTGAAGGATTCTCAGACCATGAGAAACGACATTTTCTGGTCTGATGAGACAAAGACTGGAGTAAACCAGGCACCGTCCCTACTGTGAAGCATGGTGGTGGCAGCATCATGTTATGGGGATGTTTTTCAGTTGCAGGAACTGGGAGACTAGTCAAGGTTGAGGGAAAGATCAATTCAGCAATGAACGGATACATCCTGGATGAAAACCTGCTCGAGAGCGCTCTTGACCTCAGACTGCAGAGCTGCCAATCATCTCTCATTGGGCAGGACAGTCTGGTATTTACCCCCGTGTTCCGCATGAGTGTATGGGCAGGCCATTAGTCCCGCAGTTGTGTAGGTCCAGGCATGCCACCAGACCCCCATTGGCGCTCACAACCACGCATGGGTGTCCCACATTGGTAAATTCAAATGTTGGCAGGTGTGAGACTGGGGGGCGGTTTGTCTTTTAGCAGGATAATGACTCTAAGCATTCAGCCAAGATATCAAAGGAGTGTCTTCCAGACAACTCTGTGAATGTCCTTTGAGTGGCCCAGCCAGAACCCAGACCTGAATCCGAATGAACCATCTCTGCAGAGATCTGAGACACTCCCCATCCAACCTGATGGAGCTTGAGAGGTGCTGCAAAAAGGAATGGACAAACTGCTCAACGATAGATGCACAAAGTTTGTGGCATCATTTTCAAGAAGACTTGAGGCTGTAATTGTTGCCAAAGGTGCATCAACAAAATAATGAGCAAAGGGTGTGAATACTTTTGTGCGTGTGATTTCTTTTTATATATGTTTAAAATTTGCAAAAAAAAAAAAAAAATCCATGTTGACGTTATGGGGTGTTGTGAGTAGAATTTTGAGGAAATAAAAATTAATTTACTTATTTTGGAATAAGGCTGTAACATAACAAAATGTGGAAAAAGTGAAGTGCTGTGAATACTTTCCAGATGCATTTTATAGCTGGAATATTTGAAATGGACATGATCAGCTCAGTCAAGGTGGTTGCAAGGGGGACTCTTCATGTTTCACTGTATTTAGAAGCAGTGTAACAGTGACCTATGACAACCATAGTGTACATGGTCCACACCAGTTTGGAAAGTGGACCAAATCAAATGAAACCTGACAGCCTCTTCTGGAATTTCACTGCACACTTCCAGAACACTTGAAATCATTGTCTCCGCTACTTTGCAAATTATAAATTAGTTTTTATTGAATAGTTTGGGGTTATAGGTCACATTTCAACCTCTCTGAAAAGTTTTTAAGTTTGAACAATGTTCCAGTTTCTGAAGTTTCAGACAACCAACGATGGTCTGGTCCAACTGCCTTGCAAATTTCTGGATGTTACACACATGACCAGACCTCTGGACATATTTTGAGAAAGTAACTAATTCTGATATTGCACAGTACATGATGATGGTGCAATTAATGATTTTTTCATTGATGTCTAACTTCACTGCTGAAGAGTATTAATGCTGTATTTAGAGTCATTAATCTTATTGCCGTACATGGGTTATCTAGCAGTTTCTAACAGAGATCCTTAGGCTTCATTCAAATACACTTCACTCGTCTTCACAAGTAATTGTTTTTAATTGCATTTTTTTTTTTGTTAAATAGATAGTTGTGTTGCTTTAATATGTGCAAACTATGTATATAAATGCCCAATCAATAGGCCACAATAAACAGAATGGAAAGAAAAATTTAAAACTTAATTAAAAAAAAAAAAACAGGAAATACCAAGGACACACACATGTGGCTCATAACACAAAATTTAATTGATGGAACAATGATAAAAATGCATAAAAAGGGAAGTGACAAGCAGAAATCTTTGGAGTTGGGATCTAATGGTTATTGACGACTGAGCCAGGCCATGCGGTTAAAGCAGGAGATGTTTGCTCAGTTCTTCACATTTTTATACCACTTACTGGTCTAATTCCACTTCACAGTCATGAGTTTTTGAGGAAAGCAGTAAATATTTCTCTGCAGATATTCTGTGATGGCTGTTTGAAACAAAATGTGAACACAGCGAACTCTACTGGTGCAAAATAAGGATTTCTCAAAGACAAAGCAATAATTTCCAAATTCCAAATTTCCTCAGAATTAGTGCATTATTCAACATTAAAAGATATATGTTATATTTTAACTTGAACAAATGACAGAATTGACATTAATGGAGTTATTCTATCGGTATTAATGTTATTTATAAATCAAAACCATAAGTCAGCATGCCTTTATTTTCCAAGACCTGCGCCTGACTGAGCGTTGTGATTGATAGAGAGCTGGTTTTATGGCTGCGCTTAGGGTGTCTCTGTGCTGGAAGCTGTGTAGTAAACAAGAGCTTCCAGCAGGAGTAGGACGTTCAAAGACAAAAGTGTGGCTTTATTGTTTGGGTCTGTTGTTACTTTTAATATTATTAGAAGCTATTGTAGCATTAAAACTTAAATTCAGTTTATTAGTAGTTGCAAATGTACCTGAGACAATATTGGAATTTATCTGTTATCTGTAACTTCCAATACATTTTTGGTGGTTTATGTTTTATCTTATCAAGATAACTTCTCAGTTATTTGATTATCTGTTATCGAAGTTAATTTTTTGGTTATCTGTGCCCACCACTGGATATGAAGGTCAAAAAGTCACTCAAGTGTCACACTGGTGATGATGTAGTGCAACAGTATGACTGCGTTATTTGACTTTTAGGACATAACATCTGTGAAACAATCAGAAAATGTTTGATTTTGTGCAGAAAAGTCTGTCACTCTCACTGATAACCACACTTGCTCCAAATTCATCATCATCAACCCCACGAAGTATCCTGTTTACGGGATATTGCTGTTTTTATTGATCTTTCGCATCAAAGTTCAGCATATTTTAATGCCTTTTTCTCCATTTTATGTCCTTTTTAGATATTAGGGGAAGGAGTCATTCATTTAGTGTATTTTACAGGTTAGACACAAAGCTTCTGCCATAACCTAGGAATGATAAAATCATTTGTAGTTGCTCTTGGGTAAACAAATCTGTCATCTGGTTTTGCTGTCGATGCTGTATTTAAGGTGTTCAGTGTTCCAAAATAAAATCCTTCATATTCCTCCTCCCTTCTGAGGAATTAAGAAATAATTTAGAATGGGGGGAAAAGCTTTTCATTAACTTGTTAACTGTATTTCCTTGTACATTTGTGGGGCCCAGGGGTCCACGCAGCGCCACACACACACACACACACACACACACACACACACACACACACACACACACACACAATTACCATGAACACACACATACACCCAGTCTAATGAGCAGACCTAAGACAAAATCACTATCACACATGCATGCCCATATCAGGTCGAAGAACTATGTGTGCACGCACACACACACACACACACACACAGACACTTGCAAACTATCACAACCACATGAATAACGTATGAGGGAAAATGCTTTATTTCCCCTACAGAGAGGTTTATTAGCTTTTATAAATTAACTGGTCCTTCTGCAGGCTGAGGAGAAGCACACACACACACACACACACACACACACAGGTTGAGGAGTACTTCAGGAAATAAATCGAAGAGCTTAATGGGAGGGCTATCTGGAGTGATGCTGATGAAGACTGTGAGGAGGGAGATCCAAATGATCAAAAAGATGGAGGATGTGAGAATAACACCAGTGCACAAATTGTGAAAAGGACAATGAATTAAAAAAAAACATTAAGAAAAGATTCCCATCTTTAAATTGGTTTAAATATCAACACTATCAAGTTCCACTTATTTCAAAAAGGGTTTTTAATGATGCAGGTAAATACAATGTTTTTCAAGCTGGAATTCCATTCATATCAACTGTCAGAGACAGAGAGAAAACAGTTCTAGACTGACACACCTGCAGTGTTGTACCTCCAACAGTAGATGGCGCTGTCTGACTGTGCATGTTCATTCACGTGTTCACTGTGTTTTAAGTTTATTTTCTTTTTTTTTTCTTTTACAGCATTGCAAACAATATCCTTCAATAATCAAAGTAAAAACAGTAACATCCCCTCAATGTGTTCATATAGTTAATATCCATAACCACACTAATCACACACAGTTTGCATTTACCACACATTTTGAATTGCTTAACTCAAATAAATGTTGAGTTACCAAAAACATTAATGATAAATATTAACTGTTGTTTTACATCATTTACCTCACAGGACGTACATAATGTCAAGTTTTGACAACATTATTCTGTAAAAACAAAAATACAAACAATTAGATCCATACTGAATGAATCTAATTTGCAGGCAGACAGGGATCAAACACAAACACGCCAACATTAGAGCACAGACAGAAAAAGACAGAGGACTGAACACCAACCCGTAAATGTAAGGAACAGGCAGAGGAGAAGGACACACACACAACACTTTTATATTTATTTTTTTAAATATTAAACTTTTTTAAATATTTTAAATTAAATATTTAAATAATTTCCTTCAGGATTACGGAACCCGGGAGAGGTCACTTACAGTGATATTTTTTTTCTGGCTGCGATAATTTGTGCGCATGTTTTCCTTTAATTGAGCCCTCAAATTAATAAAACGTGACCACATTATAGACCTAAATTGAGCTCTCAAAATATGTATTTCATGCTCACATGTCATTCCCGACATTTTCTCACCGTTCACTGTCGCAAGCTCTTGTACAGAGATTTGGGCTATTAGTAGTTAAGTTAAGTTGGAAAGATATTCAAAGATTCAATTAAACCTGTGCCAAATCAACATGCAGATCCACCTTGGAGGAGGTGATGGTCTAGTGGTTAAAGTGTTGGGCTTGAGACCAGAGGATCCTCAGTTTAAATCCCAGCCTGACTGGAAAATCACTAAGGGCCCTTGGACAAGGCCCTTAATCCCCTAGTTGCTCCCGGTGTGTAGTGAGTGCCTTGTATGGCAGCACCTTGACATCGGGGTGAATGTGAGGCATTAGTGTGTAAATCGCTTTGAGCATCTGATGCAGATGGAAAAGCGCTATATAAATGCAGTTCATTTACCATTTACCATTTACCTTGGATTTACCTCGGGAGCAGCCGAAGGGACTTAATAACTTAAAAGCGAATCACCGTTTTAAATCTAATGACACCTCTTTCTGTCTATCGTCTAATGTGCATTAATATTTGCATGTTGTTGTACAGCAGTTCAGTGGGACAAGTCGTTGGGCCACCAACATGTTGACATGGGTTTGAGTCCTGGCCACACTACCTGTCTGTGGCCTTGGACAGGACACTTTATGGACATTGTCCCAGTCCATCCAGCTGTATATGAGTATCGGCCTTGGCTTGAGAAGTGACCATCCAGGCATAGGCATGAACTCTCGGTTTATTCCCGGTTGGTCTACTCCCATTTCGTCTACTCTAAAATTCCCAATTCATCTACAGCTAGACTCCCGGTTGATCTACTCCCATTTTGTCTACTCTTAGGAAAGTACATAAGTCCCATTTTGTCTACTCTTAGGAAAGTACATAAGTCCCATTTTGTCTACTCTTAGGAAAGTACATAAGTCCCATTTTGTCTACTCCCATTTTGTTTTGGATTTTTATACAAATGAAACTTCAAATTCAAAAACCCTAACTCTAACCCTAACTCTAAATAAAAATGCTGAAAAAAATATTTTGAAAATTGGGGGTATTTTTGGTTTATTTATAATTCAGAATCTTGTAAATATTTAAGAAAAAATCAGGAAAATACGAGAGCAGACGAAATGGCACTACTGTTTCTGAGAGTAGACAAACTGGGAGTAGACCAACCGGGAAGTTACCGAACTCTCATCTGCTTCCCACTTCAGAATTCGAATGTACGTATACCTCATTGTCCTTGTACATGTGGAGTTCCATCAGGAAGGGTGTCGGGCATAAAACTTGTACCATGTTAACATGCAGATCTACATTTGCTGTGGTGACATCAAGCTAAACAGGAGAAGACAAAAGAGGAATCAGTCATTATTAAATTTAATGATAGTGTTGACCCACCAGACGATGATACTGAGATACGTGGCAGCTTCATAATGAGGAAATAATTGGCCCTTTTTGGCACTGCTGTCATCTGAAGGAGGAAAGATTGATTTATGTTGCCTTCTTTGCAACAACAATATGTTTGTTGAGAAATCCACAGAGTTTTTATAGGCAGTGGCAGGAAGTTTCACTTTAAGGAGGCGGACAAAGTCATTCAGTGTCACCACTGTAGGTTGCCAATACATGAGGTCGTCACAGTGGAGGGTTTTCAGGGGATCCTCTTGTTAAATTGATTTAACGGTGCATACTAAAGCATTGTTTCTGTTAATGTAGTTGTTATCAGCATTTACTTAATATTACTCACGGTTTGTCACAAGGAGGATATAAAATCAGGTTTATTTTACATTACGATTTACTTGTACTACTGTATGTGTTTTTGTATCATAGTAAAATATAAACTGCTACCTCATTTCATGAGATCATGTTATGTATTGATGGTAATAAACTGAATTATGAAACAGTTTACACAAGCAAACCCACGCAGAAGTTTAAGAATCCTCAATACAACCCGACAAACCTGAATGAAAGCTTGAGAAAACTGACGTTTTATTCAATAATTCCAGGATTTAAATTCCTTTTCTTCCCCACATTTCTATAGATGAAGATGTTGAATATGATGACTTCTGATCGAGAAAGGGAAACATGGCCTTTTTCTGTCCACATATTCATAAAGCCTACTTAATATGAGGAATAAAATAATAAAAATGTTTTTCCTCTTGTCCAGTTTGAATTCCAGTGTGACACACATGGGTATTGTGAAGACTTTCCTCTTCGCACAATTGTACAATTAGTTGTTTTTACCAAAATAATGTGAGATGATCTGAAAATCACATAAATTTCCGGAATTTTGCAGAGAAACATATACAAATAGTGTCATTTGTGAAGGCATATACTGTGAAACATTTTTCTAATTCCACAGGAGCAGGGCTGGCACAGCCCATAGGCAGTATAGGCAATTGCTAAGGGCGATGTCCATCCAGGGGGAACCACAAATAAGGGAAAAAATGAATGAATGAATTTATTTGGCACACAGACTCAACAATAACAAAAAATAAAGACAACTTTCGCTATTCTTATACTAAAACTAGTTAATACTATTTATCTTTGAATATAAAATAAATATAAGCCCGTGTTAATTTAACTGCATAGCAAAGCCTACTAAAAATTATTGATGATAATAGTTTCCTCGTGTCTGGTGCAGAGGGGAGGACAAAAATAAAAGATATAAAGGATAAACAGAACTAAGACAGAGGTACAGTAAAAATATTATGATAAATTATTTTCTCCATTGCATTGTATCAGGTAGCTAGCAGTGTCAATGTGCTTTCATCCATTGTTTGCTAATTCCTAAGGCATTATGGGGTGACGTTTGCCTAAATTGACCTACCCAAAATAAGCTGTGCTTCGTTGGGGTGGGAATGGCTGTCAGAGGCTGTGAGCGGAGTTTCTCCCTCTCATTTTGACATGAATTCATCATCGACGTCAGCGGCTGTTTACATTTTTACATTTCAGAAAAACATTTTTACATTTCAAAACAACTCTCATATGATGATGTCATAGATGAGTTTGCTGGAAGGAAAACAAGGAGAGTCAAGCTGTAGCAGGTGATATGAGGATGAGGAGATGGTTTTTAGGATTCTGATTTGTTCTACTTGTTCTGAACTTTTTTTATTGACTTGTTTTGACATTTTATTCCATTAAAAAAACAGACTGATTTCGTTTCATGTTTGAGTGCATGTAAATGTGAAATATACTCTGTGTGTGTGTGGGGGGGGAAGAACCATTAAAAATTTTGCCTAGTGCACCAAATTGCTTGGGGCCAGTGTCACCAACCAAATGCCCCCCCCCCCCCCCCCCCACTGCGCATGAGTCATTTCAGAACGTCAGCAGCGATTCACCGTTTATCTTCTTGTTTCTGCCTAAAACTTCACTCCAGTCATCATCAGTGATCAACAGTGAGGAAAATAAGTATTTGAACACCCTGCGATTTTGCAAGTTCTCCCACTTAGAAATCATGGAGGGGTCTGAAATCTTCTTCTTAGGTGCATGTCCACTGTGAGAGACATAATCTAAAAAAAATCCAGAAATCACAATGTATGATTTTTTTTAATAATTTATTTGTATGTTACTGCTGCAAATAAATATTTGAACACCTACCAACCAGCAAGAATTCTGGCTCACACAGACCTGTAAATTTTTCTTTAAGAAGCCCTCTTATTGTGCACTCTTTACCTGTATTAATTGCACCAGTTTGAACTTATCTGTATAAAAGACACCTATTCACACACTCAGTCAATCACACTCCAACCTGTCCACCATAGTCAAGACCAAAGAGCTGTCTAAGGACACCAGGGACAAAACTGTAGACCTGCACAAGGCTGGGATGGACTACAGGACAACAGGCAAGCAGCTTGGTAGAAGACAACAGCTGTGATGATTATTTATTAGAAAGTGGAAGAAACACAATATGACTGTCAGTCTCCCTCGGTCTGGGATTCCATGCAAGATCTCAGTTTGTGGGGTAAGGATGATTCTGAGAAAGCTCAGAACTACACAGGAAGACCTGGTCAATGACTTGAAGAGAGCTGGGACCACAGTCACAAAGATTATATTAGTAACACATGATGCTGTCATGGTTTAAAATCCTGCAGGCAGCAAGGTCCCCCTGCTCAAGCCAGTACATGTCCAGACCCATTTGAAGTCACCAGTGACCATCTGGATGATCCAGAGGAGGCATGGGAGAAGGTCATGTGGTCAGATGAGACCAGAATAGAGGTTTTTGGAATCAACTGCACTTACCATGTTTAGAGAATCAAATCAAATCAAATCAATTTCATTTATATAGCGCCGAATCACAACAAACAGTTGCCCCAAGGCGCTTCATATTGTAAGGCAAAGCCATACAATAATTACGGAAAAACCCCAACTGTCAAAACGACCCCCTGTGAGCAAGCACTTGGATGAGAACAACCCCAAGAAAACCATCCCAACCATGAAGCATGGGGGTGGAAACATCATACTCTGGGGGTGCTGTTCTGCAAAGGGGACAGGACGACTGCACCATATTGAAGGGAGGATGGATGGGGTCATGTATTGTGAGATTTTGGCAAACAACCTCCTCCCTCAGTAAGAGCATTGAAGATGGGTCATGGCTGGGTCTTCCAGCATGACAATGACCCCAAACACACAGCCAGGACAACTAAGGAGGGGCTCCGTAAGAAGCATTTCAAGGTCCTGGAGTGGCCTGGCCAGTCTCCAGACCTGAACCCAATAAAAAATCTTTGGAGGGAGCTGAAACTCCAAACCGGAAAGATTTGAAGAAGATCTGTATGGAGGAGTGGACCAAAATCCCTGCTGCAGTGTGTGAAAACCTGGTGAAAAACTACAGGAAACATTTGACCTCTGTAACTGCAAACAAAGGCTACTGTACCAAATATTAACATTGATCTTCACAGGTGTTCAAATGCTTATTTGCAGCAGTAACATACAAATAAATTCTTTAAAAAAATCATACATTGTGATTTCTGGATTTGTTTTTTATTTTATTTTTTTATTATGTCTCTCACAGTGGACATGCACCTAAGATGAAAAATTTCAGACCCCTCCATGATTTCTAAGTGGGAGCACTTGCAAAATTGCAGGGTGTTCAAATACTTATTTTCCTCACTGTATCTCAGCGAAAATATCTGAAACTTTTGTACAACAATCATTTCCACATAAATTCAGCATTATTTCATTATAAAAGATGGGGGACCAATTAGGGCACCACAGCAGCACGTCTGAGACTTACTCTCTGAGTCTGACTCTACACTCAAAGCGATCAAAGAGAATAATGTGATTATTAACCATCAGATGACAAATTAAAACCTCTTAAATCATTCTAAAGTCAGTTTTAAGCAGAAACAAGGCCGTTTTAAGCAGGAACAAGGCAATAATCAGTGAATCGCTGCTGACGCTCCGAAATGACACATGCACAGTGAAGGCAGGGCAGATCAATTTTTTTTAGGGGAAACTGATTTTTCGGGGGCGGGGGGATGTTTGGTTGGCAACACCGGCACTGCACAGGACTACAGTCCCACCTGCCTAATCAAAATTCTTGAATTGTTGTTCAGTGTATACAGGTTTTCATTCCATATTATCAGCTTCTCCATCAGTATTCTTCCATTTCATGCCTCATTTTCATCTAAATCTAACCTAAGGCAGCACAGATTTTAATGCAGAAGATACTTTTCATGTTTGCTTTGCATGAACATCACCATCATTCTTCTGAAGCAGCATTTGTCTGTTTTGTACCTTCGTGGGGTGGAAAAGTCAGGGCGGGGTGCAGCTCGAGGAGACAAAGAACAGCACCTGAAGGCCATTAATCGTCTCCCACTGTGGACATTTGTCTGGGATTGTGTCGGCAGGATCAGCGGGGCGGAAAGAGAGGACACGCTGGGCATGTGTTTGAATCCAGTTCCTGACAGGACTGAGCAAATATCGTCATCATCTCAACTGGAGAGTCTAAAAATAAGTTCAAATTGAAAGATGTTATTGACACGTTGTCAGTTAGAAGTGAGACGGCCACTAAACACGACGTACTGCTCAACATACAAGGAGAAACGTCCACAGGCGTGATGTCACTAAAGTGTCCTCAGGAAGTGGATAAAGTTTCAAAGAGGAGCCACTCTCCTCAAACAACAGCTGATTATTAATTGCTCTTCAGAGACGAGGTTCTTGCACTAATGAGACGACCTGACGTGACTTTTGTCCTCTCTGTCAGAAGCACATCTTGTCTTTGTTAGTCTGAATGTGTTTCTTACCATTTGTCAGATTGTCATCAGTCACTGTGTTCTTTTGTTCACACCCACATCTGGGAGTCACTCACACCGAGCAGATGCACTGCAGCAGTGGGAGGTTAAGCACGTTGCTCAAGGGCACCTTGATGGAACATAATGGAGTGTGGATGGGGGGGGTGATGAAGGCTTCAATGAAACCAAACGATTGCGACCAAATCTGCACTTGTCACTTCACCAGCATGACCTGAGGTTGATCCTGGAGGAGAATTGATGGGACGTTTCTTTCAATAAAATCCACACAAACTCACCTTGTGCTCGTCTCACACTCACACAGTTTAAGGTCCCATTTAGGATTCAGTTTTCGTAAACCCTTTTCTCACAAATTTGTGCCTCTTACACCAAAAGCTACAATAAATGTGATTCTTACGAGGTCTGTTAGAAAAGTATCCGACCTTTTTATTTTTTCAAAAACCATATGGATTTGAATCACGTGTGATTGCATCATCCAAGCTTCAACCTTTGTGCGCATGCGTGAGGAGCGGAGGGACACGCCACGGAACCGTTCATTATGCGGGACAAAACCACCTCGGTGTTGGTCTCACAGGACGGCTTAAAGGTGGATTTCAGACGGCTGTCGGTTGCTTTTCAGTCGTGTGATTATCCGATTGTGATTGTGCATGAGCTGGACATGCCCCAACATATCCTGGAAGGCTTCATCACGGCGTTGCTTTGCGCCATGCAGCTCCACCGCGCCGCTCCTCTTTCCATGACAAAAACTCCTGTAACAGTGGAATATGCCGTTCATTTCTAAACTGGACGCTGTCTTGATCCGGTATGTCGTCTGACTAGCACAGGAATTGTGAAAAGAGTGGACATCAGCATTTTTTTGGCACATTGAGACAGACGTGCGGAGGAATTCCACGCGTCACGGTGGAGCTGCATGGCGCAAAGCAACGCCGTGATGAAGCCTTCCAGGACATGGTGGGGCATGTCCAGCTCATGCACAATCACAATCGGATAATCACACGACTGAAAAGCAACCGGAATCCATCTGAAATCCACCTTTAAGCCGTCCTGTGAGACCAACACTGAGGTGGTTTTGTCCCGCGTAATGAACGGCTCTGTGATGCGTCCCTCCGTTTTTCTTTCCATGAAAAAAACTCCTGTAACGGTGGAATGTAGTGAAAAAGTGCTGATGTCCACATCTTCTGCCTTTTTGTGAATGTCAGACGAGGTCCCGGATCAACAAAGCCTTCACGTTGGAAATGATCTGGTTGTTTCAGCGGGGTGTCAGCCTGTCGATGGGGGCTGGGAGCGTGCTGCGCTCTCAGCAGTTGTGGGCGGTCTTTAAACCGTCTGGATCACTCCTTAATCTGTGTAATCCCCATAAAATCGTCCCTGAAAGCCATATTAATTTTCCGAACGGTGGCCACCTGGCTGTCTCTCACAGTTTCTGGAAAAAAATTGATGCAGCAAAGCTCCAAATCGTTCAGACATTTATTCACAATAAAAATCCGACGAGAGGGCTGGACCAGTGCTCACACAAAGCCTGCTCACAGGTGAATGACGCAACCGACAAGCGTGAAAAAACTCACGCATGCGCACGAAGGTTCAAGCTTGGCTGATGCAATCACACGTGATTCAAATCCATATGGTTTTTGAAAAAAATAAAAACGTCGGCTACTTTTCTAACAGACCTCGTACTTTGAACATAACAAAAGAAAAAATAAAACAACAACAGACAACGTAAAATTAATGTTAGTTCAAAAAGAGGTGAGAAGTCGAAACTTATCTATTCCCAACCCTTCTTCCTGTATAATGATTTACATATCAATCCCTGTTTCCTTAAAAATACTATTGACAATCATGATAATAATAATAATAATAATAATAATAATAGCAACAACTAATAGTAACAACAATAATGATACAATGATACAATACAATTTTAGAAAAAAGACAAAGACATAAGGAACCCGACAAAACAAAACACAACAGAAAAGATAGACCCAACTAACAATGAACATAAATAAATCCATAAACAAATATAGAAATAAATAATCAGTAAGTTTCCCGTGAACACCTAGTAACTCTCACACCCCCACTTCATCTCTGTATCCCATGAAAACACATTCCTTATGTTTTGTTTTAAACTGTTGTATGTTGAATGTATTCACTTTTGCTTCCTTACTGGCAAGACGTCATCTCCTTCTCCACTGGAAGTCCATCAAACTGTCCTTTTTAAAGCATGAGAAAATTAAATATTCAGTGAGATGTAATTCTGAAATGTTTTACAAAATGTGGCAATCATTTTTAACATTCTTCAACTCTCTTCAGTCATTGTCTTAGGACTGATGCGCCTCCCCCCTTTTTTTTTTTTTCTATTGTTTTAATATATTTTTTCTGTGTGTACAATTTTATTTAATAGTTTTCATTTAGGAATTTAGAATTTTATTTGCTTCCCCTCTCATTGGGATTAGTTTATTCAGTATGTAGTAAGTAAGTCCCTTCGGCTGCTCCCTTCTTTGCACTCGGGGTCCAAGCAGATCCAAGCAGATCCAGATCCATGGTGGAACCGCATTCTGAATTGGCACAGGTTTTACGCCGGATGCGCTTCCTGACGCAACTCCATATTACGTCGAGAAAAGTGGACTTGAACCATGAACCTTCCACACTGAAACTAAGTGCACTAACCACTTGGCCACCACCCCTGCTACTTTTATTTAGTATGTAAATACCTTAAAAAAGATTGTCAGGTTTCTTACAGTCAAAAAAAAATAAATAAATAAATAACTTGTTTGGGAGAGCTTAGTGTCTTAGAGGTTAGCACTGTTGCCTCACAGTAAAAAGGTCGTGGGATTGCTTCCCATCTGTGGCCTTTCTGTGTGGAGTTTGCGTGTTCTCCCCGTGTTTGCGTGGGTTCCTTCCGGGTGTTCGGTTTCCTCCCACATCCAAAGACAGGCAGTTTAGGTGGATTGGAAACTTTAAATTGACTGTAGGTGTAATTGTGTTTGTCTATATGTGGTCCTGTGACAGACTGGTGTCCTGTCCCAGGTGTCCCATGCCTCACGCCCTGTGAGCGCTGGGATAGGCTCCAGCCCGTGACCCTTAAATGGAGAAAGCAGAGATAGAAAATGATGGATGGACTTGTTTGGAACGAAAAAATGGGGAAAACCATTGTACTTCTGAATATTCAAGTGCTAAAAATAAGTGTTTTCAAATTAAATGTTTGCAGTAATTCGGGTGCTGTCCCTACCGGCTCGCTCCTTCAACACTAAGCATTCTTACACCTTGTCTTCTGTGTCACCACTATAAGGTGATGCACCAGAAATGGATTTGCTCTGTAGGCCTGCCATACTAGTCACCCATTCATTACTTCACATGGAGTAGGGTGAAAATGAATTCATCAAAGGAAAAAAGCATCCTGCTGACTGATGTGCACGCTTCTTTGTTCAGTGCTGTTGTCTGGCTGCGTAGTTCTGATGCTGTCATTGGGTCATAAGCTCACTTACCCATCAGCTATCAGCCTGTCACATGCAGTCATGACAGACTGCGGCAGATACAGTTTGTTGTGGTTTACTGGCTGGATGGCAGCTGCTGTTGTGACACATGATGCCAGAACTAAAGCCCTGAAGATGACAGCGTTCATCACACACTAAATACTCCAATGCTGTACTGTCATCAGGAATTTTATATGGTCATTTTTATTATTATTTTTTTTCTGTTTGCTCTAATATTATACTTAAATAATTCACAATGAGGACACACACACACACACAGTGAAATGAGATGACTATAGCAAATTTCTCAAACTGTAATCAGTACGTATGGGATCCTATGTAGGGGTGGTGGCTAAGTGCACTTGGTTTCAGTGTGGAAAGTTCCCGCTTCAAACCCCACCCCTACCACATGTCTCCATAATGTGGAGTTGCATCAGGAAGAGCATCCGGTGTAAAACGTGCCAAATCAACATGCAGACCCACTTTTTCCAAAAGTGGAGCAAAATGGAGTAAATTCATTTTTTTCCCCTCAAATTCTATTCACAACATCCCACAATGACAACATGAAAAAGTGTTTTTTTTTTTTAATATTTGTAAATTTATTTATTATTCACGCCCTTTGCTCAATACATTGTTGATGCACTTTTGGCAGCAACTAGAGCTTCAAGTCTTCTTCAATGTGATGCCACAAGCTAGGTGCACCTATCTTTGGGCAGTCTTGTCCATTCCTCTTTGCAGCTCCTCTCGAGCATCGGTGCATAGCCATTTTCAGCTGTTCTCAGCCATTTTCATTTTCAAGTCACTCTTTTGATATCTTGACTGTGTGCTTAGGGTCTGTCGTACCAGTCTGAGGTCAAGAGCGCTCTGGAGCAGGTTTTCATCTAGGATGTCTCTGTACATTGCTGCATTCATCTTTCCCTCAACCCTGACTAGTCTCCCAGTTCCTGCTGCTGAAAAATATCCCCACAGCATGATGCTGCCACCACCATGCTTCATTGTAGGGATGGTGCCCGGTCTTCACCAAACATGACACCTGACACCTGCATTCACGCAAAAGAGTTTAATATTTTTCTCACTGAAACAGAGAATTTTGTTTCTCATGGTCTGAGTCCTTCGGGTGCCTTTTGGCAAACTCCATGCAGGCTGTCATGTGCCTTTTACTAAGGAGTGGCTTCCATCTGGCCACACAACCATACAGGCCTCATTGGTGGATTGCTGCAGAGATGGTTGTCCTTCTGGAAGGTTTTCCTCTCTCCAAAGAGGAATGCTGGAACTCTTACAGAGTGACCATCAGGTTCTTGGTCACCTCCCTGGCTATGGACCTTCTCTCTGAATTGCACAGTTTAGATGGGTGGCCAACTCTAGGAAGAGTCTGGTGGATCTGAACTTCTTCCATGATGGAGGGCACTGTGCTCATTAGGACCTTCAAAGCAGCAGAAATGTTTTTGCACCCTTCCCCAGATTTGTGCCTTGAGAAATCTTGTCTTGTTCAAGCTTGGTTTGTGCTCTGACATACAGTACACTGTCAACTGTGGGATCTTGTATGTAGACAGGTGTGTGTCTTCCCAAATCATCATCAATCAACTGAATTTACCCCAGGTGGACTCCAGTTAAGCTGTAGAAACACCTCAAGGATTATCAGTGGAAATAAGATGCACCTGTGCTCAGTGTTGAGCTTCATGGCAAAGGCTGTGAATACTTGTGAATATGCACGTGATTTTATTTATTTATTTATTTATTTTTTACCCAAGGCCAAAATATGGCTGTAGGGGATTGCGAAGGCTTTGTGTACATCTGTCCGTCTGTCCATTTGTCCATCCATCCATCTATCCATCCGTTTGCCCGTCCGTCCATCCATTCATCCATCCGTCTGTCTGTCTGTGTGTCTGTCCGTCGGTCTGTGCTCAGTCCAGTTCTATTACTGCCAGGGTCTTCAAATTCACAGGGAACATTCTTGGGACACAGACCTTGGACATGTTCAAAGATGGCTAACTTTGACCTATTTTAAGAGGTCAAAAGGTCACATTCTGTTTCCTATTTTTATGCTCATATGGCCAAGGGTATTTTAGCATTGCATTATATTTAAATAAATTAGCAAAAACCTAACAAAAAAAAAAACACTTTTTTTACATTGTCATTATGGGGTATTGTTTGTAGAATTTTGAGGAAAAAAAATAATTTCATCCATTTTGGAATAAGGCTGTAACATAAAATGTGGAAAAATGTGAAGCACAGTGTATGTAATCCTTTCTTTAAAGTATACTGCCACTAAGCATTGCCAGTCTGATCATGCACAATTTGCATTGTCTCAAAAAAATCATGAATAGTTTACCTGAAGGGTGAAATTTCAAACGAATAGAAGGCCTTGAACTATGTTTGGTAGTGACCCATACAGTCTATTATAATGACATCATAGACCACATGGGGGCTTCCCCTGACTTGCACAAGGGATGTTGGGAAGCACAGGGTGACAGCCAATAAGAGTACAGAATGGTACAGTGATGCCATAATTTTGTTCACTTAAATAGAAAATCTAACATAGCAAAAAATGCTCTGAAACTGCTTTTTTTTTCTGTGTAAATATAACATTTCTCACATCTTATGTAAAAGCTAGCAAGAAATAAACATTTCTAAATCTAAAAGTACTGTTTTTGTAATCAGATAACATGTCTGAAGTGATATACAAGACATCTCAGGAGTGTCAACATGCACCCTACCTGTGCGCACATCACCCAAGGTCAAAGGTAACTTCTGGTCTCTTCATAGTAAAAGAGTGTGGGTACTAGACTGGCCTGCCTGCAGTCCAGACCTGTCGCCCAATGAAAATGTAAAGCGTAAAATACGACAGCGGACTGTTGAACAACTGAAGTCATACATCAAGCAAGAATGGGAAAGAATTCCACCTACAAAGTTTCAACAATTAATGTCCTCAGGTCCCAAATGCTGTTACAAGGAAAGGTGATGTAACACAGTGATAAACATACCACTGTCCCAGCTTTTTTGAAACGTGTTGCAGGCATCCATTTCAAAATGAGCAAATATTTGCACAAAAACAATAAAGTTTATCAGTTTGAACATTAAATATCTTGTCTTTGTGGTGTATTCAGCTGAATATAGGTTGAAGAGGATTTGCAAATCATTGTATTCTATTTTTATTTACATTTTACACAATGTCCCAACTTCACTGGAATTGGGATTGTAGAATGTGCATGCTGTGCGCGCTGTCCAGCCTGTCACAAAAGCGATATCAGTTTTTATGTATTTCCATGTGAGGACAGCAAGCATACACACACGCGTGTCCATCAAAACACGGTACGTGTTTTGCAGTTGTGACGTCTAGGACCAGAGGCAGCCAGCCACGCCCTTTGTCCATTAAGAGCACAGACCAAGATGTCACTCTGTGATCAGATGAGAGGCGCCTCGCCTGTGGGGGGATGCGCGAACCACATGCACACTCGCATGTGTTGGGGGAGGCGGGGGGAGTACGCAAAACACACACTCACATGTGTTCTGGGGGGAGCCGACACTCTGGCACACCACGTGTACTCGGCAACTCCGCAGTCGTGGGAGCACTTAGACAAATTTCACTGCCAGCTCAAAAGTGATCATCTGCTGACTGTTTTCATGCTAATAGCGTGAATGGCCACACATTTTCTAAGTGCCAAGCGAGCAGTGTTACATGTTCGTGTGTATCACGTGGAAATTGGCCAACACCTGCCGTGAGAGGGATCCAATGGGCTCTCACATGGCACACTCTTTCAGCCGCTGGTGTACGCAAATAGCTGTAGCAAGAGATGTACGATGCATTAGAGGCAGATCCGAATTTACATATATTTTCGTATGATTCCTGCTTCACGTGCAATTCATGTGCAATTCGACCACATTTGCACTATGTGTGAAGGGGCCCTTACCACTGTCCACTGTGTGCTTGCTCTAGGGGTTGGTAAGGTTAGACCTTACTTGTGTGAAGTGCCCTGAAGCAGCGTTGCTGTGATTTGGTGCTATATAAATGAAATAAATTGAAATTTAAATTGTTGCCCAATTCATTGGCTTCCTGTTAATTCTAGAATAGAATTTAAAATTCTTCTTCTTACTTATAAGGTTTTGAATAATCAGGTCCCATCTTATCTTAGGGACCTCGTAGTACCATATCACCCCAATAGAGCGCTTCGCTCTCAGACTGCAGGCTTACTTGTAGTTCCTAGGGTTTGTAAGAGTAGAATGGGAGGCAGAGCCTTCAGCTTTCAGGCTCCTCTCCTGTGGAACCAGCTCCCAATTCAGATCAGGGAGACAGACACCCTCTCTACTTTTAAGATTAGGCTTAAAACTTTCCTTTTTGCTAAAGCTTATAGTTAGGGCTGGATCAGGTGACCCTGAACCATCCCTTAGTTATGCTGCTATAGACGTAGACTGCTGGGGGGTTCCCATGATGCACTGTTTCTTTCTCTTTTTGCTCTGTATGCACCACTCTGCATTTAATCATTAGTGATCGATCTCTGCTCCCCTCCACAGCATGTCTTTTTCCTGGTTCTCTCCCTCAGCCCCAACCAGTCCCAAAAGAAGACTGCCCCTCCCTGAGCCTGGTTCTGCTGGAGGTTTCTTCCTGTTAAAAGGGAGTTTTTCCTTCCCACTGTAGCCAAGTGCTTGCTCACAGGGGGTCGTTTTGACCGTTGGGGTTTTACATAATTATTGTATGGCCTTGCCTACAATATAAAGCACCTTGGGGCAACTGTTTGTTGTGATTTGGCGCTATATAAAAAAAAATTGATTGATTGATTTTCTGCCTTGTTCACTGTAGAAAAGAGGATCAAGATTAATGCATCAGTACTTCGAAGTCAGCAAAGTTTGTGAGAGGTTTGGAAGAAATAGAAAGAGTGTTGGACAGTTCTGCAAAGATTCTTATTCAAAATAAAGTATAATTCATGGCCTGAATGGCATATCAGGAACTACTTACCATAACACAACAGGAGTATATCAAAATGATGAAGAATCGTGCACTTTGTGACCAGTTCTTGAAATTTTGCATGGTGATCATGATGAGCTTCATGGCAAAGGCTGCATGGTGATCATGAATTTGACCTCATTGCTTGCCTCTACTGGTGGTTGGCTCTCACTGCGGTATTGTATCACTTCCTGTTCCAGAGCACAGCGGTGTTTTGCTGTATCTGTTAGCTGTTTAATCTGCGCAGTTAGATTGATCTAGTTACCTAGATAACGATTTGTTCACAGTGTAATCTTCACGTGCCTTAACTAAAGCACTCCCTCTGCTGAATCACCTCTAAATTATTTACACATTATTCACTTTGTGTGTTTTTAGGAATCCGCTAGCTTAGCACAGCTACTAGCTTTTAGCCGGTTTAGCATGGCGGCTTCTCCTGTCTCTCCCGCACTTTTCTGCTCTGGGTGTGAAATGTTTAGTTATTCCTCGGCCTCCTTTAGCAGTAATGGTACTTGTAATAAGTGTAGCTTATTCGTAGCTTTGGAGGCCAGGCTGGGCGAATTGGAGACTCGGCTCCGCACCGTGGAAAATTCTACAGCTAGCCAGGCCCCTGTAGTCGGGGCGGACCAAGGTAGCTTAGCCGCCGTTAGTTTCCCTCTGGCAGATCCCGAGCAGCCGGGAAAGCAGGCCGACTGGGTGACTGTGAGGAGGAAGCGTAGTTCTAAACAGAAGCCCCGTTTTTCCCCACTTGACGACACACCCGCCGAGGATCAAACTCTGGTTATTGGCGACTCTGTTTTGAGAAATGTAAAGTTAGCGACACCAGCAACCATAGTCAATTGTCTTCCGGGGGCCAGAGCACGTGACATTGAAGGAAATTTGAAACTGCTGGCTAGGAAATGGCATCTCGCTAATTTAGAAGATCTTCACTTAGCCTGGAAAAAGAGTCTGTTGCTCTATAAAAAAAAGCCCTCCGTAAAGCTAGGACATCTTACTACTCATCACTAATTGAAGAAAATAAGAACAACCCCAGGTTTCTTTTCAGCACTGTAGCCAGGCTGACAAGAGTCAGAGCTCTATTGAGCCGAGTATTCCTTTAACTTTAACTAGTAATGACTTCATGACTTTCTTTGCTATAAAATTTTAACTATTAGAGAAAAAATTACTCATAAACCATCCCAAAGACATATCATTATCTTTGGCTGCTTTCAGTGATGCCGGTATTGGTTAGACTCTTTCTCTCCAATTGTTCTGTCTGAGTTATTTTCATTAGTTACTTCATCCAAACCATCAACATGTCTATTAGACCCCATTCCTACCAGGCTGCTCAAGGAAGCCCTACCATTATTTAATGCTTCAATCTTAAATATGATCAATCTATCTTTATTAGTTGGCTATGTACCACAGGCTTTTAAGGTGGCAGTAATTAAACCATTACTTAAAAAGCCATCACTTGACCCAGCTATCTTAGCTAATTATAGGCCAATCTCCAACCTTCCGTTTCTCTCAAAAATTCAGGTTTTAGAATTCATCATAGTACAGAAACAGCATTAGTGAAGGTTACAAATTATCTTCTTATGGCCTCAGGCAGTGGACTGATCTCTGTGATGGTTCTGTTACACCTCAGTTCTGCTTTTGATACTGTTGACCATAAAATTTTATTACAGAGATTAGAGCATGCCATAGGTATTAAAGGCACTGCGCCGCGGTGGTTTGATTCATATTTATCTAATAGATTACAATTTGTTCATGTAAATGGGGAATCTTCTTCACAGACTAAGGTTAATTATGGAGTTCCACAAGGTTCTGTGCTAGGACCAATTTTATTCACTTTATACATGCTTCCCTTAGGCAGTATTATTAGACGGCATTGCTTAAATTTTCATTGTTACGCAGATGATACCCAGCTTTATCTATCCATGAAGCCAGAGGACACACACCAATTAGCTAAACTGCAGGAGTGTCTTACAGACATAAAGACATGGATGACCTCTAATTTCCTGCTTTTAAACTCAGATAAAACTGAAGTTATTGTACTTGGCCCCACAAATCTTAGAAACATGGTGTCTAACCAGATCCTTACTCTGGATGGCATTACCCTGACCTCTAGTAATACTGTGAGAAATCTTGGAGTCATTTTGATCAGGATATATCATTCAATGCACATATTAAACAAATATGTAGGACTGCTTTTTTGCATTTACGCAATATCTCTAAAATTAGAAAGGTCTTGTCTCAGAGTGATGCTGAAAAACTAACTCATGCATTTATTTCCTCTAGGCTGGACTATTGTAATTCATTATTATCAGGTTGTCCTAAAAGTTCCCTGAAAAGCCTTCAGTTAATTCAAAATGCTGCAGCTAGAGTACTAACGGGGACTAGAAGGAGAGAGCATACCTCACCCATATTGGCCTCTCTTCATTGGCTTCCTGTTAATTATAGAATAGAATTTAAAATTCCTCTTCTTACTTATAAGGTTTTGAATAATCAGGTCCCATCTTATCTTAGGGACCTTATAGTACCATATCACCCCAATAGAGCGCTTCGCTCTCAGACTGCAGGCTTACTTGTAGTTCCTAGGGTTTGTATGAGTAGAATGGGAGGCAGAGCCTTCAGCTTTCAGGCTCCTCTCCTGTGGAACCAGCTCCCAATTCAGATCAGGGAGACAGACACCCTCTCTACTTTTAAGATTAGGCTTAAAACTTTCCTTTTTGCTAAAGCTTATAGTTAGGGCTGGATCAGGTGACCCTGAATCATCCCTTAGTTATGCTGCTATAGACTTAAGCTGCTGGGGGGTTCCCATGATGCACTGAGTGTTTCTTTCTCTTTTTGCTCTGTATGCACCACTCTGCATTTAATCATTAGTGATTGATCTCTGCTCCCCTCCACAGCATGTCTTTTTCCTGGTTCTCTCCCTCAGCCCCAACCAGTCCCAGCAGAAGACTGCCCCTCCCTGAGCCTGGTTCTGCTGGAGGTTTCTTCCTGTTAAAAGGGAGTTTTTCCTTCCCACTGTCGCCAACTGCTTGCTCACAGGGGGTCGTTTTGACCGTTGGAGTTTTTACGTAATTATTGTATGGCCTTACCTTACAATATAAAGCGCCTTGGGGCAACTGTTTGTTGTGATTTGGCGCTATATAAATAAAATTGATTGATTGATTGATTGGTCAGTATGGACACAAGGTTTTCAAAAACCATCGCAAGCGAGTTCAGACTGCCTAGCCTGTTTGCACGAAATTCAATATGGCTGCTGCCAATAAAAGTTAATAGTGTACTGCAGCTCCTATTTGCACTAGAACCATGTGTAATACCACTTTTCCAATGTTTTTGTGGGCAAGGATTCCATTTTTGATGTCATTTTTCTGTTTCAAGGTCATTTTCAAGGTCAAATTTAAGAGAAATTCGCAAAATGACCCTAAAATGTACTTGCATAGATATAGACAGATTGTGTTGGGTTCTAGACCCATGTGTTTGACATATTTCCAGTTCTTGCACACCTTATTGTCCCTGTTTACTAAGAATTTTAATAAAGTGTTGAAACTGGCCTTGCAAAATATACAAGATGTAGCAGTAAATAATAATATATTAGGATACCAGTTTACAGATACTCTTGGGGACTATGAAACTGTGTTCTGGTCCATCAAAATGATTTCCTTTACTTTAATTTTATAGTTCTCATTTCAGTGGATACAAATTACAATATTTCTAGAATACAAAATTACAAGTTGGCTTTAATTTGAAATTTTATTTCTTCAATACAAAACCTATTATCTGGCATATAGTAATGTGAACTGAAACTGAAATGATCCAATTATATGTTTGATACTAAGACATGCATGTGATATGTACCTTTATATTTCAGAGTCAAAAATTACAGAGTCAACATTGATTAAAAGAGGAATATGATTCAGCTATGCATATGATGTCATTAGAACAGATCAGATTCCCATGTCATTGTTTGTGCAACATCCTTCACACTTGCACAGTGGCCCACAGCGAATTCCAGCTTGATTACACTTGCAGTTGCCCTTGTATGCAACCAAGCACCCACAGTTGAGTAGCAGTGTGCATCCACCGCTGGCATCTGGTAGATTGGTCCAATATGGCATCCATGTCTTGGTTCTTGTATTCCATTCCCAGCCCCATTCACTTGCATTTGGAATATGGGGACTTCTGTAGAGCGACTGCTTCCAGATGAAAGCTGCAACAAGCAATGCACGTTTTGTATGCTGGAACAAGGCATGCTGGGTTGGTGGGATGCATTCAAGTGCTTTGAGGCCATGAGTGAACATCACTTTTCTTGCTTCATTGACAGAGTTTGCACTGCACATTTTACTATACATCAGCACGGTGAAATGTTCCAGACAGTGCATGTGCAATGACTCAAGTGTGAGGTTGGTTGGGTCCTGTGTGATGGCTATGAACGTTTCTGTGACCTCAGGGAAATTGGCCCATGCATTCCAGGCAGTCTTTTTGCCTATGCCAAACATTGCAGATGTTGGATGGAAGAAGAGTTGTGCCTGGCAGCGTTGAGATCCCAGTTGTTGACAGATGTGGTGGATTGCAATTTCTTTGACTGTCTTGCCAGATCCAAATCCAACCCATAGCTCAGTCAAACCTAGATCATGGAAGTGATAGATAGCCAGAATGACCACATCAATGTCCACTGTCCTGAGGTATGCCTTTGTGTGGCCCTGCTCAGCAGAATGGTGCAAATGGAGCATCATTCATGTGTCAGCTTCTTCTTGTTGGCATGGAGACAGAGCTGATAGATTAGTTGGTTGGTTGCTGAGTACAAGTTCAGCCTTTGTGGTGAGGAGATGATACCTTGCACCAGTGGTTTCTTGGGCCAGTTGCTCACTGAGGAACTGAAACAGATCATCTTTTTTGTGAGACTCCTTTAGGAACTTCTGCCAGTCAGCCCCCTTTGGTACAAGTATCTTGGCTGAGACTCCAGTTCACTGACTTAGAGTTTCTCCTCTTTTGGCACAAGTCTGTGATTTGAGACTTGCATCGTGATATGTATTCCAAACAGCATCTAGTTTTGTAGTGTTGTTAGTCATCTGACTCTACAGGAATGGTAGCAAGTGCTTCTGTGTGTACTGTCCAAATACATTGGCACAATGGGGTTTGAACATATGAATGATGGCTGACATATCACACACAACAACAGAGGCCTCTTTGGCTGCTACAGAGAGTCCAGGATCAGACATGTCAGGTAGACAGCTAAGAAGGGATCACTTTGTACCAGACATCAGTTTTCCCTGATCAGATAAGGAAGGGAGCTCCCGGAGATTTTCATGTTTGAAGAAGTCATCTATGTCAGCCTCAGGCTGTGCTTGCAGGGACGGGAAAAGCTTGGTGATGAGTGCTGTATTTGCCTTTGCTGATCCTAACTTGTTTGCACCCTTCTTTAGATCAACTGGTGGCCGATTGCTGAATGCATACAAACTGGCTCTTGGGATGACATCAGATAAAAGCTTGGATGCTTTTTAAAGTCTGTCTCGCACAAATTCTGAGAATATGTTCTTGCCAATTTTTGGAGCTGACTTCAGACTTTTAACAATTTCAGCGTCCATGATCTCACCAGTGTCCAATGTGACATGCCCTGGACCTGTCTCCTTGAAGGGATTAACAACTGTTCCCTCCTTAACAAGATTGAGCCCCTCTAATAACCACATTTTACATGGCAATGCCAAAACAAGTTACAGCAAGCAAGTTTGCTGGTAGCCATACTGCATCTGGCATCCATGTAAATCTACAGACTCACATTGGTGACAATTTCATTCTTATAGCACTGGTATATTAAACTACACCTGTTTCTAAAGTGGGAATAAGGTTAGCCAGAAGTTAAAAGATAAACTCTCAGGTGTCCAACACTGGTCTAGAATCCAACATCATCTGTCTATATCTATGCAAGTGCATTTTAGGATCATTTTTGTCCAAATTTCCCTTAAATTTGACCTTTGACCTTGAAGATGACCTTGAAACAGAAAAATTACATCAGAAATGCAATTCTTGCCCATCAAAACATTGGAAAAGTGGTATTACGCATGGTTCTAGTGCAAATAGGAGCTGCAGTACACTATTAACTTTTATTGGCAGCAGCCATATTGAATTTCGTGCAAACAGGCCTCTAGAGGGCAGTCTGAACTCGCTTGTGATGGTTTTTGAAAACCTTGTGCACATACCTATCAACATGCAAAATTTCAAAAACTGGTCACAAAGTGCACGATTCTCTCGAATTCCCTCCCAGCTACAGGGGAAAAAATGTTGGTTGGATGATTTAAAATTAAAACATTAACAAACTAGGCCAAAATGTATTACTTTAGTGAATTAAATTAAATTGATTATAATTATTAATCTTATTCTTAACTACAAAGCCTGTAAAGCCTTACAATGGGACCAGTTTGGTGTTTTCAATGCTTGTGCTTTTATACTCATAAAAGTAGAAAAGCTTTGTCTGTAATGTCCATCAAAAGACAGCAACAAATGATGTCACCTCATTTTTTATTCACTTACTGAAACTCAAATTTTCTAAATAATTAATAAAACGTCAGCTGCACAAATGCCAGGAAACACATGCCATCCGACACTGGAGGGGTTGCGCAGCACAACAGCTGTAGTTTGGGGGCAGAATGCAAGAGCTCAGTAGGAAGGGGGAGAAAGCACCGGCCTCCTTCCCCCTTCCTCACCCGACTCCAAGCATCCACAGGACATGGCTGAGAGAAGAAGCAGGGGCGAGGAGGGTGAAGTCGTGTGTGCCTCCAGTCATCTTTTGAGCCCATTCAAGTTGCCTAATCTGCATAGTGTTTGACTTGCTGCTTCTAATTTGGGCCCCATTGCCTTTGAAGACAGATGTATGTAAACAATGTCTCTTTTTGTCTCCATTTGCATTAGACGCTGAGGGATTCTACGTCATTAGCCCCCAGAAGACTGACGACTAACAAAGGCAAACTTGCCACAGGTTGGAAGTGTACCAGCAAAACTGCTGATGTTTGAGGCTGGTTGTCCATAAAATCACAAAGCATTGTGCCCAAGCTAATGGATGCAAGGGATCAAGTTGATTTTTCTGAAGGCCTAACCCAGTGATGTGAAAAAATATGTGCTGTTAAAGACACAGTGAACTCAACATATAGAGAACTGGTTTGGGGTGAAGGATCCTTCAGCAAGAGATGAAAGCCCAAAACTGGTCAGTCCTAGGGCACATTGACCCAACAAACAATAAAATAAAATGGAAAAGGATGTAGAATTTTAATGTGACACTCACTGATGACCTATAAGGTAACAATTTTATGTCTTTGATACTCGATCTCTTCAGACAATCCTTGGGTACCGCCAGTGGTGGGCACAGCTGCAGGAGACATGCACCGCAAGGCAGCTGTGACTTATGGTTAAAATTTTAAACAAACTAATTCCGGACAGGTTATCAAAATTAACGTCACCTCTGTAGTTTTTACAAAGTGAAAATATCAGCTATATGTTTTAGTTTTAATGTAATGCACTAATTTTGAAGGTTTAAGCGCTTACAGACACACATGCCAAAAGGCACTATGGGAAAATGATGAGCTTCCTGTCATCAGTGTCTGGTTGGTTTATTTTTATGTAAAAACACATGAGTTACTGTAACGTGTGTGTGTGTGTGTGTGTGTGTGTGTGTGTGTGTGTGTGTGTGTGTGTGTGTGTGTGTGTGTGTGTGTGTGTGTGTGTGTGTGTGTGTGTGTGTGTGTGTGTGTTAGTTTTGTACAAATAAATCTGTATTTGTAAATATGTCATATTTTTTCATTTGTAAAAAAAGGCAATTTGAAAACTGAAAATTCTGTTTCTTCAGTGTGGTTCAGCATGCATAGCAAATGTGTGGCAATTGGCATTCACACTACCATGAACACTGCCATCTACCCTATGGGAGTGTGAATACCAATTGCCACACATTTGCTATGGATTGCCCGGTTGTCTGCCGAGCTGTCATCCAGGTCCACAGGTAGTCCCGTGGTGTGGTGAATGCTGCAACAGACAAAACCAGCACATGCTCCTAGTTGTACACCTAACCTGAATTTTGTTTGACCTGTGAGATCAGGTCTGGGAGCATGCACTGGTCCACCACACAAGTCACCTTGGGTCCTGGATGGCATCTGGAAAAATCACTAAAAATCCTTCGCAAAGTCCTTAATTCCTAAGCTGAGCACCCTGACATCATTGTGTGTGAGGTGTCATTATTAAGCCTTTATAGCATCTGCATCAGATATACTATAAAAATACCATCCATATATCATTGATCATCACATCACATGCACAGTGGAAATTAGGAGCAGGTGTGATTGGAGTTATATATGTATAGCTTGAAATGAGCTTAGATAGATAGATAGATAGATAGATAGATAGATAGATAGATAGATAGATAGATAGATAGATAGATAGATAGATAGATAGATAGATAGATAGATAGATAGATAGATAGATAGATAGATAGATAGATAGATAGATAGATAGATAGATAGATAGATAGATAGATAGATAGACAGACAAAGTGTACTAAATTTGAATATTCTATACACTCTGCTGATCCAAACAAAGGTCACACATGCAACTATATGTGTAGAGGCGAGGGAGCAGGAGAAGTCACTTTACAATGTCTGTTATTCATCTGATTTAATGTGTGTGTCACTGTGTGTGTGGCTAGTTCAGGGGTTAAGAAACAACCACACATACACACAGTTCTTCCACCTCCTACAACTGCACATCTTTACCCTGGGTCCTGCTTGAGACGAAAACCTGTGGGGGGTGGGCGTGGGGGTGAGGAGGAGGCATCACCTGAATTTATAGCCCACTGTGAGAACCAAAGAGTACAAGTGCACCATGTTCACACACACACACACACAAACATGCACACACGTCAAACAAAAAACACACCTGTACAGACGTATCAGCATTTGTGCTGTATAACAGATCCACTCCAACACGCCCAAATATGTCAGAATCATAAGTTAAATGGCATCAGACACCCGGACTGACTGTGTGCTGACAGGTGGTTCCAGGGCTGAATACTGATTGGCTGAACCTGAGGGAGCTGCCACAACCTTTAAGAATCAATCAGATAGACTTTGGTTGTTATGCAGGTTATGTCCAAAAAAAAGGTGTGTGGTGGTGGTGGTGGTGGTGGTGGGGGGGGGGGTGTAACACAGCAATCCTCTTCACAACACAAAAGAAAAAAACTCCCTTTGAATGAGGTGGTGAAGCTGTAAAGAAGATGAAAGATGGTTTTGGTGGAGAAGTACAAAGAACACCTGGGGCCTCATGTACAAAGGTTACGTACGCACAAACACATGGCGTACGTCCTTCTCCACGCTAATGTTCAGATGTATCAAATGTGAAATGACTGTGGAAATGTGCGATGTGTCACGGCAAGTTCATGGCTGGCGCACACACGTTTCTGCAGCTATTGGCAACACTTAGAGGTGATGCTGAGAAACTGTTAATGTGAAAACAAGACATCATCAGAGTGATGTGCACATCCTGGACACACTTATGAACAATTAACACACCCACGTGTTTGCAGATACAGTGAGGAAAATAAGTATTTGAACACCCTGTGATTTTGCAAGTTCTCCCACTTAGAAATTATGGAGGGGTCTGAAATTTTCATCTTAGGTGCACGTCCACTGTGAGAGACATAATCTAAAAAAAAAATCCGGAAATCACAATGTATGATTTTTTTATCATTTATTTGTATGTTACTGCTGCAAATAAGTATTTGAACACCTGTGAAAATCCATCCATTTTCTTCCGCTTTATCCGGAGTCGGGTCGCGGGGGCAGCAGCTCAAGCAAAGCCGCCCAGACCTCCTGATCCACACACACCTCCCCCAGCTCCTCCGGGGGAACCCCAAGGCATTCCCAAGCCAGCCCAGAGATATAGTCCCTCCAGCGTGTCCTGGGTCTTCCCCGGGGCCTCCTCCCAATGGGACGTGCCCGGAACACCTCTCCAGCAAGGCATCCAGGGGGCATCCGGAAAAGATGCCCGAGCCACCTCAACTGACTCCTTTCGACGTGGAGGAGCAGCGGCTCGACTCTGAGCTCCTCCCGAGTGACCGAGCTCCTCACCCTATCTCTAAGGGAGCGCCCAGCCACCCTGCAGAGGAAACTCATCTCGGCCGCTTGTACTCGCAATCTCGTTCTTTCGGTCATGAGCCAAATCTCATGACCATAGGTGAGGATCGGAATGTAGATTGATCGGTAAATCGAGAGCTTTGCCCCCCTACTCAGCTCTCTCTTCACCACAACGGTCTGATACAGCGACCGCATCACTGCAGATGCTGCACCGATCCATCTATCGATCTCACGCTCCATCCGTCCCTCACTCGTGAACAAGACCCTGAGATACTTAAACTCCTCCACTTGAGGCAAGGACACTCCACCGACCTAAAGAGGGCAAAGCACCTTTTTCCGGTCGAGAACCATGGCTTCAGATTTGGAGGTGCTGATTTTCATCCCCAACGCTTCACACTCGGCTGCAAACCACCCCAGTGCACGCTGAAGGTCCTGATTTGACGAAGCCAACAGAACCACATTGTCCGCAAACAGCATAGACGAGATTCTGTGGTTCCCAAACCAGACCCCCTCTACACCCTGGCTGCGCGTAGAAATTCTGTCCATAAAAATAATGAACAGAACCGGTGACAAAGGGCAGCCCTGGCGGAGGCCAACGTGCACTGGAAACAGGTTTGACTTACTACCGGCAATGCGAACCAAGCTCCTGCTGCGGTCGTACAGGGACCGGATAGCCCTTAGCAAAGGACCCCGGACCCTGTACTCCTGGAGCACTCCTGGAGCACTCCCCACAGGGTGCCCCAAGGGACACAGTCGTACGCCTTCTCCAGATCCACAAAACACATTTGGACTGGTTGGGCGTACTCCCATGAACCCTCGAGCACCCGATGGAGCATGTAGAGCTGGTCCAGTGTGCCGCGACCAGGACGAAAAGGGAAGCTGAGGAGTGTGATCCCCCTATAGTTGGAACACACCCTCCGGTCCCCCTTCTTAAACAGAGGGTCCACCACCACCCCGGTCTGGCAATCCAGAGGCACTGTCCCCGATCACCACGTGATGTTGCAGAGGCGTGTCAGCCAAGACAGTCCCACAACATCCAGAGACTTAAGGTACTCAGGACGGATTTCATCCACCCCAGGAGCCTTGCCACCGAGGAGCTTTCTAACCACCTTGGTGACTTCGGCCTGGGTAATGGATGAGTCCGCCTCTGAGTCCCCAGTCTCTGCTTCCTCTTCGGAAGATGTGACAATGGGATTGAGGAGATCCTCGAAGTACTCCTTCCACCGCCCGACAACATCCCCAGTCAGGGTCAACAGCTCCCCACCCACACCGTAAACAGTGCTGGTGGAGAGCTGCTTCCACCTCCTGAGGCGTTGGACGGTTTGCCAGAATCTCTTCGATTCCTGTGAAAATCAATGTTAATATTTGGTACAGTAGCCTTTGTTTGCAATTACAGAGGTCAAACGTTTCCTGTAGTTTTTCACCAGGTTTGCACACACTGCAGCAGGGATTTTGGTCCACTGCTCCATACAGATCTTCTCTAGATCTTTCAGGTTTGGAGTTTCAGCTCCCTCCAAAGATTTTCTATTGGGTTCAGGTCTGGAGACTGGCCAGACCACTCCAGGACCTTCAAATGCTTCTTACGGAGCCCCTCCTTAGTTGCCCTGGATGTGTGTTTTGGGTCATTGTCATGCTGGAAGACCCAGCCATGACTCATCTTCAGTGTTCTTACTGAGGGAAGGAGGTTGTTTGCCAAAATCTCACAATACATGACCCCATCCATCCTCCCTTCAATATGGTGCAGTCGTCCTGTCCCCTTTGCAGAAGAGCACCCCCAGAGTATGATGTTTCCACCCCCATGCTTCACAGTTGGGATGGTTTTCTTGGGTTTGTTCTCATCCTCTAAACATGGTAAGTGGAGTTGATTCCAAAAAGCTTTATTCTGGTCTCATCTGACCACATGACCTCCTCCCATGCCTCCTCTGGATCATCCAGATGGTCACTGGTGAACTTCAAATGGCCTGGACATGTGCTGGCTTGAGCATGGGGACCTTGCTGCCCTGCAGGATTTTAAACCATGACAGCATCATGTGTTACTAATGTAATCTTTGTGACTGTGGTCCCAGCTCTCTTCAGGTCATTGACCAGGTCCTCCTGTGTAGTTCTGAGCTTTCTCAGAATCATCCTTATCCCACAAAGTGAGATCTTGCATGGAATCCCAGACCGAGGGAGATTGACAGTCATCTTGTGTTTCTTTCACTTTCTAATAAATAACCATAACAGTTGTTTTCTTCTATCAAGCTGCTTGCCTGTTGTCCTGTAGTCCATCCCAGCCTTGTGCAGGTCTACAGTTTTGTCCCTGGTGTCTTAGACAGCTCTTTGGTCTTGGCTATGGTGGACAGGTTGGAGTGTGATTGATTGAGTGTGTGAACAGGTGTCTTTTATACAGGAAACAAGTTCAAACAGGTGCGATTAATACAGGTAAATAGTGCAGAATAAGAGGGCTTCTTAAAGAAAAATTAACAGATCTGTGTGAGCCAGAATTCTTGCTGGTTGGTAGGTGTTCAAATACTTATTTGCAGCAGTAACATACAAATAAATTATTTTAAAAAATCATACATTGTGATTTCTGTTTTTTTTTTTTTTTTGTTTTGTTTTTTAGATTATGTCTCTCACAGTGGACATGCACCTAAGATGAAAATTTCAGACCCCTCCATGATTTCTAAGTGGGAGAACTTGCAAAATTGCAGGGTGTTCAAATACTTATTTTATTTTCCTCACTGTATATGGGTGGGTGGATGTAAAAACGTGCAAAGTGATGAGGAAAAATTTATGAACAATGGCTGCGTTAGCATTGTAAGCAGACCTTGCAAATGGTGCAATCCGAGGTGAGCGTGTATTCAGGGAATGCAATGATTTAAGGCCCTTTCACACCGGGCTTGCATAGAGTTGCGCTAAAATGTGTATGGAGTATGCTGGAAAATTGCACACATTTGGCGTAGGCCCTGTGTTGTGGCACATGGTTGTGTTCCTAGACTTACTTATAGCGTATGATTGCTTTAGGCCCTGTCAAACCATTTTTTAAAAACGCTGGCATAAATTAATGCAGCTGCTTGTGCCGACAGCCCTGTTTCTACCGAGTGGTCTGGGTGTGGTGCGGGTCAGAAACAGAGTAATTTAACATTATTTTATTTTTTTATTTTTTATTTTCATCTTGGTGGATCTTTTTCATTGTGTACAGAATGCTGATGAATCTGGCTGTGCTGTGACTCTTTAAACTTTTAAAGCTCCGGTTGCTTTCTGATCAGGTCCACTGTTCTGATCAGACCTGATCAGGTCTGTGATGATCTGACTATTGAAGCGCTGTGATGATTTAAACTTTTAAAGCGCCGGCCAACCATAATCAGGTGTGATTAGACCTGATCACACTGACAGCAATGGACCTAATTGATCAGGTCATCTGATGGTCACACGGACAGCAATGGTGCTTTTAAAGAGTCACAGCACTTATTCAGGTTTGATCAAACCTGATCACAGTCGACTGGTACTTTAAAAGTTTAGCATAGCACTTCTGTCTGACCAGATATGATCAGAGCAAGACGCCGGCATCCTCTGATAAAATGCACCTGCAGCACACAAACTTGTTTTAAAAAGCTACGCTTCCAGCTACGACAATGAATTCAGTATTTTCAGATGGCGTTTTCCAAAATAAGGAGCTTTATATGGATACTAGCTGGGGTACCCGGCGCTGCCCAGGTTAACCTGTTTTAGACATAAACCAAATGCCAATCATTTTAATCAAAACAATTGGCCAACATTTGTTTTTGTAATGCTGATGTCTTATAAATGTCCAGCAGAACTATAAGAGGTGGACTCCCCAAACTAAGTGAAAATACTTGGTTAAAAGACAAACACATTTGAAGTCCTTCATGCAGACTTTATTTTGCAATTAAATTTTTAACAAATTTACACACAAAAGGTAGGTAACAGTAACTGTAAATATCAATGAATCAGAATTGAGGTAGTGGTGTATTTCACTGTTTTTACATTGGAATTCTACTAACATAAAATGAATGTATTCAGACAGGAAGGCAAACTGGGTTGTACAGGACAGTCAGGTGCTTAACAGTTGAGAACATAAAGTAGCTGAAGGAAGGGATTAAATAAACAGAGATGGCCGACCAGGGTAGTGTAAGATTACTTTGAAATGTAACCCAAAAGTAATCGGATTACAAGTAATCCAAATGTATGTACATACATACATGTAATCCACATGTATTCTTTCAAAGTAATCCTACCCAACCTTGTAGCCGACACATATACAGGGCTGTAAATTTGAATCTGCCTGGTCATACCCATAGCCTCAGCCTAAGCATGTTGTTGTTTGGCTGGAAATTTGAATCTGCCAGGTCATACCCACAGCCTCAGCCTAAGCATGTTGTTGTTTTGCTGAGTGTGCTGTAGAAAGGGATTAAATAAACAGAGATGGCCAACACATATACAGGGCTAGAAATTTGAATCTGCCTGGCCATACTCACAGCTGGCTATTTTGGGGTAATTTTCAATTCAACTTTTAAAAAACTGGCACCAGTTTGTTCCCCATGTCAGAATATATATAGTTTTTAGGGCTACATGTTATAGTTTGGGAGTTTATCCCGGACAGAGAGACAGACAGATGTAGCCCTTTATGTATATAGATGTGTCTGTCATACTGTGATGATGGATTGGACTGAAGCGAACAGGTAATATTTGCATTTGCCTGCATTAAACAGATTGCAAAGTTCAGTCTGTTTTGTGCCCCCCGCCACCCCAACAAAATGTAGAAAATATTGCCATTTAAACTCACAAGCATACTTAAACATCCCATTTCTTGTCAGCATTCTGAAGAGAGCAACAGAGCGAGAGCAAGAGAGAGAGAGAGAGAGCTGTGTCTGTTCTTTTTTTCCAAGACCTGCTGTTTCTGTTCTGTTTCTGGATTTATGAGTTGAACCGAACCCTCCTTACCAGCACCCTGGAGTAGACTTTACCAGGGAGGCTGAGTAGTGTGATGCCCCTGTAATTGGCACACACTCTCTGGTTCCCCTTTTTAAATATGGGCACCGCCACCCCAGTTTGCCACTCCTTAGGCACTGTCCCAGACATCAATGCAATGTTGAAGAGATGTCTGATCCAAGACAGTCCCTCCACACCCAGATCCTTCAGCATTTCTGGATGGATTTCATCAACCCCCAGAGCCATGCCACTGCAGAGTTGTTTGACTACATCAGGAAAATTGATGATAATCCTCCATCAGCTTCCAGCTCTGCCTCTACTATAGAGGGCGCTCCGCTCTGATGCAGGAGTTCCTCAAAGTGTTCTTTCCAGCGGTGGATTACATCCTCAGTTGAGGTCAGCAGAGTCCCATCCTAACTGTAGAAAGCTTGGATGGTTTGGATAATTATAATAATTAATTATAAATGATAATATATTATAATTTATTATATTTTATCAAAAATGTATCAAATGCCGAATTGTAAAGATGCAGTAAATATCTATTTCAATAAGGAGTCAGCTGTTTGTCTCCAAAATGACATAATAAGATTTACAAAGTAATACCACAGAAAAATTGAAATTATGAAATTTTATATCATGTAATGTACTTTCAGTAGACAATTCAATTTTTAAACTCAAGTCAATCATTTTATTCAGATTCACACAAAATGACAGTACAAAATTGTTAGCAATTGTTAGCAATTTTTTTTATATAGCGCCAAATCACAACAAACAGTTGCCCCAAGGCGCTTTATATTGTAAGGCAAGGCCATACAATAATTATGTAAAACCCCAACGGTCAAAACGACCCCCTGTGAGCAAGCACTTGGCTACAGTGGGAAGGAAAAACTCCCTTTTAACAGGAAGAAACCTCCAGCAGAACCAGGCTCAGGGAGGGGCAGTCTTCTGCTGGGACTGGTTGGGGCTGAGGGAGAGAACCAGGAAAAAGACATGCTGTGGAGGGGAGCAGAGATCGATCACTAATGATTAAATGCAGAGTGGTGCATACAGAGCAAAAAGAGAAAGAAACAGTGCATCATGGGAACCCCCCAGCAGTCTACGTCTATAGCAGCATAACTAAGGGATGGTTCAGGGTCACCTGATCCAGCCCTAACTATAAGCTTTAGCAAAAAGGAAAGTTTTAAGCCTAATCTTAAAAGTAGAGAGGGTGTCTGTCTCCCTGATCTGAATTGGGAGCTGGTTCCACAGGAGAGGAGCCTGAAAGCTGAAGGCTCTGCCTCCCATTCTACTCTTACAAACCCTAGGAACTACAAGTAAGCCTGCAGTCTGAGAGCGAAGCGCTCTATTGGGGTGATATGGTACTACGAGGTCCCTAAGATAAGATGGGACCTGATTATTCAAAACCTTATAAGTAAGAAGAAGAATTTTAAATTCTATTCTAGAATTAACAGGAAGCCAATGAAGAGAGGCCAATATAGGTGAGATATGCTCTCTCCTTCTAGTCCCCGTCAGTACTCTAGCTGCAGCATTTTGAATTAACTAAAGGCTTTTTAGGGAACTTTTAGGACAACCTGATAATAATGAATTACAATAGTCCAGCCTAGAGGAAATAAATGCATGAATTAGTTTTTCAGCATCACTCTGAGACAAGACCTTTCTGATTTTAGAGATATTGCGTAAATGCAAAAAAGCAGTCCTACATATTTGTTTAATATGCGCTTTGAATGACATATCCTGATCAAAAATGACTCCAAGATTTCTCACAGTATTACTAGAGGTCAGGGTAATGCCATCCAGAGTAAGGATCTGGTTAGACACCATGTTTCTAAGATTTGTGGGGCCAAGTACAATAACTTCAGTTTTATCTGAGTTTAAAAGCAGGAAATTAGAGGTCATCCATGTCTTTATGTCTGTAAAACAATCCTGCAGTTTAGCTAATTGGTGTGTGTCCTCTGGCTTCATGGATAGATAAAGCTGGGTATCATCTGCGTAACAATGAAAATTTAAGCAATACCGTCTAATAATACTGCCTAAGGGAAGCATATATAAAGTGAATAAAATTGGTCCTAGCACAGAACCTTGTGGAACTCCATAATTAACTTTAGTCTGTGAAGAAGATTCCCCATTTACATGAACAAATTGTAATCTATTAGACAAATATGATTCAAACCACCGCAGCGCAGTGCCTTTAATACCTATGGCATGCTCTAATCTCTGTAATAAAATTTTATGGTCAACAGTATCAAAAGCAGCACTGAGGTCTAACAGAACAAGCACAGAGATGAGTCCACTGTCCAAGGCCATAAGAAGATCATTTGTAACCTTCACTAATGCTGTTTCTGTACTATGATGAATTCTAAAACCTGACTGAAACTCTTCAAATAGACCATTCCTCTGCAGATGATCAGTTAGCTGTTTAACAACTACCCTTTCAAGAATTTTTGAGAGAAAAGGAAGGTTGGAGATTGGCCTATAATTAGCTAAGATAGCTGGGTCAAGTGATGGCTTTTTAAGTAATGGTTTAATTACTGCCACCTTAAAAGCCTGTGGTACATAGCCAACTAACAAAGATAGATTGATCATATTTAAGATCGAAGCATTAAATAATGGTAGGGCTTCCTTGAGCAGCCTGGTAGGAATGGGGTCTAATAAACATGTTGATGGTTTGGATGAAGTAACTAATGAAAATAACTCAGACAGAACAATCGGAGAGAAAGAGTCTAACCAAATACCGGCATCACTGAAAGCAGCCAAAGATAACGATACGTCTTTGGGATGGTTATGAGTAATTTTTTCTCTAATAGTTAAAGAAAGTCATGAAGTCATTACTAGTTAAAGTTAATGGAATACTCAGCTCAATAGAGCTCTGACTCTTTGTCAGCCTGGCTACAGTGCTGAAAAGAAACCTGGGGTTGTTCTTATTTTCTTCAATTAGTGATGAGTAGAAAGATGTCCTAGCTTTACGGAGGGCTTTTTTATAGAGCAACAGACTCTTTTTCCAGGCTAAGTGAAGATCTTCTAAATTAGTGAGACGCCATTTCCTCTCCAACTTACGGGTTATCTGCTTTAAGCTACGAGTTTGTGAGTTATACCACGGAGTCAGACACTTCTGATTTAAAGCTCTCTTTTTCAGAGGAGCTACAGCATCCAAAGTTGTCTTCAATGAGGATGTAAAACTATTGACGAGATACTCTATCTCCCTTACAGAGTTTAGGTAGCTACTCTGCACTGTGTTGTTATATGGCATTAGAGAACATAAAGAAGGAATCATATCCTTAAACCTAGTTACAGCGCTTTCTGAAAGACTTCTAGTGTAATGAAACTTATTCCCTACTGCTGGGTAGTCCATCAGAGTAAATGTAAATGTTATTAAGAAATGATCAGACAGAAGGGAGTTTTCAGGGAATACTGTTAAGTCTTCTATTTCCATACCATAAGTCAGAACAAGATCTAAGATATGATTAAAGTGGTGGGTGGACTCATTTACTTTTTGAGCAAAGCCAATAGAGTCTAATAATAGATTAAATGCAGTGTTGAGGCTGTCATTCTCAGCATCTGTGTGGATGTTAAAATCGCCCACTATAATTATCTTATCTGAGCTAAGCACTAAGTCAGACAAAAGGTCTGAAAATTCACAGAGAAACTCACAGTAACGACCAGGTGGACGATAGATAATAACAAATAAAACTGGTTTTTGGGACTTCCAATTTGGATGGACAAGACTAAGAGACAAGCTTTCAAATGAATTAAAGCTCTGTCTGGGTTTTTGATTAATTAATAAGCTGGAATGGAAGATTGCTGCTAATCCTCCGCCCCGGCCCGTGCTACGAGCATTCTGACAGTTAGTGTGACTCGGGGGTGTTGACTCATTTAAACTAACATATTCATCCTGCTGTAACCAGGTTTCTGTTAGGCAGAATAAATCAATATGTTGATCAATTATTATATCATTTACCAACAGGGACTTAGAAGAGAGAGACCTAATGTTTAATAGACCACATTTAACTGTTTTAGTCTGTGGTGCAGTTGAAGGTGCTATATTATTTTTTCTTTTTGAATTTTTATGATTAAATAGATTTTTGCTGGTTATTGGTAGTCTGGGAGCAGGCACCGTCTCTACGGGGATGGGGTAATGAGGGGATGGCAGGGGGAGAGAAGCTGCAGAGAGGTGTGTAAGACTACAACTCTGCTTCCTGGTCCCAACCCTGGATAGTCACGGTTTGGAGGATTTAAGAAAATTGGCCAGATTTCTAGAAATGAGAGCTGCTCCATCCAAAGTGGGATGGATGCCGTCTCTCCTAACAAGACCAGGTTTTCCCCAGAAGCTTTGCCAATTATCTATGAAGCCCACCTCATTTTTTGGACACCACTCAGACAGCCAGCAATTCAAGGAGAACATGCGGCTAAACATGTCACTCCCGGTCCGATTGGGGAGGGGCCCAGAGAAAACTACAGAGTCCGACATTGTTTTTGCAAAGTTACACACCGATTTAATGTTAATTTTAGTGACCTCCGATTGGCGTAACCGGGTGTCATTACTGCCGACGTGAATTACAATCTTACCAAATTTACGCTTAGCCTTAGCCAGCAGTTTCAAATTTCCTTCAATGTCGCCTGCTCTGGCCCCCGGAAGACAATTGACTATGGTTGCTGGTGTCGCTAACTTCACATTTCTCAAAACAGAGTCGCCAATAACCAGAGTTTGATCCTCGGCGGGTGTGTCGTCGAGTGGGGAAAAACGGTTAGAGATGTGAACGGGTTGACGGTGTACACGGGGCTTCTGTTTAGGGCTACGCTTCCTCCTCACAGTCACCCAGTCAGCCTGCTTTCCCGGCTGCTCGGGATCTGCCAGGGGGGAACTAACGGCGGTTAAGCTACCTTGGTCTGCACCGACTACAGGGGCCTGGCTAACTGTAGAATTTTCCACGGTGCAGAGCCGAGTCTCCAATTCGCCCAGCCTGGCCTCCAAAGCTACGAATAAGCTACACTTATTACAAGTACCGTTACTGCTAAAGGAGGCCGAGGAATAACTAAACATTTCACACCCAGAGCAGAAAAGTGCGGGAGAGACAGGAGAAGCCGCCATGCTAAATCGGCTAAGAGCTAGTAGCTACGCTAAGCTCGCGGATTCCTAAAAACTCGCAAAGTGAATAATGTGTAAATAATTTATAGGTGATTCAGCAGAAGGAGTGCTTTAGTTAAGGCACGTAAAGATTACACTGGGAAACAAATCGTAATCTAGATAACTAGATCAATCTAACTGCGCAGAGTAAACAGCTAACAGATACAGAAAAACACCGCTGTGCTCCGGAACAGGAAGTGATACAATACCGCAGTGAGAGCCAACCACCAGTAGAGGCCTAAACAGGCGCCTCTCAGCTGAACGCCAGAGAAAGGCAGCCGCCTTTCTCTGGCGTTCATCAAATTGAATATGATTATAATTGGATGGTGATACTGAAAGGAACAGCCTGATGCAGCTTATAAATAACTACCGTACACCTAAAAAAAAAAAAAATCACGTTATATACACTACACAATACTTTAGTAAATGATGATGTGATAACATCAACCAAAACATCAAATCTTGCATCTCAGATGTACCTTTTGGCAAATTGTAGTTGAACTATCAGCTCTTTTTAAGAAAATCCTCCTCTATACCACTTCATCATGAAGCTGTATATAACTGGTGATACATAATGCAAAACATGCACTATGCACAATTTCTCCAATCACAGCCACAGAAGCCTATAATTTCTACTGGGTGTCTTGGTGGCTTTACTCACTCTTCTCCATCTTGCACAGTCAATCTTCTTCACACAGATTTACCATAGAGTACCATAGTGTTTGTATTTCTTCATAATTGATGTAAATAAAGTCCAAGATATATTCAATGACTTGAAAATGTTCATGTATCCATCCACTGACGTGTCTGAAGAAAACTGGCAATATTAAAGGATTATTAATCGAGCAAGAAGTCTGTACGGGGAAATATCAGACCGAGGTGTTGACAGTACAGATTGAGCGCAGTGAGGTCCGTGAAAAAACACAGAGATCTGATATCCCCGTAAAGACCGAGCAAGTGAAGTCAATAATTCGTTTATTATATGGCTGTTACATACATAAAAACTTCTTGCCTGAATACGCTGCTGACGGTGTTGGGCTCGTTCATTTTGTTCACCTCAGTGAAGAACTTGCTAACAGATTGTCCTGTCGTTAGCTGTTAAAATGTGTTTCTGTAATGTGTGCAATCTGTGTTTTTTCTGATGCTATTGAGATATTTATGGAGTACGTTCATGTCCGACTTGCTTTTTCTAATCGCATTTTTAGCTTCCTGGTTTGTAAAGAAAATACACGTTGCGCACCGATTGCCATGGAACCTGGTCTGGATATAGGAAAATATCTGACTGGTAATCAGCCAATCAGAGTGCACGTAGCGTCGCAGCCATATAATAAAACCGATTATTTACAGGTATTATACCAAAGTGTTCCATTACTATGCAACCAATCATCTTGGGTTTTATATTAGTAATTTATTTATGTCAAGCTGTAGAGATTTGAGTTTAAGGATGATAATTTGAAATTTTTATACGGAGAAGCCTGATTTACTCTTTGTATTTGAAATGACCTAAACAAATAAAAATGTATGAAATATCAGGCGGCCTAATACTTTTTTGATGGCACTGAAAATAGCATGAATGAAAGAAAATTATATTTTGCAAAAGGATACCATTTTTTTCTAAATAGCAAGATGAGTGCTGTAATTGCAACCCCTGGCAATAATTATGGAATCACCGGCCTCGGAAGATGTTCAATCAGTTGTTTAATTTTGTAGAGATAAAGCAGATCACAGACATGACACAAAACTAAAGTCATTTCAAATGGCAACTTTCTGGCTTTAAGAAACACTATAAGAAATCAAGAAAAAAAGATTGTGGCAGTCAGTTACTTTTTTAGACCAAGCAGAGGGAAAAAAATATGGAATCACTCAATTCTGAGGAATAAATTAAGGAATCACCCTGTAAATTTTCATCCCCAAAACTAACACCTGCATCAAATCAGATCTGCTTGTTAGTCTGCATCTAAAAAGGAGTGATCACACCTTGGAGAGCTGTTGCACAAAGTGGACTGACATGAATCATGGCTCCAACACGAGAAATGTCAATTGAAACAAAGGAGAGGATTATCAAACTCTTAAAAGAGGGTAAATCATCACACAATGTTGCAAAAGATGTTGGTTGTTCACAGTCAGCTGTGTCTAAACTCTGGACCAAATACAAACAACATGGGAAGGTTGTTAAAGGCAAACATACTGGTAGACCAAGGAAGACATCAAAGCGTCAAGACAGAAAACTTAAAGCAATATGTCTCAAAAATCAAAAATGCACAACAAAACAAATGAGGAACGAATGGGAGGAAACTGGAGTCAACGTCTGTGACCGAACTGTAAGAAACCGCCTAAAGGAAATGGGATTGACATACAGAAAAGCTAAACAAAAGCCATGGTTCATTCCTCATCCCCTTGTCCATCAATCAATCAATCAATCAATTTTTTTTATATAGCGCCAAATCACAACAAACAGTTGCCCCAAGGCGCTTTATATTGTAAGGCAAGGCCATACAATAATTATGTAAAACCCCAACGGTCAAAACGACCCCCTGTGAGCAAGCACTTGGCTACAGTGGGAAGGAAAAACTCCCTTTTAACAGGAAGAAACCTCCAGCAGAACCAGGCTCAGGGAGGGGCAGTCTTCTGCTGGGACTGGTTGGGGCTGAGGGAGAGAACCAGGAAAAAGACATGCTGTGGAGGGGAGCAGAGATCGATCACTAATGATTAAATGCAGAGTGGTGCATACAGAGCAAAAAGAGAAAGAAACAGTGCATCATGGGAACCCCCCAGCAGTCTACGTCTATAGCAGCATAACTAAGGGATGGTTCAGGGTCACCTGATCCAGCCCTAACTATAAGCTTTAGCAAAAAGGAAAGTTTTAAGCTTAATCTTAAAAGTAGAGAGGGTGTCTGTCTCCCTGATCTGAATTGGGAGCTGGTTCCACAGGAGAGGAGCCTGAAAGCTGAAGGCTCTGCCTCCCATTCTACTCTTACAAACCCTAGGAACTACAAGTAAGCCTGCAGTCTGAGAGCGAAGCGCTCTATTGGGGTGATATGGTACTACGAGGTCCCTAAGATAAGATGGGACCTGATTATTCAAAACCTTATAAGTAAGAAGAAGAATTTTAAATTCTATTCTAGAATTAACAGGAAGCCAATGAAGAGAGGCCAATATAGGTGAGATATGCTCTCTCCTTCTAGTCCCCGTCAGTACTCTAGCTGCAGCATTTTGAATTAACTGAAGGCTTTTTAGGGAACTTTTAGGACAACCTGATAATAATGAATTACAATAGTCCAGCCTAGAGGAAATAAATGCATGAATTAGTTTTTCAGCATCACTCTGAGACAAGACCTTTCTGATTTTAGAGATATTGCGTAAATGCAAAAAAGCAGTCCTACATATTTGTTTAATATGCGCTTTGAATGACATATCCTGATCAAAAATGACTCCAAGATTTCTCACAGTATTACTAGAGGTCAGGGTAATGCCATCCAGAGTAAGGATCTGGTTAGACACCATGTTTCTAAGATTTGTGGGGCCAAGTACAATAACTTCAGTTTTATCTGAGTTTAAAAGCAGGAAATTAGAGGTCATCCATGTCTTTATGTCTGTAAGACAATCCTGCAGTTTAGCTAATTGGTGTGTGTCCTCTGGCTTCATGGATAGATAAAGCTGGGTATCATCTGCGTAACAATGAAAATTTAAGCAATACCGTCTAATAATACTGCCTAAGGGAAGCATATATAAAGTGAATAAAATTGGTCCTAGCACAGAACCTTGTGGAACTCCATAATTAACTTTAGTCTGTGAAGAAGATTCCCCATTTACATGAACAAATTGTAATCTATTAGACAAATATGATTCAAACCACCGCAGCGCAGTGCCTTTAATACCTATGGCATGCTCTAATCTCTGTAATAAAATTTTATGGTCAACAGTATCAAAAGCAGCACTGAGGTCTAACAGAACAAGCACAGAGATGAGTCCACTGTCCAAGGCCATAAGAAGATCATTTGTAACCTTCACTAATGCTGTTTCTGTACTATGATGAATTCTAAAACCTGACTGAAACTCTTCAAATAGACCATTCCTCTGCAGATGATCAGTTAGCTGTTTTACAACTACCCTTTCAAGAATTTTTGAGAGAAAAGGAAGGTTGGAGATTGGCCTATAATTAGCTAAGATAGCTGGGTCAAGTGATGGCTTTTTAAGTAATGGTTTAATTACTGCCACCTTAAAAGCCTGTGGTACATAGCCAACTAACAAAGATAGATTGATCATATTTAAGATCGAAGCATTAAATAATGGTAGGGCTTCCTTGAGCAGCCTGGTAGGAATGGGGTCTAATAAACATGTTGATGGTTTGGATGAAGTAACTAATGAAAATAACTCAGACAGAACAATCGGAGAGAAAGAGTCTAACCAAATACCGGCATCACTGAAAGCAGCCAAAGATAACGATACGTCTTTGGGATGGTTATGAGTAATTTTTTCTCTAATAGTTAAAATTTTGTTAGCAAAGAAAGTCATGAAGTCATTACTAGTTAAAGTTAATGGAATACTCAGCTCAATAGAGCTCTGACTCTTTGTCAGCCTGGCTACAGTGCTGAAAAGAAACCTGGGGTTGTTCTTATTTTCTTCAATTAGTGATGAGTAGAAAGATGTCCTAGCTTTACGGAGGGCTTTTTTATAGAGCAACAGACTCTTTTTCCAGGCTAAGTGAAGATCTTCTAAATTAGTGAGACGCCATTTCCTCTCCAACTTACGGGTTATCTGCTTAAGCTACGAGTTTGTGAGTTATACCACGGAGTCAGACACTTCTGATTTAAAGCTCTCTTTTTCAGAGGAGCTACAGCATCCAAAGTTGTCTTCAATGAGGATGTAAAACTATTGACGAGATACTCTATCTCCCTTACAGAGTTTAGGTAGCTACTCTGCACTGTGTTGTTATATGGCATTAGAGAACATAAAGAAGGAATCATATCCTTAAACCTAGTTACAGCGCTTTCTGAAAGACTTCTAGTGTAATGAAACTTATTCCCTACTGCTGGGTAGTCCATCAGAGTAAATGTAAATGTTATTAAGAAATGATCAGACAGAAGGGAGTTTTCAGGGAATACTGTTAAGTCTTCTATTCCATACCATAAGTCAGAACAAGATCTAAGATATGATTCAAGTGGTGGGTGGACTCATTTACTTTTTGAGCAAAGCCAATAGAGTCTAATAATAGATTAAATGCAGTGTTGAGGCTGTCATTCTCAGCATCTGTGTGGATGTTAAAATCGCCCACTATAATTATCTTATCTGAGCTAAGCACTAAGTCAGACAAAAGGTCTGAAAATTCACAGAGAAACTCACAGTAACGACCAGGTGGACGATAGATAATAACAAATAAAACTGGTTTTTGGGACTTCCAATTTGGATGGACAAGACTAAGAGACAAGCTTTCAAATGAATTAAAGCTCTGTCTGGGTTTTTGATTAATTAATAAGCTGGAATGGAAGATTGCTGCTAATCCTCCGCCCCGGCCCGTGCTACGAGCATTCTGACAGTTAGTGTGACTCGGGGGTGTTGACTCATTTAAACTAACATATTCATCCTGCTGTAACCAGGTTTCTGTTAGGCAGAATAAATCAATATGTTGATCAATTATTATATCATTTACCAACAGGGACTTAGAAGAGAGAGACCTAATGTTTAATAGACCACATTTAACTGTTTTAGTCTGTGGTGCAGTTGAAGGTGCTATATTATTTTTTTTTTGGAATTTTTATGATTAAATAGATTTTTGCTGGTTATTGGTGGTCTGGGAGCAGGCACCGTCTCTACGGGGATGGGGTAATGAGGGGATGGCAGGGGGAGAGAAGCTGCAGAGAGGTGTGTAAGACTACAACTCTGCTTCCTGGTCCCAACCCTGGATAGTCACGGTTTGGAGGATTTAAGAAAATTGGCCAGATTTCTAGAAATGAGAGCTGCTCCATCCAAAGTGGGATGGATGCCGTCTCTCCTAACAAGACCAGGTTTTCCCCAGAAGCTTTGCCAATTATCTATGAAGCCCACCTCATTTTTTGGACACCACTCAGACAGCCAGCAATTCAAGGAGAACATGCGGCTAAACATGTCACTCCCGGTCCGATTGGGGAGGGGCCCAGAGAAAACTACAGAGTCCGACATTGTTTTTGCAAAGTTACACACCGATTTAATGTTAATTTTAGTGACCTCCGATTGGCGTAACCGGGTGTCATTACTGCCGACGTGAATTACAATCTTACCAAATTTACGCTTAGCCTTAGCCAGCAGTTTCAAATTTCCTTCAATGTCGCCTGCTCTGGCCCCCGGAAGACAATTGACTATGGTTGCTGGTGTCGCTAACTTCACATTTCTCAAAACAGAGTCGCCAATAACCAGAGTTTGATCCTCGGCGGGTGTGTCGCCGAGTGGGGAAAAACGGTTAGAGATGTGAACGGGTTGACGGTGTACACGGGGCTTCTGTTTAGGGCTACGCTTCCTCCTCACAGTCACCCAGTCAGCCTGCTTTCCCGACTGCTCGGGATCTGCCAGGGGGGAACTAACGGCGGTTAAGCTACCTTGGTCTGCACCGACTACAGGGGCCTGGCTAACTGTAGAATTTTCCACGGTGCGGAGCCGAGTCTCCAATTCGCCCAGCCTGGCCTCCAAAGCTACGAATAAGCTACACTTATTACAAGTACCGTTACTGCTAAAGGAGGCCGAGGAATAACTAAACATTTCACACCCAGAGCAGAAAAGTGCGGGAGAGACAGGAGAAGCCGCCATGCTAAATCGGCTAAGAGCTAGTAGCTACGCTAAGCTAGCGGATTCCTAAAAACACGCAAAGTGAATAATGTGTAAATAATTTATAGGTGATTCAGCAGAAGGAGTGCTTTAGTTAAGGCACGTAAAGATTACACTGGGAAACAAATCGTAATCTAGATAACTAGATCAATCTAACTGCGCAGAGTAAACAGCTAACAGATACAGAAAAACACCGCTGTGCTCCGGAACAGGAAGTGATACAATACCGCAGTGAGAGCCAACCACCAGTAGAGGCCTAAACCTCTACTGGTGGTTCCCATCACAATGGGAAAGATCAGTTGGTGTTTGACTGTTCCTTCTCCTACTGCGGTTTCTCTCTCGGTGAGCAAATACTCCCAGGTCCAACCCTTGTACCATCACTCATCGTGTCCTCCTGCGGTTCAGGCAGTATGCAGTTGCCATCAGTTGCCATATTTGAGAGATGTTCCATCAGGTTTGTCTGCATCCAGAGGATTGGCGCATGAGGAGGTTCATCTGGAGGAACCTGCAATGAGATGCTGAGCCCGATGTACACTAGGGGAAAGTCTTACCTTTTGGCACAACCAGCAGTCCTTGCTTTGCCACCTTTGGGCTTCAAATGCATGTCAAAGACAATATAGAAGGAAATGAGAACATCATGCAGTCCTTGGAGCAATCATTTTATGAAGACAACTGCCTACATTATTTTCCCTCACCTGAAGCTGTCAAACTCCTCATGGATAAGATAAGGTGGCACTCAGCATCTGGAGGATTTGAGATCAGGCAGTGGGTGAGCAATGTCCCAGTGGTTGTCTCCCATCTACCAACCACTGCCAGATCAGAGTGTGCAGAACTGTGGCTGGCTGAAGAACAGACTGATCCTCAGGAGCCACCTCTGGGTTTGAGGTGGCACTGTCCAAATGATTGGCTTCATTCTCCGTTCAAAGCTATGGAGAGTAAGACTCCCACCATGCGACACATATACAACATGCTAGCTTGACAGTATGATCCTCTTGGAGTAATTATCCCTTTTGCAACACAAACCAAGATTCCTGTCCAGAAGCTGTGCGCAAAAAGGAAAGGTTGGGATGACCCAAACCTTCCCCTGTGCATCACTGAGGCCTGGTCCAGCTGGGAATGAGAGCTTCCTGCACTAGGGAACATCACCTTACCACGAGCTTACACACCACCAGAGGCTGCCACTGAAATCACAAAATACACTCGACACACCTTCTGTGATGCTTCAAAACAAGCTTATGGCTCAGTTGCTTACCTCACCACAGAGGTTGATGACAGCCCATGTCTCATTAGTGATGGCCAGGTCTAGAGTAGCCCCAAAGCGCCAGCAGTCAATGTCACGGCTGGAGCTCTGTGCAGCATTGACTGGAGCCCAGTTGTCGTCTCTCATCCATCAAGAGCACACCCATAACATCACTTAGACCTCCCTATGGACAGACTCTACTATGGTCCTGTTTGTATGTTTACACTGCTAACTACCTCACCAATCATCTAGCCCACAGCAAGACTTTGGCTGAGCTGTCAGCATCAAGTAGATGGATTCAGGGACCACCATTCCTGCGTACTTCATCTGACAGGTGGACATTGCTTCCTTCCTTGGCAGAGCCAGAAGATGCTTCTGAGCTAAAGCAAAGTATTTTCTGTGGCCTCTCACAGACAAGACAAGGACCCCAGATTCTAGGTGTCACAGAGTTCAGTAGTTGGAGTGACCTGGTTAAAGCTACTCAAGAAGCAGTTTTTGACACCCCCCCCCCCCAACTATATGTGAACCCAATGATACTGAGATCCTCCTGCTTAAGGCCTGCCAAGCAGATTGCTTTCAAGAGGAGATTAAGTGCCTCAAGGCAGGAAAGCCAGTGCCACGTAGTAGTAAAATCCATATGCTTTCTCCAGAGATTAATCCTACCATAGGTTTCATCTGAGTTGGTGGACATTTCCAAAAAAAGACAACTGTGACACTGAAGTCCACTCCATAGTCCTCGATCCTCCCCATGCACTGACAAGACTCCACTGACAAGACCACCACTGGTGGTTGGCTCTCACTGCGGTATTGTATCACTTCCTGTTCCGGAGCACAGCGGTGTTTTGCTGTATCTGTTAGCTGTTTAATCTGCGCAGTTAGATTGATCTAGTTACCTAGATAACGATTTGTTTCACAGTGTTATCTTCACGTGCCTTAACTAAAGCACTCCCTCTGCTGAATCACCTCTAAATTATTTACACGTTATTAACTTTGCGTGCTTTTAGGAATCCGCTAGCTTAGCGCAGCTACTAGCTCTTAGCCGGTTTAGCATGGCGGCTTCTCCTGTCTCTCCCGCACTTTTCTGCTCTGGGTGTGAAATGTTTAGTTATTCCTCGGCCTCCTTTAGCAGTAATGGTACTTGTAATAAGTGTAGCTTATTCGTAGCTTTGGAGGCCAGGCTGGGCGAATTGGAGACTCGGCTCCGCACCGTGGAAAATTCTACAGCTAGCCAGGCCCCTGTAGTCGGTGCGGACCAAGGTAGCTTAGCCGCCGTTAGTTTCCCTCTGGCAGATCCCGAGCAGCCAGGAAAGCAGGCCGACTGGGTGACTGTGAGGAGGAAGCGTAACCCTAAACAGAAGCCCTGGGTACACCGCCAACCCGTTCACATTTCTAACCATTTTTCACCACTCGGCGACACACCCGCCGAGGATCAAACTCTGGTTATTGGCGACTCTGTTTTGAGAAATGTGAAGTTAGCGACACCAGCAACCATAGTCAATTGTCTTCCGGGGGCCAGAGCAGGCGACATTGAAGGAAATTTGAAACTGCTGGTTAAGGCTAAGCGTAAATTTGGTAAGATTGTAATTCACGTCGGCAGTAATGACACCCGGTTACGCCAATCGGAGGTCACTAAAATTAACATTGAATCGGTGTGTAACTTTGCAAAAACAATGTCGGACTCTGTAGTTTTCTCTGGGTCCCTGCCCAATCGGACCGGGAGTGACATGTTTAGCCGCATGTTCTCCTTGAATTGCTGGCTGTCTGAGTGGTGTCCAAAAAATGAGGTGGGCTTCATAGATAATTGGCAAAGCTTCTGGGGAAAACCTGGTCTTGTTAGGAGAGACGGCATCCATCCCACTTTGGATGGAGCAGCTCTCATTTCTAGAAATCTGGCCAATTTTCTTAAATCCTCCAAACCGTGACTATCCAGGGTTGGGACCAGGAAGCAGAGTTGTAGTCTTACACACCTCTCTGCAGCTTCTCTCCCCCTGCCATCCCCTCATTACCCTATCCCCGTAGAGACGGTGCCTGCTCCCAGACTACCAATAACCAGCAAAAATCTATTTAAGCATAAAAATTCAAAAAGAAAAAATAATATAGCACCTTCAACTGAACCACAGACTAAAACAGTTAAATGTGGTCTATTAAACATTAGGTCTCTCTCTTCTAAGTCCCTGTTAGTAAATGATATAATAATTGATCAACATATTGAATTATTCTGCCTTACAGAAACCTGGTTACAGCAGGATGATTATGTTAGTTTAAATGAGTCAACACCCCCGAGTCACACTAACTGCCAGAACGCTCGTAGCACGGGCCGAGGTGGAGGATTAGCAGCAATCTTCCATTCCAGCTTATTAATTAATCAAAAACCCAGACAGAGCTTTAATGCATTTGAAAGCTTGACTCTTAGTCTTGTCCATCCAAATTGGAAGTCCCAAAAACCAGTTTTATTTGTTGTTATCGATCGTCCTCCTGGTCATTACTGTGAGTTTCTCTGTGAATTTTCAGAACTTTTGTCTGACTTAGTGCTTAGCTCAGATAAGATAATTATAGTGGGCGATTATAACATCCACACAGATGCTGAGAATGACAGCCTCAACACTGCATTTAATCTATTATTAGACTCAATTGGCTTTGCTCAAAATGTAAATGAGTCCACCCACCACTTTAATCATATCTTAGATCTTGTTCTGACTTATGGTATGGAAATAGAAGACTTAACAGTATTCCCTGAAAACTCCCTTCTGTCTGATCATTTCTTAATAACATTTACATTTACTCTGATGGACTACCCAGCAGTGGGGAATAAGTTTCATTATACTAGAAGTCTTTCAGAAAGCGCTGTAACTAGGTTTAAGGATATGTTTCCTTCTTTATGTTCCCTAACGCCATATACCAACACAGTGCAGAGTAGCTACCTAAACTCTGTAAGTGAGATAGAGTATCTTGTCAATAGTTTTACATCCTCATTGAAGACAACTTTGGATGCTGTAGCTCCTCTGAAAAAGAGAGCTTTAAATCAGAAGTGCCTGACTCCGTGGTATAACTCACAAACTCGCAGCTTAAAGCAGATAAGTTGGAGAGGAAATGGCGTCTCACTAATTTAGAAGATCTTCACTTAGCCTGGAAAAAGAGTCTGTTGCTCTATAAAAAAGCCCTCCGTAAAGCTAGGACATCTTACTTCTCATCACTAATTGAAGAAAATAAGAACAACCCCAGGTTTCTTTTCAGCACTGTAGCCAGGCTGACAAAGAGTCAGAGCTCTATTGAGCCGAGTATTCCTTTAACTTTAACTAGTAATGACTTCATGACTTTCTTTGCTAATAAAATTTTAACTATTAGAGAAAAAATTACTCATAACCATCCCAAAGACGTATCGTTATCTTTGACTGCTTTCAGTGATGCCGGTATTTGGTTAGACTCTTTCTCTCAGATTGTTCTGTCTGAGTTATTTTCATTAGTTACTTCATCCAAACCATCAACATGTCTATTAGATCCCATTCCTACCAGGCTGCTCAAGGAAGCCCTACCATTATTTAATGCTTCGATCTTAAATATGATCAATCTATCTTTATTAGTTGGCTATGTACCACAGGCTTTTAAGGTGGCAGTAATTAAACCATTACTTAAAAAGCCATCACTTGACCCAGCTATCTTAGCCAATTATAGGCCAATCTCCAACCTTCCTTTTCTCTCAAAAATTCTTGAAAGGGTAGTTGTTAAACAGCTAACTGATCATCTGCAGAGGAATGGTCTATTTGAAGAGTTTCAGTCAGGTTTTAGAATTCATCATAGTACAGAAACAGCATTAGTGAAGGTTACAAATGATCTTCTTATGGCCTCAGACAGTGGACTCATCTCTGTGCTTGTTCTGTTAGACCTCAGTGCTGCTTTTGATTCTGTTGACCATAAAATTTTATTACAGAGATTAGAGCATGCCATAGGTTAAAGGCACTGCGCTGCAGTGGTTTGAATCATATTTATCTAATAGATTACAATTTGTTCATGTAAATGGGGAATCTTCTTCACAGACTAAGGTTAATTATGGAGTTCCACAAGGTTCTGTGCTAGGACCAATTTTATTCACTTTATACATGCTTCCCTTAGGCAGTATTATTAGACGGCATTGCTTAAATTTTCATTGTTACGCAGATGATACCCAGCTTTATCTATCCATGATGCCAGAGGACACACACCAATTAGCTAAACTGCAGGATTGTCTTACAGACATAAGGACATGGATGACCTCTAATTTCCTGCTTTTAAACTCAGATAAAACTGAAGTTATTGTACTTGGCCCCACAAATCTTAGAAACATGGTGTCTAACCAGATCCTTACTCTGGATGGCATTACCCTGACCTCTAGTAATACTGTGAGAAATCTTGGAGTCATTTTTGATCAGGATATGTCATTCAAAGCGCATATTAAACAAATATGTAAGACTGCTTTTTTGCATTTATGCAATATCTCTAAAATTAGAAAGGTCTTGTCTCAGAGTGATGCTGAAAAACTAATTCATGCATTTATTTCCTCTAGGCTGGACTATTGTAATTCATTATTATCAGGTTGTCCTAAAAGTTCCCTGAAAAGCCTTCAGTTAATTCAAAATGCTGCAGCTAGAGTACTGACGGGGACTAGAAGGAGAGAGCATATCTCACCCATATTGGCCTCTCTTCACTGGCTTCCTGTTAATTCTAGAATAGAATTTAAAATTCTTCTTCTTACTTATAAGGTTTTGAATAGTCAGGTCCCTTCTTATCTTAGGGACCTCATAGTACCATATCACCCCAATAGAGCGCTTCGCTCTCAGACTGCAGGCTTACTTGTAGTTCCTAGGGTTTGTAAGAGTAGAATGGGAGGCAGAGCCTTCAGCTTTCAGGCTCCTCTCCTGTGGAACCAGCTCCCAATTCGGATCAGGGAGACAGACACCCTCTCTACTTTTAAGATTAGGCTTAAAACTTTCCTTTTTGCTAAAGCTTATAGTTAGGGCTGGATCGGGTGACCCTGAACCATCCCTTAGTTATGCTGCTATAGACTTAGACTGCTGGGGGGTTCCCATAATGCATTGAGTGTTTCTTTCTCTTTTTGCTCTGTATGCACCACTCTGCATTTAATCATTAGTGATTGATCTCTGCTCCCCTCCACAGCATGTCTTTTTCCCGGTTCCCCAGCCCCAACCAGTCCCAGCAGAAGACTGCCCCTCCCTGAGCCTGGTTCTGCTGGAGGTTTCTTCCTGTTAAAAGGGAGTTTTTCCTTCCCACTGTCGCCAAGTGCTTGCTCACAGGGGGTCGTTTTGACCGTTGGGGTTTTTCGTAATTATTGTATGGCTTTGCCTTACAATATAAAGCACCTTGGGGCAACTGTTTGTTGTGATTTGGCGCTATATAAATAAATTGATTTGATTTGATTTGATTTATCCAGGATTTCGACAGGTGCCTACTCCACCCAGGGCCTGGCAGGGTGTATGCAGTGGTCAGATGTCAGTACTGGGTCCCGAGAGGGAGACAGGTTATTAAGCATCATCAGAAATCTGGCACTGAATGTGGGACATGGAGAAGGAAGCTGGATGTGCCCAAGATCTTGGACCTGCCTCTTGCCCGCCTGCGGATCCTCAAACCTCCATTCTCCTCTATTGGCGTTGATTGTTTTGGACCATACATCATTAAGGTTGGCTGGCACAACAACAAACATTGGGGAGTTGACTTCAAATGTGTCACAACACGGTGTGTCCACCTGGATGCAGACTCCTTCCTGTTGGTGCTCAGAAGGTTTATTGCTCCCCAAAGAACCCCCTCAGAGATTCTCTCGGATTATTATTCTCTCTGTACGGAGAGGGAGCTACATGAGACCTTTGCTGCTATGGAGCCACAGCTTCAAGACAGACTTGCTCAGCAGCAGATGAAATTTCGGTTTGATTCACCAGCAGGCGGTGGCGCCTGGGAGCAGGGGATTCGATCTGTTAAACATGCTCTGCAGGTAGTCATCGGTGCACAGCCCCTACCTGAAGAGGTCTTGCTGACCCCCTTGACTGAGATGGAAGGCATCCTCAATGCCAAACCTTTGGTATATGTGTCGTCAGATGTTGCTGTCCTAATTTCCTGCCTCCTGTTTATTATTATTTACAGAAATACCATACACTGTCAACCAATACTGTTGAGAATGCTGATCAGTGACTGTTTCACTCCTGCTGTTGCTGTAATAGAGATAAAAGAGCTGAACCGTGAAACTGTGTGTCCATATTTACTCTCTGACTGGACTATCTGAGTGGATGAAGTGTCCCAGCACTATTCTAAATAACAACACAGAAGTCAATCTTCAATAATTAACAGATTCCATCAAACATCAAATGCTGTATATCACCAAGCATGTACCACTGGCCCACATAAGCACATACTGAGACACTGCACTGCAAATGACATACTAATGACAGAACCAGATTTCAGCCTCTCATGAATCCCACCAGGTTCCTCATCCCATTTCCCTTCTGTCTAATGTGTAGTTCTGTTGTTGACAGATTTCTTCATTACAAAATAATTATTGTACAATTTGTTACAAAGCAAAGCTTCCACACTTCTGTACAAAAAGTACATCTATTCCCACAAAACTGAGGTATTTGACCAACTCAGCTGATGTGTTCCATGAGCCTGGAGGACAAAGATGGCTATGAAAAAATTGACTTCAGGGAGTAGAAACCACTTTGGTGCTCCCTTTTTATTTTGATCATTTGTCTCATACTGTTAATCAGTGCTGACAGGTGGGGGGATTTGGAGCCCTGCTCCAGGGTCTTATTGAAGGTACAGAAAGCCACTGATGGATATATTAGCCGATGCAAGGATCAAAGTTGCTATAGAAGGCTTTTTCTTCCCAGGAGATCACTTTTCAGTCTGGATCCTACCACATTTAACTCTCCTGGAAGAAAAGATAAGACAAATCTCAACAGAGAAAGAAGAAAACAAATTTTCAGTTCACTGCCTCAGTTACATTTTCCACCGTGCCCACTTAGTTTGAAACTATATTACTAAATCGCATAAGCCAAAAAAGAGGGCATTAAATTACTTTGATCTCAGAAGTAATTAAAAGATCAGGGAATGATTTTCATCTGACAGACAGTGGGGCATTAACCAAGAAACAAGCCTTAGATGTTTTTCTACTGGAGAGGTCTTTTCATTGTTTTTATAACTGTTGGAGGAACTCAAGTCTGGCAGAACTTGTTGGTGCCAAGCATTGCTGCTCTGGGTCCTGGATGGCAACCAGCAAATCAAACAATTCACTGCAAAACTGATATCTAAGAAAGTAAAAAAAAAAGACATGTTTAAATAAAATTTGACTTAATTTTTGTCTAAATAGAAAAATAATCTTTTCAAGCATTTTTTAACTTAAGAAAAAAATGTCTTATTTTGGGAAAATGTATCTCACTTTTTCTTAATAAGTTTTTTCCAGCTAATATCAAGCTGCATTTAACCAGTAACAAGGAAAGGCAATGGATTTCAACTCATTCAAGCAAAGGAACAGCATTGTTTTCCTTATTTTAAGACAGAGGCTAATGTTAAACTAAGAATTCTGTCTAGTTTTAAGGCACATTTTGATTATTCAGTGCCTAGACATTTTGCTAGTTTTGAGAATTCTAACCAAGTAAATTTTTCTTACCCCATTGGCAGCTTTTTTTGCTTAATACAAGACAATTTGGCTAGATTTCAGATTATGCGACTTATTTTGAGAAGGACAGTTTTTGCAGAGAACCAATCCGTCCCCATCTCTTGAATGTAACCATGGAGAAAGTTGGAGGAAGTACCCCAATTTTTTTGTGTGTGTATTCACACCATATGAAACTGGAGATGATAGTTCTTACAATGACATTCTGGAGGATTTTTTTTTTTTTTTTTTTTTTTTGTAGCTCATTACCCAGAACAATAGGTACCATTGGTGATATGAGATTAATTCTGGGAGTGGTTAGTCCCTACATCTCATAGAACAGTTTAGCCTGCTACAATGTTGGAAGTTGCGTCCACTCAGTTAAAGCAGAACAGAGACTATTCTCAGAGATCAGGTAAGGTTCTTATCCAACCCACATTCTTGCAAACCATCTGATGAATTCAGACTGTGATCTTGATCAGTTCTTAGAGAGTAAAAACATGATTGATGTAATGTTGGTAGACTTTGTGATTCTCCGTTAAAAGTGTGAGTTGAGCGTGAAAACGCGAAAATGGTTTGTTTTTAATATTTTGAAGCCTTTTGGGTTTTCCTTTCCCAGTTCCACTTTGGGTCGACATGCATTATTAAGGGCTGAGAAAGTACTGCGCTGTGTCGAATGAATAAATTGCAATGGCAAATAGGAAGTGAGTGAGAAGTGGGTCAGAACACTCTTGGTACAATTTGACTCAGCATTATCTCTCATCTCTCTATTTCCTCAGCTCTTTGAATGTGTCTACTTCGCTCGCTCCCTTGTCTTTTTCCATTCTCTCTCTCTGTACAATCTTTCTTTTTCACAGACACACTTTAAAACTTTATATTCCTACATTTAGATGCACAGAATGCTAACTGAGACACACTCTGGGAGGGAGCAGGTTCACCTTGTCTTTTATTCCAAATGTTTCTGGCACAGATTTCATTAAATAACTTCGGCTATTCACTCTCACTTTGCACAGTATCAGTTCATGCATTTCCACCATGTGTCTCAGTTGGGTACAAACTCAACAGTGACACCTTCACAGGGAATTGACCACATTATGTTTGACCACATGGGCTCCTTCAGATTATCTGCAATCAATATAAACATTTCTGACTTTGTCGCGGTCTCTCTCACCTTGGTGTGCTATGTGTCACGTCCAAAGCGGCATGATGTATTAAATCAATGTTGCTGTCCTCTGATTCATGAACTGCACTGCAATGTCAAGCAAAAACAGATGTTAAAGTTACTACTATCTGGGTAAAATCCTCACAGAGATGATAAATGCCACCCAGACAAGATGATAAATGTGTCTATTCTTCCCAGGTGGACCCTCATTCTATCAGTTCAGAAAGTCCGTGCATGTCTTCAAAAGGCACTACAACAATATATTTATTTATTTATTTATAGGACTTTCGGTCAGCACCAAGCTGCTTCTGGCGGACTGTGAGGCACCTCAGGAAGGGAAAACGGGGAACCATCTAAGCTGCCTACAATAAGGATGGGACTCTGTTGACCTCAAATGAGGATGTAATCCACCGCTGGAAGGAACACTTTGAGGAACTCCTGCATCAGACCAGAGTGCCCTCTATAGTAGGGGCAGAGCTGGAAGCTGATGGAGGATTATCATCAATTTCCCTGGTGGAGGTCACTGAGGTAGTCAAACAACTCCACAGTGGCAAGGCCCCGGGGATTGATGAGATCTGTCCAGAGATCTGTCCTGTCTGGGTATGGGAGGGACTGTCTTGGATGAGACATCTCTTCAACACTGCGTTGAGGTCTGGGACAGTGCCTAAGGAGTGGCAAACTGGGGTGGTGGTCCCCATATTTAAAAAAGGGGACCAGAGTGTGTGTGCCAATTACAAGGGCATCACACTACTTTGCCTCCCTGGTAAAGTCTAGTCCAGGGTGCTGGAAAGGAGGGTTTGGTCAATAGTCGAACCTCTGATTGAAGAGGAACAATGTGGGTTCCGTCCTGGTCGTGGAACAACTGACCAGCTCTTCACTCTCACAAGGATCCTGGAAAGGGGCCTGGGAGTATGCCCATCCAGTCTACATGTGTCTTGTGGACTTGGAGAAGGCATGTGATTGGGTACACGGGAGATACTGTGGGAGGTGCTGCGGGTGTATGGAGTGAGGGGGTCCCTTCTCAGGGCCATCCAATCTCTGTACTCACAAAGTGAGAGCTGTGCTCGGGTGCTCGGCAGTAAGTCAGACTTGTTTCTGGTGGGGGTTGGCCTCCGCCAGGGCTGCGTCTTGTCACCAATCCTGTTTGTGATATTCATGGACAGGATATTGATGTGTAGTCAGGGTAGGAGGGTCTTCAGTTTGGTGGCTAGGGCCTCATGACTGCTTTTTGCAGATGATGTGGTCCTGTTGGCTTCATCAGCCTGTGACCTCCAACACTCACTGGATCAGTTTGCAGCCGAGTGTGAAACGGCTGGGATGAGGATCAGCACCTCTAAATCTGAGGCCATGGTTCTCATCAGGAAACCGATGGGTTGCCTACTCTGGGTAGGGAATGAGGTCTTGCCCCAAGTGAAGGATTTCAAGTATCTTGGGGTCTTGTTCATGAGTGAGAGGACAATGGAGCGTGAGACTGGCTGGAGAATTGGCGCAGCAGGGGCAGTGTTGCGTTCACTCTACCGTACTGTTGTGATGAAAAAGAAGCAGAGCCAAAAGGCAAAGCGCTCAGATCTACTGGTCAATCTTCGTTCCTACTCTCACCTATGGTCATGAGAGTTGGGTCATGACTGAAAGAACTAGATTTTGGGTAAAAGTGACCAAAATGGGCTTCCTTAGCAGGGTGGCTGATGTCTCCCTTAGAGATATGGTGAGAAGCTCGGTCATCCGTGGGGAGCTCGGAGTAGAGCCATTACACCCTCGCATTGAAGGGAGCCAGCCGAGGTGTTTCGGGCATCTGGTAAGGATTCCCACTGGGAGCTTCCCTAAGGAGGTGTTTCAGGCATGTCCATCTGGGAGGATAACTCGGGGAAAACCCAGGACTAGGTGGAGAGATAATATCTCCACACTGGCCTGGGAATGCCTCGGGATCCCCCAGTCAGAGATGGTCAATGTGGCATGGGAAAAGGAAGTCTGGCATACCTTGCTAGAGCCATTGCTCCCATGACCCAATCCCGGATAAGCGGTTGACGATGAGTGAGTGAGTGAGTGACAGCCAATGACATTAACAAAGTTTACTGTGGTAATTAATAGGTTTCAAATGCTTTTAAAAAAGCACCTATTGTTGACAACAGTGCAAACTTTATCCACTTAATTTTTACTGCCCAATGAAACATAAAGAAGACCAAATGGACTAACCGGTGATAATAATGGCCACTACCTGAGTTGGAGTGTAGACCAGTAGATTAAATTTATGACTCATAAATCAAGTCTGGCTTTGGTAGATAGATGGTTATTTTAAAGATGTGAGGCTGGACCGGTTGTCTGGGGATGGATGGTTGCCACCCAGGACCCAAGTATTGGGTATTCTGTGGTATTGGGGATGCAGCGATGTGTGGCACCACTGCATGCTTTCTGTCTTGACTGGAAGTGAGCCCCTTAGTGAGCAAATCCTAAGACTGCAGCCCATTTCAGCCTATTTCTCTCTGGAAAATGTGGCTGAGCTTATGAAGTCATGAATTAATAATAAATATGCACTTTACTACAGAAAAAAATTATGATGGTTGTGTTGCAATTAAAACGAGTGGTGTCCACTAAATTTTTGTGCTGAAGTACAGGTTCTTTCTTCATGCAAACAGATTTGGCATTCAAAATTAAATGAAGCTGCTTTATTTTAGGGCTTTAGTAAGGGTGGGTCATTTTTTACCCTGAGGTCAAGGGGAGTATGCTCAGCCACATGGGGTGTGCAGCCAGTACATTCTGAGTGCCGGTCTCAAGCCCGGATAAATGAGGAGGGTTGTGTCAGGAAGGGCATCCGGCATAAAACAAGCCAACCGAACTATGCAGACACAGAATCGAATTCCCATACCGGATCGGTCGCGGCCCGGGTTAACAACGTCCGCCACCGGTGCTATTGTCCAACAGGGTGCCGGTGGAAATTGGGCTACTGCTGGGCGAAGACGACGAAGAGGAGGAGGAAAACGTTGCCACGAACAGCGGGAGAAGAAGAAAACTAGAAGGGTGGAAATGAGAGTGGGGACTTTGAATGTTGGTAGTATGACTGGTAAAGGGAGAGAGCTGGCTGATATGATGGAGAGGAGAAAGGTAGACATATTGTGTGTGCAAGAGACCAAGTGGAAGGGAAGTAAGAGCAGGAGCATCGGCGGTGGGTACAAGTTGTTGTACCATGGTAAGGACAGGAAGAGAAATGGTGTTGGGGTCATTTTAAAGGAAGAGTATGGTAAAAGTGTGTTGGAGGTTAAGCGAGTGTCTGACAGGGTGATGAGTGTGAAGTTGGAAATTGAAGGGGTGATGATGAATATCATCAGTGCATATGCCCCACAGGTTGGTTGTGAGATGAAGGAGAAAGAAGATTTCTGGAGTGTGTTAGATGAGGTGGTGGAGAGTGTGCCCAAGCATGAAAGAGTGGTGATAGGAGTAGACTTCAATGGGCATGTTGGTGAAGGGAACAGAGGTGATGAGGAAGTAATGGGTAGATATCAATCAATCAATCAATCAATTTTTTTATATAGCGCCAAATCACAACAAACAGTTGCCCCAAGGCGCTTTATATTGTAAGGCAAGGCCATACAATAATTATGTAAAACCCCAACGGTCAAAACGACCCCCTGTGAGCATTCACTTGGCTACAGTGGGAAGGAAAAACTCCCTTTTAACAGGAAGAAACCTCCAGCAGAACCAGGCTCAGGGAGGGGCAGTCTTCTGCTGGGACAGGTTGGGGCTGAGGGAGAGAACCAGGAAAAAGACATGCTGTGGAGGGGAGCAGAGATCGATCACTAATGATTAAATGCAGAGTGGTGCATACAGAGTAAAAAGAGAAAGAAACAGTGCATCATGGGAACCCCCCAGCAGTCTAAGTCTATAGCAGCATAACTAAGGGATGGTTCAGGGTCACCTGATCCAGCCCTAACTATAAGCTTTAGCAAAAAGGAAAGTTTTAAGCCTAATCTTAAAAGTAGAGAGGGTGTCTGTCTCCCTGATCTGAATTGGGAGCTGGTTCCACAGGAGAGGAGCCTGAAAGCTGAAGGCTCTGCCTCCCATTCTACTCTTACAAACCCTAGGAACTACAAGTAAGCCTGCAGTCTGAGAGCGAAGCGCTCTATTGGGGTGATATGGTACTACGAGGTCCCTAAGATAAGATGGGACCTGATTATTCAAAACCTTATAAGTAAGAAGAAGAATTTTAAATTCTATTCTAGAATGAACAGGAAGCCAATGAAGAGAGGCCAGTATGGGTGAGATATGCTCTCTCCTTCTAGTCCCCGTCAGTACTCTAGCTGCAGCATTTTGAATTAACTGAAGGCTTTTTAGGGAACTTTTAGGACAACCTGATAATAATGAATTATATATATGAATTATATTATAAGATATGGTATCAAGGATAGGAATGGGGAAGGACAGGTGGTAGTTGATTTTGCAAAAAGGATGGAAATGGCTGTGGTGAATACCTACTTTAAGAAAAGGGAGGAGCACAGGGTAACATATAAGAGTGGAGGAAGGTGCACACAGGTGGATTACATTCTTTATAGGAGATGCAAGCTAAAAGAAATCACAGACTGTAAGGTGGTAGCAGGAGAGAGTGTCACTAGACAGCACAGGATGGTTGTTTGTAGGATGACTTTAGAGGTAAAGAAGAAGAAGAGAGTGAGAGCTCAACAAAGGATCAGATGGTGGAAGCTGAAGGAGGAAGACTGTTGTGGGAAATTTAGCGAGCAGGAGAGAGAAGCACTGGTTGGAGGGGAAGCAATTTTGGACAACTGGAAAAGTACTGCAGATGTGGTGAGGGAGACAGCTAGGACAGTACTGGGTATGACATCTGGACAGTGGAAGGAAGACAAGGAGACTTGGTGGTGGAATGAAGAGGTCCAGGAAAGCATAAGGAGAAAGAGGTTGGCGAAAAAGTTTTGGGATAGTCGGAGAGATGAAGAAAGTAGACAGGAGTACAAGGAGATGCGGCGTAAGGCAAAAAGAGAAGTGGCAAAAGCAAAGGAAAAGGCATATTGCGAGCTGTACAAGAAGTTGAATAGTAAGGAAGGAGAAAAGGACTTGTACCGATTGGCCAGACAAAGGGACAGAGCTGGAAAGGATGTGCAGCAGGTTAGGGTGGTAAAAGATGCACATGGTAATGTGCTGACAAGTGAGGAGTGTGTGCTGAGAAGGTGGAGGGAATATTTTGCAGAGTTGATGAATAAAGAAAATGAGCAAGAGAAAAGGCTGGATGATGTGGTGAGAGTAAATCAGGAAGTACAAGAGATTAGCAAAGAAGAAGTGAGGGCTGCTATGAAGAGGATGAAGAGTGGAAAGGCAGTCGGTCCAGATGACATTCCAGTGGAGGCATGGAAATGTCTAGGAGAGATGGCAGTAGAGTTTCTAACCAGATTGTTTAATAAAATCTTGGAAAGTGAGATCATGCCTGAGGAGTGGAGACGAAGTGTGCTGGTTCCTATTTTCAAGAACAAGGGTGATGTGCAGAGCTGCAGTAACTACAGAGGCATAAAGCTGATCAGCCACAGCATGAAGTTATGGGAAAGAGTAGTAGAAGCTAGGCTTAGAAAACAGGTGAAGATCTGTGAGCAGCAATATGATGGTTTCATGCCAAGAAAGAGCACTACAGATGCAATGTTTGCTCTGAGAATACTGTTGGAAAAGTACAGAGAAGGACAGAAAGAGTTACATTGTGTGTTTGTGGACTTAGAAAAAGCTTATGATAGGGTGCCAAGAGAAGAGTTGTGGTATTGTATGAGGAAGTCTGGAGTGGCAGAAAAGTATGTTAGGGTAGTGCAGGACATGTACAAGAATAGTGTGACAGCGGTGAGATGCGCAGCCGGAATGACAGACTCATTCAAGGTGGAGGTGGGATTACACCAAGGATCAGCTCTGAGTCCTTTCTTGTTTGCAATGGTGATGGACAGGTTGACGGATGAGATCAGACAGGAGTCCCCATGGACTATGATGTTTGCAGATGACATTGTGATCTGTAGTGAGAGTAGAGAGCAAGTTGAGTTTAGTCTGGAGAAGTGGAGATATGTTTTGGAGAGAAGGGGAATGAAAGTCAGTAGAAGCAAGACTGAGTACATGTGTGTGAATGAGAGGGAGCCCAGTGGAATAGTGCAGTTACAAGGAGTAGAAGTGGTGAAAGTAGATGAGTTTAAATATTTGGGGTCAACTGTTCAAAGTAATGGAGAGTGTGGTAGAGAGGTGAAGAAGAGAGTGCAGGCAGGGTGGAGTGGGTGGAGAAAGGTGGCAGGAGTGATTTGTGACTGAAGAATATCAGCAAGAGTGAAGGGGAAAGTTTACAAAACAGTAGTGAGACCAGCTATGTTGTATGGTTTAGAGACAGTGGCACTAACAAAAAGACAGGAGGCAGAGCTGAAGTTGTTGAGATTCTCTTTGGGAGTGACAAGAATGGACAAGATTAGGAAAGAACATATCAGAGGGACAGCTCAGGTGGGACGGTTTGGAGACAAAGTCAGAGAGGCGAGATTGAGATGGTTTGGACATGTGCAGAGGAGGGACCCAGGGTATATAGGGAGAAGGATGCTGAGGATGGAGCCACCAGGCAGGAGAAGAAGAGGGAGACCAAAGAGGAGGTTCATGGATGTGCTGAGAGAGGACATGCAGGTGGTTGGTGTGACAGAGGAAGATACAGAGGACAGGGTGAGATGGAAACCATTGATCTGCTGTGGCGACCCCTAACGGGAACAGCCGAAAGACAAAGAAGAAGAAGGTCAAGGGGAGTATGCAGAGTGTTGAGACATCAGGAGGGAGGGCAGGTGATTTTTCCATGATGAGTCATTGTCAGAAATTCATTCAAAATTAATTTAACAAAGAAGCACAATTATTTTCTTTTCCACTGAATTGAACCACTAATTAATTTCCTCGTGTATTCAGATCTGGTTGTGTTGTAAAGTCAGTTCATAACAAATGTTTCATGTTTCAGTTCTTTCATGCAAAATACTACACAGCTTTCCTTAAAGATGCCATTGATCATCTTTGTTATGAATTCATCATACATAATTCTTAACCAATAAGAGATAAAACTTTATACACCCAGAAAACATTTATTAATGTCTTTAAGTAGAAAGCTGCAAAATGACCATTCATTTTATTTTATTTTATTTATTTATTGTTTTTCTAACTTTCAAATCCCTTTTTAACCAATTAATGGAATTTTTATCTTAATTTATGAGCACTGGTGTTTGGGCTGTGAGGGTGACTTTAAGTGTGCAGGAATGCCCAGGAGAAGTGTGTAGACACAATAACCAGATGTGTTGAAGAAGCTCCCACTTTGCATGGCAGCCTTTTGTGGAAGTTTAATAATGTGTGCAATCTGGGGGAGGTGACAAAATGAGGGGAGGAGAGGGGAGTGTTGTGGCAGAGGAGGGGAGCTGACTGTGAATCGCTTTAATTGCTTTCTTTGGCTGTGTGGGAGGAACTGATTGACTTATGAGGTATGCAAGTCCTGCCGCCACAAGGAGCTCTGTGTGTGTGTGTGTGTGTGTGTGTGTGTGTGTGTGTGTGTGTGTGTGTGTGTGTGTGTGTGTGTGTGTGTGTGTGTGTGTGTGTGTGTGTGTGTGTGTGTGTGTGTGTGTGTGTGTGCGTAGGATGTTCCTGTCAGGAGCATCTGTTGAGACACGAGCCAGATGGAGTGTGTGAGGAGTGTTCTGTGGAGGCGCGAGCTCCATTGTTCTTGCACCTCTTCCTTTCTCCTGCCTTCTGCTCCTTTATTAAAAAAAAAAAAAAAACAAACAAAAAGGGGAGGCCCAATCGGGGGTCCGGCAGATGTGTCAGTTTAACAATGCAGGAGACAAAGGAAGAAGGGAGAAGCGAACATGTCCAGCTGAGCAGATCTGGCTGACCTTTGACCTCTGCTATACCAAGGCACGCTTTGCATGCAGACAGACATCTGAAACATTTGGTTGGTACAATAGACACCCATCACTGACTGACCCCGGCAGCCAATCAGAGGTTTTCTGCATACCTCTGCAAATGCATGTGCCGAACTGCCGGGAAGGGGGGGGTTGGTCTTTCACCAAACTTCAAATAACACGGAGCCCAACGGGACACATTACATCATTATCCCAAAGAGCCAGATCAATTCTGAAATTTAAACATTTGTTCTCACATCAAATGTCTTCTTCTCTGGCACATTTAATTAAAAATCACTCCACAAGTGTTTGAGTGATGACCTCCACAGACACACTTCAATGGAAAAGTGAAAGTAGGTTTTTTTAATAATTCTGAGAACTCATAAGAAAATGTAACGTGACTTTGAATGTGTTAATTATCCTTGCAGTTGGAAAAGCCTGCGACTATTGGTACCCTGTAAAATATAGCTTCATGGTGAAGTGGTAGCAAAGAGGATGTACAAACAAAAAAAATTATCAGAACTGCCCTTTAGCTTTCCATGTGCCTTCTGACAAACTAACTGAAATTTCAGGTCTTCTGTTTCAGAAAGTCCGGTAACACTGTATTTGAAGGTATCGTCATAATAGTGACATGACACAGTCATAAACGTTACATGACACAGTCATGAAGGCGTTATAAACATTATTGACATAATGTTTATGACACATTCATGACTGTGTCATGTAACAGCTATGACAGTGTCATGTCACTATTATGAAGATATTGTGACCAGAAGACCTTTGTGGGTGGGACGGCGGTGGAATCGAACCCCGGGCTGCTCGAACTAAAGACCAGAACTCTACCAGGTCAGCCAAAGGGGAATTCCCCGTTAGCCAAGCTAGCGGGAACGTCTTTTCAATCTGGACTTCACCCTGCTACATATCTCTCCACCATTTCTGACTTCGTCCCAAAGTCACAGGTGCATTTAAGCATGTTCTGTGACTACCCACATCCTGCTGACAATGCCAATTGGGACCGGAGGACCTTTGTGGCTGGGACGGCACTGGGATCGAACCCCGGACTGCTCGAACTAAAGACCAGAACCGGAGGACCTTTGTGGCCGGGACAGCCACAAAGGTCATAAAGGCCACAAAGGCGGTGGGTTCGATCCTAGGGTAAGAGAGAGAGGGAGGGTGCGCTTGCCACGGAGGGAGTGCTGATGTGTTAATGTCTTTGCTTTTTTTATTTTATTCTGTTTTTATTTTTCGTGTTACGTGCTGTGTTGTGCCCGCATTCGACCTGCAGTGGTCAACCTGGATTCGGAAGCTGCTGCACTCCGAATGTTCGCGAGTAATTCGAGCTAGCTTCAAACAACATTTTGGGTATTTGAACGGCATTCATACATGGCTGTACAAATGTCTGTCCCACATGAAATTCTGTTTGTTTTTCTCATTCATGTGATTTGTGCGGCATTCGTGCTCTAGTGTTAAGTTTGTCATCCCACTGCTAAAAGGAGGTGAACCTTCAAATGTGAATATTTGCAGACCCATTTCAAAATTAGGCATTTTGGCAAAAGTGATTGTAGGGATGGGTATCGAAAGCCGGTTCCTGTTAGGAATTGATAAGAAATTATTTTATCCACCAACATCAATAGCCTTTTTGCTTAATGATTCCCTTGTTGGTTCTTAAATTAATATTATGTGCCGGAGCGGCTTTTGTTTTTGAGGGTGTGTATTGGGAAAATGATCATTTCTCTACATTGATTGTGGGCCCATTGTTTCTGAGAAGCTGTGAAGCAGCGAAGAGCTTTGGGTCCGCAATTTCTTCATTAACCTTCCTCAAAGACATTTAAAGATGTCAATCGTGAGTCACCTTTGTGCTGATTAAAATTAATAACTGGGGCTCTCTTGTTGCGGGCAAGAAATGAGAATCGTTCTCCGTTCCACACCGGAGTTTTTATTCATTCTTCATTAACTTTTTGTGGGGCAGCACACGCAATGGTTCTCTGGCGTGAGCTGGACCCGCTTCACCAGTTCATAAACTGAAGGTACTGTCCCTCAGGTAAAAGAAATTATAATAATAATAATAGTCCTCTGTTTTGTGGGAGTAACTGCACAGCTCCAAACGCTGCGCGGCTCTCTGCCAGGTAAAGTTGGAAAGATAGATTTCGGGCAGAAATCAGAACTTGAATGTCACAAATGCCGTTTTCATGCCATCCAATTGTTTAGAATGCAGTCAGACTGCTGTCACACGGCACATCGACTACCGTTCAATATATTTCCACTTCAACTGCGCCCGAAATGTTTTCAGCAAAACATTCCGGCCAGCCACACACCTCTTCACGTCTGTATGGACTGTACTCAGAATGCTGTCCGACGGCTGCGAATGCACCTCAACAGCTTTCGAATGTGGGTTGAATTCTCATTCGGCCAGCATTTCGCTTCATTTAGCCTCCAATATGACGGGGGTATTAAGGTCACAAAAGGTGTTCCTCAAGGTTCAGTTTTAGGACCTATTTTGTTCACAACTGATCTCTATGTAAACCTATCAAATGCCTTCTATCATCTTTATGTAGATGACACTGTAATCTATTGTTGTTCAAACTCAGTGAATCTGAATTTTTGCAATCCACTTTTGACATAGTGCAGTGCCATCATGTGGGATCAGTAAGGCTTATCTTAGCTCTCCTAGTGTGTAGTGCCTTGGGATGACTTATACTGTGATTTGGCACTGTATAAATAAATTGAATTAACTGAAATGGAATGTTTTTGTGGTCTTGGCTACATTTTGCATTCTCAGATGGCCTTCTTCAATCTGAATCTCTGCAGATGTTATCAGCTCAGGACCAGGAGGGGATATTTGGTGTCATAAACATGATCAGCAACTCTCCTGAATTTCTCCAGTTTTAAACTGATGAATCCCAATCTGCTCCTGTCAGTCAGAGATCCACTTCATTCCTCTTATTTACCAAGGGGCTAAGAAGGATGCCAATGCATCACATGGTTGTGGCAGATAGATGGGTGCAACAACAACATGATCACTGGTTTAAGACAAATCAGACATTCCTCGCTCACATTTCAGCTGAATTAACATCCAAGTCTGATGACATCAGCACCTCTGGATCTTCCAACTGTGTGACATACAGCTGATGTCAATCTCTGGAGTGTTTTTAATATACAATGAGCTGCAGGAAAATGATAAATGCATAGTTAATCTTTTAAGAAATTACAGTGACAACAGAAGGTGAAATATCACACTGTAGGCACTGTAGAGTCAAATCACATATTTGAATTAAATCAGCATTAATCAAATCAGCAAATCAGCATATCATTCATCAGATTTTAGCTTCACAAAGGTTTTACAGGTTTTATAGGCTCCACGTTTTGTCGCACTGAGCAAGATAAACAGCAGTTATTGATAACTATAGCAGTTTCTGATTGTGTTGACTTGTAAAATCATTATTTTCATAATTGCACCATCTATATTTACAAGTGTCATAATGTGTATAAATGTTTTAGTCATGCACTCATTTAAAAAAATGAATCATGTAATTGATACTGACATTTAAAAAGCAGCCAGCATGAGGGAACATTTTTTTCAATTGTCCTGGGGTTCAATACTAGGTGCATGTTTCAGGTGACCTGTTTCTGTCCTTGAACAAGACAACTCATCTGTACCATCCCAGTCCACTGACCTTCACTGGAGAAACAGCCTGCAATGGGGACTTGTTCAGGATAGGTCATGGGCTCTCACCTGCTTCACGCTGAAGTCTCTGGGGCCCGATTAGCCTCAGGGCCTCTAGGACTTGCTCGCTACTCGTACAGCCAATTAACTCCACTATAATTACTGTGAGATTGTTGTGGAGGTTGTAGCTTAATGTGCTCCTGCTGCCTACACAAACTGTTGCACAGCAGTCAAGGTTTTGGATACTTAAGGCCCCGTTATAGAGATATGAATTTTGGCATATAAATAAATGCACTTTTTGAAAATGACAAAAAAAAATACTATAGGGAAAGTTCTATTTCCGTGTGGATAAAGGACATTTCATACTGAATGTGTTCAGGGCATTAAATGTGCATCACTGTAAAACCTATTATTTTCAATGAGAAGCTAGCACAATGCTCTGCTGGGAGCGTGCAGGCCGCTGTAGTCAAAGTTCAATCAGCCCCAAAAAAACGGAAGACAACAGAGTGCAGAACTGTGTATACACTACAGTTTTCCGAAGAAAATCCTTTTAACTTTTTCTACCTCAAGATTAATTTGATTACTGTACATTTTGAAGTTAAAAATGTTTCTTACATTAGAAATCTTTGTTCATCTGTTATGGCCCCTTCACACATAACACAACATTGGGCGAAAGAAGCAGAAACCGGAAGAAAATCTGCGAACACAAAACAAAATGGGGAAATGCAAAACATTCCACCTGCTGTCAGGAGGGACACACGGTTGGACAGGCGCACACGATACCGTGGTGACAGTTTCGTGCACACTCGTGTTTGTGCGCATGGAAAGTCATGCACACAGCAAAAATTAAAAAAAAAAAACACCACAATTTATAATACTTAATTCCTGTTATAAAGAACAGACTTAGCCATCGCCTAGACCAGGGGTGGGCAATCATGTGTCATGAAGGGCCGAGACCCTGCAGGTTTTCCTTGCTACCAATCACCTCACCAGGTGATTTCATTAATGATCAGGTGTTTATGCTCAGGGGAGAAGCTAATCAGCAACACACCTTCAGAGGTAATTGGTTGCAAGGAAAATCTGCAGTGTCTCGGCACTCGTTGCCCACCCCTGGCCTAGACGTACACCAGGAAGTAATGAAATGATGTGGATTACTGTTCTCCCTTTTATGTTTTACATGAATTACCTGATGCACTCGTCTCATGAAGAGCCGAGCTCTCGCGTTGTGAACACATCAGCTGGCATGGCGTGTCCAGTGCGCAGTGGTCCACTGGTGACCAAGTTGCAAATGTGATATGTGTTTTAATTATTACAAATTGGTCAGCTGACAGGCGATATATGTTTTAATTTATTTCCACATCAGGACAGCAAGGTAACGTCCGCGCTTCAAGGTGAAGTTATGCGAGGTCATATTCTACAAGCCACTGCAGGTGTTCTCCAGCTGTGACTTGCAAGCACAGATATCTGAACAGCTGCAGTTCGCAGGGACACACCCACCTTTGTCTGCAGACCTCGTCAACTCACAGAAAAAAGGCTCACTCTCTATTCCTGTGTTCTGTGATTTTAAATTTATGTATGGATTATTATTTTTTGTCCTGCATCTGTCTGATCTCTGTTTTTAATTTAACGCCTTGTGTCCACGGTCAGGTGCAGCTGATAGTCGGTGGTCAGCTGACAGGCGCTGTATGTCCACAGCAAAGCGTATGAGCATGCAATCACACATGAATAACTTCACGTCTTTACCCTTATTTCTTTTATTTAATTTTTATTCTTTCTGTCTGTCATGTAAATGACAATTTACATGGTGGGAGTGACATCAGCCTGCCCAGCTGCCTTCACACCGTGCTGCACACTTAGGCACTGCCTACACTTGTGCATTTCGTGTTCACCAGCTAAGCTGAAGTACACAGCGGTCAGCTGTTCCAGCAGCGCACTGCACTGGACAGCAACCAGACTCTGTTACCCTCAGCCACAGCTGACAATGTTGGATTCATGGTGTGTGTGTGTGTGTGTGTGTGTGTGTGTTGCGGGGAGATGATGACACACTCTACAAGACATTTGTGTTGGGGGGGAGATGACGACCAGGAGAAAAGACAACATAAATAAATACAAATATTTATTATAAACACAAGAGGAGATGATGTGGCAGGGTGGTGGCCAAGTGGTTAGTGTGCTTGGTTTCTATGCAGAAGGTTCCTGGTTCAAACCAATTAATCCAATACGCTAATCCGATAAACTGCTAAAAAAAAAAATGGAACTTTATTACAGATAACCAATAACTTTTGCTCCTTGAGTGTAAGGTGTTGATAATGATGTAATTCTTTTGATGTTCGTGTTCATGCAATCATGAAAAAAATGTAATAGAAATTCTCAGAATTTCAGTGCAAGCGGTTTCATGCATCTGAAATCTGCGAGTCTTTAATTGTGATTTAATAATAGTGCAAGGTGCATGTTACTCTCAAACAAATCCTCAAGCCAAACGTGGGATTTGATGTGTCAACAAACCATTGCTGAAAGAGCTGACATGCTCCAAAATCTTTGTCAGGTTGACGTCAGAAACACGGCTGATTCGGTGTGCGTCATGCACACCAAAATGTGTCTGAAACAGAAGAACATGGAGCAGTGCTCCGAGAATGAGAATGAGATCTCATTGTCTCTGACTCATCCTGAGTACATCTGTGTGTAGGTGGGAGGCTGACCTGTGTGCGTGTGTGTGTGTAATTACAAGTGCTGTTGTGTATGTGGCATTTTGCATGCGTGACCATGAGCATGTGCTCACTGTAACCTTTGTTTACCATAAACACAGGAGACAGATGTCTTTGTTGTGGGATGTTCTGTTTAACTTCACTGTGCGTGGGCACAACAGGACGCCACAGTCATCCAAACACTTCACTGCATTTCCTTTATGTCTGTGCCTCATATGCCTGAATAAATATGAATAAAGCTAAATATATATATATATATATATATATATATATATATATATATATATATATATATACACACGAGGTATCTTATAAAACTAACCGGCAATTTTATAAAAAAAAAAAAAAAACTATATGGATTTGAATGACATGCGATTACACCAATCATGCTTGAACCCTCGTGCGCATGCGTGAGTTTTTTCACGCATGTCGGTGACGTCATTTCCCTGTGGGCAGGCCTTGAGTGAGATGTGGTCCCGCCCTCTCGGCTGAATTCCTTTGTTTCACACGCTGCTCCAGATGGCGCGCGTTGCTTTATCAAAATTTTTTCTGGACCTGTGAGGAATATCCGAGTGGATACTATTCGAGAAATTAAGCTGGTTTTCGGTGAAAAGTTTAACGGCTGATGAGAGATTATGGGGTGTTTCTGTCGCTGTAAGGACTTCCCACAGATCAGGATGTCGTGCAGCGCTTCCAGGCGCCATCGTCGGCCTGTTTCGACCTGAAAACATCCTAATTTAAGGCTTAATTCACCCAGGACGTCATGAGAGAACAGAGAAGGTTCAGAAGAGGCCGGCATGAGGACTTTATGCGGACATTCCACTGTTTAAGGACATTTTGTAATGAAAGACGTGCGCGCAAATTCGCCGAGTGATTTCCGTGACGACTCGGCGAATATGTGCGCCGCGACAGGAAAAACACCTCCGTGTTGAAAACCATTTGTAAAATTCAGGCGGCTTTTGATGACTTTCAACAAGTGAGTAACTGAGAAATTGTTTAACAGCTTGGGCATGTTCCAACTTGCCCGTTAAGGTTTCCAACGGATGTGTTTTTCCTGTCGCGACCCCCCGCGGTCGGGTCCGGCCCGACATGCGACTCTGCCCGCACGTTCTTTCATTACAAAATGTCCGTTAACAATGGAATGTCCGAATAAACTCCTCATGCCGACCTCTTCTGAAAGTTCTCTGTTCTCTGATGACTTACTGGGTCAACAGAGCCTGAAATGTGGACGTTTTCAACTTGAAACGGTGAGACGCTGCCGCCTCAAAGCGGTGAGATGCTGCCACCTCGAAGCCGTCAGTGCATGCATGCATTCGTGTTTAACTTCAATCACAGGCAAAGTGTGGAGAGCTGACATTTGCCGCTTGGTATATTTATGTATTTTGGGTCAAGGATGAACGCTGCGAAAAGGGAACATTGATAGGACTAATATTTTTGGAGAATCTACGGATATTAGCTAATATTGTTACTTACATTCTGGACTAACAGGCATTCTAGCAGTGGGCAGTAAATCATCTTTATATTAAAAGTGTGAGTGCATACGTGCATGATTTTCTTAGTAAGTTCAGTGTAAGTACATAATATATTTGTAAATATTTTAATAAAATAATAACAAAATAGAAGTAATAAGAAAATTAAATAATAACAATAATTTAACAACAGTTTTCTGACATATTTTGCACATTGCCGTCTTTTGAGTGACAGCCATCTTTTTGAATCCAGACCACCTCCACGAGTGAGGTCGGTCCACATCTAACAACTAAATCTTCTGAGGTCGATTGCCAGGGTGAAGGTGTCTGGAAATGTCCTTTTTCCCCTCATATATTTTGTTTTTATTATTATTATTTGTCTCAGTCATGTTCAGAGCTGACCTGTGTTGCAGTGACGTAGCTATTGAGAGATGTGCATGTGACTGTGAATCTGAACATCTGCTGCAGTCTTGCCAGATACAGCTGAGGATTTCCATTCCAAAGTCTTTTCAAAAACCACCTTCAACCTTCAAAATTCAATCAAAACCACCCAATCTGGCAACATTGCTCTGCTGCAACCAAGGGTTAAATAATCAATAACAGATTGCACCTCGATAAAACAACAATCAAGATATTATTGTGCACAATATGTCTCACATACTTGAGCAATATGGGTAATTGTATCAGGTGAAAAGGACCAGTGACACCTGACAGATGTACTGCTTTGCACCAGTTAGAAGATAAGATTCAAAGTCAGTCCAGAAAAACCCTAGTATTCTCCAGACAGACCTTGTACCTTGTCGTCATCTTAGGTTACTGGTCTCACAACTGCACAAAAGTGACATGCTGTACATGACAGAAAAAAAAATGGTCCTATTTTATTGATAGTTTGGCACTGGGCTTTACAATGGGAGTAGCTGGTGATCACCTTGTCAGGGCTCGTGGTAGGCTGGAACAGTAAGCAGTAGGAGACCAATGCAGACTCACAGGCATGGTTGGTTTAGATGAAGAAAAGGCTTTATCTTGAAACCAGGCATTGGGTTCCGTACACAGGTAGTCAGACATAGGAGCAGAGGTATTAGACATGGCGTCAAGGTATAAGGCAGGCAAAAACAAAGGCAGAGTCAATATACAGGCAGAGTTCAGGATACGGCAAGGCGGAGGTCGGAGCACAAAAGCAAGGTCAAAATACACAAAAGCACACTGGGTAAAAACGAGAGGCAAGAAAGTGAACGAAGTCAACAATTGGGCAGTGACTGGTGGAACTGTGAGGGTTTTAAAGAGGAGCAAACTAATCAGGTTGATGTAAAGCAGGTGTGTGGAAAGTTCTGGAAAGGGGTGTGGTGAAGTGAACAAAGAAGAGAGAAGAAAGGCAAGAGAGTGCGAGAGGGCAAAACAAAGCGGTGCAAAACAAGAGGAGTGAGTGACCAAAAAACTAACTGTGAGAAACATGACATGTTCAAAAATGATTGTGAGCAAAACAAAAGGGGAAAACCTAAGAACTACTGAAACAAATTAAAAAAAAGGGGAAAACTGGAAAACTAATGATTAAAACTAAAACTGGAATGGAACTGGTACAAGAAAAATGGTAAAACAAACTACTATCACACGTTTGAGGACAAGGAAGTTAAAATCTTAGCCAGAGAGAAGAAATGGTGTGAGAGAGGTGTCAAGGAAGCATTCTTTGTAAAACAGTTGAAACCCAGCCTTAACCAGGGGGCAGGTCTCAGACACGCTTTGTCCCCTGTTTACAATGGGGTACTCAGGTCAAAGCAGTTTCAGTCTTTTCTTCATGGTAATGAGTCATTCACGTCATCAGGAGAGTTGTCAAGGGAGCCAGCAGGGGAGGCTTCCATCCCATCATTAGGAGAGTGCACAATAGGTGCTAATTAGAGCTATTGTTTAGTCACTAGCCTATAGCAGTCGGCCTCTCGGTAGAACGGGTCTGGTTAGGTTAAAAACTCCAGCTTTTGTTGGCTTCTGGTTTATTCTTCTCTACAAGAGTCAAGACAGAAGTCAGACTACCAGAGCAAGAATTTTAGCTGAGGAAGCTTCTGTGATTTGAAGCGAAACGTCCTCACGTCAAGCAACCCAGTCCAGTCGAAGATTCAAGCTTCTCTACTAAGTAAAACAAACTACTGATTGAACAGAAGACAAAACAGGTGACAACTGAATAATGCAATAAACGATAAATGGAACGTAAACTGATAAGCAACATCAAAGATAAATAATAACAAAAATCTGTGACTAAGCATATACAATAATTGTGATAAACAGAACAAAACTAAGACTAAAGAAACCTAAAGAACCATGACTGAACAAATACAAAAACCAACTATAGAATCAATAAATGCGAAACAAAATGATAAGATAAAGAATGGAACCAGTGACTACCTAGAAATCAAAGCAAAGCAATAAACAGAACCAAACTGTGATTTACAAGAGAAAGTATAAACATATGAAAACAAAAACCAGAAAACCATATAGGACATAAATTCAAAACCCGGACCTAAACCCTGAGCCAGGGTCATGCATGACACACCTCAGTATTTCTTCTACATTCCTGTTGCTTAATGCTGATGAATTATACCTTTAGTTTTTTGTTTTTTTTTTCTGGCCGACTGATTCTGTTTTCTTTTTCTCTCATTCTGAGATGTGGCTGGATCAACATGCTGGATTGGATGATTTCTGTGGCGGACGCGGGATGTACAGTAGTGTTCAGAATAATAGTAGTGCTATGTGACTAAAAAGATTAATCCAGGTTTTGAGTATATTTCTTATTGTTACATGGGAAACAAGGTACCAGTAGATTCAATAATAGTAGTGTGGCATTCAGTCAGTGAGTTTGTCAATTTTCACTGACTGAATGCCACACTACTATTATTGTGAACACCCCCTTTTCTACTTTTTTATTTTTTTTTACTAATAACCCAATTTCATAGCCTTAAGAGTGTGCATATCATGAATGCTTGGTCTTGTTGGATTTGTGAGAATCTACTGAATCTACTGGTACCTTGTTTCCCATGTAACAATAAGAAATATACTCAAAACCTGGATTAATCTTTTTAGTCACATAGCACTACTATTATTCTGAACGCTACTGTACTCCACTGTAGGACCAGATCCAATGATTGGCTCGATGAACCCCTCCCCTCCTGACAGTGGACTGGATGCCTGCATGGACGCTTGTTAATTGTTGTGTTATGTTCTGTATTGTAAACTTTTTTGGTAACATGGCCTAAGCAGTGGGTCACCCTTTTGAGTCTGGTCTGCTTAAGGCTTCTTCCTCAATATCATCAGAGGTAGTTTTTCCTTACCACTGTCGCCTGACTCCACCAGGTGATTTCACTGATTAATATCACTTTGAGCAGATGGAATCAGTTAATCACTGAAATCACCTGGTGGAATCAGTGGCTGGAAAGAAAACCTGCACCCTCTTGGCCCTTTCTGGAACAAGTTGCCCACCCCTAATCTAGGGGTTGATAAGGTTTGACCTTACTAGTGTGAAGCACCTTTGAGGCAGCTTTGTTGTGATTTGGCACTCTATAAACTGCATTGAAATTAAAACTGAGTACGACAGGGCCCTTAATCTCTAAAGTGAACACTAAGAACCCAGTGTTCTGTGTCAAGGAGTTGGTCTTTTTTAGTTGTGAGTTTATTAAAACACTCACTGCTGTTGTCAAGAAACAAGGAGAGTGTTATTAGCTGCCTGCATACTTGCCAAAGTCATTGTATGCATGTGCATATGTAACGTGCAAATGTCTGAGTTCAAATGTCAGGTTTCTGCTTAGGATACAGTGGGGTTACTTAAAATCTTGGAGGGGTACTGGCCCATCAAGCCCCACCTCATGAATACTGATGTGCACCTGCATGGATTGATAATTAACTCTGTTGCCTTCAAGCTCACTCACCTCTTGCTCTCAGTTTTAATGAGTGAGTTGTGACCCACTTACCATCAGGTCAAGGCAGGTCTGAGGACTCTTCAGACTCCTAAAGCACAGGGGGTAAACCCTGAAGCGAGTAGGCTGAGGTGTTTCCCCACCATTTGGCAAATTAGAGGCAATCACTCAGTGCAGTTTTTCTGTCGGAGCTGGCAGGCAGGCATGTCTCAGCAGCTAATAAGCAGCTGTGCAGAAAAAAGCAAGTAACCACATCAAAACTCTAAAATAACAGAGGAAAGAAAATAATTTCTTCTCCTTTTCAAGGCAGTCTGTCAAATGAAGGCAGATCTGAACTGAGAAACACGTTTTTAGAACTTGTGTCATCTTGTCCTCAAAAAACCTTTTATTTCAGTGTTTCCTTTTTGCTTTTATTCTCTCTTTACTCTTATCTTACTGTAACACAAAATAAAATAAGTACGCACTGCAAAATGACTAACTGAAGTTCAAAAACACTTTAAAGCTGCAGTGTGTAGTATTTATGAGCGTTCGTGATCAGAACATAGCATTCATGTGTCGATGTGTTTTCATGAGCCTAGACTGAGCCCTTCATATCTACATAGGAGTGGGATCCTTCAAGGAGGCCACAGTGTTGCAGCACCACATTGATACAGTAGCCTAAAAGGGGCATATGCAGTGGGTGCTCCCTGATACACTGTCTACTGGGTGCTCATGCAGATTAACAAGTTAGAGAACCCACATTTTTGGGAAATGGAGGATCTTATCACTAGAGAAGCCAAGCATGAATCCTCATTACCAAGCAAAAACATGAAGGGAAACAAAACTGTGACCAACAACAGCATCCTGTGATCTGCAACCTCACCACTAGATTGCAGGAAATTCTACAAAGTGTAGCTTTAAGATGTCCACTTTTATCTCCATCAGTGAAATTGGCAGCGTTGTTTCTTTCTGTTCGCAGCAGTTTGGTACACAGAGCTTGGCACCATGATCACTTTGTGATTATTATTTTTTTTAAGGGTGTAACTATATATGTATTTGTATTGAACTGTTATGGTATGGAACGTTCGGTTTGGTACATGGCTGTGCATGGGTGAGTTCGCGTTGCGTGTGTTTCCATTCAGTGTTGCCAACTTGGCAACTTTCTCACTAAATATGGCGACTTTCCAAACCCTCTTGACGACTTATTTTCTCAAAAGCAACTAGCTACTTTTCCTGGCATTACTGGAGACTTTTCTGATGTTTGGCAACTAAAAGTGAAAGTCTCTGTTGTCACCAGGCGGCAGTGGATCTCTTCCGCTGCAGCAGCCTGTAAAGCGCTGAGTAGAGGGATAGCTATAATCCTCCTCACTTGGATTCGCTCAGCATACTGACCTTGTTTGCTGTGCTGTGATTAAATAGTCCCCAGACTTTGAGAAGCCCTGGCCTTGAGAAGTCATTTTATTTTAATAAGTGATGGCCAATTTTAATGGCAAAATAAACAAACCAAAAATCAAGTTTATTTGTGTTTCTAAACATTTTTAAGGTGGCTTTACTCACTTTTTTGCCTCTCCCACAATGTTTTTGTTTTCAAAACTTTATTTAAAAAGCTATATTAACAAACATTAAACAAACAGTTAGTAGAAAGAGATAGAAAATAAAATAAATTGTACAAAAGTAAAGGGGTGCGTTAACATTAATTCTCTTAACAAAAATTCCTTATAGAGTGTGACAGTTTTGGACAAGTTAATTTTTCTGGCAAAAAATATGAATGTTGAATAAAATTGAACAGGGCTTCATGCTGGAACCATTGTGCTGCTCTTTACTTGTGGAAAGGTTTTGATAAAAGCTCTTTACTCGGAATGTATTTTTTAATAATATTTCATGTTGTTTATTTGAGAACATTTTATTTAACTTATTACCAGGCAGCACTTTGCAATAATTTTATTTTCCTGTTTTTATGATGTTTAAATTGTTGGTTTAAACAACAAGCAAATTTAGGTTTTGTATTTTGTTCCCATACTGTACCGAAAATGAACCGAACCATAACCTCAAAACCGAGGTACGTACCGAACCGTGATTTTTGTGTATCGTTACATCCCTATTATTTTTATGTGCATCTTGAATTGTAGCCGTTTGGAAAATTATGCCTTTAAAGCCCCGGTCACATGGCACTAACGAAGGACACCGGAGCCAAAATGAAACAAGAAATCTGGACTTACATTGACTTTGGGAGACGTCATTTAACCGTCATCCAGCTTTGTTCTTGTTGCTGGCACTTCATCAGAATTTGTTGAAAAATGTAAACGAATCCCGACAACAACTTCAATTCGTCTCTATTCCATTTTGCTTTCTGTATTGACGGTTCCTAATCATTTGCGTAGTTCCCGTACTGTCAGCATTCCGTTTGATTGTCATCCAACTTCGTCTAACCTCCCAAGTCCAAGGTCTTGCACGAACATTGACAATATCTGAACAGATCAATAACTAAAGATCCGACGAGCTGAACGTGACACATCCATGTGTGGGATTAAAAGCAATGTTGTCATACAGAAACAATAGCGGCAAGAACGTTTTATCAACTACTGTAACTATTTACACACGTTTGCATGCCGTCTGTGGCTGGAGAGGCTGTGCGCACACACACAAATGGCTGTGCGCCACAGATGGCTGTGCGCACATTGTTTTTGTGAAGACAAACCTGTTGTCAAGACAACTCTCGCACCTGCAGGTGCTGTGGAGAGAGCACATTGGCTGCAGAAATGATCACAGGCTGGCACTCAGTCTAATACTAGTTGTCAAGAAACATCATCATTAATGTTTTCTTTTGATTTTGTTTAAAGCATCAATGCCGCCTTTCACTTCGTTTTTCTTTTGTTAGTTTCAGTTTTGTTTCGTTCGTTTATGCACTCTGGACTCGCAAGCTTTTCGGTGGTGGGAGAAGTGCCGGCTCATTCGTCCACTTTTTATCAACGATTTGTGACTTTGGGATTTTTTTCCTTCATTCAGTGATCGTCGTGTGCCGTGTGACCGGGCCTTAAGAAACAACTGCTATGTTGCATTCAAATGTTGGTGTGAATCTCCAACATCCAACTTTCCATAGTGATTGCTCAGAAATGTTTTACTTAAATCCTATTTTTTCAAATTGTCTTTTCAGTATTTATCTTCAAAAATCTTCACTATGTGCAGTTGTCGCAGAACGTTTGCACCGTGGAAGTGTAACAGTGGATAAAAAGAAGGAGTGTAACACTTTGGCCTTTTCCTGCCTGATCGTTTCCTTCTTTGATCAGCACCAGAATGGCTTTAATCACCAAGTACAAAGGCTGCATGTAGAAACAGATCTGGTTACTTGTTTCTGACAGAGTACATGATACAACACAGACACAGCTGGACAGAATGCAGTACTCCCAAGGACAGCAGATAAGACAAGATCTTAAGAAAACTATAAAAAAATATGAATGATTAGAAATTTTTTATCAAAGACTACCATATTGATTCAAATATAAGAAAACCACCCTTTTCAAATACAGATTTTTGGCAAAGGGTTTTCTCTACCACGTTTTGAAAAAAAGAGAAACTGCTACTGACGCTTTACATTTTACACTGGAGGGTTTGCAGCTTCCTCAGATGCCTGCTTGTGACCCCTCCTGCCAGGCTTAGACCGTCGTATGAGCCCACTCTTCTTACCGCCACTCATGCCAGTGGGGGTGATTGGTGAGGATGGTGGAAGAAGAGGAACGGAGGGTGCAAGTGGCTGCTTTGGCGCCTGGAACGCTGAGTCCAAAACGGAGGTCAGAAGAATGAAGAATTGTTGCCAGACAACTGAGGGAGAGCTGACTGAATACCCATAATTGTCGACAGAATGGTTGCGAGGAGAGCCTGAAGGGAGGTGGTGTCTGGAGGGGTAGTTGTGATTGCGGGCACAGTGGAAGGCTGACTAGAGGGGGTACCAGGAGTCGAGGAAAAAGTAATGAGTCTTTTGGGTTTGCGTAATACAGGAAGTCCATAGGATCCTCTGTGTAAGGAGGAATCCTTCTCTGAATGAAACGTGATTTGATGCGGCTAAGGTCAGGGTAAGCGCTTACAAGGTCAGGTTAGGAGCAAATGATGTCATCTACAGTGTACAATATCTTTTCCCTTTCTGTACTGCCTGAACTGTCAGTGAAATCTAGGTACAGATCTTGGATCTTAAAGAAAATTTCAGCAGTGTTGCGAGGTCAACCGCGTCTGTGTCATCTGCCGAGTCTAAATCACAGTCTCCCTCAGTGTCTGACTTGAAGCCTTCCTCAGAATCCCAACAGTAATAGTCAATCTCCGGTAGAGGGGGCTTTCAATCAATTTGATGGTAAAAACTCCTCCAGTCGCCTAAACCAGTCAGGGAGCCTCCCCTTACTAAACAAGGTGTCCAGATCATACAGGTCAGGGAACCAGTCAAAGCCCAAGAGTTGACCTCTACCAAATCCCATGCTTCATCCAAAAACATGGATTTCTTACCAGGGGTGTAACAGCTATTAGTTAAGCAAAAGGTTCAGTTGTGAAAAAAGGGATTTCAGGGCCACAATATCTGGGTTACTGGCTGCTGGGTTCATGTTTTTGGCCAGATTATTTTGTTGTGTGATCAGTTTCTGAATGAACCCAATATATGCAGACAGTAACCACACAGAAGTGCAGGGAAAACAAAGGTGATTCTATGTGGTAATATCAAGTATTGATGAATGACTTTTCTTGATGCAGTGCCATCTGAGGGACAGAGTTTATGGATCCAGTCCAACAAACAGAAGGAGTCTGACAAGCACAACAGGAGTTAGTGCAGCACTCAAACTAACGTAGGCAGTGGAAGGAAAGAAGCAACCGAGGTCAGACAAAAGGCAATCAGTACAAAGATGTATACCAAACCACCGGGATGTGTCAAAGAATAATCTTACAAAGCAATGGGCAGCAGTGTAATGCTAAAATAGTGATGTAAATGAACAGACAAGCGACAGAGCACCATCTGTGGGGGAGACCGAGTGACAAAGGCACGCCTACAAACACACACAGAAATGGACAAAGTAATGCACACCCTAAGGAACTTTGGGGGTGAGTAGAAAACAAATACATACCAAAATTAAATACAGAACTAAAAGGAGAACCACAAGGTAAAAAAAGAAATCCCCAAACCTAAGAACAAACAATTAACAACTAAGGTGGAACTCAAAAAAAGGCTAAAATGTGTAATCACAGAAAAGCAATATGACTAACAGAGAAAACACAGACAGGGTACAGATGACAATGACAACTAATACAAGGACAAAATACACAGATGGGACAGATCATAATCGAAAGAGGGCTGGAATACGTCTATCCTTGTCTGTCGGGAGGAGAGCACACTCACTTCACTTGCGGATGTACTAACATCTAAAGCAGACATGCCCCCCGCAAGATGTGCCCAGCATGGGCGCTGGCCACATCTTGCCCTTTGGTTGTCTCTGACTGGTTAGCATGTGAATACGTTTATACATCATGCATGAAATAAAATGATGGTGCTTTTATTTTGAAGGCATCGTTTATTCTCAGTTTACTTACGTACATGTGTGTGTGTATATGTGTGTATGTGTGTGCGCGTATGTGCATGCAACTTTACTGTTTCAGGGATTAAAGTTCTCCATCACTACGATGGATTTCCATCAATTGATCAATTGGGCTGCCAAAGGCGCCCAAAGTTAAACACGCCGCCCTAACACAAAATCAAGCTGGATGCAAGATATGCAATTGCCGCATCCCCGGGACATAACATCCGTGGGACACATGCGCTCTGCGTTCAAAACGTTCAAACATCAATTTTTTGAAGAACGTCTTTGTTTTGTTTTTCTCTTGGCTGCCATCAGCGGCTGTTCCTGTTCTGTGTCTTTTCCTTTGCAGGCGGAGGGGGGTGGGTTGTCAGCCTGTTGTGTGTTTGAGTGTAGATCTGTAAATTCCACATAGAGTGGTCACCAGCCTGCAGAAACTTGGAACCTAAAAGCCAACGTGTAGTGAACCATGTTTGTGTTTAATGACTGCGTCTTTAAGAAGGCAACAGCACTTATGTGCCTGAGCAAACTCTAGGTGGGCTGCCATGTGCCTTTAAGGAGTGGCTTCTGTCTGGCCACTCTACCATACAGGCCTCATTGATGAAAACACTTATAAGAGTGCACAAAGCCTAGTGTCTAGAAGACTGCTTTTAACTGGCTGCGTTTATGACTAATGGCCATGCACAGACACTAAGTCTTCTCACAGCTCCTTCTTTTCCCATTACTGCATCAAAATTAATAGTTATCACTTAAAAATGAGTCATCATAACACAGCATCACACTTATGTAAACTTTGGAATTAATCTCTGGCTCCATTATTGATGTTAGCAACTACATTCTATTCAAACTTGCACTGGGATGTTTTCCTCAAAGCTATGTAAATGCTGTTGGAAACACTCAGAAAGACAAGTACTTTGTTTTCGCCAGTCTCCTTAACTGTTTGTTGCAAATGTGAACTTTAAAACGAGCAATCCCCGGTGTATCATCGGTTGGTCACTAACAGTGTAAATCTAAGTTTTGGTGCGACATGAACTTTAATCAACTTGCAAAAATCTAAAAAAAAAAAAAAAAGTTTTTCACATTGCCATTGTGGGGTATTATGTGTAGAATTTTGAGGAGAAAAATAAATTTTATCCATTTTGGAATACGGCTGTATCAAAAAATGTGGAAAAAATGAAGTGCTGTGAATACTTTGCTGAATGCACTGTATTATGGTAACGCTGAATGACAGAAATTATTTTCACAAATTAATGTCAAATATATAGAGCCTTGGTTTTGCACTCTATGAATGCACATGCATTATTTATTTATTTATTTTTTTTTACTTTTGGAACACCTGCCACTGCAATTCTTCTGTCTGGATTAAGAGGCATTTAAAATGTGGCTTGCTCAGTTATGAACTTCCTTTTGTAAAGCTTAACTTCCGTTAAAGCACATTTGAAACAAAATAAACCATATACAGTCCATGTTGTGCTGCTTTATCACAGTGCGTTTGACTCAGCACCACCTGAGTAAAGTGTGTCATCCTGAATCTCACATAAAGTGAAGACACATTTACAGTGTCAGGCAGTGCCATGGGTGCAGGGAAAGCCAACCGTGTGCCAGCTTTCTACATACTGTTAGGACCTATCCATCTCACACAAACACACACGAACAATAAAAAAAAAAACACACTGAAATGTACTGTCTTTGTCATGTACACACATGTAGATTAACTGAGACAGGGCTGTGGTGATTGGACTCAACACGTGCAGCCGGTTAGTGGTCAGCTGTCAGCTATGAAAACTGGCACGAGTGCTGCAGTAGTTGTTGCAGGTTGGAGCAAACTCTTGGTGCTGTGTGGTTCACAGCTAAAAAGGCTGCAGGCAAATATGACACTTCTAACAGCATGGTTAGCTGTTCCAGTGGCAGGAGAGGAGCTCCTCCTATGGGTAGTCAGAGCTCAGGTTTTAGATGAGTGCAAAAGCTGGCACGCTGTCTTTGTGGTGATCGACTGCCTGTTTGGCTGCTAGACAGCCACAAGCTGTTCCATTGTCCAGTGAAGTCAGTAGCCTCTGGGTGTTTTGCAGTATTGCAAGCTAAGGTTTTGATTGCCAGGAATCAAACCTTGCTGTGTTGTCATCACGTAACCTGTTTTGTAACTGTTTTTGATAGTTTTCTGAGAACTTCTCATCATTGGCAAACTTTTGTTGCCGGTTTGTGGGACACTGACCATGAACTGTTTGGATACTTTTGCTCTTTTTATCATTGAAAGACTGCAGCTGCAATTCTGAGACAAAGAAAGCGTTTTCTTCCCAACAATGCAGCATCAGTTTTTGGGTCCTAAGCCATTTGAAAGAAAGGATCTTGTGCTTATTTTTAAACTCAAAATGACTGCAATATTGCCAGGAATCCAAAGTTGGAGTTTTAATGACTGGGACTAGGACTGTTACGACGGTCTTTCATCTTATGGAGGTTTTGTTCTTGTACTTGCAAGTGTCATAATTAGCTTTATGTTGTATAATTCTGTCATCCAATAATAAACCACTGAAAGTGTCACTAGGTAGAGGATCATCATGGTGTTGAAGGTGTAAAGGATGTAACTGATGGGTTAAGGTTACGGTTATGCATCAACCTTGATGTTGGGTAGTATAACTACCAATGAGTGCTGTACTGCTAGCCACTTGTATTTTGCGTAGGGTCCCATATCAAAAACAGACTTTTCTTTAATCCCTGGCCCAAGCAGAGGGTCACCCCTTTGAGTCTGGTCTGCTTAAGGTTTCTTCCTCAAATCAGATACAGGGAGTTTTTCCTTACCACTGTCACCTGTGTGCTTGTCAAGGGGTTGGTAAGGTTAGACCTTACTTGTGTGAAGCGACTTGAGGCAGCTTTGTTGTGATTTGGAGCTATTCACCCTATTGAGATATGCCATAACCCCTTGCACACCAGAGAGTTGCTGCACTCTAAAAGCATAGAGGATCCACATGACAATTGCAAATAACATTATACTACCAAAATGTATTTTTTTTATGCTTTTCATCACATTAATAAGAGACTGCATGCATGAGACCCTGAAAATTTGCTAAAACAAATATTCCAAATAATCCGTGTTTGCTACGTTTAACCTTTTAACCTAACGCAAACTGAATTTCAGACATTTTATATATATATATACTCAACAAAAATATAAACGCAACACTTTTGGTTTTGCTCCCATTTTGTATGAGATGAACTCACAGATCTAAAACTTTTTCCACATACACAATATCACCATTTCCCTCAAATATTGTTCACAAATCAGTCGAAATCTGTGATAGTGAGCACTTCTCCTTTGCTGGGATAATCCATCCCACCTCACAGGTGTGCCATATCAAGATGCTGATTAGACACCATGATTAGTGCACAGGTGTACCTTAGACTATAGACTAGACTAGAATATACAAAGAGTTTTATTTTGCGATGTTATTGTTATTGATTATTATTGATTGGAAAATCAACGGAGGAAAATGAGATGTGCTTAAGGTAGACAATAATAAACGTGAGCAAAACAAAAGGGGAAAAGACAAAAATGTGAGCAAAACAAAAGGGGAAAAGACTAGAAGATAGTGTCTAATTAAAGTGGAAAACCAGGAGATCAATAATAATAAACAAAACTGGAATGGAACTGACATTGAATAAAGTATAGAAATAAATACAATGACAATACAAAATAACTAAAACAGAGAATACAATAAATCACAAACAGAACCTACTCAGATATGAAACAAAGATAAATAATAAGCAAAACCTGAGACTAAAGCATAATGTAAAGAATGTGAAAAGCTAAACCAATACATACATGACTAATAAAATAAAAGATACCCAAGAATGAAACTAGTAACAGAAAGAAAAGCAATAAATAACTAAACCGAAAATGCAATACATGAAAGAACCAAGAATACAATAAAGAACCAAGAGCAAGAACACAGAATACATAAACATGAATAATCAGAAACAGACAAGAATGAAAATAATCAAGTAGCAAAAAAGTGAAAACAAAGTCAAGAATGGGCTAAACTGAAGGAAAAGAAAAGTGGACAAAGACAGAACCAAAACAGGACAGAAACATGACACAAACACCACACCAACAAAAAAGGAAAAAAGGCACAAAACAATAGACAGGTGCACCCAAACCCAGAACAGTGGGACTTAGAAGAGGAATTGGAAAATAAGATTGAGGAAAACAAGGAAAATGGACATAAAAGAACGCCCACACCTGATCAAATTAAAGGAGAACAAAAAGTTCAAAACTATCCTACAGAAAGCTAACCTGGGACTGGCTAGACTGGTCCTAGAAGGAGCCACATTGACTGATTTAAGCTGTGTAAATTATGGAGCGGCATGGTATACGAAATAAATTAGCCCCACATGATTTGAAGAGAAAAGGAACCCCAATTAAGAAAAAGATACTGTGCCACAATGGAAAAAGACATTACAACAAAGAATCAGCCGCCTGAGATTTCCCAAATAGCAGCATTTTTGGGAGGACAAAACCATAAAAGGAATCTCCTTAAAAAAGTCAGTCACATTAAAAGAAAATACAATGTTGAAGATAAACAACTGGGTGGGAGGCTGGTAGAACATCAAGCCTTAGTGAAAGGTTTTGGTGCACAAATTAGGAACAAAGACAGGAAAATACATGCAAAACAGATAAACAAGCAATTTGCAAAAAAACCTCAGGCTGGTGTACAGGAAGTTGGCAAATGACACAATAGAAGTACAACAGCCATCCGAGAGAGAAGAAGTTGAAAAATTATGGAGACCACTCTTTGAAGACCCAAAACACCACCAGGAGGCAGAGTGGATTGAAATAATAAAACAGAAAAACAAAGACAAACAGAAAATGCCAGCAACTGTAATCACCGAAGAGGAGACCAGAAAGAAAATGAGTGAATACAGTAAGTTCAAGGCACCTGGCATTGAAAAAAATCCAAAATTTTTGGTTGAAAAGGCTGACAGCATTGCACCACCACTATGCTGTGGCTTTCACAAAAATACTGAATGGTGAAGAGGACACACCAGACTGGCTGGGAACACAAGCCTGCGACCAAAGACCAAGGAAACACAGCTACCCAACAAGTACAAACCCATCTGCTGCCTAACAACAACATACAAATGGCTGACAGGAATCATAGCTGATGCCATTTATGAACATCTTGACACTGGTGGCTACCTGGAAAATGAACAGAAAGGTTGTTTCAGAAAAAGATTAGGAGCAAAAGACCAGTTACTGATAAACAAAGCTATCTTGGAGGACTGCAAAAAAGGAGAAGAAACCTTAGCATGGCTTGGATTGATTACAAAAAGGCATTTGACAGCATGCCACACTCCTGGATAATGAGGTGCTTAGAACTCTACAACATCAATGAGGAAATAAGATCTTTCCTGAGGGCTCAAATGAACAAGTGGAACACCAACATCACCCTAAACCACACAGAGGGACAAATAATAATCCCAGACATAGGAGTTCAGAGAGGAATGTTCCAGGGAGACAACCTCTCGTCACTTTTATTCTGCTTAAGCATAGACCCGCTTAGCATGATCCCACAGGAGCATGACATCGGATATGACTTAAGTAGAGGCAGAAGAAGGAAAAATCAAAAACTTGTGAACCATCTGCTTGATGATTTAAAAATCTATGCCAACACAAAAAAGGGACTCAGTCGACTCACAGAAGCAGTCCATAAGTTCTTCAAAGACAAAAAAGGTAAAAAGAGAAAAACAGAAAATATAGAGTTGGATGAAGGGAGTTACATTGAAGATTTGGCTAAGACTCCACATACAAATACTTGGGAATTGAAGAAAATGCTGCAATAGAGCATAAGAAAATGAGAAAGAAAACAACACAAGAATACCTAAACCTCTTTAAAAAGATCTGCAAAACAGAGTTGACACCAAAGAACAAGATCACAGCCATAAACCAGTTTGCAATATCAGTGGTGACCTATGGGTTTGGCGTATTAGACTGGCCACAGCATGAACGTAATAAGTTGTACACGAAATCCAGGAAGATGCTCACCCTCCACAACGTCAAATACAGAAATCAGTGCATGGACAGAATATATCTCCCTCGCAGAGAAGGTGGTCTGGGTCTCACTGAAATCAGGCCTACAGAGCATCGATAATAAGTATTGGACAGTACTTAAAGAGATCTGAAGAAGTCATGAAAAACTTTGCACAACATCACGAGAAGACCTTATCCAAACAGACCTCAGTCATCAAATTGGCAAAAAACTTTGGCGGAGAACTCTTACAAGAGAGAGAAAGCAAAAACCTGACGCCTGCAACAAAACTCGCAAGACAGACCAGAGAACAATACAACAAAAGAGAATGAAAACAACGGGTAGACAGATGGAAAAAGCACAAAAGGGCTGGGCTATTCCAAGAAGAACTCGAAAAGGAATACATTGACAAACATGGATCAATGCAATGGCTGAAAAATGGGGAACTTGGTTTTGATTGAGAAAGAATTCTATTTGGAGCACAAGATCAGGGACTTCTAACAAATACCAAATCCATCTGTCTTATCTGCAATGCAAATGTGGCTTAACTGAAGAAAGAGAATTTTGAACGGCATTTCAAAATGAGCCACTATAAATAACTTCCCAACTAAATAACCTCTGCATGCCCGTAAAGTCCAAGAACTGAAAAGTCGGCTAACAACAAAACGGTCCATAAATATGGATGGATGTGGCAAACAACACTGCGTGTTCTGTTCTGGCCAGGAATCTGCAGAAGCTTTTATTCTGTGCAGGTGGAGGAGACGTGCAGACAGAAAAGGCTAGTTGCACCACTGATGTGTAAATTAGGATTTAGTGCACTCCTATTTGAATCACCCTCATCTACACCAATTTATTTCATATTAGAAACATCTACTCACATGGTGTAAATTAAACCTTAATATCCCCCTATGTGCACTATGATGACATAAATAATGATTTGGTAGTTCTCTATTTACACCATTGAGGTGTAAATAAGGATTTAGTACACTTCCATTTGCACCACCCTCATCTACACAAATTTAATGTATAGAAACATTTACTATTGTGGTGCCAATTAAACTTTAATATCCCCATATTTGCACCATGATTGTGTAAATAAAGATTTGGTAGTTCTCCATTTGCACCACTGCAGTGTAAGTAAGGATTTAGTTTTACCATATTTGCACTACCTGTGGTGTAAATAGCCAGTCCGCATGTAGACACAGATCTGTTGCTGCACACAGAGGAAAATTTCTGGAACGGTTTCCTGAATTGTTTCCCAAAATTAAAGAATTTGTGAAATGTTCAAACCATGCTGATTATGCACAGCTAGAAGACAGTCGGTGGCTCTTGGATTTAACATTTCTCACGATCTGACTGACAAGCTCAAGGATAAACCCATCATCAACATGATCAGCTCAGTGAACATGTTTAAAAGCAAGTTACACCTGCTGTCAAGCAGGTTGCAACAGTGTGATCTGCAGAACTTTCCACACATAGACACAAAACTTAAGCATCAGGACAAAGACTGCAGAGTTTAAGAGTGCATGCTATGATGATCATGTGCAGAGTATGTTGTCAGAATTTGACAGACGCTTTACTGACTTTGCATCCATTGAGCCTGTTGTCAGTTTTCTCTGTTTTCCATTTGAGGAAAATATAGATGTGGATTGTATAACATCCAATTGGCATCACTCTTCAATCAGGATATCTGCACTATTGAGAATGAGATCCTCACACCCAAAGCAACACCTGAGATGAATGTCCAATTCTGGAATCTAATACAGAAAGAGAAGTACCCCAACCTCAGACAAACTGAAAAGAATTTGCCTGCGCTTTTTGGATCAACATTTTTCACACATGAAAATCATCAAGTTAAAACACAGATCCACCATGACTGATGACCACCTGCTTACGCCTGGCACTCAGCTCCTACCACTACCAACCTCACAACTAAATTCTACACTCTGTAGCTTTAAGTATGATATTATAAATTGAGTGTCAAACTAAATTTATTGATACTCATTGGTGGTGTTTTTTAAACTAATCCTTGCGATATTCATTCCCATCCAGACACACTATGTATCTATATAACAGACTGTTTCACCTCCAGTGTGCAGGGAACAAGAATGATTATTTATCATAATATTAAATATAAAATTCCTTCTCTGCATGGTCAGCAGTTCTGTTCAGCTTTTTAAATGACCTGAGAAGTGTTTCTCCATTAATGGGACAAATGCCAAACCTATCCCAACCCTGAGGTACACACACAGAAATCAGGAGGACACCTGATATAACGAACACGGAGGCACGTTGAGCAGAAAATAAAGGTGAGGTGGGGGAAAAAAAATGCATTTTTCTCATTATTTTGAATTGCTGTTATTTCATTGTGAAAACCAAAAAAGATAGCAGCAACTGTGGTTTCACCTCCCACTGCTTGTTTACTGTGATGAGAGCACAGAGAGGACAACTAATACATCAGCTACAGCTCAGTGGAAGGAAAGAAAAAAACACGGCATACAAACCTACAAATTAAAAAAAAGTGAGTAAACTTTGTTATTGTGCATGACTTTCAACTCATACATGGAGTAGAAACTCCCTCAACACACATACAGAGACCAGTGGTGGGCACACTTCCGATAATCTGATAACAGATAACTCTCAAAGATAATGTTTTCTTTATCAGATTATCTTTTTAGATAACTTAATAAACCATTATCAGACCAATTATCTTCAATTAATCTTTGTCCAATAACTTTTAAACCGATAAACAAAACAAAGCTGAATAGTGACAAGCATTTTTAAAATTAATTTAGCACTCACCTGTTAAAAGCTGTGTAACAAACACACAGCCATAACCTTTGCAAATAGAAGAAAACCACTTCTATAAAAAACATCTTAACTATGTGCAGACAAAAGAAAAACAGCTAAATATTAATAAAAAAAAAACATTTCCTTTAACACCATACCAAAAGGCTGCCGATATCACCTAAGTCATCCAGAGGCATACATTTTTAACTTATGGTTCAAATTTTAACCAAACAAATTTTGGACAAGTTATTTAAAATTACTGTCATGTCTGAGTTTTATTAAGTGAAAATATCAGATATATGTTTTAGTTTTAAAGTAATGTGCTAATTTTTAAGGTTTTGTGAGCACATCCTGTGACCCGTAATGCATTTTGGGTAGGATGATGTAATCTCAGTACATCACGACAGGACAAATGCATTTCAGACACTCTGTTCAGGCTCCACAGACAACAGCATTAAACTCTAGTGCCTAAAACTCTCTTGAATATATTCTGTGCGTTTATACAACCCCTGGCAAAAATTATGGAATCACTGGCCTCGGAGGATGTTCATTCAGTTGTTTCATTTTGTAGAAAAAAAGCAGATCACAGACATGACACAAAACTAAAGTCATTTCAAATGGCAACTTTCTGGCTTTAAGAAACACTATAAGAAATTAGGAAAAAAATTGTGGCAGTCAGTAACGGTTACTTTTTTAGACCAAGCAGAGGGAAAAAAATATGGAATCACTCAATTCTGAGGAAAAAATTATGGAATCATGAAAAACAAAAGAACGCTCCAACACATCACTAGTATTTTGTTGCACCACCTCTGGCTTTTATAACAGCTTGCAGTCTCTGAGGCATGGACTTAATGAGTGACAAACTACTCTACATCAATCTGGCTCCAACTTTCTCTGATTGCTGTTGCCAGATCAGCTTTGCAGGTTGGAGCCTTGTCATGGACCATTTTCTTCAACTTCCACCAAAGATTTTCAATTGGATTAAGATCCGGACTATTTGTAGGCCATGACATTGAGCCTATGTGTCTTTTTGCAAGGAATGTTTTCACAGTTTCTGCTCTATGGCAAGATGCATTATCATCTTGAAAAATGATTTCATCATCCCCAAACATCCTTTCAATTGATGGGATAAGAAAAGTGTCCAAAATATCAATGTAAACTTGTGCATTTATTGATGATGTAATGACAGCCATCTCCCCAGTGCCTTTACCTGACTTGCAGCCCCATATCATCAATGACTGTGGAAATGTACATGTTCTCTTCAGTCATCTTTATAAATCTCATTGGAACGGCACCAAACAAAAGTTCCAGCATCATCACCTTGGCCAATGCAGATTCGAGATTCATCACTGAATATGACTTTCATCCAGTCATCCACAGTCCACGATTGCTTTTCCTTAGCCCATTGTAACCTTGTTTTTTTCTGTTTAGGTGTTAATGATGGCTTTCGTTTAGCTTTTCTGTATGTAAATCCCATTTCCTTTAGGCAGTTTCTTACAGTTCGGTCACAGATGTTGACTCCAGTTTCCTCCCATTCGTTCCTCATTTGTTTTGTTGTGCATTTTCGATTTTTGAGACATATCGCTTTAAGTTTTCTGTCTTGACGCTTTGATGTCTTCCTTGGTCTACCAGTATGTTTGCCTTTAACAACCTTCCCATGTTGTTTGTATTTGGTCCAGAGTTTTGACACAGCTGACTGTGAACAACCAACATCTTTTGCAACATTGCGTGATGATTTACCCTCTTTTAAGAGTTTGATAATCCTCTCCTTTGTTTCAACTGACATCTCTCGTGTTGGAGCCATGATTCATGTCAGTCCACTTGGTGCAACAGCTCTCCAAAGTGTGATCACTCCTTTTTAGATGCAGACTAATGAGCAGATCTGATTTGATGCAGGTGTTAGTTTTGGGGATGAAAATTTACAGGGTGATTCCATAATTTTTTCCTCAGAATTGAGTGATTCCATATTTTTTTCCCTCTGCTTGGTCTAAAAAAGTAATCGTTACTGACTGCCACAATTTTTTTTCTTGATTTCTTATAGTGTTTCTTAAAGCCAGAAAGTTGCCATTTGAAATGACTTGTGTCATGTCTGTGATCTGCTTTTTTTCTACAAAATTAAACAACTGAATGAACATCCTCCGAGGCCGGTGATTCCATAATTTTTGCCAGGGGTTGTAGATGTTGGTTTTATTTGCATTTGTTAAATTCCACGCATTTTAAATGTAGCAGACAGGGATTACTGTATGTGGAATTTTGTTTTCAAGGCCTCTACTGCCATCTACTGGTCAGTAGTGTTCACTAAGTGTGTGGGAACCAGTAGATAGCAGTGTTCTATTTATTTTGACTCCGGTTATGTCAGATGATTGTCAAATCAACTTTTTGGCTTTGCAAATGGCTTTTTTTGTGTGCAATGAATGTATACATTATACAAGTTTCACTTTTTTAATGGAATTACAACCTTATTTCTTTTTCAAATTCTCCCATTTTTTGCATCCAGCCTTATTTCCTTTAGAAATTTCCTTGACAAATAATATCAGTCTATTAGGACGTCAGGTTATGTGTTACACATATACATGTGTGTGTATATATTTTCCAACTTATTCCCATTGATGAAACTTTTCATTTTCTGCCTGAAAGCTTATTAGATGAGTGTGTTCAGGGCTCTGTTTGTTTACAAAATACACACACGTTACAGACCTACAGCAGGGATTGATATTATCCAAAGATTTATGAACATACAAATTAACATGCTTACACTTTATCATGATTTTCTCCGTTGTGAGATATAAAAGTGTCTTATCGTAGTGTTTGTGTGTATGTGCATTATAACGCAGCGCACGAGCGACGTTACGATATTCTTCAGAACAACAACATACGCAACATGCATCCAGCAGCAGACACGCTGCTATCATAGACAACTGCCTGTAAAGTTTTTTGGCAAGTTATAACTTTCTAAACAGCGTAATTTGTAATGAAAGCCGCTTCATTTGTGCGGCTCTTTCGGCACCATGTTTGTTTTTTCAGAGACAGCAGTAAGCTCCTCCTACCCCTCCAAACGGAGGGATTTGTAGCCCTTCACCTTCCCCTCCGCCTCACTCCAAAAAGAGGCACTTTTACCCAGAATCCTTTGCGATCTGTCTGTTTGTTACAAACCTCAGAATTAGTGCATTACTCAACATTAAAAGATATATGTTATATTTTAACTTAATTGACATTAATGGAGTTATTCTATCGGTATTAATGTTATTTATAATCAAAACCATAAGTCAGCATGACTTTATTTTTCAAGACCTGCGCCTGACCGGAGTGTTATATTTGGTAGAGAGTTAGCTTTATTGTTGCTTTTGGGGTTTTTTTTTTTTTTTTTTTTTTTTTTTTTTTTTTTTTTTTTTTTTTGGAGTACTTCTGTATTGGGAGCTTTGTAGTAAACAAGAGCTTCCAGTAGTGGCAAAATGTAGAAAAAAAAAGTGTGGTCTCATTGTTGGGGTCTGTTTTTATTTTTAGTGTTATTGTAAGCTATTAAATTTGTTCTACTACTAGTTGTCTTCTGATACATTTTTGGGTGGTTTATTGTTTTATCTTCATTGAAGATAACTTTTCAGTTATCTGATTATCTGTTATCAAAGTTAATTTTTTGGTTATCTGTGCCCACCACTGACAGAGACATAGAACACACACAAACACATACAAAAACACACAAGTATTCCTGACTATTTGATTTAGCTTTGTACGTAGTTTCCAATCTGGGATCTGAGGTGGGCGGTCACCAAAAGATCCCAGGAGGTGTGAGATTTTGTCTGCTTTGAGGCTGTCAAAATTAAAAGTGAACATGTTAATTATGTCATAATAAAACACTTACTGGACAACCAAAGCAAATTAAGAAGAATTTTTTTTTTTCTTTTGCATGAACCAAAGATAAAAGAATAGGGAAACTTAAAATTAGAAAAGGTTGGGAACCACCGATTTTGGAAACATAATTAATAATTCATCGTATAAAGTAGTTTTGTATGTAGTCTTGTCAGTTGTAGAAGATCACAGACATAACACAGCTGGAGAATGGAATATGTGTGTGTGTGTGTGTGTGTGTGTGTGTGTGTGTGTGTGTGTGTGTGTGTGTGTGTGTGTGTGTGTGTGTGTGTGTGTGTGTGTGTGTGTGTGTGTGTGTGTGTGTGTGTGTGTGTGTGGAAGTGGGGGTGGGCTGTCATTTCATTATTCCCATTTCCCACAATGCTACAATTCTGTGTAATTCTGTGACAAAAAGTTCTGCCACTTTATCCTCAACTAAATCCCAACCTTTCCTCTGTATTTAATGCATATAGGCTCCAAATGGATCTGAATTAAATGGTTAAGACCTTGAGACTGAACTTTCAGTGTACCTCGAGGCTAAAGGTCATGTAACCACTGGTTTATCAAAACCAGTCCCTTTAAATATTGTTTTTAAATGAGTCTCTTTTTCAAAGTCACCCAGAATCAAGGGTCATGTGACCAATAGTGAGGTGCTATATGGCTTCATAATAATGTCTAATAGTTGCCACAAGTGTATTGAGAACTAAATCCTCAAAATAGACATTCTGAATGAATTTGGCCTTTCAGGTGGTGTCATCCAAGGTCAAAGGCCATGTGCCAAACAAAATATATATGACTTTATATTAGTGTTTAATAGCAAACGCCTCTTCACACATAGCACCAATGAGGCCAAATGGCGCACGAAGGAGCAACATTTGTGAAAAATCAAGCTGTATTTTTATAGGAGAATGGCATGACCCATCAATTTCTAAATTACCAAAGGAAACTGTACACAAATAAAAAGTAGTGATCTAATAGTTCTAACAGTGGCACAGATATGACATTTCAAATATTGCACCAATGTCGATTGTCGCTGGTAGATTTTCAATGTTTGGTGACCTTGAGCCACCTCTAAATAATTTCTGATTGGCAAACAATTTTACATGTGAGAATGACTCACCAAAAGGAAACTTTTTGGTTGGTGAGACTTGAAATTTTTTAAAGTTGGCATTTTTTGGGACACCCTACTGTTCATCTACAATGATCTCCAATGCTGTAAAATGGACAAAAAACCAGAGACATGTGGAAGAAAATGGAAAACAACCATCAAAATGGATAGAAGAATAACCAGAATGGCAAAGGCTCACCCATTGATCAGCTCCAGGATGATCAAAGACAGTCTGGAGTTACCTGTAAGTGCTGTGACAGTTAGGAGACGCCTGTGTGAAGCTAATTTATTTGCAAGAATCCCCCGCAAAGTCCCTCTGTTAAATAAAAGACATGTGCAGAAGAGGTTACAATTTGCCAAAGAACACATCAACTGGCCTAAAGAGAAATTGAGGAATATTTTGTGGACTGATGAGAGTAAAATTGTTCTTTTGGGGTCCAAGGGCCGCAGACAGTTTGTGAGATGACCCCCCAACTCTGAATTTAAGCCACAGTTCACAGTGAAAACAGTGAAGCATGGTGGTGCAAGCATCATGATACGGGCATGTCTCTCCTACTATGGTGTTGGGCTTATATATCGCATACCAGGTATCATGGATCAGTTTGGATATGTCAAAATACTTGAAGAGGTCATGTTGCCTTAAGCTGAAGAGGACATGCCCTTGAAATGGGTGTTTCAACAAGACAGTGACTCCAAGCACACTAGTAAACGAGCAAAATCTTGGTTCCAAACCAACAAAATTAATGCCTCGCAGATGTGAAGAAATCTTGAAAAACTGTGGTTATACAACTAAATACTAGTTTAGTGATTCACAGGATTGCTAAAAAAAAAAAAGCAGTTTGAACATAATAGTTCTGAGTATGTGGCATCAACAGCAGATGCTACTGTTATTGTGAACGCCCCCTTTTCTACTTTTTTTTACTAATAGCCCAATTTCATAGCCTTAGGAGTGTGCATATCATGAATGCTTGGTCTTGTTGGATTTGTGAGAATCTACTGAATCTACTGGTACCTTGTTTCCCATGTAACAATAAGAAATATACTCAAAACCTGGATTAATCTTTTTAGTCACATAGCACTACTATTATTCTGAACACTACTGTATATGTTTAGGAAAACATGAAGATACATAATAGGAACTTAAGGAAGAGCTATAATTGTTTTAAGTGGTTATGTTCAGGTTTAGACCCTCATTTTGGACACGTGCTGTAATTCTCTGACACATCAGTGTCGAGGTCCCGAACAATTTGGGAAGGTCAAGGATGCCCATGTTTCATCTGGTAACAACAGAGAAGCAATAACTTTCAAGAGGCGGGGATGAATCAGTTGTCTGCCTGGGAGGTTGCCATCCATGATCAAGGTAGTTCCATAATGTGATGCATGCTGTGACATGCATCACAAGCACATGCTCTCAGACCTGAGCACTGAAGTTGACCTGGCTTGGCCGGAGGTGTAACCTTAGTTTAGTGCATTAAAAATCAATGCAGTAAGCTTTGAATCAATAAGTTGTTGGACTGCATACACCATGCGCGAACACACGTGCATCCACGCTGCTCTGAAGGCACCCTTATGAATGATGGATTGCCTGGCGGTTAAACAAGAGGAAACGCTGAATATTCATATCACCGTTTGCCGCGGACCTCCTCTAGCTACTTCAGACAGCAGTCATATGGTGAAGGTCGGAAGAACGCTGACTCATGCTAAAATGACCACTCATCCTCCCAAGCATCTACCCCCACCCCTTCTATTTCCTCATCATGTGACACATCCCATCTGTACCTGAGCCCCACAAACACGCACACACGCACGCATGCACACACACAGGAAATTCCACTCAAGCCTGTATTCATGTGCTAACACGTGTAAAAGAAACACAACAGCAGGACAGATGCACAACCTCAGTCCTGTGAAAGCAAGTAGACAACCTGAAACACAAGAATACTTTTAAAAAGTCTAAATATGCAGCAATGTTTATGTAAGACATTATTAAGAGGCAACAAATGAGAAACACAGATTCTGGGAGGAATATTCAAATCCAAACCAAGTAAAAGTAACATGCACATCATCAAACGCACTAACAAATGTCAAATCCTGACAGCTGCTTCATCACTCCTTCCAGATTGGGTAAACCAGTTTGGCAAATCTTGCCCATAATATAATCAGAAAATTCAGAGAATCTGGCGAACTGAAGTTACATCATACATCAAGCAAGAATGGGAAAGAATTCCACCAACAAAGGTTCAACAGTTTGTGTCCTCAGTTCCCAAACGCTTACTGAGTGTCGTTAGAAGGAAAGGTGATGTAACACAGTGGTAAACATATCACTGTCCCAGCTTTTTTGAAACATGTTGCAGGCATCCAAAATGAGCAAATATTTGCACAAAAACAAAAAAAGTTTATCAGTTTGAAGAGGATTTGCAAATCATTGTATTCTGTTTTTAATTTACATTTTGCACAACATCCCAACTTCATTGGAATTGGGGTTGTAATGGACCTAAACAAATTTTGATATAGTGCCAAGATGAACGCGCCCCCTGAATGCCACAATTCAAGGTAGCCAGCCAACACCCACCAAATCTGACATTTTTGTGGAAACACGTTTGTTTATGAATCATTGGTACAGGAAATCATTATTTTTAAGGGCCCCTTCACACATTGTGTGAATATGTACAACTCGGCAACTCCCATCAAAACAGCTCATATGAGCATACCATGATTCATCGCGCTGACGCGCAGGCGTGCACAATGCTAGTGCGACGGTTCATTCACGCAGGAACACAGTGCTAGCAGCAGTGAGATGTGTAACCACATCGTGCAAAATTTAAAAATACATGTTGCAATGGTTTCGTGCACATGGGAACACAGTGCGAGCAGGTGCGCGATGTGAAAACAAAAAAAAATAAATAAATACATCACCCACAGGATTCAAACCCGCGCTTTCCAAAAGCTCTGGTTACCAGTCAGAAGCTTTACCACTAAGCTACCATCGCTGGCCTGTGAAAGGTGCAGGAAACTGCCTGATATCAGGAAGGACGTGGACGTATTTAAGAAAAAATAAAACCACATACCATATAAACACATTGCACTATATTGAATCTTATCCAGCAGGCAATACAAACATGATCCGTCTGTTCCTCTGTAGATGGCCCACAGTCACAGATGTACAGTCATGAAATGACATGTATGAAAAGCAGTTCACTCGTCTCATCTTGTCCACATCTGCTGGAGCATGTCCATCCAGCCCGCCTGCGTGTCCTGCCTGACATTTGTATCTTGTGGGTGGTGCCCTGCAGGAGTGACACTGCATCTTGTGGAACAGAGCTCACGTGGGTGACGTGACAGTCAGATTGCTCGCTGTGTGTTATGGTCTGACGGTCCACTGTTTCAACCTGGGGGCAGCCTGTCAACAGGCTGCAGCTTGCATGTGTGTGCTCGAGGCAGCTCATCACCACAGTGATATATGTTTTTATTTATGTCCACGTGATGACAGCAAGCAGACCCATGTGCGTCACAGCGGACAGTTGTTTGTCCATGTCCATCCGAACACAGTACATGTTGTCCAGCTAGGATATCCAGAATCCAGATCTCCACAGCAGCTTCTGTCGGTGTCCACACCTCCTGTCAGTTCAGTGCACATACCAAAGCTACACTCGTGGGGCGCATAGGCAAATTTCATTGCCAGCACGACAGTGACTGTCTGCTAACTGTTGTGTTAATAGTGCGAATGGCCACACATTTTCTAAGTGCCATGCGAGTGGAGTTAGATGTGCATGCGTGTCACCTGGAATTTGGCCGACACCTGCCGCAAGAGGGTTCAAAGGGCTGGCACAGCACACACTTTGTCTTTCAACTGCTGGTGCACGCAAATAGTTGTAGCAACAGGTGTACGAAGCGTTGGATGCAGCCACGATTCCACGTTTTGCATACAATTCCTGTTTCATGTGCACTTTATGCGCAACTCGACCAAATTTGCACTATGTGTTAAGAGTTAAGGAACACAGAAATTCCTTTTCTGAAACAGTCCCTGAAAGGGCAATCCTGGGGCAGCCGGAACTCACATACCAAGTTTGGTGAAAATCGGCCAAAGCACCTGGGAGGAGTGGGGGAGCAGACAAACGGTGCTCAGTGTATAATATGAATTCCAGTGAGCCTACTGTGTGTGTGTGTGTGTGTGAGCAAGTTTAAGCTTAGCTTGTTCAACTGCCCCACTGCTACAAAATACGTATTAAACAGGAGCTTCCAGCAGTGGGCGGGGCACACAAACACAAAAGTGCTGACTCATTGTTTGGGTTTGTGGTCGCTAACAGACGCTACCAGAAGCGTGGTGTTAAAACTCAAAATCAGCTTGTTAATAGTTGCAAGTGTACCGGAGACAATACTTAAAGCTATCGGTTATCGGTTAGCTGTAGCTTCAGATAATTTTTTGGGTGGTTTATCGGTTTAGCTTCAGAAAGGATAACTTAGCAGTCAGCTGATTATCTGTTATCGAAGCTAAGTTTTTGGTTAGCTGTGCCCACCACTGGCTGTGTGGACATTCAGCAAGAAACTGCCTTTTCCTGCTTTATTTTCTCAACTTGTGACAATATCTAGGCTCAGATGGGTTATTGTAACCTGAAGAATTTACAAAGAAATCTCATCAAACCCAAGCGGTCGACCACTCACATTCAAAGCCAGAAAAGGCTAAAAACATACAGTTGGAACAGGATTGATGAAGGATGACTTTCTTCCCTGGCAGTGATCTCACTGAGATAGAGAGACTTTAAAACTGAAGGAAGATAAGGAAACATCTACAAACAAGTCATTAATATTTTTGTTCAGAAGGAGCGGCACATGGACTTCATTTATATGTAAAGGTAAGACCATAATAATGTTTTTTTTTTAATTAAATGTGCTTTTTGTGTGCTATGTTTGTATGCGTAAAGAATGCTGATATGAGATTTTAAACATAACCCATTAACTGCTGCCAATCAAATGGTGAATAAGCTACTCTGTGGGGTGCATGTGTTTGTAAATCTGATTGTGATGAAATCAGTGCCTCACCAGCCATCAAACTCACCGCATGTCACTGGACGGCAGATATCAAAAACTGCAAAGAACAACAGATTCTGTTCATTAGTTTTCTTGTGCAGCTGCTTCATTCACCATCTGTTGTTTCTCTATACCAATTATTTCATCCTAGTGCTGGATGGCTTGTCACAATGATGGACAAGTCTTCATGTGGACTGAATGAAGGACAACACAGCCTATTTCAAAAAGAAAACATGCACACAAATAAGCAGAGTGAGGGAGAAAAGGTTGTGAAGGCAAAAAAAGATATTTTATTGTTTTGCAAGTTTCAAGTTTATTCGGTTCAGGGAAAAACTTTGCAACAAAATAAAACAAAATAAAACAAAATAAATAAAACTGATTTCTCACCCAGTCAACCCATGTAAACGAAAGGGTGTAGGTAGGTAGGTAGGTTAACATATTCAGAAAACATCAATTCCTTATTTTGGCGTTTAAACTGATTGACATTTGGACATCGCTTGAGTTCCTTCACCAGATTATTCCATATTTTTGGGCCACAAGTAGAAACACAGAAACCTTTCCTGGTTGTCCGAGCGTCAGCAATTTTAAAATGATACAAGCCCCTTAAATTATATTTTCCCTCTCCTTAAAAAATTCTTGAATTCAGAGGGGCAGTTAAACGTAGTCATATTGTGATGTTTTAATATTTTAGATTTAATAAACAATGAATTGTGTGATCTCGATAACCTACATTGTGAATCGTTCTTCATGCCCTTTTTTGAAGAATGAATAATGATTGCAATGTAGTTTTCTAATTATTGCCCCAAACTTAAGCACAGTAAGCCAAGGAGGGAGCAACCAATGAACAATACAGAGTATGAAGTGCTTTGCAATCAAGAACATGCCTTACCTTATTTAGTACTGCAGTACGTTTTGACACTTTCTATTGAATATGTTGAATATGAGCTTTCCAATTAATTCTTTCATCAATAATAACACCTAAGAACTTATTTTCTTTGACACGCTCTATGATTACCCCTTGCATATTTAACTGAATTTGTATGGCTTTATTGTAATTCCCAAAAAACATTATTTTAGTTTTAGACAAATTCAGTGAGAATTTATTAATATCAAACCATCTCTTTAACTTTATCATTCCAGTATGTAAATCAGACAATAATTTCTGCAGATTTTCTCTTGAACAAAACAGGGTTGCATCATCTGCAAACAGAACTTCCTTAAACAGATCCGAAACTTTACATAAATCATTAATGTACAAAATAAATAATTATGGTCCCAAAACTGAACCCTGAGGAAGCCCACGAATGATGTCCAGATACAGCAGCAATCCCTGAGTTTAACAAACTTTTTCCAGTTTTGGACGTAATTTTTAATCCAGTTCAAAGTCACTCCTCTGAGCCCGTACAGTTCCATCTTTTGAAATAATATCCTGTGATCAATTGTATCAAAAGCCTTTCTCAGGTCAATAAATAAACCTATTACTATTTCCCTTTGGGCCATAGCTGAGCTCTTCTACTGAATCGAGCAGAGCCAGTGCAGTGGACCTACCTGGTCTAAAACCACATTGACTTTCATCCAGCAAGTTATGTCGTTCTATAAATTTATCCAATCTGCTATTGTAAAGATATTCCAATAGAAAATTGTGACAACAGAGATACAGGCCTGTAATTTGTAAAAAGATGTTTGCTGCCATATTTAAATAAAGGTATCACTTTTTCCACTTTCATACTGTTTGGAACAATTCCAGTTTGAAATGATTTATGAAAAACATATGCTAATGGTTTTGCAATTTCAGTAAATATTTGCTTTACTAAAGACATATGTACATCATTATGATCCACTGACTTTTTACTTTTACATGTACTAACTACCTTGGTAATTTCCCTTTCATCTACTGGACCAAGAAAGATTGTGTGTGGATTTCTGTCAATTAATTGCTGATTTTCCCATGGGCTGTGTGGAATTTCAGCTGCCAGATCTGACCCAACATTAGCAAAGAATTTATTGAAAGTGTCCACTACTTGACTCATATCATATTCATCTTTGTTCTTATACATAAAATATATTGGATAGTTATTTGATCTGGATTTATTTGTTATAATAGTATTCAATATTTTCCATGTTTCCTTTATGTTGTTTTTATTGTCATTTAGTATTTTTCCAAAGTATGATTTTTTTTTTTTTACAATTCCACATGATAGTTGTTAATTTATTTTTATAATCCTTATATTTTATCTCTGCCTCTCTTGATTTAGTTTTTATGAATTCTCTGTATAGTATGCATTTTTTTTTCTTGCAAGCCTTTTGAAGACCTTTAGTTATCCACGGATGAGCTTTATATTTATTCTCATTACTATACTGTATAACTGGACAGTTTTTGTTGTATATATTGAGAAATATGTTTTCATCAAATTCTGAATATGTTTAGCAAATACTAAAATAAAAATAATAGTATTTCAGATGTACACTGCACCTAATTCTACTTATAAACAGTTTAAAATTTGGGGGATGAAGAGGAAATTCATATAACTGTTTTTTACCTCCGCCAAGGAGGTTATGTTTTCGGTCACGTCCGTTGGTTGGTTGGTTAGCAGGATTACTCAAAAAATCCTCAATGGATTTCAATAAAATTTTTACCAGGGGTGTATCTTGGCCTAACTTAGAAGTCCTTAAATTTTGGCAATGACCCGGAACATGATCATGCTGGATCCAGTAATTTTTTTAAGGATTCTTTATCATTGTGGGATAGGGACAATTTCAACATTTTTGCATCTAACTTCATGAAGACAGGTCACAAAGGCTGAACAAAAATTAAGTTACGACACAACAATAATTTAGCATTTGTTTCTCCTCATTGAAAAAACTTATTAGAAAATAAAAAATAACTTATGTAGTTCATGCAGTTTCTCTTTATAAATACATTTGCTGAAGATCTAAGGGTTTAACCACTGAATCTGAAACATGACGGTAGATGCTTGAAACGATATGGAATAAGTCTCTTTGCCAAAGGGTGTTCCATGCGACATCAGTGACCCTAACACTTTGGCAGAGGTTTGCGCTCTCTGAGTGCTTCTAGTTCAAAAATATATTTTTTAGCAAATAGTGCTCATTGACAGGAAGATGGTAAGAGCGTTGATGGAGTTAGGGTAAATATAGTATCAGTCAGGATGTGGTCACCTTGTGTAGGATGTTATTTCACAACTCAGTGCCTCTTTATAATCCGACATTTGACCCCAGTGACCTTGATAACACCTTAATGAATGACACAATTTCATAATCCACTTATACGAGGGCTGTCAATAAAGTATAGGTCCTTTTTATTTTTTTCAAAAACTATATGGATTTCATTCATATGTTTTTACGTCAGACATGCTTGAACCCTCGTGCGCATGCGTGAGTTTTTCCACGCCTGTCGGTGATGTCATTCGCCTGTGAGCACTCCTTGTGGGAGGAGTCGTCCAGCCCCTCGTCGGAATTCCTTTGTCTGAGAAGTTGCTGAGAGACTGGCGCTTTGTTTGATCAAAATTTTTTCTAAACCTGTGAGACACATCGAAGTGGACACGGTTCGAAAAATTAAGCTGGTTTTCGGTGAAAATTTTAACGGCTGATGAGAGATTTTGAGGTGATACTGTCGCTTTAACGACTTCCCACAGTGCGAGACGTCGCGCAGCGCTCTCAGGCACCATCGTCAGCCTGTTTCAAGCTGAAAACCTCCACATTTCAGGCTCTATTGATCCAGGACGTCTTGAGAGAACAGAGAAGTTTCAGAAGAAGTCGGTTTCAGCATTTTATCTGGATATTCCAATGTTAAAGGAGATTTTTTTAATGAAAGACGTGCGGACGGGTCCGTGCGTCGGGACGCAGCCAGCGCGGTGCGGCGGCACAGGAAAAACACCTCCGTGTTGATAACCATTTGTAAAATCCAGGCGGCTTTTGATGGCTTTCAGTGGAGTATCTGAGAAATTGTTTAACAGCTGCACATGTTTCAACTTGTCCTTAAGGCTTCCAACAGAGGTGTTTTTCCTGTGGTGGAGCGTCGCGGCGGCTGCGAGCTGACGCTGCAATCCGTCCGCACGTCTTCCATTAAAAAAATCTACTTTAACAGTGGAATATCCGGATAAAATGCTGAAACCGACTTCTTCTGAAACTTCTCTGTTCTCTCACGATGTCCTGGATCAATAGAGCCTGAAATGTGGAGGTTTTCAGCTTGAAACAGGCTGACGACGGCGCCTGGGAGCGCTGCGCGACGTCCCACTGTGTGGGAAGTCCTTAAAGCGACAGTATCACCTCAAAATCTCTCATCAGCCGTTAAAATTTTCACCGAAAACCAGCTTAATTTTTCAAACCGTGTCCACTTCGATGTGCCTCACAGGTTTAGAAAAAATTTTGATCAAACAAAGCGCCAGTCTCTCAGCAACTTCTCAGACAAAGGAATTCCGACGAGGGGCTGGACGACTCCTCCCACAAGGAGTGCTCACAGGCGAATGACGTCACCGACAGGCGTGGAAAAACTCACGCATGCACACGAGGGTTCAAGCATGTCTGACATAAAAATATATGAATGAAATCCATATAGTTTTTGAAAAAAATAAAAAGGACCTATACTTTACTGACAGACCTCGTATATAGTTGTGAGGCATTTGGTCCAAACTAGGTTGAAAAGGAAATTCCTTGACCCAAATAACCTTGTCCTTTGCCAGAACAGTCCCTGAAAGGGCAATCCTCTGGGCAGCCAGAACTCACATACAAAGTTTGGTGAAAATTGGCCAAAGGACCTGGGAGGAGCAGACAAATGGTGCTCAGCATGTAATATGAATTCCAGTGAGCCTACTTTACGTGTGTGTGTGTGTGTGTGTGTGTGTGTGTGTGTGTGTGTGTGTGTGTGTGTGTGTGTGTGTGTGTGTGTGTGCATGCATGCGTGTGAGAAACAAAGAACCACATTAAAATATCTACAACTAACTCAGCACACCTGTTTTTTTTCAGCATATTCGATCTTAACGCTTCGTCAGCAGTGGAGGATGTTCTCAGATGTGTTCGGCAGTGCAACTGTGACACAGCATGGCACGTTCCCTCCAGACTGTCGTCCCCACAACTTGTCTTTGCAGACTTGCCTTAGATGTACTACAGAATCAGCCAAACATACAGCAGAAAAAAAAAGAGATGGAGGAGATGTCAGCAGATTTATTCTGTGACTTCAGGACGATTCCACCTTGCAGTACTGAACAGACATCTCTTAAGTCACCTGTTAGGGCGGCCTCATGTTGATGATTTTTGGCCATAATTTCCATCCCGATTTCAGAATTGAAGTCTGGCCCAGCTTTTTAAAACAGTAGGCAAAGTTCATATGGATTAACATACTATTTTAAGACTAAAATTTCTCTGTGAACATCTCAAAACTGTCTTCCGTTGAAGAGCATGGTTTTCATAGATTTGTGGAGGAGCATCAGAAGACAGCTTCTGCTCAGAGAACAGAGAACAGATGTTCACAATTTCTGCGTCTTGGACACGCTTGTCCCCTTTCACCAATGTTTTTACACCATTTAAATCCAATTAGTCACATTTTGTTGCTGGGCAGGGTGGTGGCAAAGCAGTTATTGCACTTGTTTCCAGAGCAGAAAGTTGCCCATGCGCCATGCAATGTGGAATTGCATCCAGAAGGGCATCCGGTGTAAAACCTGTGCCAAATCAACATGTGGATCTATCTTGGATCTGCTGTGGTGACCTTGAATGAAAACCGGGAAGCCAAAGGTGCACAACTGAATGTAAAAGTGTGTCCAAACGTTTGACTGGTCGTGTGCATTGCCCCCACAATTTTCAGTGGTACTGTTCCAGTTCATTTGTACAGTATCTGTAAGCTTTCAAAAAACTTACCCAATTACTGACAAAATCTACACAGAGTGCAGACAGATGATAATGCTGGAAACAGAATAATGCGCAGCACAGAACAGAATATCAAAATGTAATGTGTGATACTGTGAAGATGATCACAAACCCACATATGAGGTGTCAAAAGCTTTATTTTATTTGCAGAAGAGACACACGCCTGTAGTGAGGCATACAGTTATAGAGGAGGATCACAGCAAAAACAAACAAACAAAAAAAAAAAATCGAAAAAAAGAAGAGGGCAGCAGTAACAGGAAAACAAAATAAGAATCATGGTGACCATGCATATTGTTGTTTTTTATGGACTGGAAACATATTGCCTGTTCACTCTGGTCCGTGACTACATCTGGAGGTGGTTTGGCTGATTGGATCACAATCCTGACCCAATGCACTCTTTGCCCGCAACAGTGCAATATTAATGCGATAATATTAATTACTGATAATTATATTAATTATGGCTACTGGAGGGAAATAAAAATAAAACAGCAGTAAGAGGGGGAAAATACTTCATTATTTACAAAACAGCTGTCTCTCCCTCCCTCTGTCTTTATCGCTCTTACTTGTAGACAGGTGACATCAGATGCATAAAACATGACAAAATTGAATTGAAAGCAACTATTAAACTAAATAAGACTAAACAGTGATAGAATGAAAAAACATTTTGCTGCTGCACTGCTTCACCACAGGGAGCTTTGGTGGCTGTGGGCTATTATGCACTCTGCCAAATTAGTTAAATTAGTTTATTTTTTAACGAATGTGAAATCCTTTTTTGTTTTTGATTCCTCACTACTACAACACTATAAATCTGGCACACTCACATTTAAAAAATAGACAAATGTCACTGATTAATAACTCCAGCCACTTTCTCTCGACATCTGTATTTTGCATCACTTACAGGGCTATTCCAGAGTACATCATTCTACCACAATGATTCTACCACCCACGATCCAAAAAGTACAAAAACAGGATGAATCAGCTCAGTCTGGCTTGCCTTCCAACAGGGTGACTTATAAAGTGCTGACCTGGCAACCTGGCCGAAAAGAAAAGAGAGGAGCTGTGCCAGACATGATTGAGCTGTTCAAGTTTGTATAAAAAAACGTAACAAATGCTGCCTCGGCTTCAAAATTTTACCCCGATGGAACACAGTCAAGCAAATTCGAAGTTGTAGTCACTATGAATGCCCTGTTTAAAGATGTTTGAACAGGAATGAAGCTATTAAGACTATGAATACCCGGAAGCTACCACATACTACTAAGACTAAGACTTTCTGCCGGTCATTGTATGAGTTGGGTTGAACATCGTTCACCAGGGATAGCGTTCGGCAGTTCAGAGCGTTTGTTAAATTTTGACAGTGGTTCAAGTGCTGCACGCCTCAGACCGACCTGGATGGATATACGAGGTCTGTTAGAAAAGTATCCGACCTTTTTATTTTTTGCAAAAACCATATGGATTTGAATCGCGTGTGATTACATCAGCCAAGCTTGAACCTTCTTGCGCATGCATGAGTTTTTTTCACGCCTGTCGGTTGCGTCATTCGCCTGTGAGCACACTTTGTGGGAGGAGTGGTCCAGCCCCCTCAGCGGATTTTTATTGTCAGAAAAATGGCTGAGCAGCTGCCGCTTTGCTGCCAACCATTCGGAAAATTCAGATGGCTTTCGGTGAAGATCTTATGGGCATCACACAGATTAAGGAGCATTACAACCGGATTAAAGACGGCCCACAGCGGTTGAGGGCGCGCCGCGCTTCGAGCGGCCATCGACAGGCTGAAACGACCAGATCATTTCCAAAGTGAAGGCTGTGTTGATCCGGGACGTCGTCTGACTACCAGAGAAATGGCAAGAGAGGTGGACATAGCACTTTTTCGGCACATTACACTGTTACAGGAGATTTTGTAATGAAAGACGTGTGGCGGTATTTGCGCATCAGGACGGAGCCGCGTAAGGGCGCAGAACAAAAAGCACCTCCGTGTTGGAAGTCTCACAGGACATGCCCAGCTCTTCCACCATTCGGAAGATTCAGACGGCTTTGGGTGGCTTTTCAGTCGAGTGAGTATCCGAGAAATTGTCAAAGATCTGGGCATGTCACATGTCCTGTGAGACCAACACGGAGGTGCTTTCGTTCCGCACCAATAGCGGCTCCGTGGCGAATTCCTCTGCTCCTGTTTTCATGACAAAATCTCCTTTAACAGTGGAATGTGCCGGAAAAGTGCTGATGTCCACCTTTTCTGCCATTTCTCTGGTAGTCAGACGACGTCCCGGATCAACACAGCATTCATTTTGGAAATTATCTGGTCGTTTCAGCCTGTCGATCGCCGCTCAGAGCACAGTGCGCCCTCTGCCATTGTGCGCCATCTTTAAACCGGCTGTAACACTCATTAATCTGTGTAATACCCATAAAATCATCCCTGAAAGCCATCTGAATTTTTCGAATGGTGTCCACCTGGCTGTCTCTCACAGTTTCTGGAAAAATTTGATGCAGCGCTGCTCCAGCCATTCAGACATTTTCCTCACAATGAAAATCTGATGAGGGGGGAGGACCAGTGCTCACTCAAAGCCTGCTCACAGGCGAATGATGCAACCGACAGCCGTGAAAAAAACGAAGGTTCAAGCTTGGCTGATGCAATCACATGTGATTCAAATCCATATGGTTTTTGCAAAAAATAAAAAGGTCGGATACTTTTCTAACAGACCTCGTATAAACATAGTTTTGGGATTCATAGAAAGAGTTGGTTCAGGCTTTAAACTGTTTGATTAGCAGGGACTTGGGTGCCTCTATCCAAGTTTATGCGGATAGGTACATTACGAGAAGATGTGATTCATCATCGAGAGTTCATCAAACAGAGTTGGTTCAGGCTTCAAACTGTTGGCTTTTGTGAGTTACATGGAGAGGTCTCTTGCAGTAGATGGCTGATAAGGCTGATAACAGACCACCAGACTCCCCCAAAAGAATGCTTTTAGTGGTCGTGAATTGATCAGACCTGGATCCGGCTTTTGGGCTCAGAAAAACATCTTGGTGTCACTTTTTTGATGTTCCACAGGGAATGGTAACCCCCTTTGAAAATGGAGTGCTGACCTTGTAGGCTCCATGTAACTTATAAAATCTTCAGCAACTTATCACAGTATTCTTGCTACTCTCAATTCAACGTATGGTTCCAACTTTGAATTGCAGAGGCCAGGATGACTGTGAAGAGTGGTGGGTGATGTCTTCCACTGGTAGGGAGGCTGGAGGCTAATGTAAGACTAGCAGAGTGGCTTGGAGTAGTGGAAAAAGGTAATACGTAGTTGAAACAAACCATTATACTACTTCCTACATAAGTATCTACTATTGACATTAGCTTTACTACTGGCACTGGAATTGCCACCTCAGTCCCTGAATATTATTGAAAATCTGTGGTGTGATTTTTAAGCGGGCTGCCCATGCTCAGAAACCAACAAACCTGAGATGTTTTGTAAAGAAGAATGGTCCAAAATACCTTCAACCAGAATCCAGACTCTCAGTGGAAGCTATAGAAAGCATTTAGCATGGCTTTCGGTGAAGATCTTATGGGCATCATACAGATTAAGGAGCATTACAACCGGATTAAAGACGGCCCACAGCGGCTGAGGGTGCGCCACGCTTCGAGCGGCCATCGACAGGCTGAAACGACCAGATCATTTCCAAAGTGAAGGGTGTGTTGATTCGGGACGTCGTCTGACTACCAGAGAAATGGCAAGAGAGGTGGACATAGCACTTTTTCGGCACATTACACTGTTACAGGAGATTTTATAATGAAAGACGTGCGGCTTAATTCGCGCGTCAGGACGGAGCTGCGTAATGGTGCAGAACAAAAAGCACCTCCGTGTTGGAAGTCTCACGGGCTGGGTCGAAGAGCTGGGCATGCCACAACATGTCCTGTGAGACCAACATGGAGGTGCTTTCATTCCGCGCCATTAGCGGCTCCGTGGCAAATTCCTCCGCTCCTGTTTTCATGACAAAATCTCCTTTAACAGTGGAATGTGCCGGAAAAGTGCTATGTCCACCTTTTCTGCCATTTCTCTGGTAGTCAGACGACGTCCCGGATCAACACAGCATTCAGTTTGGAAATGATCTGGTCGTTTCAGCCTGTCGATCGCCGCTCGGAGCGCGGCGCGCCCTCTGCCATTGTGCGCTGTCTTTAAACCGGCTGTAACACTTAATCTGTGTGATACCCATAAAATCGTCCCTGAAAGCCATCTGAATTTTCCGAATGGTGTCCACCTGGCTGTTTCTCACAGTTTCTTGAAAAATTTGATGCAGCGCTGCTCCAGCCATTTAGACATTTTCCTCACAATGAAAATCAGACGAGGGGGGAGGACAGTGCTCACTCAAAGCCTGCTCACAGGCGAATGACGCAACCGACAGACGTGAAAAAACTCACGCATGCGCACGAAGGTTCAAGCTTGGCTGATGCAATCACACATGATTCAAATCCATAAGGTTATTGCAAAAAATAAAACGGTCGGATACTTTTCTAACAGACCTCGTATACTCAGACATTTATGGTTTATTTTACAGTTTAAAGGCTCCATGTTTCCAAAAAGGTTGAAATAATAATAATAATAATAATAATAATAATAATAATAATAATAATAATAATAATAATAATAATGCTATCCCACTGAAACATGTTGGGAAAAAACTGTCATGACAGAAAAACTCTGGCTGCTTCACAGGATTAAAAAGGTACGTGTGTCATTTTTGAACAAGAGAGCAAATGCTGTATGCCCAACAAATATTAATGTGTTTTTAACCTTTTCAACGTTATTTATTTTATTAACTTAGACACTAACTGCCAGAATGCTCGTAGCATGGGCCGAGGCGGAGGATTAGCAGCAATCTTCCATTCCAGCTTATTAATTAATCAAAAACCCAGACAGAGCTTTAATTAATTTGAAAGCTTGACTCTTAGTCTTGTCCATCCAAATTGGAAGTCCCAAAAACCAGTTTTATTTGTTATTATCTATCGTCCACCTGGTCGTTACTGTGAGTTTCTCTGTCAATTTTCAGACCTTTTGTCTGAGTTAGTGCTTAGCTCAGATAAGATAATTATAGTGGGCGATTTTAACATCCACACAGATGCTGAGAATGACAGCCTCAACACTGCATTTAATCTATTATTAGACTCAATTGGCTTTGCTCAAAATGTAAATGAGTCCACCCACCACTTTAATCATATCTTAGATCTTGTTCTGACTTATGGTATGGAAATTGAAGACTTAACAGTATTCCCTGAAAACTCCCTTCTGTCTGATCATTTCTTAACATTTACATTTACTCTGAAGGACTACCCAGCAATGGGGAATACGTTTCATTACACTAGAAGTCTTTCAGAAAGCGCTGTAACTAGGTTTAAGGATATGATTCCTTCTTTATGTTCTCTAATGGCATATACCAACACAGTGCAGAGTAGCTACCTAAACTCTGTAAGTGAGATAGAGTATCTCGTCAATAGTTTTACATCCTCATTGAAGAAAACTTTGGATGCTGTAGCTCCTCTGAAAAAGAGAGCTTTAAATCAGAAGTGCCTGACTCCGTGGTATAACTCACAAACTCGCAGCTTAAAGCAGATAACCCGTAAGTTGGAGAGGAAATGGCGTCTCACTAATTTAGAAGATCTTCACTTAGCCTGGAAAAAGAGTCTGTTGCTCTATTAAAAAAAGCCCTCCGTAAAGCTAGGACATCTTACTACTCATCACTAATTGAAGAAAATAAGAACAACCCCAGGTTTCTTTTCAGCACTGTAGCCAGGCTGACAAAGAGTCAGAGCTCTATTGAGCCGAGTATTCCTTTAACTAGTAATGACTTCATGACTTTCTTTGCTAATAAAATTTTAACTATTAGAGAAAAAATTACTCATAACCATCCCAAAGACGTATCGTTATCTTTGGCTGCTTTCAGTGATGCCGGTATTTGGTTAGACTCTTTCTCTCAGATTGTTCTGTCTGAGTTATTTTCATTAGTTACTTCATCCAAACCATCAATATGTCTATTAGACCCCATTCCTACCAGGCTGCTCAAGGAAGCTCTACCATTATTTAATGCTTCGATCTTAAATATGATCAATCTATCTTTATTAGTTGGCTATGTACCACAGGCTTTTAAGGTGGCAGTAATTAAACCATTACTTAAAAAGCCATCACTTGACCCAGCTATCTTAGCTAATTATAGGCCATTCTCCAACCTTCCTTTTCTCTCAAAAATTCTTGAAAGGGTAGTTGTAAAACAGCTAACTGATCATCTGCAGAGGAATGGTCTATTTGAAGAGTTTCAGTCAGGTTTTAGAATTCATCATAGTACAGAAACAGCATTAGTGAAGGTTACAAATGATCTGGGGCAACTGTTTGTTGTGATTTGGCGCTATATAAAGAAATTGATTGATTGATTGATTGATTGATTGATCTTCTTATGGCCTCAGACAGTGGACTCATCTCTGTGCTTGTTCTGTTAGACCTCAGTGCTGCTTTTGATACTGTTGACCATAAAATTTTATTACAGAGATTAGAGCATGCCATAGGTATTAAAGGCACTGCGCTGCAGTGGTTTGAATCATATTTATCTAATAGATTACAATTTGTTCATGTAAATGGGGAATCTTCTTCACAGACTAAGGTTAATTATGGAGTTCCACAAGGTTCTATGCTAGGACCAATTTTATTCACTTTATACATGCTTCCCTTAGGCAGTATTATTAGACGGCATTGCTTAAATTTTCATTGTTACGCAGATGATACCCAGCTTTATCTATCCATGAAACCAGAGGACACACACCAATTAGCTAAACTGCAGGATTGTCTTACAGACATAAAGACATGGATGACCTCTAATTTCCTGCTTTTAAACTCAGATAAAACTGAAGTTATTGTACTTGGCCCCACAAATCTTAGAAACATGGTGTATAACCAGATCCTTACTCTGGATGGCATTACCCTGACCTCTAGTAATACTGTGAGAAATCTTGGAGTCATTTTTGATCAGGATATGTCATTCAAAGCGCATATTAAACAAATATGTAAGACTGCTTTTTTGCATTTACGCAATATCTCTAAAATTAGAAAGGTCTTGTCTCAGAGTGATGCTGAAAAACTAATTCATGCATTTATTTCCTCTAGGCTGGACTATTGTAATTCATTATTATCAGGTTGTCATAAACGTCCCTGAAAAGCCTTCAGTTAATTCAAAATGCTGCAGCTAGAGTACTAACGGGGACTAGAAGGAGAGAGCATATCTCACCCATATTGGCCTCTCTTCATTGGCTTCCTGTTAATTCTAGAATAGAATTTAAAATTCTTCTTCTTACTTATAAGGTTTTGAATAATCAGGTCCCATCTTATCTTAGGGACCTCATAGTACCATATCACCCCAATAGAGTGCTTCGCTCTCAGACTGCAGGCTTACTTGTAGTTCCTAGGGTTTGTAAGAGTAGAATGGGAGGCAGAGCCTTCAGCTTTCAGGCTCCTCTCCTGTGGAACCAGCTCCCAATTCAGATCAGGGAGACAGACACCCTCTCTACTTTTAAGATTAGGCTTAAAACTTTCCTTTTTGCTAAAGCTTATAGTTAGGGCTGGATCAGGTGACCCTGAACCATCCCTTAGTTATGCTGCTATAGACTTAGACTGCTGGGGGGTTCCCATGATGCACTGAGTGTGTCTTTCTCTTTTTGCTCTGTATGCACCACTCTGCATTTAATCATTAGTGATTGATCTCTGCTCCCCTCCACAGCATGTCTTTTTCCTGGTTCTCTCCCTCAGCCCCAACCAGTCCCAGCAGAAGACTGCCCCTCCCTGAGCCTGGTTCTGCTGGAGGTTTCTTCCTGTTAAAAGGGAGTTTTTCCTTCCCACTGTCGCCAAGTGCTTGCTCACAGGGGGTCGTTTTGACCGTTGGGGTTTTTACGTAATTATTGTATGGCCTTGCCTTACAATATAAAGTGCCTTGGGGCAACTGTTTGTTGTGATTTGGTGCTATATAAATAAAATTGATTGATTGATTGAATTGATTATATAGCACCAAATCACAACAGAGTTGCCTCAAAGCGCTTCACACAGGTAAGGTCTAACCTTACCAACCCCCAGAGCAACAGTAGTAAGGAAAAACTCCCTCTGAGGAAGAAACCTCAAGCAGACCAGACTCAAAGGGGTGACCCTCTGCTTGGGCCATGCTACAAACATAAATTACAGAACAATTCACAGAACAATTCATGGACGAATATACAAGAAATGCTATTGGGGCACAGGACAGGAGGATCACCAACACGAATAAAACTCCCATCTCTGGATGGAGTTGCACCTTAAACAGAGAGAAAAAACAGAATCAGGCATCAGAAAGACAAAAAAAATACTGTATAATTTACCAGCATTAAACAAGAAAAACAGAGAAATACTAAGTTGATCACCGACCACTAGCCCTAAAATTTACTAAAAGACCCAGAATTTAGGTAAAGTTGAGGCCGCAGCCCACTCCAATTACTAATAAATGAATTAAAAGAGTAAAAAGCATAAAACAAAACTGTACCAGTATGCTAGCCATATGAAAGGGAAAAGAAGTGCGTCTTAAGTCTGGACTTGAAAATCTCTACAGAATCTGTTTTATTGATGCAGGGAGATCATTCCACAGAACAGGGGCACGATAAGAGAAAGCTCTATGACCCGCAGACTTCTTATTCACCTTAGGGACACAAAGTAGTCCTGCACCCTGAGAACGTAAACCCGGGCCGGTACGTAAGGTTTAATTAGGTCAGCTAGGTAGGGAGGTGCCAGTCCATGAATAATTTTATAGGTTAGTAGCAGAACCTTAAAATCTGATCTCAGTGGGACAGGAAGCCAGTGAAGGGATGCCAAAATGGGTGTAATGTGGTCTAACTTTCTGCTTTATGTCAAAAGTCTGGCTGCAGCATTTTGAACCAATTGGAGACCCCTAATGCTAGACTGCGGTAAACCAGAAAAAAGAACATTGCAGTACTCCAATCTAGAAGAGATAAATGCATGGATCAGGGTCTCAGCATCAGCCATAGACAGGATGGGATGAATCTTTGCTATATTTCACAGGTGGAAGAAAGCAGTCCTAGTAATATTTCTAATGTGGAGGCCAAAGGACAACGAAGGATCAAAAATTACCCCAAGGTTCCTCACTTTGTCATGTCATGTGACATATGACACATGAGCTGAGGCTGAGCATTAACTAGTCAAATTGATGCCGATGTCTCACTGGACCAAGAACCATCATTTCAGTCTTATCAGAGTTTAAAAGTAGGACGTTTCTAGACATCCAGCTTCTCACTGCTGCAAGGCAATCTTCTTACGATTTTATGTGAACGAGATTACCAGCAGTTATGTATAACTGAGTATCATCTGCATAGCAGTGAAAGTGGTTGGCTCTCACTGCGGTATTGTATCACTTCCTGTTCCGGAGCACAGCGGTGTTTTTCTGTATCTGTTAGCTGTTTAATCTGCGCAGTTAGATTGATCTAGTTATCTAGATTACGATTTGTTTCCCAGTGTAATCTTTACGTGCCTTAACTAAAGCACTCCTTCTGCTGAATCACCTCTAAATTATTTACACATTATTCACTTTGCGTGTTTTTAGGAATCCGCTAGCTTAGCGTAGCTACTAGCTCTTAGCCGATTTAGCATGGCGGCTTCTCCTGTCTCTCCCGCACTTTTCTGCTCTGGGTGTGAAATGTTTAGTTATTCCTCGGCCTCCTTTAGCAGTAATGGTACTTGTAATAAGTGTAGCTTATTCGTAGCAGGCTGGGCGAATTGGAGACTCGGATCCGCACCGTGGAAAATTCTACAGCTAGCCAGGCCCCTGTAGTCGGTGCGGACCAAGGTAGCTTAGCCGTCGTTAGTTACCCCCTGGCAGATCCCGAGCAGCCGGGAAAGCAGGCTGACTGGGTGACTGTGAGGAGGAAGCGTAGTCCTAAACAGAAGCCCTGTGTACACCGCCAACCCGTTCACATCTCTAACCGTTTTTCCCCACTCGACGACACACCCGCCGAGGATCAAACTCTGGTTATTGGCGACTCTGTTTTGAGAAATGTGAAGTTAGCGACACCAGCAACCATAGTCAATTGTCTTCCGGGGGCCAGAGCAGGCGACATTGAAGGAAATTTGAAACTGCTGGCTAAGGCTAAGCGTAAATTTGGTAAGATTGTAATTCACGTCGGCAGTAATGACACCCGGTTACGCCAATCGGAGGTCACTAAAATTAACATTGAATCAGTGTGTAACTTTGCAAAAACAATGTCGGACTCTGTAGTTTTCTCTGGGCCCCTCCCCAATCAGACCGGGAGTGACATGTTTAGCCGCATGTTCTCCTTGAATTGCTGGCTGTCTGAGTGGTGTCCAAAAAATGAGGTGGGCTTCATAGATAATTGGCAAAGCTTCTGGGGAAAACCTGGTCTTGTTAGGAGAGACGGCATCCATCCCACTTTGGATGGAGCAGCTCTCATTTCTAGAAATCTGGCCAATTTTCTTAAATCCTCCAAACCGTGACTATCCAGGGTTGGGACCAGGAAGCAGAGTTGTAGTCTTACACACCTCTCTGCAGTTTCTCTCCCCCTGCCATCCCCTCATTACCCCATCCCCGTAGAGACGGTGCCTGCTCCCAGACTACCAATAACCAGCAAAAATCTATTTAAGCATAAAAATTCAAAAAGAAAAAATAATATAGCACCTTCAACTGCACCACAGACTAAAACAGTTAAATGTGGTCTATTAAACATTAGATCTCTCTCTTCTAAGTCCCTGTTGGTAAATGATATAATAATTGATCAACATATTGATTTATTCTGCCTTACAGAAACCTGGTTACTGTTGTGAAGGTGTCGTAGCACGGACCCACAACAGGGGGCGCAAATGAACGGACAATGAGTAAGCCAAAAGGTAACAATTTAATGTTGTGACAATACACAACGAAATGTGTCGTAATTCTCACAGTCAATAAACACCAGGTGACGTGTGGGCAGGCTCGAAGATAGAAGACGCCCGACGAGAGAGAAGCCGCGTCCCACACGGCCTCCACCACCAACGGTCTGAAGAACACCGGAGCCGCCAAGTCCCGAGTCCCCAGGTGGCCTCTGTCTTCGGCTGTCGACCCTGGTACTGCTGGCAGAAAACAGAAAGATGATGTATGAGTGTGAGTCCGCACACTCAGTAATTTACAGTCCAAACACAGTTGGGAGGGTGCACCTCCACCTCCAAATCACACACACTCGTGCAGCTCCTGGTCAACCACTTATCGGTTTTGGGGTGTGAGGCGAAGCTGTCGCAGTCACACCAAACGCCAAAAATCCCAGATAAGGAATACCAACAGGAAAAACAGCTGCAAAACAGATCAGATTATTATTCGCAATAATCACAGCAGAGAAGTGTACCTTGGTACTGGTAGTCGATTTCTCGGCGGGGAGGTGGAGTTGCAGTCCGGCTTTTATGGTAGTGATGATAACGAGTGACAGCTGGTGCAGAGGAAGAGTGACAGCTGTCACTTCTTCTGGGTCTGGCGCCCTCTCGTGCTTGGAGCCCGCACTCCAAGCAGGGCGCCCTCTGGTGGTGGTGGGCCAGCAGTACCTCCTCTTCAGCGGCCCACACAACAGTTACAGCAGGATGAATATGTTAGTTTAAATGAGTCAACACCCCCGAGTCACACTAACTGTCAGAATGCTCGTAGCACGGGCCGGGGCAGAGGATTAGCAGCAATCTTCCATTCCAGCTTATTAATTAATCAAAAACCCAGACAGAGCTTTAATTCATTTGAAAGCTTGACTCTTAGTCTTGTCCATCCAAATTGGAAGTCCCAAAAACCAGTTTTATTTGTTATTATCTATCGTCCACCTGGTCGTTACTGTGAGTTTCTCTGTGAATTTTCAGACCTTTTGTCTGACTTAGTGCTTAGCTCAGATAAGATAATTATAGTGGGCGATTTTAACATCCACACAGATGCTGAGAATGACAGCCTCAACACTGCATTTAATCTATTATTAGACTCTATTGGCTTTGCTCAAAAAGTAAATGAGTCCACCCACCACTTTAATCATATCTTAGATCTTGTTCTGACTTATGGTATGGAAATTGAAGACGTAACAGTATTCCCTGAAAACTCCCTTCTGTCTGATCATTTCTTAATAACATTTACATTTACTCTGATGGACTACCCAGCAGTGGGGAATAAGTTTCATTACACTAGAAGTCTTTCAGAAAGCGCTGTAACTAGGTTTAAGGATATGATTCCTTCTTTATGTTCTCTAATGCCATATACCAACACAGTGCAGAGTAGCTACCTAAACTCTGTAAGTGAGATAGAGTATCTCGTCAATAGTTTTACATCCTCATTGAAGACAACTTTGGATGCTGTAGCTCCTCTAAAAAAGAGAGCTTTAAATCAGAAGTGCCTGACTCCATGGTATAACTCACAAACTCGTAGCTTAAAGCAGATAACCTGTAAGTTGGAGAGGAAATGGCGTCTCACTAATTTAGAAGATGTTCACTTAGCCTGGAAAAAGAGTCTGTTGCTCTATAAAAAAGCCCTCCGTAAAGCTAGGACATCTTTCTACTCATCACTAATTGAAGAAAATAAGAACAACCCCAGGTTTCTTTTCAGCACTGTAGCCAGGCTGACAAAGAGTCAGAGCTCTATTGAGCTGAGTATTCCATTAACTTTAACTAGTAATGACTTCATGACTTTCTTTGCTAACAAAATTTTAACTATTAGAGAAAAAATTACTCATAACCATCCCAAAGACATATCGTTATCTTTGGCTGCTTTCAGTGATGCCGGTATTTGGTTAGACTCTTTCTCTCCGATTGTTCTGTCTGAGTTATTTTCATTAGTTACTTCATCCAAACCATCAACATGTTTATTAGACGCCATTCCTACCAGGCTGCTCAAGGAAGCCCTACCATTATTTAATGCTTCGATCTTAAATATGATCAATCTATCTTTGTTAGTTGGCTATGTACCACAGGCTTTTAAGGTGGCAGTAATTAAACCATTACTTAAAAAGCCATCACTTGACCCAGCTATCTTAGCTAATTATAGGCCAATCTCCAACCTTCCTTTTCTCTCAAAAATTCTTGAAAGGGTAGTTGTAAAACAGCTAACTGATCATCTGCAGAGGAATGGTCTATTTGAAGAGTTTCAGTCAGGTTTTAGAATTCATCATAGTACAGAAACAGCATTAGTGAAGGTTACAAATGATCTTCTTATGGCCTCGGACAGTGGACTCATCTCTGTGCTTGTTCTGTTAGACCTCAGTGCTGCTTTTGATACAGTTGACCATAAAATTTTATTACAGAGATTAGAGCATGCCATAGGTATTAAAGGCACTGCGCTGCGGTGGTTTGAATCATATTTGTCTAATAGATTACAATTTGTTCATGTAAATGGGGAATCTTCTTCACAGACTAAAGTTAATTATGGAGTTCCACAAGGTTCTGTGCTAGGACCAATTTTATTCACTTTATACATGCTTCCCTTAGGCAGTATTATTAGACGGTATTGCTTAAATTTTCATTGTTACGCAGATGATACCCAGCTTTATCTATCCATGAACACACACCAATTAGCTAAACTGCAGGATTGTCTTACAGACATAAAGACATGGATGACCTCTAATTTCCTGCTTTTAAACTCAGATAAAACTGAAGTTATTGTATTTGGCCCCACAAATCTTAGAAACATGGTGTCTAACCAGATCCTTACTCTGGATGGCATTACCCTGACCTCTAGTAATACTGTGAGAAATCTTGGAGTCATTTTTGATCAGGATATGTCATTCAAAGCGCATATTAAACAAATATGTAGGACTGCTTTTTTGCATTTACGCAATATCTCTAAAATCAGAAAGGTCTTGTCTCAGAGTGATGCTGAAAAACTAATTCATGCATTTATTTCCTCTAGGCTGGACTATCGTAATTCATTATTATCAGGTTGTCCTAAAAGTTCCCTAAAAAGCCTTCAGTTAATTCAAAATGCTGCAGCTAGAGTACTGACGGGGACTAGAAGGAGAGAGCATATCTCACCCATATTGGCCTCTCTTCATTGGCTTGCTGTTAATTCTAGAATAGAATTTAAAATTCTTCTTCTTACTTATAAGGTTTTGAATAATCAGGTCCCATCTTATCTTAGGGACCTCGTAGTACCATATCACCCCAATAGAGCGCTTCGCTCTCAGACTGCAGGCTTACTTGTAGTTCCTAGGGTTTGTAAGAGTAGAACGGGAGGCAGAGCCTTCAGCTTTCAGGCTCCTCTCCTGTGGAACCAGCTCCCAATTCAGATCAGGGAGACAGACACCCTCTCTACTTTTAAGATTAGGCTTAAAACTTTCCTTTTTGCTAAAGCTTATAGTTAGGGCTGGCTCAGGTGACCCTGAACCATCCCTTAGTTATGCTGCTATAGATGTAGACTGCTGGGGGGTTCCCATGATGCACTGTTTCTTTCTCTTTTTGCTCTGTATGCACCACTCTGCATTTAATCATTAGTGATTGCTCTCTGCTCCCCTCCACAGCATGTCTTTTTCCTGGTTCTCTCCCTCAGCCCCAACCAGTCCCAGCAGAAGACTGCCCCTCCCTGAGCCTGGTTCTGCTGGAGGTTTCTTCCTGTTAAAAGGGAGTTTTTCCTTCCCACTGTAGCCAAGTGCTTGCTCACAGGGGGTCGTTTTGACCGTTGGGGTTTTACATAATTATTGTATGGCCTTGCCTTGCAATATAAAGCGCCTTGGGGCAACTGTTTGTTGTGATTTGGCGCTATATAAAAAAATTGATTGATTGATTGATTGAAAGGTAATCCCAAAACGCCGCAACATGTGCCCAAGGGGTGCTATATAAAGGGAGAAAAGCAGGGGGCCTAAGACAAACCCCATGGAACCCCAAATTTCATGTCATTAAGGTTAGAGGTAGTGTTACTGTACAAAACACAGTGAGAACGACTGGTCAAGTATGACGTCAGCCATGCAAGGGCTCTCCCAGTAATCCCAAAATGATTTTCCAGCCAATCAAGTAGAATATGATGATCCACTGTATCAAATGCAGCACTGAGATCTAACAGCAACAGAACTGTAGTGGTGTCCAAATCCATTGTAAGCAGAAGATCATTCACCACTTTAGTGAGAGCCGTCTCTATAATGCATGCTTATAGTCTAAGATAACATCACGCCACGCAAGTTGTAATACTTCTAATTTTGAATGAGGCCATTTCTGTTCTAGACCTCTTGCTTTATGCTTGGGGTAACGCAGATAATCATTGAACCAAGGTGACTGATTTGTGGGTGCATGGTTTTAACACAGATGGTGCAATCATGTCGAGTGTAGTTTTGAGCACTGAGTTTAAACTATCCACAAGTCTGTCTACTGACTGGGTATTTGTCAAATGTTAAGCTAAGACATCAGGCAGTTTAGCTTTGAGTTCAGTCTTAGTTGAGGAGTTGATGCATCGCCATAATGATATATAAGGTTGTTGTTCCACTAAACACTGCAGCGAAACTGTAAACTTAATAAGAGAGTGATCAGACACCACTGATGTAAGAGGCATGATGTCAGTATTCGTGACAGCAATACCATGTGCGAGAACCAGATCCAGGGTATTTCCACTAATGTGCGTCAAATCCCGAATGCATTGCCGAAATCCTAATGTATCCACAATTTCCATAAATGATTTGCAGAGGGGATCAGAAGGCTTATTTATATGAATGTTAAAGTCACCAATGATCAGAATGTTATCTACACTAGTTGACAAGTTAGAGATGAATGCACCAAATTCATCTAAGAATTCAGAATATGGGCCAGGAGGCCTATATACAGTGACAACGTAATATGACTGATTTTTATTCTTCTGACCTTGGCAATGTGTAATATCCTGAGCAGAGTGGAGAATCAGATGCTCAAACGAGTGATATTTGTAACCCCCAACAGCTAATAAGCTAAACCTAGATTTATAAATGAGAGCAACACCCCCGCCTTGCTTCGCATCACGAGGGACGCGACGAAATGTACATGTATAAGCTGGTGGGCAGGCCTCAATTAAAGGGAGGACAGCTGTAGGTTTAAGCCAGGTTTCACATAGCCCAATCATATCTAAGTGATGATCAATACAGTTGAACTGTTTGGGTTTAGGGGTGGTTCCAGAGTAGCATATATAAGATGCCTAGAAGTAGGTTTAGGTTTAAGACATTCCACGCGCATTGTAGGTAGCAGATACGAAATCATTGCTATTGCTGGAAAAACCACTGGGCCATCCTCAATTTCAACATCATCCAATATAGTAATGGGTATTAAGTTTGGAAAGCAAATCCCTCTATGATTTTTATGGACACGACTACGGAAGCAGGCCACAGTCTCAATTTGTTGAAATTCCCTCCCTGGCAAATAAACTGCACTATCACCATAGTGGATTTTCTGCACTAAATTCCCCGCTAAGCTAATGGATTCCACACCCACATTTGTCACATCCTCCCAACAAGGCTGTCCATTTGCCAGACTGGGAAATGCTTGACTCAGCATCCAACATTTTGGTGAACACCCACAGCGCTAGCCACATGGTCAGCTAGTGGTGTCCGGTGACAGCTGTCACTTGCGTCATCCTGTCAACCACCGTCTGGTAGAATGCTGCCTCTGAGGCCTCACGGTTGATCCTAGATATCCTGGACACCTTGATGATGCAAGGACTCAGATGCTTCTGTAGCAGTGTGCACAGTTTTGAAACTACAAAACCTTTGCGTCAATATAAATCATGTAGTACCATACAAAACCACTGAGCTTGCTGTTGATGAACTTTCACGTCTCTTTTTCCACAGTTTTGGCAGCTTTATAGAAACTGAAGGCAGGTGTCAGCTCCTTCATGATGCCTCTCATATTTTCTTTGATTTGTGTGGACTGAAATAAATGATGCATATTTCATCATGTTGACCGTGTGATACCTCAGTGATATCAAAATAATTTATCACTGGAAATAAATTGTGAATTGTTCATACCAGTGAGTTTTGTTGTTCAGCAAAAGAGGGTGGTTCTTCTGGAGCAATATCAGGGTCTTCAAGATTGATGTACCCTTGAAATTTTGGAGCCGTCTTGAATGCCTCGTACAGCATTCACCACAACCAACTGGCCACAGCACATGTACTGTACATTCATGTGTTGCTCGCGCCGGAAACCCATTTGAACGGGGGGCAAGATGAGGATGCACTGCCATCTGATCGGGGTTGCAACATTCGCATGGCATGTCATACACAGGTCGGAGAAATCATGCTGTGGCTGAGGGGCTTTTCTAAATCATCAGTGACTTCAAACTCTGGCTGAATGGCGCAATCGAGGCAGCCTTCACAGCAGTGGCCGAATGACAGTGAATGCCAGGGAGTGGCCATTTGACCCACTCTTGGCCAGAGTTGGCCGGAGTCCAGGTGCCACCCACAAACATCCAGCACCACTCGCAGGGCACTTAGAAAAGGTGGGGGCATTCGCACTGCCAGCATGAAAGTAAAGAGCAAGCAGACTTTCAAGCTGGCTGTGTGAATGGCCCCACATTTTCTAAGTGCTCCTCAAATGTGTCGTTTCCCCCTTCCCCTCAAGCAATGCAAATGGCGTGCCAGTGTGTCATATGTCTCCCCCCCGAGCAACACATATGGCCTGCGAGTGTCTCCCCCCCAACCCGCCAGTGACACAAATGAAATGGCGTGTGAGTGTGCAGTGCCCCCCCCCCCCCCCAGCAACACAAATGGCGTGCGAGTGGGTCATGTGTCTACTCCCCCTCCCCCCAAATCACAATCCAACATTGTCAAGGTACGGCTGAGGTGGAAAATACTTCAACAGCAGCTGGAGTGCAGTGCAATCACTGTCTAGCGCAGTGCGCACATCTGGACGGCCTGCCATGTCCATGATGTACAACCCCAATTCCAATGAAGTTGGGACATTGTGTAAAATGTAAATAAAAACAGAATACAATGATCTGCAAATCTGCTTCAACCTATATTCAATTGAATACACCACAAAGACAAGATGTTTAATGTTAAAGCTGATAAACTTTATTGTTTTTGTGCAAATATTTGCTCATTTTGAAATGGATGCCTGCAAGGCATTTCAAAAAAGCTGGGACAATGGTATGTTTACCACTGTGTTACATCACCTTTCCTTCTAACAACACTCAAGCGTTTGGGAACTGAGGACACTAATTGCTGAAGCTTTGTAGGTGGAATTCTTTCCCATTCTTGCTTGATGTACGACTTCAGTTGTTCAACAGTCCAGGGTCAACATTGTCATATTTTGCGCTTCATAATGCGCCACACATTTTCAATGGGCGACAGGTGTGGACTGCAGGCAGGCCATTCTAGTACCCGCACACTTTTACTACGAAGCCACGCTGTTGTAACACGTGCAGAATGTGGCTTGAAATAAGCAGGGACACCCCTGAAGAAGACGATGCTTGGATGGCAGCATGTGTTGCTTCAAAACCTGGATGTACCTTTCAGCATTAATGGTGCCATCACAGATGTGTAAATTGCCCATGCCATGGGCACTAACACAGCCCCATACCATCACAGATGCTGGCTTTTGAACTTTGCGCTCGTAACAATCTGGATGGTCTTTTTCCTCTTTTATCTCGAGGACACGACGTCCATGATTTCCAAAAACAATCTGAAATATGGACTCATCAGACCAGAGCACACTTTTCCACTTTGCGTCTGTCCATTTCAAATGAGCTCGGGCCCAGAGAAGACAGCGGCGTTTCTGGATGTTGTTGATGTATGGCTTTCACTTTGCATGGTAGAGTTTTAACTTGCACTTGTAGATGTAGCGACGAACTGCATTAACTGACAACGGTTTTCTGAAGTGTTCCTGAGCCCATGCGGTACGATCCTTTACACAACGATGTCAGTTGTTAATGCAGTGGGATTGAGGGATCGATGGTCATGGGCATTCAGTGTTGGTTTTCGGCATTCCCGCTTACTTGTAGAAAGTAAGTATGGACGGTAGATGATGTAATCCCTAAATTCCTTACAACTGAACATTGAGAAACATTGTTCTTAACCTGTTGGACTATTTTTTCACACAGTTGTTCACAAAGTGGTGATCCTCACCCCATCTTTGCTTGTGAATGGCTGAGCCTTTTGTGGATGCTCCTTTTATACCCAATCATGACACTCACAATTAGTGTCCTCAGTTCCCAAAAGCATATTGAGTGTTGTTAGATGTAAAGGTCATGTAACACAGTGGTCAACATACCACTGTCCCAGCTTTTTTGAAATGCGTTGCAGGCATCCATTTCAAAATGAGCAAATATTTGCACAAAAACAATGAAGTTTATCAGTTTGAACATTCAATATCTTGTCTTTGTGGTGTATTCAATTATACAGGTTGAAGAGGATTTGCACATCATTGTATTCTGTTTTTAGTTACATTTTACACAATGTCCCAACTTCATTGGAATTGGGGTTGTACGTCATGTAATATATACATTGCCATCCCCTCCCATCACACAACGTATAAGGGCATTATGATCATTACAGCTGTAGTACCAGATGTACAGGTGCATGCAGCTGCGTGCCCACGCAAGTCGATGCATGTGACAGGCTCGGCGCACACAGCTAACCAGCATGTCAGAGTTGTGGACCACCCATCATGGCATATTCAGCATGTCCCTCTGGAGGTGGGATCACCACACAACAGTGCACACATGCGGGTAGTATGGAGTTAAAAATCAAAAACGCTCGCAAAAGCGCCATCCCATATGACTCACATAGATCCCATATAAATCCCATGTGACATGGCAGTCGCGCCTTATGGGCTTGTATGGGGATCGGACGTTGTCAGGCAATAGTGTGAGTGACAGGGAGGTGTTCAAGTAAAAGAAACAGTGTAAAATAAATAATACATACAATAATGGCAACAGCGTGAGTTTATTCATGTGATGTCTTTGCTTCACTTTCCAGGCACGGGGGTATGTCCAGCTCAGGCTCATTCTCTCAGCTGACACTGACAGGGTGAACACAATGTGTTAAATTAAAACAAAGAACAATATAAAACAATGATCAGCATGTCGTGAGAGCCTGGCCACACATCTGCATTGCTGTGGCATATTGAGAATTGATGTTCTTCATGGCAGATATGTGTTTTCCAGCTGTGATTTGCACCAAACAGGTGGTCATGTTGCCGATGAGCCGCAGCAACTCAGTGCGGTGTCTTCGCTACTCACAGCTAGAGAGCACATATCATGCCATGTAGACCACCACCTCTCAACACTCCACTGTGATACACACGTGTCGGCATGTTTTCTTGAGGTGGTAAAAAATAAAAACATATCAAAAATGCAACACCTTCAGCAGCGCCTCACTGTGCACTGCAGATGCCATCAGTCTCGCTGCACCATGTGAATATATCCGTCTGATCATATGAATACTCAGCTGGCGATCCAAATGTCACGTTCACCACGTGAGTTATAGTCCACATGACACAATTTCCTTTGGCATGCCGCGCACCAGACAGCTGGACATGCCGAGCCGGCTGATGTGTTCATGATATGAGCATTTAATCATGTCAGTTCATTAATTCCTTTTTTACGTCCATGGCCATGGTTCATGTATAAAAGAACATGAAACAGAGGGACATTAATTCTTATATTGTCTGCTCTTTATAACAGGAATTAAAATTTTTAACAGACAAAATGCAGTCAATTTGTTTAGTCATTTCCAACACAGAACTTTATTAATCTCAAAGGAAATCTCAAAATATGACCAGTCAGGTGTATCTTTTCTAATATACTAAAGGATTATTAACTGAGCGTGAGGTCTGTACGGGAAAATGTCAGTGTGAGGTGTTGACAATACACAGAGGTACACTGATATTCCCCATACAGACCAAGCAAGCAAGGTTAATAATTTGTTTATTATATGGCTATTATATATAAACACGCAAATTTACGCTATTGACCAAATATGAAAGGTGCTGATGGTTTTGGGCTGGTAGTCAGACCTGTTTGCTTCACCTCAATGATGAATGTGCTAACAGATGGTCCAGTCTTTACCTGGTAAGCTTTCACTCTGTGTGTTTTTTCCGATGCTGTTTAGATATTTATGGAGTATGTTCATGTCCAACTTGGTTTTTTCGAATCTTGTTTTAGTTTTCTGGTTTGTAACAAATGTGATACACATTCCAGACTGATTGTCATGGTAACCGGTCTGATAAGGGAAAATTTCAGACCAATTTTGGTAAAACGTGATGCAAATTATTGGTTTAGCTGGTAGGATTAATAAATGAAATAGTTTTGACTGTGCTGAATGCTTGGTCTGCAAAGTAAATGTCAAAGAGTGTGGATGAGACATTTTAAAACCCTATTAAGCACAACCTGTTTATTCGACCCTATACCAACAAAACTGTTTAAGGACCTGTGGCCCACTCTTGGGCTTACTATGTTGGAAAATGGTTATATCATTGACCTCAGGAACTGTTCCTAAATGTTTCAAATCTGCAGTAATTAAACCGTTACTTCAAAAATCTAATCTTGACCGTAGTATATTGAAAAATTAATAGCCAATATCAAATCTATAATTTTGTTCTAAAATTCAGGGAAAAGTTGTTTCACAACAGCTTTTGGACTATTTTACAGAGAATCATCTCGTTGAGCCACTGGAGTCTGCGTTTAGAACAGGTTATTTGACAGAGACAGCTCTCACTAAAGTGGGAAATGATATTGTGTTTGCAATGGATTCAGACACCATTACAATTCTGGTGCTGTTAGATCTTAGTGCTGTGTTTTATACGGTGGATCACTGTATTCTTCTTGATAGGTTGGAGAATAATTTTGGGATTACTGGAAATGTCCTTGCGTGGTTGACATCACACCTAACAGTCGTTCTCACTGTGGCTTGTACAACAACACTACTTCTAACCTTGTTAACATCATATGGGATTCCACAGGGGTCCGTCTTAGGCTTGCTGCTTTTCTCCCTTTATATAGCATGCCTTGGGCACATATTCGGCATTTTGAGATTACTTTTCATTGCTATGCTGATGATACTACTTGTATATGCCGATAACTGCTGGTAATCTCAATCACACTGCCTTGTGTCAGTGAAAAGCTGGATGTTCAGTAATTTCTTACTTTTAATGTTGGACAAGACCGAAATGATGGTTCTTGATCCATTGAGACATCGGCATCAGTTTGATCAGCCAACACTTAACCTAGGCTTGTGTGTGTCATACATCATAGTGACAAGGAACCTTGGGGTGATTGATCCCACGTTGTCCTTTGACCAAAACATTTTCTTGGTTATTGCAGTCCAGCATTAGGGATCTCCAGTTGGTTCAAATGCTGCCAGACGCTCAGAAAGTTCAACCACATTACACCCATTTTGGCATCTCTTCACTGGCTTCCTGCCTCTGTGAGCTTGAATTTTAAGGTTCTGCTATTAACAAAATTGTTCAAGGACTAGCACCTCCCTAACTTAACTGACCTAATCAAACCCTACATACCGACCCAAGCTCTGCGTTCTCAGGGTGCAGGACTACTTTGTTTCCCTAGGGTGAATAAAAAGTCTGCGGGTCACAGAGGCTTCTCTTATCATGCACATGCTTTGTGGAATGATCTCCCTGCATCAATAAAACAGTCAGATTCTGTAGACTTTCAAGTCTAGATTTAAGATGCATTTATTCTCCCTCTTGTATTGCATACTGGTATAGTATGGTACTATGCTTCCTATCCTTTTAAAGTCATTTTATTAGCAATGGAACAGGTCTCTACCTCAGCTTCATCTAAATTCTGGGTCTGTTAGTGAAGCATAGGGCTAGCTGCCGGGGATCACCTTAGTAGTTTCTCTGCTTTCCTGTCAATTTACTGCTGATGAATTATACCTTAGGTAAGGTTTTACAGACAACTGATTCTGCTCTTTTTCGCTTTGTCTGCAGTACAGATGACATCACATGGGACTGCAGGGTTGATGGCTACAAACCGCAGGTTGCCGGACTGATCATGAGATGCCAGGCCTGAAGCTGATGCCCCACACTGCAGTCTCCATTTGGAATGGATGTTGTTGCAGGGACAGGCCCACTGATGGCATGAGGAATGCTGGCTGGCCCCTGCCTGTGGTGTAAATGCCTGTGTGGACTTCTCATCAAATGCATCTTCTTTTCTTTTGTTATGTTGTGTTGTTTGATTTCCTGTATTCTGTTTATTCAGCTTTATAAAACTTTGCAAAAACATTGTAACATTGTTAGAATGGTCTAAGCAGCGGGTCACCCCTTTGAGTCTGGTCTGCTTGAGGTTTCTTCCTCAATATCATCAAAGGGAGTTTTTTCTTATGACTGTCGCCTATGTGCTTGCTCTGGGGATTGGTAAAGTTTGACCTTACTTGTGTGAAACACCTGTAGGCAGCTTTGTTGTAATTTGGTGCTATAAAACTGAAAATAAATTGAAATTAAATATTAACCAATAATTTGCACCATATTGAAAATTCAAGTGGCAGTTTGTTTTTTTTTTCAAAAGAGTAATGTCTAAGGAGTATTTGTGCTGAATTTGGTACTTGTATCACCATTTGCAGGATTCCTCTGTAAATGTTATGTTATCTTTTTCATTAGTTGGAGGCTGAACCTTTCAGGCCGCATCTGTGTCACATTTTCTCCTTCTGTCCACTATTAATTCTTTGGTCTTTGTCGTGTTCACTGTCAGATTATTCTCTGAACACCACCCTCACCGTCTCCATATCTCATCCCTGTACCCAACACTGGTGACGGTAATAATACTCCATCAAAGTTGTAAGTAGTAAATAAATGCAAGAACACATAATAACTGCATTATGCAACATTAAAGTTTTGAAAACGAGTCTGAGTTCATTTATAGTATTGTTCTCCTTTTTTCAACAGTTTGTCAAAAGTGAGTAGATCACTCAGAGGCTTGCTGAGTAAATGTATTTATTTAAAGAATGCCTGTAATAAAGGTCAAAGATAACTTTCTTGTTAGATATATTTAAACTTCAGTTTCTTTCAATATTTGGTAGTAGTGATCCTTTTAGCTTGCTGTTGTCAAGTTTCAGATAATGCTTTTTGTTTCTTATTCCATAGATGCTCTTTTCAGCTAAAAGTGAAAAATATTTCCATAGCAGCCAATTAAATGCTTAATGAGAACAAATCGCTAAGCTGCATTTGTTGTTGCTATGGTAACCACCACCCTATTGCATTTGTGCTCACGACGGGTGTGTAATCACAGCTTCAGCTCTCCACACACCCGTGTGTGTCATAGATGGATCTATATGGCCCCGCCATGCTGATGTTGATAAATGAGCATCTTTAACTGCACAGCCTGTTGGCCTCCATGCACACTCTGCAAATAAAAGCATCCCGTCTCTTTAATTTGATTTGTCTAATGGAGCGTGAGGTTTGAGCATCTCATTCCTGATTTTTCATATATTTATTTTTATCTGAATAACCAAATTAACCTTTTAGTGTCTGGTAACAATAACAGCGCTGGGACACTTCCTTCAGTTTGTTTGACTTGTGTACATCCCTGCTTCTCTTTTATCATTTTCACTCTCTCCCTTTTCTCAACTTCCATTTTTCCATTTTGCTCTTCCCCTCACCTCTTCCCCACCTCCATTTCCCTCAGTGGTATTTCTCTGTAAAGCATGATTGCTCATAATCACTCACAGTCTGCTTCTCTGACTAATAGGGCTATTAGCCATGAGAGCGGGATCGAGGACGTACGGTCACCAGGCAGCCACACTTACAGGATCTGGCATTCACTTCCTTCCACATACTTCATGTGTCTCGGGTCCTAAAAACGTTTAAATTCAAGACACTTTAAAGTCGAATAAATCCTGTTTTTATGTATGGGTGAGAGCATATCTCACCCATATTGGCCTCTCTTCATTGGCTTCCTGTTCATTCTAGAATAGAATTTAAAATTCTTCTTCTTACTTATAAGGTTTTGAATAATCAGGTCCCATCTTATCTTAGGGACCTCGTAGTACCATATCACCCCAATAGAGCGCTTCGCTCTCAGACTGCAGGCTTACTTGTAGTTCCTAGGGTTTGTAAGAGTAGAATGGGAGGCAGAGCCTTCAGCTTTCAGGCTCCTCTCCTGTGGAACCAGCTCCCAATTCAGATCAGGGAGACAGACACCCTCTCTACTTTTAAGATTAGGCTTAAAACTTTCCTTTTTGCTAAAGCTTATAGTTAGGGCTGGATCAGGTGACCCTGAACCATCCCTTAGTTATGCTGCTATAGACGTAGACTGCTGGGGGGTTCCCATGATGCACTGTTTCTTTCTCTTTTTGCTCTGTATGCACCACTCTGCATTTAATCATTAGTGATCGATCTCTGCTCCCCTCCACAGCATGTCTTTTTCCTGGTTCTCTCCCTCAGCCCCAACCAGTCCCAGCAGAAGACTGCCCCTTCCTGAGCCTGGTTCTGCTGGAGGTTTCTTCCTGTTAAAAGGGAGTTTTTTCCTTCCCACTGTAGCCAAGTGCTTGCTCACAGGGGGTCGTTTTGACCATTGGGGTTTTACATAATTATTGTATGGCCTTGCCTTACAATATAAAGCGCCTTGGGGCAACTGTTTGTTGTGATTTGGCGCTATATAAAAAAATTGATTGATTGATTGATGTACAGTGGGGTAAAAAAGTATTTACTCAGTCCCTGACTGTGTAAGTTCTCCTACTTAGAAAGATTAGAGAGGTCTGTAGTTTTCAACATAGGTACACTTGAGACAAAATGAGAAAAAAAAATCCAGGAAATCACATTGTAGTATTTTTTAAGAATTTATTTGTAAATTATGGTGGAAAATAAGTATTTGGTCAATAACAAAAGTTCAGCTCAATACTTTGTAACATAATCTTTGTTGGTAATAACAATGTTGGGAAGGTGTAGTGACACGGACCCACAACAATGAACGGACAATGGATGAGCCAAAAAGTAATTTAATGTTGTGAATTGCACAACGGAATACAAACAATTGCAGTTGAGGAGTACAGTCAATCATACACAAGGTGATGTGTGGGCAGGCTCGAGGATAGAAGACGTCTGTCCAGAGAAGAGCCAGATCCCACACGGCTTCCACTGCCAACAGATCTGAAGAACACCGGAGCCGCCAAGTCCTGGGTCCCAGGTGGCCACCGTCTCCAGCTGTCAGACCAGGTACTGCTGGCAGATACAGAAACAGTTAATGGTGGGTGTGTGAAGACGCACCCAGTAATCGTTCCCTGAGTAGTTCCTCTGGGAGGGAGAACCTCCACCTCCAGATACAATGTCACCGGTGCAGCTCCTGTTGGTCTCCTTCCTGGATGGAGTGAGAGGCGAAGACCGTCGTCCTCTCACTGTCCGCCAATCCAGCCTCCAATAGACCCCGCAGGAACACGGCTGCACACAGACCACTGTTTTCAAACAACGAACAATCACAGCAGAGAAAATTACCTTGCTTGGTAGCTGATTTCTTGGCGGGGAGGTGGAGTTGCAGTCCGGCCTTTATGGTGATGGTGTTGAGTGGTGGATGAGTGACAGCTGGTACAGATGATGAGTGACAGCTGTCACTCCCGGTCGCTCCGACGCCCTCTCGTGCTTGAAGCCCGCACTTCAAGCAGGGCGCCATCTTGTGGTGGTGGGCCAGCAGTACCTCCTCTTCAGCGGCCCACACAACAGACAAGGGTCAAACGTTTCCTGTAAGTCTTCACCAGGTTTGCACACACTGTCGCTGGTATTTTGGCCCATTCCTCCATGCAGATCTCCTCTAGAGCAGTGATGTTTTGGGGCTGTCACTGGGCAACATAGACTTTCAACTCCCTCCACAAATTTTCTATGGTTTTGAGGTCTGGAGACTGGTTAGACCACTCCAGGACCTTGAAATGCTTTTTACGGAGCCACTTCTTCGTTGACTGAGTGGTGTGTTTGGGATCATTGTCATGCTGGAAGACCCAGCCATGTTGCATCGTCAATGCTCTCACTGATGGAAGGAGGTTTTGGCTTAAAATCTCACGATACATGGCCACGTTCATTCTTCCCTTAACACAAATCAGTCGCCCTTTCCCCTTTGCAGAAAAACAGCCTCAAAAAATGATATTTCCACCCCCATTCTTCACAGTAGGTATGGTGTTCTTGGGATGCAACTCAGCGTCCGTCATCCTCCAAACATGACTAGTTTTTACTAAAAAGTTCTATTTTGGTTTCATCTGACCACATGATATTCTCCCAATCCTCTTCTGGATCATCCATATGCTCTCTGGCAAACTTCAGACGGGCCTGGAAATGTACTGGCTTAAGCAGGGGGACACGCCTGGCACTGCAGGATTTGAGTCCCTCTCTGCATAGTATGTAGCCTTTGTTACTTTGGTCCCAGCTCTCCGCAGGTCATTTATGAGTTCCCTCCGTGTAGTTCTGGGATTTTTTTCACCGTTTTCATGATCATTTTGACCCCACGGGATGACATCTTGTGTGGAGCCCCAGATCGAGGGAGATTATCAATGGTCTTGTATGTCTTCCATTTTCTTACAGTTGCTCCCACAATTGATTTATTCACACCAACCTGCTTGACTATTGTAAATTCACTCTTCCCAGCCTGGTGCACATCTACAATTTTCTTCCTGGTGTCCTTCGACAGCTCTTTGGTCATGGCCATGGTTGAGTTTGGAGTCTGACTGTTTAAGACTGTAAATAGGTGTTTTTATACAGATAACGAGTTCAAACAGATGCCATTAATACAGGTAACAGGTGGAGGACAGAAGAGCTTCAGGTCTGACAGAAGTAGTTACAGGTCTGTGAGAGCCAGTAATCTTGCTTGTTTGTGGGTGACCAAATACTTATTTTCCACCATAATGTACAAATAAATTCATTAAAATTCCTACAGTGTGATTTTCTGGATTTTTTTTTTTCTCATTTTGTCTCTCATAATTGAAGTGTACCTATGATGAAAATTACAGACGTCTCTCATCTTTCTAAGTAGGAGAACTTGCATAATCAGGGACTGACTAAATACTTTTTTTTACCCCACTGTAATTCAATTTAACCCAATGTGAAGTCAGCAGGAACCAATAAATTTATGAAGAGAACTGTGTTTATATATGCAGTAACTGATGTAGGAATTTATCAATGCTGCTTTTATTTTTTTTTTTTTTAACCTTGGTCCTGCAACCTATTTGATAAAAATCACTGCATTATCATCTATGGCCAAAAGAGACAACAAGCACGACAAGCTGCTCCCCCCACACAGAAAATTTTGCAGAGTAAAATTTACTCTGCTGTATGGGATAACATTTGATCCCAGTCCAAATAGAGTGAAATATACCCTATCACAGAGCTAAATCAACTCAACGCATTGTAAAATCAACTCTTATTGGAGTAACACCACTTGCATTGACCAGATGGTGTCGCCGACCGAACGGTCTGCCCTAAAACTCGGTCCGCCCTGCCTTCACTGCGCATGCGTCATTAGCCGCAGTTCACGGATTATCACCTCTTTTCTGCTTAAAACTGCACTTCAAGCATCATCATCATCATCTCCAGTCATGACACTCACCTGTTTCCAATGAACCTGTTCACCTGTGGAATGTTCCAAACAGGTGTTCTTTGAGCATTGGTGATGTAACACAGTGGTAAACATACCACTGTCCTAGCTTTTTTGAAAGTTGTTGCAGGCATCCATTTCAAAATGAGCAAATATTTGCACAAAACAATAAAGTTTATTAGTTTGATCATTAAATATCTTGTCTTGTGATGTATTAAATTGAATATAGGTTGAAGAGGATTTGCAAATCGTATTCTGTTTTTATTTACATTTTACACAATGACCCAACTTCATTGGAATTGGGGTTGTATAAACAACAGAAAAGGGACTTACATTTTGGTGTTCCACTGCTGCTAAAGTCCAAATTGTAACGTGGAGTCCAGTGATGCTGTGCACTGACTTCAAACTTCCATTAAATGAAAAAAAAAACGACTTTGTCTAGTTCCTCAGTCCAGCCAAAAATCACGTCAACTTTTCATCTGAACAGTTCTTCATGCATCCGGACAGCTTACAGCGGAGTGGATTTTGTGTGTGTGTGTGTGTGTGTGTGTGTGTGTGTGTGTGTGTGTGTGTGTGTGTGTGTGTGTGTGTGTGTGTGTGTGTGTGTGTGTGTGTGTGTGTGTGTGTGTTACAAGAATTAGCAGCGTCAGTTTTCTCAATCAAATCATTGCATCGTTTTCCCCCGCGTGAACGCGCACACACACACACGCAACCGGGTTGGCGCTTGTGCGCGCGTGTACTACCAAAAAAGACTGTGTACATCCTCAGTGCAGTGAAAAAAATCACATCGGAAATGAGTCCAGCTTTTTCCATGAACAATTTTATAAACCAACAATATAACTTTAAAATCCAATCTGGCAGAAACCGGTAGCCAATGAAGGGATGCCAGAATGGGAGTAATGTGGTCAAACCTTCTACTTTGTGTCAAAATTCTGGCAACAGCATTCTGCACCAACTGAAGTCCTCGAATGCTAGACTGCGGCAGACCAGAAAATAAAGCATTACAATAATCCAATCTAGAAGAGACAAATGCGTGAATCAGAGTCTCAGCATCAGCCATAGACAGGATGGGGCGAATCTTTGCTATATTTCTCAGATGAAAGAAAGCAGTCCTCGTAATGTCCCTAATGTGGAGGTCAAAGGACAACGTAGGATCAAAGATTACCCCAAGGTTCCTCACTTTGTCAGTATGACGTATAACACATGAACCTAGGCTAAGCGCCAGCTGATCAAATTGGTGCCGATGTCTTGCTGGGCCAAGAACCATCATTTCAGTCTTATCAGAGTTCAAAAGTAGAAAGTTGCTAGACATCCAACTTCTCACTGCTGCAAGACAGTCCTGTAAAGATTTTATGTGGACAGGATTTCCAGCAGCTATCGGCATATACAACTGAGTATCATCAGCATAACAATGAAAAGCAACCCCGAAACGCCGCAAAATGTTCCCAAGGGGTGCCATATACAGGGAAAAAAGCAAGGGACCCAGAACGGATCCCTGCGGAACCCCGAACTTCATGCCCTTAAAGTCAGAGGTAGTGTCATTGCACAAAACACAATGGGAACGACCAGACAGATAAGACGTCAGCCACACAAGAGCAGTTCCAGTAATCCCGAAACAGTTTTCTAGCCTATCAAGTAGAATATGATGATCAACTGTGTCAAACGCAGCACTGAGATCCAACAACACCAATTCTGTAGTAGTATCCGAGTCCATTGCTCGCAGAAGATCATTAATTACTTTAATAAGTGCTGTTTCTGTGGAGTGATGTCTTCTAAAAGCAGACTGCAGTGGCTCAAAAAGGTCATTCTCAGTAAGATAGTCCACAAGCTGCCGTGAAACCACCTTTTCCAGAATTTTAGAGCAGAATGATAGATTTGATATCGGCCTATAATTTTTCAATACACCAGGATCAAGATTAGATTTCTTGAGTAGTGGTTTAACCACGGCAGATTTAAACAATTTGGAACAGATCCAGAGTTTAAAGAAAGGTTAACAATTTCCAGCACAGTCGGCCCAAGAATGGGCCAAAGATCCTTAAACAATTTTGTTGGTATAGGATCAAATAAACAAGTTGTGCTTCTAGTAGACATCACGACTTTCGTCAGCACACCTTGTGAGATACTGTTAAATTCTGTGAATCTAGGTAGCACTTCAGTAGTAGTCCCCAGCTCAGTAGCTGGATACAATGATTCAACCAAAATATGCTGAGATGTGCTCAACCTAATATCTTCTATTTTCTTTTTGAAATAGTCCAGAAAGTCCTGTGCTGAAAAAGGAGAACGACCAACAGGTGGCTGTCCATGAATAAGAAATGTCACCGTATCAAACAAGAACTCTGAGTTATGCTTGTTTTTGTTGATCAATTCAGAATAATACGCCTGCTTCGTAGCCAATAAAGCATGCTTATAATCTAAAATAGCTTCACGCCACGCAAGTTGAAACACCTCTAGTTTGGAACTACGCCATTTCCGTTCCAACCCTCTAGCCTTCTTCCTAAGGTCACGCAAATAACTATTGAACCAGGGTGTCTGTGCTTTGGGAAGGTGTGGCTTTAACAGAGGAGGCGCAATCTTATCAAGTGTGGTTTTTAGCACTAAATTCAGGCTATCTGCAAGACTGTCTACTGACTGAAATTTCATCAAGCTTGAAGTTAGGATTTCAGGTAGTCTTGCTTCAGGTTCAGTTAAAGTTGAAGGTTTAATTTGTCGCCGCAATGATAAGCAAGGTTGTTGCGCCACTAAACGCGGCAGCGTAATTGTAAACCTAATAAGCGAGTGGTCAGAGACTGCTGATGCAAGAGGCAGGATGTCGATATTTGTGACAGCAAGGCCACGTGCAAGAACCAAATCCAGAGTATTACCACTGATATGCGTTGAACCATGAACGAACTGCTGAAATCCTAATGCATCCATGATTTCCATAAATGATTTACCGAGGGGATCAGAGGGCTTATTTATATGAATGTTAAAGTCACCAATAATCAAAATGTTGTCTACACTAGTTGAAAGACTAGAGATGAACGTGCCAAATTCATCTAAAAAATCAGAATATGGGCCAGGAGGCCTGTAGACAGTGACAATATAACATAGCTGATTTCCAGTTTTATGACCCTGACAGTACTTAGCATGATGGGCATAACGGAGAATCAGATGCTCAAATGAATTATATTTCTGACCCCCAACAGTTACTAAAGTAAACCTGGATTTATAAATAAAAGCAACACCCCCGCCTTTCTTCACATCACGTGAAACGTTACTAAAAGTGTACTCCGGTGGGCAGGCCTCATTCAGAGGAAGGACAGCTGTGGATTTAATCCAGGTTTCACATAATCCAAGCATATCCAGACGATGATCCACAATTAAGTCATTCACCAGCAGTGACTTCAGAGACAATGATCTGATGTTAATGAGACCCAAACTAAGGATCTCGGTGGGATCAGCAGGTTTTAATGAGGTCATGCGGAAGTTCTGCTCCTCAGCAGCCAGTGACGCAGCGTGTTTCAACGGCCGGAGGAGCTCAGGTGAAACGTCGCGTCTGAGAGCCCGCAGACGACAGCACCGGCGAGAGGCAGCAGCGGAAAGCTGCGGCACAAACAAGCACAGCTTTAGCGGAGCTGGTCCGGTCATCAGTTCAGGAACAGGACGAATCCAGCAGCCTCTCGTGCGCAGCGCGTGCTCCCACGCCCAAAAATATCGTCCATCACAGAGGCGGCGAGGATCAGACCCTCTAGTGAAGGCTGCCAGGTAAAACTTAAGTTTCACCAACAGACCGCTCCGCTTTCCGCGCCTTCTAAAGAGCCTCCTCCGGAGAGGAACGCAAGGAAAACGGAGCAGGTGGAGCGGGACGTCCGCGAGCACAGGTGGCAGAGCAGGGCGGGGCCCTCCAAGCCCGGACCCAGACGACAGCAGCAGCTCATAAAGAGCATTAATGTCCAAGAGAGACTGGCGACCATACACAAGCAAGGCTGAAGTGTCCCGGCAGAACACACAGAGCAAAAACACAGCAACAAATAGCAAAAAACTCGACAAGCGACAGGGCTGACGGCATGCCAATCACACAGGCGCCATCTTCCTCCATTCCATTATTTTCATTCTTTCTTCCTGCTAACAGCCTCCAGACAGCACAGTGGATTTGTTTTGTGTGTGTGTGTGTGTGTGTGTGTGTGTGTGTGTGTGTGTGTGTGTGTGTGTGTGTGTGTGTGTGTGTGTGTGTGTGTGTGTGTGTGTGTGTTACAAGAATTAGCAGCGTCAGTTTGCGCAATCAAATCATCTCGGTAGAGTTGTTGTCCCCCGCACACGCACACACACGCAACCGGGACAGCACTTGTGCATGCGTGTACTACCTAAATAAGACTGTGTACATCCTCAGTGCAGCGAAAAAAAATCGCATCAGAAATTAGTCCAGCTTTTCATTCCAGCTTCCTATCAACAGCCTCCAGACAGCACAGTGGATTTGTTTTGTGTTTGCGTGCACATATGTTTTGTGTGTGTGTGTGTGTGTGTGTGTGTGTGTGTGTGTGTGTGTGTGTGTGTGTGTGTGTGTGTGTGTGTGTGTGTGTGTGTGTGTGTGTGTGTGTGTGTGCAGAGTGCAATGGTACCAAACGTATGCAACCAAATTTGCACTCCAAATGGAACCAAACTGCACTTTAAATGCAATGCAACACAAATAGGATGAATTAATCCATGTCATTTTCAGCCCAGTCTCACTTTTTTTTCTTTTTTCTTTTTTTTTTTTGTGCTCCTGTGACGAAATGAGTCAAATTTTCATGATGGGTTTTTTTTAAGTCACTACTCCTACCCCCGACCCAAAGCTTAACCATAACCTAATCTTTCTCCTCCTCCTGACAAAAATGAGGCACTTTTTGTCACAATATCACGAACCAATAGATTAATGTATATTTCGTGCTGTTGAATCACGACTTGCTGTGAGACCAGGTTGGTCATGTGACATACAAAGCACCAATCAAATGACAAGGATCCACTCAGCCGTTATATAAAACAACATGAACATCTGCAAATCATCAGCCACAAGGGGGTTATTTCCATTCTAATTCAATTCCATCGTTTGCATGGTTTATTTTTCTGTAGGTAATTCGGTCAGCGAGGCTTACCGTCGAGCTGAGGCAGTGTCACAACAGCGGTTAGGGGATGGCGTAATCCATGAAATGTGAAAATCCATCAAATCCATCAAATGTGAAACGGTCATTCTATATCAGAATCCACATCAGTAGTTTTGTATGGTAACTTAAATTCACCCATTTAGACAGCGGAGGCAGTACCCGACTTTCTCTTGCTCTCAGCTAACAGCGCTAACAGCTAGCAGCCTGCGTGGGTGGTGTTCTGTCGAATTGTGCGTCTCGTCAGTTCCGCGTCCTGACAATACTGTCCTGTCCTGCAGTTGCGCACAGGACAGGAATGATATTCAACAGGAATGACATCTCGTCAGAACCACGGTCAGGGTGCAGTGAAATTTGACCATTTCACTTCTAAATGTGAAATGGTAAAATATTTTGTCACCGTTATCCCAATATGATACAGTCCGAAATCTCACACAATTAACCAACCATTCGCGGAAAAAAATGTAATTGGATTAGAATGCTAAATATGCAGAGTTTGTTTTGCTGACAGATGACAATTTGAAGGAGCTAATTGATGGTGCTAATACTTCTAACACAAAAAAAAAACAAATCTACTCCGCGGTAAGTCATCTGGAGGCATGAAGAGCTGTTATGATGAAAAGCTGAAAAGCTGATGTGATTTTTCGCTGGACTGAGGAACTCCACCAAGTCTTTTTTTTTAGAAGTATACATTCTTTCTATCAAACAAATATTTAATTCAGTGAAAGCTGGAACATACCATTCAACTCGGCTTCGCCTCATTGAATGGTATGTTCCAGCTTTCACCTCATGAAATATTTGTACCATTGAACTCATAAACATTCATTATTTGTATAGTAATAAACCTCATGTCCTTTGAGCAAAGATAAATCAAATCAAAATCAAATCAATGTTATTTATATAGCGCCAAATCACAACAAACAGTCGCCCCAAGACGCTTTATATTGTAAGGCAAAAGCCATACAATAATTACAGAAAAACCCCAACGGTCAAAACGACCCCCTGTGAGCAAGCACTTGGCGACAGTGGGAAGGAAAACTCCCTTCTAACAGGAAGAAACCTCCAGCAGAACCAGGCTCAGGGAGGGGCAGTCTTCTGCTGGGACTGGTTGGGGCTGAGGGAGAGAACCAGGAAAAAGACATGCTGTGGAAGAGAGCAGAGATCAATCACCAATAATTAAAAGCAGAGTGGTGCATACATCATGGGAAACCTCCCAGCAGTCTAAGTCTATAGCAGCATAACTAAGGGATGGTTCAGGGTCACCTGATCCAGCCCTAACTATAAGCTTTTTCAAAAAGGAAAGTTTTAAGCTTAATCTTAAAAGTAGAGAGGGTGTCTGTCTCCCTGATCTGAATTGGAAGCTGGTTCCACAGGAGAGGAGCCTGAAAGCTGAAGGCTCTGCCTCCCATTCTACTCTTACAAACCCTAGGAACTACAAGTAAGCCTGCAGTCTGAGAGCGAAGCGCTCTATTGGGGTGATATGGTACTATGAGGTCCCTAAGATAAGATGGGACCTGATTATTCAAAACCTTATAAGTAAGAAGAAGAATTTTAAATTCTATTCTGGAATTAACAGGGAGCCAATGAAGAGAGGCCAATATGGGTGAAATATGCTCTCTCCTTCTAGTCCCCGTTAGTACTCTAGCTGCAGCATTTTGAATTATCTGAAGGCTTTTCAGGGAACTTTTAGGTCAACCTGATAATAATGAATTACAGTAGTACAGCCTAGAAGAAATAAATGCATGAATTAGCTTTTCAGCATCACTCTGAGACAAGACCTTTCTAATTTTAGAGATATTGCATAAATGCAAAAAAGCAGTCCTACATATTTGCTTAATATGCGCATTGAAGGACATATCCTGATCAAAAATGACTCCAAGATTTCTCACAGTATTACTGGAGGTCAGGGTAATGCCATCCAGAGTAAGGATCTGGTTAGACACCATGTTTCTAAGATTAGGATAGGGAATAACCTCCATACTCCATACAGATAGGGAATGACCTCCATACTTCTCAGCCTTTGGCTTGTTTGCACTTTATGGGACACCTGAAAGTACGAGTAGGATGCATTGACATTTTGTCTGTTCAGTGATGACAAAAAGCAGTTTATGCCTGAGTTTTCTAGGTCTCATACAGTAACATTAGAAGACTGTCACTTTGCTAATGCTGTGTTTGTGTTATAAATCATTCTTGATATTGTTGGGTTGTGGGATATGTTGTGAATTTTGTGTCTTTTTAATGCAACAAAGTAAAACATCTTCATAAGAAATAAAAAAAATAAAAAGCAAAAAATACAGTTTTGAGATCAAAAATCAAGGTTGACGTTTTAAAGTAAAACAAAAATAACTGACGGTGAATCTCTCCTCTTTCATTTCAAGTTAAACACCTTTGCAAATTGTTCTGCAAGTCAAAAAGTTCTGTTGTCTAATTGAAATGTTTTATGTATCAAAATCTTTTGCAAACCAAAAGCTTTTCTCTTCAAGTTCAATGGGATTTCATTTCCAATCAAAAACTTTTGCTTCCAGGTTAGAAAGTAAAAAAGTTCTGTTTTCAAGCTGAAAGGTTCTGCGAGTCAAAAGGTTTTGTCTTCAGGCTGAACTAGATGTAATAACAAATATTCAGGAATCAGTCATCATGATGTCAGTCTCTCATATCAAACCAAATGATCCAAGTTATTCTCAGGTCCCAGAAAGATACTGAATAATGAACAAATCTAGACTCAACAAGAATTTGTTCACTGTAGGTTATGGTGTTGAGATATTACGCCAAAGGATATTTGGTCCCATCCCTCCATCCCTGTCATTAATGGGTATTGGGAGTGGTCATTGGTCATGTTGATGGGCCATCATAAGTCTTAATTATCAAAGTTATTTCATTACAAATTGTAGCAAATTCCAAATTGTGCTGGTAGCCTGGTATCCCAGCAAAAGAAACCAAATTTCCATTTTGTGACAAGCCTGTTTTGCATAAAGTGTATAAACAACAGATCACGGTGGCATTAATTATGACATGTATTCATTACATAGAATATTCAAACAGCAAGTAAAGTCAGCAACACAGTCTCGTATCACATCGCCACCAAAAATATGGGACAGTGTTGTCCCATAACATCCTCATGAATAAATATGTAAAGTGATGATAAAGGGAGTGAATCCCATATACTGTTTTTTTAAACAACACAGATATTTGACTCAAAATGAGCTGCCCACACATTGAAAATACTTCCCTTTTGATCACATCAGCATAACAGGTTACATAACCAGGAGGCTCAGAGCTCCTCCTTCGTGACCCACATCAGAGGGAGGAGGACAAGAACAGTGGAGGGAAGGAGGGAGGAAACAAGATGGCAAAATGAGGCTGGAAGTGAGAATAAGAGAAAAATAACATGGGGTGAAGAGAGAGGGGTGAGATCGAATGGGAGGTGGAATCAGAAGGAAAGAAAGAGCTGCATATAAGGAGGAGGAAAAGGGGAAAGCAGATAAAAGAGAGAAGCAAAAAGGAATAGTGGATGGGGAAGAGACAGTGAGAGAAGAGAAAGGAACATACGTATAGATAAGAATAACAGAGATGGCAGCAGAATGAAGGCAGAGGTATCAATCACCGTCGTCCTGTAGCCGTCTGACCGAGTCTTCACAGCAGCTGAATGACAGCGCGGCCGGGGGGGATTGAACTCTGAATATCAGCCGTCCGTTCACACACACGTACCCGAGCATGGAGGAGCAGACCTCTCCTGCAGGTCACAACCCAACAAGTATATCACTGTCAACACTGATCATCGGCTGGAGGGAGGAAGGGAGGACAAAAAGTTAGGGGAGGGTGGTTACATAGGAGGAGGATGGGGGAGCAAAAGAAGAGGGGGGTGAAAGAGCAAAACAGAAGGAGAATGATGGTGCAGTTAAGAAAATGAAAGGTCATGGGAGTTAGGAGATTAAAAAAGGAGGAAATGAAAGAAGGCAAAGGGGTGAAGGAAGGAAGGGTCATGGAAAGAAAGTTAAAAAAAATCATGGAGGTACAGAGATGTAAAAATAATGGTGCACCTCAAAACTCTTTTTTAACTCCTTGTCTGTATAGATCACGTATCTGTCTCGTATGTGTGTATGGTTGGCTCATACGGAAAAGAATAAATACAACTGCAGCAGCACTTTGCTGCTCCCTTTCCCGTTTCCTTTCAACATGGATTAATAAGGTAAGAAATAACAGCATCATTAAAAAGTCACAGTGACAAGAACTGTAACAAAAAGCGGGTTTCCATTATCCTTCAAATTGTGCAATTTAAAGTAGTCAATCAATCAATCAATTTTTTTTATATATATAGCGCCAAATCACAACAAACAGTTGCCCCAAGGCACCTTATATTGTAAGGCAAGGCCATACAATAATTATGTAAAACCCCAACGGTCAAAACGACCCCCTGTGAGCAAGCACTTGGCTACAGTGGGAAGGAAAAACTCCCTTTTAACAGGAAGAAACCTCCAGCAGAACCAGGCTCAGGGAGGGGCAGTCTTCTGCTGGGACTGGTTGGGGCTGAGGGAGAGAACCAGGAAAAAGACATGCTGTGGAGGGGAGCAGAGATCGATCACTAATGATTAAATGCAGAGTGGTGCATACAGAGCAAAAGAGAAAGAAACAGTGCATCGTGGGAACCCCCCAGCAGTCTACGTCTATAGCAGCATAACTAAGGGATGGTTCAGGGTCACCTGATCCAGCCCTAACTATAAGCTTTAGCAAAAAGGAAAGTTTTAAGCCTAATCTTAAAAGTAGAGAGGGTGTCTGTCTCCCTGATCTGAATTGGGAGCTGGTTCCACAGGAGAGGAGCCTGAAAGCTGAAGGCTCTGCCTCCCATTCTACTCTTACAAACCCTAGGAACTACAAGTAAGCCTGCAGTCTGAGAGCGAAGCACTCTATTGGGGTGATATGGTACTACGAGGTCCCTAAGATAAGATGGGACCTGATTATTCAAAACCTTATAAGTAAGAAGAAGAATTTTAAATTCTATTCTAGAGTTAACAGGAAGCCAATGAAGAGAGGCCAATATGGGTGAGATATGCTCTCTCCTTCTAGTCCCCGTTAGTACTCTAGCTGCAGCATTTTGAATTAACTGAAGGCTTTTCAGGGAACTTTTAGGACAACCTGATAATAATGAATTACAATAGTCCAGCCTAGAGGAAATAAATGCATGAATTAGTTTTTCAGCATCACTCTGAGACAAGACCTTTCTAATTTTAGAGATATTGCGTAAATGCAAAAAAGCAGTCCTACATATTTGATTAATATGCGCTTTGAATGACATATCCTGATCAAAAATGACTCCAAGATTTCTCACAGTATTACTAGAGGTCAGGGTAATGCCATCCAGAGTAAGGATCTGATTAGACACCATGTTTCTAAGATTTGTGGGGCCAAGTACAATAACTTCAGTTTTATCTGAGTTTAAAAGCAGGAAATTAGAGGTCATCCATGTATTTATGTCTGTAAGACAATCCTGCAGTTTAGCTAATTGGTGTGTGTCCTCTGGCTTCATGGAGAGATAAAGCTGGGTATCATCTGTGTAACAATGAAAATTTAAACAATACCGTCTAATAATACTGCCTAAGGGAAGCATGTATAAAGTGAATAAAATTGGTCCTAGCACAGAACCTTGTGGAACTCCATAATTAACTTTAGTCTGTGAAGAAGATTCCCCATTTACATGAACAAATTGTAATCTATTAGACAAATATGATTCAAACCACCGCAGCGCAGTGCCTTTAATACCTATGGCATGTTCTAATCTCTGTAATAAAATTTTATGGTCAACAGTATCAAAAGCACCACTGAGGTCTAACAGAACAAGCACAGAGATGAGTCCACTGTCCGAGGCCATAAGAAGATCATTTGTAACCTTCACTAATGCTGTTTCTGTACTATGATTAATTCTAAAACCTGACTGAAACTCTTCAAATAGACCATTCCTCTGCAGATGATCAGTTAGCTGTTTTACAACTACCCTTTCAAGAATTTTTGAGAGAAAAGGAAGGTTGGAGATTGGCCTATAATTAGCTAAGATAGCTGGGTCAAGTGATGGCTTTTTAAGTAATGGTTTAATTACTGCCACCTTAAAAGCCTGTGGTACATAGCCAACTAACAAAGATAGATTGATCATATTTAAGATCGAAGCATTAAATAATGGTAGGGCTTCCTTGAGCAGCCTGGTAGGAATGGGGTCTAATAAACATGTTGATGGTTTGGATGAAGTAACTAATGAAATAACTCAGAACAATCGGAGAGAAAGAGTCTAACCAAATACCGGCATCACTGAAAGCAGCCAAAGATAACGATACATCTTTGGGATGGTTATGAGTAATTTTTTCTCTAATAGTTAAAATTTTGTTAGCAAAGAAAGTCATGAAGTCATTACTAGTTAAAGTTAATGGAATACTCAGCTCAATAGAGCTCTGACTCTTTGTCAGCCTGGCTACAGTGCTGAAAAGAAACCTGGGGTTGTTCTTATTTTCTTCAATTAGTGATGAGTAAAAAGATGTCCTAGCTTTACGGAGGGCTTTTTTATAGAGCAACAGATTCTTTTTCCAGGCTAAGTGAAGATCTTCTAAATTAGTGAGACGCCATTTCCTCTCCAACTTACAGGTTATCTGCTTTAAGCTACGAGTTTGTGAGTTATACCACGGAGTCAGGTACTTCTGATTTAAAGCTCTCTTTTTCAGAGGAGCTACAGCATCCAAAGTTGTCTTCAATGAGGATGTAAAACTATTGACGAGATACTCTATCTCACTTACAGAGTTTAGGTAGCTACTCTGCACTGTGTTGGTATATGGCATTAGAGAACATAAAGAAGGAATCATATCCTTAAACCTAGTTACAGCGCTTTCTGAAAGACTTCTAGTGTAATGAAACTTATTCCCCACTGCTGGGTAGTCCATCAGAGTAAATGTAAATGTTATTAAAAAATGATCAGACAGAAGGGAGTTTTTAGGGAATACTGTTAAGTCTTCTATTTCCATACCATAAGTCAGAACAAGATCTAAGATATGATTAAAGTGGTGGGTGGACTCATTTACATTTTGAGTCTAATGATAGATTAAATGCAGTGTTGAGGCTGTCATTCTCAGCATCTGTGTGGATGTTAAAATCGCCCACTATAATTATCTTATCTGAGCTAAGCACTAAGTCAGACAAAAGGTCTGAAAACTCACAGTAACGACCAGGTGGATGATAGATAATAACAAATAAAACTGGTTTTGGGGACTTCCAATTTGGATGGACAAGACTAAGAGTCAAGCTTTCAAATGAATTAAAGCTCTGTCTGGGTTTTTGATTAATTAATAAGCTGGAATGGAAGATTGCTGCTAATCCTCCGCCCCGGCCCGTGCTACGAGCATTCTGACAGTTAGTGTGACTCGGGGGTGTTGACTCATTTAAACTAACATATTCATCCTGCTGTAACCAGGTTTCTGTAAGGCAGAATAAATCAATATGTTGATCAATTATTATGTCATTTACCAACAGGGACTTAGAAGAGAGAGACCTAATGTTTAATAGACCACATTTAACTGTTTTAGTCTGTGGTGCAGTTGAAGGTGCTATATTATTTTTTCTTTTTGAATTTTTATGCTTAAATAGATTTTTGCTGGTTGTTGGTGGTCTGGGAGCAGGCACCGTCTCTACAGGGATGGGGTAATGAGGGGATGGCAGGGGGAGAGAAGCTGCAGAGAGGTGTGTAAGACTACAACTCTGCTTCCTGGTCCCAACCCTGGATAGTCACGGTTTGGAGGATTTAAGAAAATTGGCCAGATTTCTAGAAATGAGAGCTGCTCCATCCAAAGTGGGATGGATGCCGTCTCTCCTAACAAGACCAGGTTTTCCCCAGAAGCTTTGCCAATTATCTATGAAGCCCACCTCATTTTTTGGACACCACTCAGACAGCCAGCAATTCAAGGAGAACATGCGGCTAAACATGTCACTCCCGGTCCGATTGGGGAGGGGCCCAGAGAAAACTACAGAGTCCGACATTGTTTTTGCAAAGTTACACACCGATTCAATGTTAATTTTAGTGACCTCCGATTGGCGTAACCGGGTGTCATTACTGCCGACGTGAATTACAATCTTACCAAATTTACGCTTAGCCTTAGCCAGCAGTTTCAAATTTCCTTCAATGTCGCCTGCTCTGGCCCCCGGAAGACAACTGACTATGGTTGCTGGTGTCGCTAACTTCACATTTCTCAAAACAGAGTCGCCAATAACCAGAGTTTGATCCTCGGCGGGTGTGTCGTCGAGTGGGGAAAAACGGTTAGAAATGTGAACGGGTTGGCGGTGTACACGGGGCTTCTGTTTAGAACTACGCTTCCTCCTCACAGTCACCCAGTCGGCCTGCTTTCCCGGCTGCTCGGGATCTGCCAGGGGGGAACTAACGGCGGCTAAGCTTCCTTGGTCCGAACCCACTACAGGGGCCTGGCTAGCTGTAGAATTTTCCACGGTGCGGAGCCGAGTCTCCAATTCGCCCAGCCTGGCCTCCAAAGCTACGAATAAGCTACACTTATTACAAGTACCATTACTGCTAAAGGAGGCCGAGGAATAACTAAACATTTCACACCCAGAGCAGAAAAGTGCGGGAGAGACAGGAGAAGCCGCCATGCTAAACCGGCTAAGAGCTAGTAGCTGCGCTAAGCTAGCGGATTCCTAAAAACACGCAAAGTGAATAATGTGTAAATAATTTAGAGGTGATTCAGCAGAAGGAGTGCTTTAGTTAAGGCACGTGAAGATTACACTGTGAAACAAATCGTAATCTAGATAACTAGATCAATCTAACTGCGCAGATTAAACAGCTAACAGATACAGAAAAACACCGCTGTGCTCCGGAACAGGAAGTGATACAATACCGCAGTGAGAGCCAACCACCAGTAGAGGCAAGCAAGAGCAAAGAAGAATAGAGAACACGTCAAATTTCAAGTAGTGACTTGAAAATCTACATTTCATGGAAACGTGTATTATGAAAAAAATTCTCAAATATTGCAAAAACGTTTGACTTTCACATGAAGTGTTTTTTTCAGGTTTTTCATTTGAAAAAGCCACATTTCACAAAATTGCAATTGCAATGGAAACCGTTTTTCCACAATTAGTCACATGACATGCAGAAAGTGTCATCTGATATTCTTAAATGCATGATATGGAATGTGTTCACAGAGGAAGAGACTGAGAGCTTGTTAAACCTTGTAAGAGATAATGTTATGGCAGTGTTGAATAAAACAAAAAAATAGCAATATGTAGCGAGACCTACCCTTCTGTCACCAACATGATTGATGTTAACAGTTCTACCAGAAGACTCAGTGGTTAAAGAAAATAATTTATTACAGACTTGAATACAAAGTTGTAAATTTAGTTTGGCCTCAGTCCCCGTCGTGGCTGTGGAATGAGCAGAGGATCTTGAATCCTGCCGCTAGAGGAGGCAGGGGGCAGAGTCCATCCCTCTGCAGCAGACAGGGAACAGCTGATGGTGGTGGATAGCGAGTCTTCTGGTAGAACTGACGCTACACTTCATTTCTTCCGCAAAACCCAGCAGCCGCATTCCATCACTAATAGAAACACTGTCATTTTCTCTATTGTGTTTTGTGAACTTTCTGAAAATATCACTTAACTGTCGCACAAATCCAGCCTTGAAACCAAGCAAGTGACAATGCTGTGACACTTGGCAGGTTTTTGTTCCCTTTAAAATTTTGCAATTTGAAATAGTAAATTGAAAATACATTTAATGGGAATGTGGTTTTTCAGGCCATTTGAAAAAGCCATATTTCACAAAACTGCAATGGAAACACATTTTCCGCAGTTATAGGTCACATGATGTACAGAAGAGCCCCATGACATTCTAAAATACATGGCGTGTGGATGGACGAACAGGCTGAGAGCTTGTTAAAGCTATAAGAAATGTTGTTATGGTAATATTGGATTCGAAACAATGAAACAACAATATTTAGTGGGGCTTCCACATGCATGACCATGACTCTGGAATGACAGTTATCTTGACACCCCCACACACCACAGTGCCCTGTGGGGTTGAAGTCCACACACCGGGTAGGAAGGAAGGGCACCCCACCTCCAGTTGCCAGTGCCATGCATGAACCATTGCGATCCACCCAAGAGTGGAGTAATGCCACCCTTAGGGGGTCCCTGCCAGTAACACACCACCCTCCCCACCCCCCAGCAAAGGCTGATGCCTATTGACAGCAAGGCTTTAACTTTTTAACCCGGATATAAGCCCTGAGGTTTGTTGGTACAAGTGCTTATCACCGGATTCCATAGCGTGAAGGGAATGAGAATCTATGACTCCCCTGATTGCGACCCAATTCCAACACACGTTACTTCTCTGACTGGGTGTCAAAGTTCAGCCCCATGTCCATGACATAGTATCTGGGCAATGGATTGGTTAAAGGACCTTGTGTGCCCCGTGGCCACTATAGTAGCCATGAAGGCACAATGGGAACACGAAACACCAAATCAAATCAAATCAATTTTATTTATATAGCGCCAAATCACAACAAACAGTTGCCCCAAGGCGCTTTATATTGTAAGGCAAAAGACATAAAATAATTACAGAAAAACCCCAACGGTCAAAACGACCCCCTGTGAGCAAGCACTTGGCGACAGTGGGAAGGAAAAACTCCCTTTTAACAGGAAGAAACCGCCAGGAGAACCAGACTCAGGGAGGGGCAGTCTTCTGCTGGGACTGGTTGGGGCTGAGGGGAGAGAATCAGGGAAAAGACATGCTGTGGAAGAGAGCAGAGATCAATCACTAATGATTAAATGCAGAGTGGTGCATACAGAGCAAAAAGAGAAAGAAACACTCAATGCATCATGGGAACCCCCCAGCAGTCTAAGTCTATAGCAGCATAACTAAGGGATGGTTCAGGGTCACCTGATCCAGCCCTAACTATAAGCTTTAGCAAAAAGGAAAGTTTTAAGCCTAATCTTAAAAGTACAGAGGGTGTCTGTCTCCCTGATCCGAATTGGGAGCTGGTTCCACAGGAGAGGAACCTGAAAGCTGAAGGCTCTGCCTCCCATTCTACTCTTAAAAACCCTAGGAACTACAAGTAAGCCTGCAGTCTGAGAGCGAAGCGCTCTATTGGGGTGATATGGTACTATGAGGTCCCTAAGATAAGATGGGACCATATTATTCAAAACCTTATAAGTAAGAAGAACATGAGATGGCTAATAGCGCTCTGGTCAAACAAAAAGTCCTTAAGGACAGATCAGATGGATGAGATTGTGGCACTGTCACCCAGTGGCTGTGTAGGCAGATGAAGGCTGCAGCAGGGCCTCCGACCACTATCGTCTGGAACTTCCCAGCCATCGGACAGACTGAGGATCTGCAAAGACATTCCCACAATAAACAAACCCATGCACAGGCATCTCTAGACTGACTCTAGATGTAGATTTTCTATGCTATGGTGCACATCAACAAGTCTTTAAAAGATCAAAGGGTCAGGATTTTGAATTTGGATTTCTAGAAGTTTCTAGAAGTCATGTTCATAGTTGAGGGAAATTTGACAAATATACACTGAACAAGCAAAACTTGTTTTTGCTCCCATTTTTCATGATCTGAACTCAAAGATGTAAAACTTTTTATATACACAAAAGACCTATTTCTCTCAAATATTGTTCACAAATCTGTCTAAATCTGTGTTAGTGAGCACGTCTCCTTTGCTGAGATAATCCCTCCCACCTCACAGGTGTGGCATATCAAGATGCTGATTAAACAGCATGATTATTGCACAGGTGTGCGTTTTCCAAGCCCTCTCTGACAGAAATGGCAGCAGAGGCTTTTCTGTGCCACCAAAGCAATCTGCAGCCTCTACACCCAAGGACAAGCACCTCCTCTAAGCAATGATGGCCTGAGCCTGCTGAAGACCAGAGCTGTTATAAGTGCTTGATGGCAAAACACTTTGACACTTTGAAGACCTCTTCAACACCAACCCAATCATGGAAGAGGAGGAAGTGCTCAGCCATTTACCAACACAAGACATCGGTGAAGAACTCAGCCAAACCCCAACTCTCAAAGAAACTCTTTTTCTTTTTCTTTGTTTTTGTACCTTTAAAGGTACGAAAAACAACAAGGCACCCTGGGGCAACATCATTCCCAGTAAAATCTTTAAAGAAGGAGTTCTTTTTTTCTAATGCTCACTGCACCAATTCATTGCTAAAATCTGGACTTCAGAAGAAATACCCCCAGACTTGAAAGACTTCAATGATTGTCACCATCTACAAGTGGAAAGGAGACAAGTCTGACTATGGAAACCATCATGGGATCTCCTTGCTGTCTACTGCAGGCAAGGTTCTTGCATGGATTGCCAACACCTGTCTGAGACCACCAGCAGAAAGTATCCTTCCTGAAACCCAGAGTGGCATCTGACCATCAAGAGGGACCACAGACATGATCTTCACTGTCCACAAATTACAAAAGTGTCAAGAACAACACCATTTATTGTACATTGCCTTCTTGACTTGAAAAAAAGTGTTTGACAGCATGTCATATACTGTTCTCTAGAAGATTCTGAGCAAAATTGGATGTCCAGAGACATTCATCAAGATCCTGAGACTTCTTCACAATAGCATGTCTGCTGCGGTTCTGGTAAATGACACAAAAACTGAAGCCACCATTATGTCTGTGAATTGATCAAGAGATTATCGTCCTTGCCCCCAAGGGATAGCCATGATTTCTCCAGCCTGTAACCTCTGAACTACTGGACTGGGTCAATGCAGATAAATAGACTTGTCTGAGAAAACAGGCAGATGGCATGACCAGGAATCAAACCTGGGTCTACATACTGGTAGCCCAACTCCTTATCCCACTGATTCACCTGCTGGATTATCACTGTGACTGCAAGGTAATCTGTGCTTAAGAGGCTTTTTGAAAATGATCACAGATGGCAATCGGTGTACAGATTAACGCACCAAAAAATGAAGATTCTCTTCTTCACAAACCCTGAGAACCAGAGATGACACACCATGTTGTCTCCTCCTTTGCGTGGACTTTCCCTGTTGTCTCTTGTGGAGGAGCTGTCAGCGCGCTGTACAGGAGGAGGAGGCTGCCAGGCACATTTCCAGCACAAACCTCTTAATTATTGAATAATTTATGTAGTCTTTAAAAAAAGAAGCAGGAGCACCTTATCAACAGCAACCCCTGGTAATGAGGCCGGCAAGCGAATGACAGCACATAGGACGGCTCTCGCGTGATAAGCATGCGTGATGTAAACTCACTAATGACTATGTAAAAAAGACTATGTGATGCATGCCTGCGTGCATGTTCTTATTGTGTGTGTGTGTGTGTGTGTGTGTGTGTGTGTGTGTGTGTGTGTGTGTGTGTGTGTGTGTGTGTGTGTGTGTGTGTGTGTGTGTGTGTGTGTGTGTGTGTGTGTGTGCATGCTCTTGTTTTCATCACTTATCCACTCCACCATGACATGTAGAGAAGAAAACCTCTCGCAAAAAAAAAGTTGCACAGAGCTGACACTCAAAAACTTTTCCAACTTTATGCCCTCGACACAAACGTCTTTTTTCCGTCTGCCCAACAGGTCTGTATGTGACTGTCAGTGCCTCCAGGAATCACACATTTGCAGAACACGGATAAGAAAACAGATGAAAAATAACTCTTAGAGGAGCAGGGACACACACACACACACATCTCTCATTTGAACCGATTGGAACACAGACTCGGAGCTAAGTGGTAATTAGTTCAGAATAGTCCTGACCCGGACCCACAGCGGTGACTCTTTCTTATTACGATAAAAAGGATATGTGCAACTAATTAGGGAGACAGTGAGGAGAAACCCAAGGCAAAAGTGGAAGGAAGACGAGGAGCTGAGAATATTTCTGCTGCAGCATCCAGCTGTCAGCTTGTCAGGAAGATTCTTTTTTTAAATGCACGAGTTTTGTTTGCACAATTTGTTAAATGACTGAACAAATAAACATGTCAGCCTTTTATGTAAATAAATGTTAACTGTAATTGAAACTTTCAGCCATGATAGAATGGAAATGAAATGTTTGATCATCTTAGCCTTTAATCAGTCAGGATCATAAAAGCAGACATTCTCAGACAACAAAAACAAAGCTTTAAATTAAAGATAAGTTTCAAAAGGTATGAATAAGTATCTATTTAAAGAGTAACTGGGCAACTCTGGTAATTTTTTTGCCGATTTCTCATTTTGCATTCTTCTCTGCAGAGCTCCCCCTGCAGATCAGAGTATAAAAGTGTTGTAAAAACTCCCTGTCGGCCCTCCTCCCTCTGCTCACTGTCCGTGTGCATTTGTTTTCAACAGATCGAGCGAAAACGATCCATGAAGTGACAATAACCAAAATTTCCCAAGATCCTAGACTTTCAGCAGGTCTGTCTTGATGGAAAAAAATACTGAGTCCTTCTTTCGGCTGTTCCCGTTAGGGGTCGCCACAGAAAATCAATCATTTCCATCTCACCCTGTCCTCTGTATCTTCCTCCATCACACCAACCACCTGCATGTCCTCCCTCAGCACATCCATAAACCTCCTCTTTGGTCTCCCTCTTCTCCTCCTGCCTGGTGGCTCCATCCTCAGCATCCTTCTCCTTATATACCCTTGGTCCCTCCTCTGCACATGTCCAAACCATTTCAATCTCACCTCTCTGAGTTTGTCTCCAAACCATCCCACCTGAGCTGTCCCTCTGATGTTCATTCTTAATCCTGTCCATTCTCATCACTCCCAAAGAGAATCGCAGCATCTTCAGCTCTGCCACCTCCACATCTGTCTCCTGTCTTTTTGTTAATGCCACCATATCTAGCCTGTACAACATAGCTGGACTCACTACTGTCTTTTAAACTTTCCTCTTCACTCTAGCAGATATTCTTTGGTCACAAATCACTCCTGCCGCCTTTCTCCACCTACTCCATACTGCCTGCACTCTCTTCTTCACCTCTCTACTACACTCTCCATTAGTTTTGACAGTTGACCCCAAATATTTAAACTCATCTACTTTCACTACTTTTACTCCTTGTAACTGCACTTTCATTCACCTTCTCTCCAGAGCATATCTCCACCTCTCCAGGCTCGACTCACCCTGCTCTCTACTCTCACTACAGATGAGAATGTCATCTGCAAACATCATGGTCCATGAAGACTCCTGTCTGATCTCATCTGTCAAGCTGTCCATCACCACTGCAAATAAGAAAGGACTCAGAGCTGAACCTTGGTGTAATCCCAACTCCACCTTGAATGAGTCTCTCAGCCCTACTGTGCATCTCATCGCTGTCACTCACATATTTCTCTGCCACTCCAGATTTCCTCATGCAATACCATAATTCTTTTCTTGGCACCCTGTCATAAGCTTTCTCTAAATCCACAAGCACACAGTGTAACTCCTTCTTGCCTTCTCCACACTTCTAATCAGTATTCTCAGAGCAAACATCTGTAGTGCACTTTCTCGGCATGAAACCATATTTTTGCTCACAGATCTTCACCTGTTTTCTAAGTTAGCTTCTAATACTCTTTCCAATAACTTCATGCTTACTGCAGCTCTGCACATCACTCTTGTTCTTAAAAATAGGAACCAGCACACTTTGTCTCCACTCCTTGGGCATCCTCTCGCAGTCATACTCCCAACATTCAATATCGCAACTCTCACTTTCACCCTTCTAGTTTTTCTCTTCTCCCGCTGTCTGTGGACACATTCTCCTCTTCTTCTTCTTCTTCTTTGCCCAGCAGTAGCCTGCACCCTGTTGGGAAATGGAACCGGTGGTGGTCATAGTTAACCCGGGCATCGACCGATCCGGTATGGAAATTCCATTTTTAGTCTACATGTTTGGGTTGGCTTGTTTTACGCCAGATGCCCTTCCTGGTGCAACCCGACTCATTTGTCCGGGCTTGGGACCAGCACTCAGAGTGTACTGGCTGCACACATGTGGGTGAGATTTGAATTTGCGCGTCGGGACGGAGCCGCTAATGGCGTGGGACAAAAAGCAACGCCTTGATGAAGCCTCACAGGACATGTTGTGGCATGTCCAGCTCGTCCACAATTTCTCAGATAGTCACACGACTGAAAAGCCACCGAAAGCCGTCTGAATCTTCCGAATGGTGCAAGAGCTGGGCATGTTACAACATGCTGTGAGACAAACACGGAGGTGCTTTTGTCCCGCGCCATTAGCGGCTCCGTGGTGAATTCCTCCGCTCCTCTTTCCATGACAAAACATCCTATAACAGTGGAATGTGGTGAAAAAGTGCTATGTGCACATCTTCTGCCATTTCTCTGGTAGTCAGACGACATCCCGGATCAACACAGCATTCAGTTTGGAAATGATCTGGTCATTTCAGCCTGTCAATCGCTGCTCAGAGCGCGGCGCGCCCTCTGCCATTGTGCGCTGTCTTTAAACCGCTTGTAACAGTGTTAATCTGTGTGATCCCCATAGAATCGTCCCTGAAAGCCGTCTGAATCTTCTGAATGGTTTCCACCTAGCTGTCTCTCACAGTTTCTGGAAAAATTTGACGCAGCAAAGCTCCAAATCGTTCAGACATTTTCCTCGCAATGAAAATCTGACGAGGGGGGTGGACTACTGCTCACTCAAAGCGTGCTCACAGGCGAATGACACAACCGACAGGCATGAAAAAACTCACGCAGGCACACGAAGGTTCAAGCTTGGCTGATGCAAGCGCGCATGATTCAAATCCATATAGTTTTTGCAAAAAATAAAAAGGTTGGATAGTTTTCTAACAGACCTCGTATGTCCTCCAGACTTTAAATGGTGCTGTAAGTGGGTAGGCCACTGCAGATAAGAGATAATAATGATCATTACAGAGAAGACAAATGGGAAGACCACAGTGTCAAATGCATTTCCTCTGTCACAGATCAGCTCATAAATCTTCCAGCGACCTTCACCTGACGGCTCAGTCAGTCACACACGAGGAGACAAAGACAAAGAGCAGGGACAGACAGGAGAGGACAGCATCCACCAAACAATGCATGAAAGCATGGGTTCAAATCCTGTCTGTATTAAATGTCTTCTTATGCTCTCTTTTATTTGTCAAGTTTCCACTGCACACATCAGAAACAAGACAATAGCTGAAATCATAGACATCATTTCATATTAGTCGAGACCCCAGAGGACGTTGTAACTGTTGTAATCACTGTCTAATCTCTGTGCGCATAAGTGTGTGTTTGCGCGGGCACGTGTATGTCCTGATAAATATCTCAAGAACCATTTCGCTGATTTCATTAATCCTGCACACATTAATTGCTAGTGTTAATATTTTGGCATAACATTTATATGACAGTCAAAGGTCAAGGTTAATAAAGGTCACTGAATCTGAAAACAGAATTCCCTTCTTTTAGGTCAGTTAAAAAAAAAATCAGCAGTTAGATGGTTGAAACTTAGCCACAATTGGGTGTTCCAACAGGACAATGGTCACAAAGGAACATTAAAACTGGTTGTGGGTTTGGAATAAGTAGGAATCTGGAATGGCCTGCCTAAAGTCCCTACCTCAACCCTACTCAGAATTTGTGCCTATTGAGAATAGCTGATCAACTTGGCTGGTGAAGACCAAGGGATTGCCCACGTTTCACTTGGCTACCACAGATAGATGGCTATTTTTGAGAGGTGAGGATGGATTGGATGTTTGCCTAGGTGGTTGTCATCCAGGTCCTAGGACAGTTCCATGGTGTGGTGACATCTGGCACGAGCACATTCTCCCAAACTTTAGAGATGACTTAATCTGCTGTATTGCATAAGATTTTCCTCAAATTCACCCAAATGGTGGGTCAGTCCTGATTATCTTCTTGCTCAATCCAGTTCCAAAGCAGACGGTCATCATGGAGCTGCCAAGAAAGCCACAACTTCAACCTCAACCAGAAAAGCAGTGCATCATATGATTCCTCCATAGTCTCCTCTTAACCAGGACAACTGGTTCTGCACTGTGGGAGGTAAACTGCAGGTCAGCTACAAATTCAGCAGATAACCTCCAATGTGTTGACTCAGCCAGCAGCTTGGAATACATATTGCCCTTGAAATCTAGGCTCTAGTATGAAGCCTTTATTCTAGCCTTGATGTCCACTTTGTTTAATTTTGATTAACTGGCTGTATCGCAGGAGAGTGCTGCCTGAATACAGGATTATTTGTGCCACTTTTCTACCCTAGAAGCGCTTTAACCACATTGAAAATTGTTTAAACATGGTGATGTGTTTCAGTCCTCTCTAATCATATGCTCAGCAAGACATTATTGGTCTTCATTGTTGTATCCTGTCAGCGGCTAAAACCTGACAGTGTCAGGAATAGAGACTTGAGGTAATTTGTCACTGCAATAGCAGCAAGGGCCTGTCTAAAGGTTGACAGCGTTGCTGGTTCCCAGTTAACAGGGGTTTTTTATTCTCTCTCTCTCTACTCACACCTGCCATTTTTGAGAATATTGCAATCAAGAACATGTGAAAGATAAATGCTTTTTGCTCCCTGTTGAAATAGGCATGCCATTTGTGACAGCCCTCAGGTGAAGTATAACACACCAAATGGGACTGAAACCCATCTTTCTGTCTCTATGGTGCTCTGGATTCCTTTTTGCACACTGAGTAGGAATATCCAGCACTTGAGGTTATCTGAATGAGTGACTCTCTCTACTCAGCGATATCGCCAAACCTCAGTATCTGTCAAGTAGTACACAAGAAATGTGGACCAGTGATTGTGATGAATTGATTAGGAACACCAATTCAACTGCTCTTTAAAGCAAATACTTTACCTGCCTACTGAAGGAAACTCACCAATAAGGTCCTTTCAAGGTATACAACTTCTAAACTGAAAATCTACCAGGACAATGCAGCAAGAGTGATCCCAAACACACAGCCTAAGAAACTCTCAGGTAGTTTCAGAGAACAAAAATAAAGCTTTTAGCATTTAGCAGGTTAGTGTCCAACAGAAAATCTATGGAAAAAAAAAATAAAGTCAGAGTTCATAGAAGAAGTCCACAAAACCTTCAAGATCTAAACACTGTTTGTGTGGAAGAATGGGCCAAAATCACATCTGAGCAATGCATCCAACTAGTTTCTCCATACAGGAGGTGTCTTGAAGCTGCCATTACCAACAAAAGCTTCTCTACGAAGTATTAAATATATTTAACAAAGTATGTTCAATATTTTTCTCTGTGTCATTCCATTTTACACATAGCTTAATTTCATCTATGGATTACTTGGGTTGTTACCAACATCTGGTGAAAATTTCATGTAAATAGCATCTTTAGAAATATATTTACTAAGAAAAATGATGACATGCGCAATATTTATTGTAACATTTTTAATTTATTTATTCATTTGGAGACACTTTGCTTTACAGATATTCAGCCCTCGCAACGGGGACCCATAAATATGTAATGTTTTTGTTTAAATCTTTATGCCTCCACACAGGAGCATCAAAAGATGTGTAACAGTTTTAATAATAAAGCCTCCACACGCGGACGCCATAAATATGTAACATTTATTTAATAAAATAATTTATTGCTGAATCACCCACACACGGGGAACCAGAGGCATGTAGCAATTTATAGTGAATAAGTAGTTAAACTCCCAAATTGAATTAGATTGGACTAGGCCCAACGTAACAGGTCACCAAAATAATTAATTTAGGGTTTAATACTTATTATTTAATTATTAGTCGGGGCACCACTTATTTATAGCATAAGTCCTTTAATTTAAACATTAATTTATCATTCTCAAATGAATTAATCAATCTCAATTTAATTTATTCAATCTCTGATCTGAAAGTCATGAATTCTCACGATACAGTTGACCAAGAGTTTCCTTCTGTACACAAAATAAACCACAGCAGGAAATATTTTCAATTTCTACAAGAAATGAACATTTTACTGGCATTTTCTGGACAGTGATTGGAAATAAGTTCATTCATGGAAACAATTTTCGTACTCACTCATGAGACGTTGGAAGAAATGGAGATAAAGCTTAAAACTTTAAGTAAATAAATCTGATTAGAATTTAGTGATGAATTTTGAAGCCAATTATGAAGAAAAATATTAAACAAGAATATGTTTAAAGAAAAAGGAGCCTCCTGTGCCTATTGACAACAAACCTCTTTCATGTAGCCTGGACTGGGTCAATTAGCAGCTGTTGGATGGTTGGTTTCGTCTGTCCGTCGTCGATATTTCTGCTCTGGGCAGTGTGAGCTCACCTGGATTGGAGGGGTTGAATCAAAGGTGTCCCCGAGTGATCCCAGGGCTTGGGCCGGCTGGCTTTGCTGGCGGTTCACTGCTGGCTTGAAATCAGCTCCGTTGTCAACTTGCAGAACCCAGAGGTAGAAGGTGTTTGTTGAAAATGGTGTCTGGCAGCTTAAAAATTGTTGGAGCCAAATTAAAGTCTTTGTGAATTTAGAAAAAGTACAACTTTAGGAACGTTGAAAATTATGACAAGGAAAAGTTACTTTTCTGTAAATTCGCTCTTAATTTGAAAAGCTCAGCTCGGAAGTTCTCTTAAAAATTCAAAAGACCGCATGCACCTTAAAGCGTCAGGTTAAAACTTTAAGTTTGTCCGAAAGTAAAGAATGAATGAATGAATGCCACGTGGTAGCTTAGCTTAGCTTAGCTTAGCAATGAGGCCCTGGCCCAAAAAGAAAATTTAAGCATTTACAAAGAAGAAAGCAGAGAGAGAAGGAGGCAGAAGCAGGCAGAAGAAGGGTGCAGAAGGGGCAAGCGAGGCTCTGTCCTAACCCCTTAAAGGGGGACTGACATCACCAAACTCCACCCATTTAGGGTGTGTGTCATCTCACAGAAAGCTTCATGTCTTCCAAAAGAGGGCAGACAGAAATGGTTCAACTATTTAAACACATTAATTAATTTGAAATACTATTTGTTCTCAGACACTCAAATGGACACCCATTATTAATAGACATTTAAACACTCCATTTGGTTAAAACAGAATACTTCATCAGCACGTTGACACTGCAAAAAGATCACTTAAACACACATCAGTTAAAAATGAGCACATGTCAACAAACTGGAATGATTACATGCAAAGCATTTTGTTTGAATAATAAATGCAAACAGCATTATAAGTCTTTAGATAGAAATGAAAGAAATACTGATCTAAATTTTTATTTCAAACCAAAGGTGTTTTCCTTTGCTTTAAACAAAGAAAGTAGTTGGTGGAGTATTGGAGACTCAAAGATTTATGGCCCTGTGTGGCACATTTTTGCAGTCTTGAGAGGTTCCTGCCTTAGTTTGATCATAAGATTTGGGTTTTCCTGGCCTGGAGAAGCTCAGATTCTGACGTGAAGCCATTATAATGTCATGTAATTCATAATGACTAAAAATTCACTGATAAAAATGAGGGCTTCTCTTTGAAGAACTTTGAATTATGGCTTTGTTTTTCCCACTGTGAAGCAGTGTTGGACCATTGGGGGACATCTCCAAAACTTACCTGAAGATCTCCAGATGACTTAGGAATTTCTCAACTGGGAGTGGAAAGCAGTCTCTGTCTCAAGTTGAAAACTCAGGTTGTTGAGACAGGATTAATATATTTTATTTAATCAGGGCAAATCAAGGCCATGGCGCTACATTATGCTTAATACTTGCTTAATACATGCTTAATACTTATATATATTGTATATACAGTGAGGCAAATAAGTACAGGTGTATGCAAAAGTTAAGTTTGGGCACCCCTGATACGTTTCAAGATATTCCTTTATAAATCATTGGTTGTCTGGATCAGAAATTTCAGTTAAATATATCATATAGCAGATGAACACACTGATATTTGAGAAGTGAAATGAAGTTTCTAGTATTTACAGAAAGTGTGCAATAATTATTTAAACAAAATTGGGCAGGTGGATAAATTTGGGCACCCTTGCCATTTTATTGACTTGAATACATTTAGCACTAATTATTGGAACACAAAATTGGTTTGGTAAGCTCAATGACCCTTGACCTCCTTACACAGGTGAATCCAATCATGAGAAAGGGTATTTAAGATGGCCATTTGCAAATGGTCCCCTCGTTGCATCTCTTCTAATGAGTGGCGACACAAAGATTGTTCAACATCATGGTTTAGAGGAAGGATACAAAAAGCTGTCTCAGAGATTTCAGCTGATAGTTTCCACTGTGAGGAACATTGTGAGGAAATGGAAGACCACAGGCACAGTACTAGTTAAGGCCCAAAGTGCCAAGCCAAGAAATATCTCAGATAAGCTGAAGCGAAGGATGTGAGAACAGTCATAGTCAACCCACAGACCTGCTCCAAAGACCTACAACATGATCCTGCTGCGGATATTGTCTCTGTGCATCGTTCAAATATACAGTGCACTTTGCACAAGGAGATGCTGTAATGAAGAGGAAGCCTTTTCTGCGTAGACGCCATAAACAGAGTTGCTTGAGGTATTGCTAAAGCACATTTGGACAAGCCAGCTTCATTTTGGAATAAGGTGCTGTGGATGGATGAAACTAAAATTGAGTTATTTGGACATAACAAGAGGTGGTATGCATGGCAGAAAAAGAACACAGCATTCCAAGAAAAACACTTGCAGCCTACAGTATAATTTGGAGGTGGTTCCATCATGCTGTGGGGCTGTGTGGCCAGTGCAGGTACTGGGAATCTTGTTACAGTTGAGGGTCACATGGATTCCAGCCAATATCAGCAGATTCTTGAGATGAATCAGTGACAAAGTTAAAGTTGTGCTGGATCTTTCAACAAGACAACGACCCTAAACACTGCTCAAAATGTACTAAGGCATTCATGCAGAGGAACAAGTACAACATTTTGGAATGGCCATCTCAGCCCCCAGACTTGAATATTATTGAAAATCTGTGGTGTGATTTTAAGCAGGCTGTCCATGCTCAGAAACCAGCAAACCTGAGATGTTTTATAAAGAAGAATGGTCCAAAATACCTTCAACCAGAATCCAGACTCTGATTAGAAGCTATAGGAAGTGTTTAATCAATCAATCAATCAATCAATTTTTTTATATAGCGCCAAATCACAACAAACAGTTGCCCCAAGGCGCTTTATATTGTAAGGCAAGGCCATACAATAATTACGTAAAAACCCCAACAGTCAAAACGACCCCCTGTGAGCAAGCACTTGGAGACAGTGGGAAGGAAAAACTCCCTTTTAACAGGAAGAAACCTCCAGCAGAACCAGGCTCAGGGAGGGGCAGTCTTCTGCTGGGACTGGTTGGGGCTGAGGGAGAGAACCAGGAAAAAGACATGCTGTGGAGGGGAGCAGAGATCAATCACTAATGATTAAATGCAGAGTGGTGCATACAGAGCAAAAAGAGAAAGAAACACTCAGTGCATCATGGGAACCCCCCAGCAGTCTAAGTCTATAGCAGCATAACTAAGGGATGGTTCAGGGTCACCTGATCCAGCCCTAACTATAAGCTTTAGCAAAAAGGAAAGTTTTAAGCCTAATCTTAAAAGTAGAGAGGGTGTCTGTCTCCCTGATCCGAATTGGGAGCTGGTTCCAGAGGAGAGGAGCCTGAAAGCTGAAGGCTCTGCCTCCCATTCTACTTTTACAAACCCTAGGAACTACAAGTAAGCCTGCAGTCTGAGAGCGAAGCGCTCTATTGGGGTGATATGGTACTATGAGGTCCCTAAGATAAGATGGGACCTGATTATTTAAAACCTTATAAGTAAGAAGAAGAATTTTAAATTCTATTCTAGAATTAACAGGAAGCCAATGAAGAGAAGCCAATATGGGTGAGATATGCTCTCTCCTTCTAGTCCCCGTCAGTACTCTAGCTGTAGCATTTTGAATTAACTGAAGGCTTTTCAGGGAACTTTTAGGACAACCTGATAATAATGAATTACAATAGTCCAGCCTAGAGGAAATAAATGCATGAATTAGTTTTTCAGCATCACTCTGAGACAAGACCTTTCTAATTTTAGAGATATTACGCAAATGCAAAAAAGCAGTCCTACATATTTGTTTAATATGTGCATTGAATGACATATCCTGATCAAAAATGACTCCAAGATTTCTCACAGTATTACTAGAGGTCAGGGTAATGCCATCCAGAGTAAGGATCTGGTTAGACACCATGTTTCTAAGATTTGTGGGGCCAAGTACAATAACTTCAGTTTTATCTGAGTTTAAAAGCAGGAAATTAGAGGTCATCCATGTCTTTATGTCTGTAAGACAATCCTGCATTTTAGCTAATTGGTGTGTGTCCTCTGGCTTCATGGATAGATAAAGCTGGGTATCATCTGCGTAACAATGAAAATTTAAGCAATGCTGTCTAATAATACTGCCTAAGGGAAGCATGTATAAAGTGAATAAAATTGGTCCTAGCACAGAACCTTGTGGAACTCCATAATTAACCTTAGTCTGTGAAGACGATTCCCCATTTACATGAACAAATTGTAATTTATTAGATAAATATGATTCAAACCACCGCAGCGCAGTGCCTTTAATACCTACGGCATGCTCTAATCTCTGTAATAACATTTTATGGTCAACAGTATCAAAAGCAGCACTGAGGTCTAACAGAACAAGCACAGAGATGAGTCCACTGTCTGAGGCCATAAGAAGATCATTTGTAACCTTCACTAATGCTGTTTCTGTACTATGATGAATTCTAAACCCTGACTGAAACTCTTCAAATAGACCATTCCTCTGCAGATGATCAGTTAGCTGTTTTACAACTACCCTTTCAAGAATTTTTGAGAGAAAAGGAAGGTTGGAGATTGGCCTATAATTAGCTAAGATAGCTGGGTCAAGTGATGGCTTTTTAAGTAATGGTTTAATTACTGCCACCTTAAAAGCCTGTGGTACATAGCCAACTAATAAAGATAGATTGATCATATTTAAGATCGAAGCATTAATTAATGGTAGGGCTTCCTTGAGCAGCCTGGTAGGAATTGGGTCTAATGGACATGTTGATGGTTTGGAGGAAGTAACTAATGAATATAACTCAGACAGAACAATCGGAGAGAAAGTGTCTAACCAAATACCGGCATCACTGAAAGCAGCCAAAGAGAACGATATGTCTTTGGGATGGTTATGAGTAATTTTTTCTCTAATAGTTAAAATTTTATTAGCAAAGAAAGTCATGAAGTCATTACTAGTTAAAGTTAATAGAATACCCGGCTCAATAGAGCTCTGACTCTTTGTCAGCCTGGCTACAGTGCTGAAAAGAAACCTGGGGTTGTTCTTATTTTCTTCAATTAGTGATGAGTAGTAAGATGTCCTAGCTTTACAAAGGCTTTTTTATAGAGCAACAGACTCTTTTTCCAGGTTAATTCAAGATCTTCTAAATTAGTGAGATGCCATTTCCTCTCCAACTTACGGGTTATCTGCTTTAAGCTGCGAGTTTGTGAGTTATACCACGGAGTCAGGCACTTCTGATTTAAGGCTCTCTTTTTCAGAGGAGCTACAGCATCCAACGTTGTCCTCAATGAGCATATAAAACTACTGACGAGATAATCTATCTCACTTACAGAGTTTAGGTAGCTACTCTGCCCTGTGTTGGTATATGGCATTGGAGAACATAAAGAAGGAATCATATCCTTAAACCTAGTTACAGCGCTTTCTGAAAGACTTCTACTGTAATGAAACTTATTCCCCACTGCTGGGTAGTCCATCAGAGTAAATGTAAATATTATTAAGAAATGATCAGACAGAAGGGGGTTTTCATGGAATACTGTTAAGTCTTCAATTTCCATACCATAAGTCAGAACAAGATCTAAGGTATGATTAAAGTGGTGGGTGGACTCATTTACATTTTGAGCAAAGCCAATCGAGTCTAACAATAGATTAAATGCAGTGTTGAGGCTGTCATTCTCAGCATCTGTGTGGATGTTAAAATCACCCACTATAATTATCTTATCTGAGCTAAGCACTAAGTCAGACAAAAGGTCCGAAAATTCACAGAGAAACTCACAGTAACGACCAGGAGGACGATAGATAACAACAAATAAAACTGTTTTTTGGGACTTCCAATTTGGATGGACAAGACTAAGAGTCAAGCTTTCAAATGAATTAAAGCTCTGTCTGGGTTTTTGATTAATTAATAAGCTGGAATGGAAGATTGCTGCTAATCCTCCGCCCCGGCCCGTGCTACGAGCATTCTGACAGTTAGTGTGACTCGGGGGTGTTGACTCATTTAAACTAACATATTCATCCTGCTGTAACTAGGTTTCTGTAAGGCAGAATAAATCAATATGTTGATCAATTATTATATAATTTACTAACAGGGACTTAGAAGAGAGAGATCTAATGTTTAATAGACCACATTTAACTGTTTTAGTCTGTGGTGCAGCTGAAGGTGCTATATTATTTTTTCTTTTTGAATTTTTATGCTTAAATAGATTTTTGCTGGTTACTGGTGGTCTGGGAGCAGGCACCGTCTCTACGGGGATGGGGTAATGAGGTGATGGCACGGGGAGAGAAGCTGCAGAGAGGTGTGTAAGACTACAACTCTGCTTCCTGGTCCCAACCCTGGATAGTCACGGTTTGGAGGATTTAATAAAATTGGCCAGATTTCTAGAAATGAGAGCTGCTCCATCCAAAGTGGGATGGATGCCGTCTCTCCTAACAAGACCAGGTTTTCCCCAGAAGCTTTGCCAATTATCTATGAAGCCCACCTCATTTTTTGGACACCACTCAGACAGACAGCAATTCAGGGAGAACATGCGGCTAAACATGTCACTCTCGGTCCGATTGGGGAGGGGCCCAGAGAAAACTACAGAGTCCGACATTGTTTTTGCAAAGTTACACACTGATTCAATGTTAATTTTAGTGACCTCCGATTGGCGTAACCGGGTGTTATTACTGCCGACGTGAATTACAATCTTACCAAAATTTACGCTTAGCCTTAGCCAGCAGTTTCAAATTTCCTTCACTGTTGCCTGCTCTGGCCCCCAGAAGACAATTGACTATGGTTGCTGGTGTCGCTATTTTCACATTTCTCAAAACAGAGTCGCCAATAACCAGAGTTTGTTCCTCGGCGGGTGTGTCGCTGAGTGGGGAAAAACGGTTAGAAATGTGAACGGGTTGGCGGTGTACAGGGGGCTTCTGTTTAGGACTACGCTTCCTCCTCACAGTCAACCAGCCGGCCTGCTTTCCCGGCTGCTCGGGATCCACTGGAGGGTAACTAACGGCGGCTAAGCTACCTTGGTCCGCACCGACTACAGGGGCCTGGCTAGCTGTAGGATTTTCCAAGGTGCGGAGCCAAGTCTCCAATTCACCCAGCCTGGCCTCCAAAGCCATGAATAAGCTACACTTATTACAAGTACCGTTACTGCTAAAGGAGGCCGAGGAATAACTAAACATTTCACACCCAGAGCAGAAAAGTGCGGGAGAGACAGGAGAAGCCGCCATGCTAAACCGGCTAAGAGCTAGTAGCTATGCTAAGCTAGCGGATTCCTAAAAACACACAAAGTGAATAATGTGTAAATAATTTAGAGGTGATTCAGCAGAGGGAGTGCTTTAGTTAAGGCACGTGAAGATTACACTGTGAAACAAATCGTTATCTAGTTAACTAGATCAATCTAACTGCGAAGAGAAAAGTGCTTTACAATTATGCCTCACATTCACCCCGATGTCAGGGTGCTGCCTCACTACACACCGGGAGCAATAGGGGATTAAAGGCCTTGCCTTAGTGAATCCTTAGTGATTTTTCCAGTCAGGCGGGGATTTGAACCCATGATCTTCTGGACTCAAGCCCAACACCTTAACCACTAGACAATCACCTCCCCTTGTGCAGGTAAATCAGTCCCTTCGGCTGCTCCCTTGTTGAATTGGCACAGGTTTTATGCCGGATGCCTTTCCTGATGCAACTCCACATTACATGAAGAAATGTGGCAGGGGTGAGATTTGAACCCGAAGCCTTCTGAACTGAAACCAAGCGCATTAACCACTTGGCCAAATAATTCATTTGCATGTTATTGCATGAAATAAGTATTTGATCACCTACCAACCAGCAAGAATTCTGGCTCTCACAGAGCTGTTTTCACAGATCTGTTAGTCATTTACAGCTTGATGGACTGGGACAATGCAGATAAAGTGTCTTGATCCAAGGACACAGAGAGACAGCTGGAAGTACAACTCTTTATCCCACTGATCAACCTGCTCTGCAGCACATTTGATACAATAGCAGGTCTGTTTGTGTCCTTTGACAAGATACTGCATCTTCCCAGTCCACCCAGCTATAAATGGGCCCCAGTTTGAACTGAATGAAATAATTTGTGGAAATTCTCAGGGTAAAGAGAAAGAGGGGAGATAAATCCATACTCATTCCTGAGTGGGATGCAGTAGTGACTCGTTAGAGTAGTGCACGTCCTGGGCAGCAGCACAAAGATTTGGCTTTGATTTGGGAATTGGGTTTATTGACTAATGTTTCTGTGAAGGCTCTCAGTTGTCCAGGTGGTTTCCATAGTAGAGAAGCTTGAATCTTCGACTGGACTGGGTTGCTTGACGCGAGGACATTTCGCTTCAAATCACAGAAGCTTCCTCAGCTAAAATTCTTACTCTGGTCATCTGACTTCTGTCTTGACTCTTGTAGAGAAGAATAACAGAAGCCACAAAAGCTGGAGTTTTTTTTTTAACCTAACCAGACCCCTCCTACCGAGAGGCAGACTGCTATAGGCTAGTGACTAAGCAATAGCTCTAATTAGCACCTATTGTGCTCTAGTTAGCACTCTCCTAATGACAGGGCAGCTGTCCCTCCTAATGATGGGATGGACGCCTCTCCTGACGGCACCCCTGACGACTCTCCTGACATGTTTAACCGCATGTTCTCCTTGAATTGCTGGCTGTCTGAGTGGTGTCCAAAAAATGAGGTGGGCTTCATAGATAATTGGCAAAGCTTCTGGGGAAAACCTGGTCTTGTTAGGAGAGACGGCATCCATCCCACTTTGGATGGAGCAGCTCTCATTTCTAGAAATCTGGCCAATTTTATTAAATCCTCCAAACCGTGACTATCCAGGGTTGGGACCAGGAAGCAGAGTTGTAGTCTTACACACCTCTCTGCAGCTTCTCTCCCCCTGCCATCCCCTCATTACCCCATCCCCGTAGAGACGGTGCCTGCTCCCAGACTACCAATAACCAGCAAAAATCTATTTAAGCATAAAAATTCAAAAAGAAAAAATAATATAGCACCTTCAACTGCACCACAGACTAAAACAGTTAAATGTGGTCTATTAAACATTAGGTCTCTCTCTTCTAAGTCCCTTTTGGTAAATGATATAATAATTGATCAACATATTGATTTATTCTGCCTTACAGAAACCTGGTTACAGCAGGATGAATATGTTAGTTTATATGAGTCAACACCCCCGAGTCACACTAACTGTCAGAATGCTCGTAGCACGGGCCGGGGCGGAGGATTAGCAGCAATCTTCCATTCCAACGTATTAATTAATCAAAAACCCAGACAGAGCTTTAATTCATTTGAAAGCTTGACTCTTAGTCTTGTCCATCCAAATTGGAAGTCCCAAAAACCAGTTTTATTTGTTATTATCTATCGTCCACCTGGTCGTTACTGTGAGTTTCTCTTTGAATTTTCAGACCTTTTGTCTGACTTAGTGCTTAGCTCAGATAAGATAATTATAGTGGGCGATTTTAACATCCACACAGATGCTGAGAATGACAGCCTCAACACTGCATTTAATCTATTATTAGACTCTATTGGCTTTGCTCAAAATGTAAATGAGTCCACCCACCACTTTAATCATATCTTAGATCTTGTTCTGACTTATGGTATGGAAATAGAAGACTTAACAGTATTCCCTGAAAACTCCCTTCTGTCTGATCATTTCTTAATAACATTTACATTTACTCTGATGGACTACCCAGCAGTGGGGAATAAGTTTCATTAAACTAGAAGTCTTTCAGAAAGCGCTGTAACTAGGTTTAAGGATATGATTCCTTCTTTATGTTCTCTAATGCCATATACCAACACAGTGCAGAGTAGCTACCTAAACTCTGTAAGTGAGATAGAGTATCTTGTCAATAGTTTTACATCCTCATTGAAGACAACTTCGCATGCTGTAGCTCCTCTAAAAAAGAGAGCTTTAAATCAGAAGTGCCTGACTCCGTGGTATAACTCACAAACTCGTAGCTTAAAGCAGATAACCCGCAAGTTGGAGAGGAAATGGCGTCTCACTAATTTAGAAGATCTTCACTTAGCCTGGAAAAAGAGTCTGTTGCTCTATAAAAAAGCCCTCCGTAAAGCTAGGACATCTTTCTACTCATCACTAATTGAAGAAAATAAGAACAACCCCAGGTTTCTTTTCAGCACTGTAGCCAGGCTGACAAAGAGTCAGAGCTCTATTGAGCTGAGTATTCCATTAACTTTAACTAGTAATGACTTCATGACTTTCTTTGCTAACAAAATTTTAACTATTAGAGAAAAAATTACTCATAACCATCCCAAAGACGTATCGTTATCTTTGGCTGCTTTCAGTGATGCCGGTATTTGGTTAGACTCTTTCTCTCCGATTGTTCTGTCTGAGTTATTTTCATTAGTTACTTCATCCAAACCATCAACATGTTTATTAGACCCCATTCCTTCCAGGCTGCTCAAGGAAGCCCTACCATTATTTAATGCTTCGATCTTAAATATGATCAATCTATCTTTGTTAGTTGGCTATGTACCACAGGCTTTTAAGGTGGCAGTAATTAAACCATTACTTAAAAAGCCATCACTTGACCCAGCTATCTTAGCTAATTATAGGCCAATCTCCAACCTTCCTTTTCTCTCAAAAATTCTTGAAAGGGTAGTTGTAAAACAGCTAACTGATCATCTGCAGAGGAATGGTCTATTTGAAGAGTTTCAGTCAGGTTTTAGAATTCATCATAGTACAGAAACAGCATTAGTGAAGGTTACAAATGATCTTCTTATGGCCTCGGACAGTGGACTCATCTCTGTGCTTGTTCTGTTAGACCTCAGTGCTGCTTTTGATGCTGTTGACCATAAAATTTTATTACAGAGATTAGAGCATGCCATAGGTATTAAAGGCACTGCGCTGCGGTGGTTTGAATCATATTTGTCTAATAGATTACAATTTGTTCATGTAAATGGGGAATCTTCTTCACAGACTAAAGTTAATTATGGAGTTCCACAAGGTTCTGTGCTAGGACCAATTTTATTCACTTTATACATGCTTCCCTTAGGCAGTATTATTAGACGGTATTGCTTAAATTTTCATTGTTACGCAGATGATACCCAGCTTTATCTATCCATGAAGCCAGAGGACACACACCAATTAGCTAAACTGCAGGATTGTCTTACAGACATAAAGACATGGATGACCTCTAATTTCCTGCTTTTAAACTCAGATAAAACTGAAGTTATTGTACTTGGCCCCACAAATCTTACAAACATGGTGTCTAACCAGATCCTTACTCTGGATGGCATTACCCTGACCTCTAGTAATACTGTGAGAAATCTTGGAGTCATTTTTGATCAGGATATGTCATTCAAAGCGCATATTAAACAAATATGTAGGACTGCTTTTTTGCATTTACGCAATATCTCTAAAATCAGAAAGGTCTTGTCTCAGAGTGATGCTGAAAAACTAATTCATGCATTTATTTCCTCTAGGCTGGACTATTGCAATTCATTATTATCAGGTTGTCCTAAAAGTTCCCTAAAAAGCCTTCAGTTAATTCAAAATGCTGCAGCTAGAGTACTGACGGGGACTAGAAGGAGAGAGCATATCTCACCCATATTGGCCTCTCTTCATTGGCTTCCTGTTAATTCTAGAATAGAATTTAAAATTCTTCTTCTTACTTATAAGGTTTTGAATAATCAGGTCCCATCTTATCTTAGGGACCTCGTAGTACCATATCACCCCAATAGAGCGCTTCGCTCTCAGACTGCAGGCTTACTTGTAGTTCCTAGGGTTTGTAAGAGTAGAATGGGAGGCAGAGCCTTCAGCTTTCAGGCTCCTCTCCTGTGGAACCAGCTCCCAATTCAGATCAGGGAGACAGACACCCTCTCTACTTTTAAGATTAGGCTTAAAACTTTCCTTTTTGCTAAAGCTTATAGTTAGGGCTGGATCAGGTGACCCTGAACCATCCCTTAGTTATGCTGCTATAGACGTAGACTGCTGGGGGGTTCCCATGATGCACTGTTTCTTTCTCTTTTTGCTCTGTATGCACCACTCTGCATTTAATCATTAGTGATCGATCTCTGCTCCCCTCCACAACATGTCTTTTTCCTGGTTCTCTCCCTCAGCCCCAACCAGTCCCAGCAGAAGACTGCCCCTCCCTGAGCCTGGTTCTGCTGGAGGTTTCTTCCTGTTAAAAGGGAGTTTTTCCTTCCCACTGTAGCCAAGTGCTTGCTCACAGGGGGTCGTTTTGACCGTTGGGGTTTTACATAATTATTGTATGGCCTTGCCTTACAATATAAAGCGCCTTGGGGCAACTGTTTGTTGTGATTTGGCGCTATATAAAAAAATTGATTGATTGATTGATTGATGTGAATGACTCATTACCATGAACAAAAGACTGAAACTGCTTTGACCTGAGTACCCCATTGTAAACAAGCGAAACGAAGAGAAACGTCCTTGCATCAAGCAACCCAGTCCAGTCGAAGATTCAAGTTTCTCTACTATTTATTGACTAATATTCACATTTAATGAGAAATGGAAAGAAAGAAAAATCATAATCATGACAAACAGGGCCCAAGTCTTTCATCTGTATGAGTTCTGCAAGTCTTTGCTGCTGTATATTGTTTCAGGAATGTAGTTTCCATCAAAAGAAAGAAGAGACATTTTCCCATCATGTTTCCATTTAAATCCAAAGGGAGACTGCAGCACCAGAGTTAGTTTTCACAATGCCAAGCCCTAAAACCACATAAACCTCTAAAACCTCTTTGGCCTAGACATGCACTCACTCAGGGGTTTGGTCACTGGATTAGATGTACAGTATAATTACTCCTACAGTGGAGTGTCTTCTGCCTTTCTCAAAGCTTCCTATTCAAATAGTTTAATCCCAACTGTTCTCAGGGAGAAGATAAGTTTCTGAGTGCATGTGCTTTGTGTTACTGGCTGTATATGTGTAGGTTGATACGCTGCATATTTTTGTGTTCATGTGCATTCTTCCTTCTGAGTGTATTTCTATCATAGTGTACACAAGCATCTGCCCGCACTGTATTTTTAGATGAAATCCAGCCAGCGTGCAGCGGCACAGTCGAACACGGTCATCTTGCATCTGTGTTCTCTCTCTTCCTGAAAAATTCATCCGTTTGGGTGAAGTAATTCACATCAAGTATTATTCATTCTGCTTCCTCGGTGTCGGTGTCAAGCTACGAGCACAGCAACAACACCGTGAAACCTGAAGGGAACACTGCTTTTGGGCTTCAAGCACGCCACTTTAGCAGGCTTACAGTATGCAACACTTTGCAATAGTAGCCATTGTGACAGGATTTACATAAGCTGAATAGACATTTAGAAAATCTGTGCTGCCGTAAAAAATGAGCAGTGTTGAAAGGGAAGAAAATGAGCTTTAAATCCAAACTCAGATTTTTCACATCTGTCAAATGATATTTGACACCCCCCCCCCAACACACAAATACACACACACATACACAACCACCACAACTGGAAGGAACAGTTCACTGCTGAGCAATTTCATTTCAGAAACCGGAGCAAACAACTATCAATGTGATGGCAATGCTTGAAAAACAAATGAAATTATTAATAAAAATTTTGTTAAAGCTGTTGTGTAATATCCACCTATTCACTGACCTAGCATAGGTCACAACATGGCTTTTTACTTTGGCTTAATTTTTAGATGTTTTGGAGGGGTCAAGACAATAAATGAATTCAATCAGCACATTACTGATTTCGAACACAAATTCCAGAGTGAGGAAATTGGATCATTAAAGTTGTTGGATGAGTAACTTAGAAACACAGTAAACCATTTTCACCACTGACCAGGTAAAAATATCAGTAGAAGCCTCCGGTAGCTTGAACAGTCAGGATCCCTGCAGAAATAAATATGCACTTTTAAATCACAAAACATGAAAAAACAAATGACGACTGATCCTATAGTTGGGTCATGTGGAGTGAGCCCATCCTCATGTCTGTGTTCTAAATCAATAATGTGCTGATGAAATTAATTTGTACTAGTGCAGTGTCCATAGGTAGTTTTTTTTTTTGTTTGTTTGTTTTTGTTTTGTTTTGTTTTTTTTGCTTTTATTGGGGGCAAATATCACTTGAACTGTAAAATAATAACGAACAGGAATCAGTTTGGTGTTGGCATATCAAATTAAAATGATTTTTAACAAAGAAAGAAAGATATAAGTTAATACATTTGGTTGATGTCATTTGATGATTAACTTCACACTGTTCAAGTTTATCATCATTAACTACCTAACTTGATAGGAGTTGGCGATAGAGTAAGGTCATGTTCTTTAGTGTGTTTTGTAAAGATAACCACAATTCCACACTTTCTTAAATTCAAATGAAACACAATATTAGTTATTGAACTGAAGGTGTTAAACCTTGAAGGGGAATAGTGGGTCATTCCATCTCAAGTCACCCAGAGGCTCCCAGGTCACCCCTCAGTTCTGTTCTGTCAGTTTGATATGTTATTCCTATTACAAGGTAATCGTGAAATGTCAAATATTAGGTCTGTATCTTGCAAATATTTGAAGTTACATCCAATGGAAGTTTTTGTGAATTTTTCACATATCATGAAAACTGTGTTTTCTACCAACTTTGCACATTAATAACAAGCTCCCTATATGCCTCACAGCTGTGAAACTGCACATACCAGGCTAACCTTTGGTATAGAGTTTGGAAATTGTGGCGGTTTTGGTGTATCTAGTGTGATCTGCCTACCACAAAGACCTCAAAATGGTAGAAAACCCAAAATTGTACACATCTTTGATAAGTTCAAAATCAACGAAATGCTATATTAGCTATGGCTAGAGAACTTTTTGTATGATGGTTTGTGATGTGATGGAATATATTTACACATATTTACACCAGGTTGTTTTAACAACATTTATAGTGTGTCAAAATATGTAAATTCCCGTCACCCCAGATGCCAGTGTTAACAGCTGACTATCATATTCATATTTTTACCATATATTCTTACATATCTCAAGATGATATGCTGCAAATAGGGTGTTATTGAGTTTCCTTCTTGTAATTATAAATAGACACATTAGCATGACACACTGGTTATTTTGAGTGGATCTGGACATCTTGGGATCAGGTCGCTTCATGAATATTGAGCAAGACCTTGGTTGCGTCACTAGAAATTGACAAAATCATAATAACAATATTCCCACTATGTTTAAAAATAGACAAAAATGGCAAAATATCTATTTTAAGAGAATCACCTGTGTAAGAAAGTCAAGAGTCAATGAGCTTACCAAACCAATTTTGTGTTCCAATAATTAGTGCTAAATGTATTCAAATCAATAAAATGACAAGGGTGCAAATTTATGCACCAGCAAATTTTGTTTAAATAATTATTCCACTCTTTCTGTAAAAACTAGGAACTTCATTTCACTTCTCAAATATCAATCTGCTGTATGATCTATTTAACTGAAATTTCTGATCCAGACAACCAATGATTTATAAAGGAAAATCATGAAAATTATCAGGGGTGCCCAAACTTTTGCAAACAGCTGCATTTCTTTGATTCTGAACTCATCAAAGATAGGAACAACATGTACAATTTTGGGTTTTCTACCATTTTGAGGCCTTTGTGGAAGGCAGATCACACTAGATACATCAAAACTGCCACAATGTCTCAACTCTACACCAAAAAAATTAGCCTGGCATGAGCAGTTTCAAAGCTGTGAGGCATATAGGGAGCTCATTATTAACATGCAAAGTTGGTAGAAAACACCATTTTCAGGATATGTGAAAAATCCACAAAAAAATCCAAAGGCTGTAACTTCAAAAGTGTTCAATATACAGACCTAATATTTAGCATTTCACCATAACTTTGGAATATGATTAACATAACATTGACACAATAAAGATGAGGGGTGACCTGAGAATTATTTTCAAAATTGGGTGATTTCAGATGGAATGACCCTAATGCAAGGATACAGATGTTATTAGTGTTGTGTGTGTGTGTGTGTGTGTGTGTGTGTGTGTGTGTGTGTGTGTGTGTGTGTGTGTGTGTGTGTGTGTGTGTGTGTGTGTGTGTGTGTGTGTGTGTGTGTGTGTGTGTGTGTGTGTGTGTGCGTACGATGTGTAACCACATAAAAAAAGTAAAAATTACATGCCACCCACGGGCCTCGAACCCACACTTTCCAAAAGCTCTGATTGCCAGTCAGAAACTTTACCACTAAGCTACCATCACACAAGGTGCGGGAAATTTGCCTGATATCAGGAAGAACATGGACAAATTTTTACAAAAATAAAACCACACACCATATAAAAACATCACTTTTTTCAATCCCTCTTATTAAGTGGACAATACAAATATGATCCATCTGTTTCTCTGTAGATGACCCATGATCACAGATGCACAGTCATGAAAAGAAATGAATGGCGCATTGCCCTCCTCTCATCATGTTGACATCTGCTGGCGTGTGTCCAGCCAGCCCCGTGCATGTCTCCTGCCCAACACGCGTGTCTTGTGGACAGCGCGCCACAGGACTGACACTGCAACATGTGGAACAGAGCTCACGTGGGTGATGTGACAGTCAGATCACCCGCTGGGTGTTATGATCTGGTGGTCCGTTTCAACCTGACAGTGTGGGCGCGCCCGCTCGCTGCAGCCCAACGCAGCAGTCCGTTGCCACAGCGATATATGTTTTTATTTACAACCACAATTCCAATGAAGTTGGGACGTTGTGTAAAATGTAAATAAAAACAGAATACAATGATTTGCAAATCCTCTTAAACCTATATTTCAATATTCAATTGAATACACCACAAAGACAAGATATTTAATGTTCAAACTGATAAACTTTATTGTTTTTGTGCAAATATTTGCTCATTTTGAAATGGATGCCTGCAACATGTTTCAAAAAAGCTGGGGCAGTGGTATGTTTACCACTGTGTTACATCACCTTTCCTTCTAACAACACTCAATAAGCGTTTGGGAACTGAGGACACTATTTGTTGAAGCTTTGTAGGTGGAATTCTTGAAAGCACTGAACCATTTAGTACATAAATTCTGTTGTAAGAACACAGACAAATAAAAACTGATGTGTGCATTTTGATGAATTCCAGGAGGGAGGTGTTGCACTGCAGAGTCATCACGGGTTGCACTACCCCTCCTCCACCACACACATCCATGTCTTCCCTCTGGGAGATCCAGCAGTTTCAGTGCACATTTCCACGAAAAGAGTTGAAATGACAGCCGCGGGGATATAAAAGGCTTGTGTTTGTGTGGAAACTTCAGTCATGCACAATAGCTGTCTCCCAAGTGGCCGTGACCTCAAGTGATCCCTCAGCTCTTCCTCACTTCCTCCCAGATACTTCCTGTGTAAATTTGGTATTTGCAATGCAGGGCTTGAGGCAGCAGCATACTTAATCGTAGGCAACATGCATTGCATTAGGTCCAGCATGCATCATTTTAAGCCAGCTGCACCTCATGCTTCTGCTGACTGCTGCTAGAAAGATCAACAGAGACGGTCAGCTGTGACACCATGTGGAACATTTTTCTGAGCATGATCCAGCACACAGGGTCCTCATTGCTGAGGACTCCAATGACTGGACAAGGCCAAGGGGACACCATATCACCTGGCTGCAATAGACAGATCACTACTTTAAGGAGCTAAGGGCAGACCACTGTTTGAGTGGTTGACATCAAGGACACAATGCAGTTCCACCACATGGCAGTAGCATATACTCCAAAACTTGGCATGATCATCACAGAATGAAAATGAAAGGCATCAGAGGGCTGATGCCTGGCCTGCACTCGCTACACACTACAAAATAAGTGTACAAGTAAATATCTGTATATCTGTAATGATGATTTTGAGTCTGTATGACCTCATCATATGGCTTCTGTGGGACTTCATTAATCTAGACTTCTTGGTTGTTGAAATATATGAAGAGTTTAGATGCAAAACCCATTTAAGTCCTTTTTTTCAGATGGAGAAAAATGCAGTTGAATAATGGAGATTTAAAGGAAACCCTATGCAGAAATGCACAGACTTTCATCAATAAAATGAAAATAGTTTGTTCAAATTCTTTCAGGTTTTGCACACTGATGGTCCCCTTGACAGCCAAGTACATGTTGGCATCAACAAAAAATTAATGGTTTTGGAGATACTGGGTTTTGCATCTGAACTAGAGGTGGGCGGATCGATTCTAATATCGATAATATCGATACCAACGCTGGTATTGATATTGAACGATCCTCGTGTAAAAAGATCGATACTCAAGCTTTTTTCTCTCCTGCAAGCATTGACTGCTGCGCACGCAGATTCATCAAAGTCTACTCTCTGTCTGTAAGAGCAGCACTGCGCTGTGATACACAACACCCTCCCCCTCTGGTCTTTTGTTGTTGCGCTGTCACGTGGCTCAGCGGCGCCAGCCAATTTTGTTATGGTGTGTTAATTTTGTTGTATTGTGGTTTGCCAGCCTTCTACCTCGGGAGATTTTGTTTTAAGTTGTGTTGAGTGATATTTTTTAAAACAAAAATGTTGATTGTGATAATAAAGTATTTTGTTGTCACGTACAATGTTTGGTGAAATTCTATCCTTGGTCTTTTGGATCCTTTGGATCTATGAAGTTTAAATATGAAAAAGTATTGGTATCAGTATCGATATCGGCGATACTGGGCCTGTATTTACTTGGTATCGGATCAATACTGAAATTCCCGTATCGCTCACCTCTGATCTGAACTCTTCATATGTTTATATATGTTTCTGGACCATGTTTACCTTGACCTTTTACCAAACTACTTCAAAATCTAATCATCTCCAGATATCTCTCCAACTAGTATTCCAACTCGATCTCACACCAGTTTGTGAGATCATGAAAAAGTGATTTAATCTATGTGATACCATCATGAAAATGTAAGACATTTCCTGACAGTATCACAAAATTATTTCATTATGGTATCGTGAATTTGGGGTGATGTGGGTGGGGGCATGGGGTTATGGTTTGGTTGGTGTTTATAGTTAGTGTAAAAACAGTGAACTAAACTTCACATCATGAAAATGTGAGACATTTCATGGCGGTATCACAAAAAAAGTGGTCTGAATATTCCCACCAATTTTAATCCATTGAGGCTTCTTGTTTGTTTAGATTTACAAATAAAGGAGTTTTCATGTTTGACCTCTTACCAATGTACTCAAAAATCTAATCACCTGTAGATATCTATCCAAGTAGTGTCACTTGGATGTTGAGTTATACAAAAAAAAGATGTTTTTGGACTATGTTTCCGTTGACTTTGACCTTTGAAATACTCCAAAATCTAATCATTTCGATATACAAGTAATATTCCTACGATGTTTGAAGGAAGTCTTTCCACCCATTATTGAGTTAGCTTGTCCACAGGCACAGGACCCACACACACACACACACACACACACACACACGCACACACACCAGTAAAAGCAATGCCCTGCTGTCAACTTTGACCTGCAGGTAATGTTATTACGTGATAAAGAAAAAAAAAACATGTTGGAGCAAACAAACATCCAGACATTTAGCAGACTGCTTCACCCTTTGCCGCTATCCTCCTTAGGAATCCAGATGGACAATGGTGGGGATGTGGGAAGTAACTTTACCTGGTGTGGTGAATGAATCTGACAGAAGGCAGATAATGATCATTTCCTGCACTGAGAGGAAGTCAATCCCATCTGCAGGAAGTAGCAAAAAGCAGAGTTTGCTATAAATGTGCACCGAACTTGAGACAACAGCAGGAAGTCTTGAGAATCATTTGGACTGCGCTTCCTCAGTGTGGGATTACAGACCGCAGAGGAAAGAAGGGAACAATGAATGGAGGGATGCTTAAAATGAGGCCAAGTGAGTGTTCCACCACTCTAAATTATTATTTGATCTGTGGGACGCTGTGCAGGTCAACTGCAGAAGAATCATTTATTGCTTTTGTTTGCAAAAGCCGGTTTGCACTATTGTGCTGCCATATGTTTTAGCCATTGCAGGTAAGAGAATTATGGGTAATCACACTTTTTGATTCAAGAATATTTAGTTTCCACCGAGTCATAATTCTGCTTTGTCTCTGCTGCAGGACAGACTTGAACCAAGATTATTGAACCAAGACAAAATCTTGGAGAAAACTGAAGCATTCAATTTCTGTATGAAACGAAGATATGTAGATGAATTTCAGCACACAAATCAGAATACCATCCATCACAGCATTCACCACACTGCAGAACCAACCTAGGCCTTGGATGGCAACCACACAGGCAGACAATCGGTCCATTCCCACCTTTTGAATATCACTTTCTGTCTGTCTTAGTAAAACATCGCCATCCTCTTGGCTTTTCTGGTTACTTGCGTCATCGACACTGAGGCACGTACATGCTGGACCATGTCCAGAGAAATGCACCACATGGCCAAAATTTTGTAGCTGATGTTCACACACTCTGCAAGATCTAAGTCTCCCTAGGTAACTTTTTTGGTTGACACAGTCATTGTAGCGGCACCTAAGAGTTCTCTGGACAGACTGCAGGCAAAACACACGTAGTCAACATCCATCCATCCATCTTCTACCGCTTAGTCCAATTAAGGGTCGCGGGGGGCTGGAGCCTATCCCAGCAGTCATAGGGCGTGGGGTGGGGTATACCCAGGACAGGACGCCAGTCTGTCGCAGGGCCAATCCAATCCACCTAACCCGCATGTCTTTGGATGTGGGAGGAAACCGGAGCACCCGGAGGAAACCCACGCAAACACGGGGAGAACATGCAAACTCCACACAGAAAGGCCACGGGAATTGAACCCATGACCTCCTCGCTGTGAGGCAACAGTGCTAACCACTAAGCCACCGTGCCGCCACGTAGTCAACACCTACATAAAAAATTAGTTCAGCACTTATGAGTAATCCTGCTTAAAAACAAACACACAGGGCCAAGAAAATTAGCTTCTTGGTGGAGATAACAATGTCTTAATGGATAAGAAGCATTTTTTGCAACTTTAGTCACACTAAAACATCGGTATTAATCAAGTCTTATGATTTCTTTAAGAGAAACATTTTTTAATTAAGTTGTTATGGGAGTGAATTAAATTAACTGCATTGATATAGCGCTTTTCCATCTGCATCAGACGCTCAAAGCGCTTTACAAATAATGCCTCACATTCACCCCGATGTGAGGGTGCTGCCATGCAAGGCGTTCACTACACACCGGGAGCAATGAGGGGATTAACTCTCTGGGGCCTTAGCCGTCGTATACGATGGCTAAGGCCAAGCGTTACTAAATTATAAATAACTTTTTAATGATATGAGATAGAAACTTACTTTTTTTTTCCTGAAAAGTTAACTCCGCGGACTTTCGAGCCAGCCATCGGCCATCTTTGTACTCCTCATAGAAGCTGTGTGATGACGTGCGCAATGTGAGTGTCCAATTGGTTCACCGTCACATGGTTTTCCAAAATCCAATCGTAGGGCAGATTTATCTCACGTGAAAAGCAAAAGATCATTTTCAGGAGTGATATGTTACTAGTTGGCCCATTTGAATAGCCCCCTGGGTGCTCCAATGAATACATCCAGTGCGCCCTGCGCCATTACGCACAGAGATCAGTGAAAGCAGGAGCAGACAGAGAGACTCTGATGACAATCTCACGTGCTCAAACAAAGAATGTGTAACTATCAGGATTGCTCCACTAGTTTGCATGTGAATGTTACTGGATAACTCCGTTGCTTTCTTGGCGTAAAGCACTTGTTTACTATATCAATGGAGCGAGGGGGAGGGCCACTCCTCAGACTGTAAGGAGCCAAAGTGGGCCAAAGTGTGAATGAAAGCTGCTTTAGGAGCAGCACAGGACACTCCAAAGCACAGTGCAAGTAGAAGTTTGTGTTGTAACCTTTGTGTAATAGCAGACAGAAATTGCTTTGAGATGAAGACAAAAAAAAAAGGCATAGACCATTTTGTATATAATGTTCAAAATGTCCATTTGTGTTTATTGTTTGAACCTTTTTGTTATACAGTCTTTCACAAAAGACCTCAATTACCTTTATAAAGTGTCAAAACAGTCGTTTATTATAGTTTGCTTTGTGTTTTGAATAAATGTGTGTAAATATAAATATTATATATTTTTCTTTCTTATTTTTGATTGTAAACCTTTATTACACTTATAAAACACAACAAAAGCATATATATTATGAAAGCACAGGATGTCCTGAAAAAAAGAGACATAAAACTTGATTGTGGGATGCAGGGAGTGCTGTTAACAGCAATAATAAAACATTTATGCCAGGCGAGTGAACTGTCCAAAAAATGCCCTCGGACCCCAGGGGGTTAAGGACCTTGCCCAAGGGCCCTTATTGATTTTCCGTTCAGGCTGGGATTTGAACCAAGGATCCTCTGGTCTCACGCCCAATGTTTAACCACTAGACCATCACCTCCCCCAAGTAAGAGAAGAGTGAAGTAAGAGGTAAAAATGTCTAGGTTTGGCCAACATGGTGAATTTACTGAATATAGCAGTTCAGTCAGACAAATCACATAGATGAAGAATATTTATTACAACAGCAGCACATGGTTTTGAGTTCAGCATCACTCCTCTCTGATGTATGTTTCAGATATTAGGGAGTGATGACTTGAGATATTTTCTCCCCAGTCGGAGCTGACAAGTGGATGCAACAGCAACCATCAACACTGACAGGCAGTGGAGGGCACAGCTAACCAAAAAGTTAGCATTAATCAGATAACTGAAAAGTTATCTTTTATGACGATAAACTGCTAAAAAAAATTATCTTTATTACAGATAACCGATAACTTTTAGTATTTATTCGGATGTAACCACATCAGATTACACTGTCGGCTTCTGATAAACCAGTTTCACTTTAAGCGCCACAGGGGCTGCTGGGTAAATTCAAGAATCACAAACACACAAAAACGCACGTAAAATGAATGAATAAAAAAATAAAACCCCAAACACTGTCATCATCTTTCAAAAGCAGTAAAACACAGTATTAGAAGTCACAGTTTATCTCGCTATTCGCCGCCATTAACGAGCTAAAAGCTGCTGCTTTTTTCACACGGTTTCAACCCTGTGGCTTAAACAACCGAAATACGTCCATTAATGCATTGATTGGAAGAGTAAAAGACACGTAATAAATATAGATTCTTACGTGTTAGTTTCACTGGGATTCATCTGAAAAAATAATCATCCTGAGATGATCCAAAACAGTCTAAACGGTGAAGAAATGTCCCAGTGTGTACACAGTTGCACCATGAGAGCTTCTCTCTACCACTAAGTCTTGGCGATACCGTCAGCCACAAAGAAATAAAATAATTTTAAAATGAGTCCATTTTGCTTTTGTGTCAAGCAGACAATAACACTTCTTCTTTTTCTTTTGGATCCAATGGCAGACAGCACCATCTTAAGGTGCATTTACAGCCACCTATCAGGCTGGTGAGTGATCGCTGAGATTTTGGAAAACCTTAACTCCTGGCAGCCATATAGTCATTTGTTTAGATGTGATGAAGTAATCCAGTGTCCTTTTTAGATATTTAAATCATTCTTTTTGAATGTGTGAGGGGTTCTGCTGCAGATTTCCAAGGGATGGAAACACTGTAACGTCCAAAGTGAACCTGAACAACACTACCCACAATGCTCCCTGCATCAACCAGCCAATCACGTTTTGCGATTAATGATGACGTCATCAGCAAGCAACAGCCAGTCTGCCATAAATAAACACACAACAGACAGACTAAAATGATTGATTTTAGGGTTTACAAACAGTTTTGACCGTTAAACTTTGCTTACTTTACCAGCAAAAAAATGTTATCCGACTGAAAGTTATCGGAAATAAATTTATCGGAAGATAACTGGTCCGATGATGGTTTTAAAACTTAAAAGAAAAGCTAGTCCGCTAGCAAAACATTAGCTTCGATAATTATCTGCTATCGCATTAGCTGATCTGTGCCCACCACTGCTGACAGGCAGGGTAGCCCGCCCAATTTAGAGGAAGTGTATGTGGTAGCTCACAAGTTCACTTCATTTAATACAAACTTCATCAGAATGTAGCTCCAGTCACTTTGTTTCGTGCAGATGTAACACACTAAATGTAGTGCTTATATTGAGTTAATAATATCACCAAGATTATATGTTGTAAGTAATTAAAAAATGCTTGATTCCTTTATAAGCTACACTTATTCTAATTGATTTATACAGCACCAAAGATGGGTTTTGGGGGGGGACTTTGTTACATTTTCAGAATATAATATAGAGCTTAGTTTTCATATAAATACGCAACCCAGTCTCACAAGTTTTTCTCGTCATGAAATGAATAAAATTTTTGTTGACAGGGTTTCTTTTAACTTACTATTACTAACCCTACCCCTCCCCCTAACCATAACCATAACCTATCCCTACTCCTTCCCCTAACCATATCCCCCAGCCCCCCTCCCCCCCGCATCACTTGTCATTTCGTGCAGTCGTCACGGAATGTATTAGAATAAATTTGTGGTCCCATTACGAAAATTTTGCACTTTTCATGACAATATCATGAACCAATAGATTAATGTACATTTTGTGCTGCTGAATCATGACATGGCATAAGATATGGTAGAAAATACAATAATTATCCATCCATACATACATCCATCCATCTTCTACCGCTTAGTCCACTTAAGGGTCGCGGGGGGCTGGAGCCTGTCCCAGCAGCCATACAGCGCGAGGCGGGGTACACCCAGGACAGGACACCAGTCTGTCGCAGGGCCACAAACAAACACAGACACACCCACACACACACCTACGGACAATTTAAAGATTCCAATCCACCTAACCCGCATGTCTTTGGATGTGGGAGGAAACCGGAGCACCCAGAGGAAACCCACGCCACCACGGGGAGAACATGCAAACTCCACACAGAAAGGCCACGGGAATTGAACCCATGACCTTCTCGCTGTGAGGCAACAGTGCTAACCACTAATCCACCGTGCTGCCTACAATAATTACCGTACATTGTAATTGGAAAGTGGTACAGCTATGTCACTGTCCAATTACTTGTGATGCTGACTGCATATTAAATAATATCTACAAATTCACCAAATGTATTTTTGGGATAATCACCATACACATGCCATCATGTTATCAGATGTACATTAATTATCATATTGTATGAAATTATTTGTATCCCTTTACACTTACAATTGTATCACTATGCAGTTACATGTGAGTGTGACTGTATGGTTTGGTCCTTTGATGGTAAGAATTCAATTTTGCTTGACCCTCTCATCTTGATCCTTGTCCATCCCTGATCTCTGTGTTTATGGAGACAGAACACAAGGAAACCATCCAGGAAATATCATGGTTGGTGAATAATCAGCAGGAGCCAAATGCTTAATAAAGTTGGAGGTTTATTTGTGTTTGCAAGGGGTCAAATGAGCTTTGTTTTCATGCTCTAATGAACGAGGACATACAACAGAACCTTTCAGAGCTTTTCCTCCAAACACTGCATGTTCTTCATAAATATTTAATGTGCATGTGAAGCAGGCAGGCACAGGGTAGCAGAGTGCTGGAATTCAGAAAACTAGCTTTTTGAGCAGCGTTCCTTGTTCGTGCGTGATCTCCTGAAGCATAGACACACCTATGAGCTCCAGCTGCAGGACATGTACCCCTTGATTTGGCAAAACTGTCACTTTAACAGCAGATCCTTGTCAAATTATCCAGTCGCACACTGCTTCACTTCTCAGACAACAAACCAGCTGCAAAGTGCCATAATGCCTGGAAGGGCACTGACTCTGAAGCAGAATCTACAATCTGGCAATGTAGCAGAGCAGGAGCATGGTTTTTCTGGGTGGGGTGAAGAGGTGATGAAAGGCAGGTGGTGACCTGGCTCCATTGCATCTGTTTCCATTGCTGCAATCAGGAGCAAAGACAGACACACAGACAAACACGCATCACCGTCGGACAGGGGAAAGGCTGCTAACTAGGAGAGTGACAACATTTAAGTGGAAGAGAGATACTGCAAACCTATCAAGACTTAACATAAAAAGGAAAAGCACACGTAAAAAGTGAGCCCCTTGATTTCACTCAGGGTTGCCACAGCAGATCCCAGGTGGACCTGCATGTTGATTCTGGCACAATGTTTATGCCGGATGCCCTTCCTGATGCAACACCACATTACATGGAGAAATCTGGCAAGGGTAGGGTTTGAACCAGGAACATTTTGCACTGAAACCAAGCACACTAACCACTTGGCCACACACATGATAAGTTATATTTATTGTATTTCACGGACTAGAAGTACTTTTTAAATAGTTTGGGAGATCCTGCAACTCATATTCCAAAGTGACTTATAGATAAAGGATTATTAACCTCGCTTGCTCGGTCTGTACAGGAATATCAGACCTTTTTATTTTTAATAAATTTGCAAAAATCCCATAAAAAACTTTTTTAACATTGTCATTATGGGGTATTGTGTAGAATTTTGAGGAAACAATGAGTTTCATCCATTTGGAATAAGACACCACACATCACCTAGCCAATACCATCCCTACAGTGAAGCATGGTGGTGGCAGCATCATGCTGTGGGGATGTTTTTCAGCAGCAGGAACTGGGAGACTATTCAGGATTGAGGGAATGATGAATGCAGCAATGTACAGAGACATCCTGGATGTAAATCTGCTCTTGAGCGGTCCTGACCTCAGACTGGGGTGATGATTCATCTTTCAGCAGGACAATAACCCGAAACGCACAGCCAAGATATCAAAAGTGTGTCTTCAGGACAACTCTGTGAATGTCCTTGAGTGGCCCAGCCAGAGTTTAGAATCTGATTGAACATCTCTAGAGAGATCTGAAAATGGCTGTGCATCTATGCTCCCCATCCAACCTTGAGAGGTGCTGCAAAGAGGAATGAGCAAAACTGCTCAAAGATAGGTGCGCCAAGCTTATGGCATCATATTCAAGAAGGCTTGAGGCTGTAACTGCTGTCAAAGGTGCATCAACAAAGTATTGAGCAAAAACATGATTTATTAGTTACTTATTTTTAAGAAATTTGCAAAAATAATTTTTTTTTCATGGTGTCATTATGGGGTGTTGTGAGTAGAATCTGAGCGACAAATGAATTTACTCCATTTTGGGATAAGGCTGTAGCATAACAAAAAAATGGAAAAAGTGAAATGCTGTGAATATTTTTTCAATGCACATCAAAAGCAGTTATGAATATTGTCAGTGATTCTTTGCAGCTTTTCTAAATTTTTTGCAAAGCGTTTGAATGGGTTCAACATGCTGCTCTGTTGAACATCCTCAAAAGTCATAGGATCCCTAATACATCTCTGTACATCATACTATATACAGATATTGTTTTAGCTATGCGGAGTAGAGGCAGAGTCTTACACTTTTTCCCACTGTGTTCCTAAGGGCCCCAAAACACTTAGTATGAATGAGCATGAGCCAAGCCGATTCAGCCAGATTGGGGAAAAAAACTAACTTCAAGGCATATTTGGGGGGGGGGGCAGACATTCGAACAGCCATGTACAAATGACATACAGCCACTTACAATGTGGGTGGATCCCGCCTCGACTGTGTCGTGCACAACCGCGTGTATGCGTACATGATTGTAGGTTGGACCACAGCATGACTACATAGAATGGTGTTAGAATGCACTACAACTATAAATACTGCTCACCAAGTGCGGGACAAATTAAGTTTGGTTCCTCCCAGATGTCTAAAATTATGGACGGCAAACACGGTGAGAGGAGGGTGTGTGCCAGGAACACTCGCCGATACTGGATGGTAAAATATATCAAATGTATGGACTCGAAACATGTCATATGTGTTAAATATGTCAACGGCTGCCCCCCCCCCCACACACACACACACACACTCACTGTCTCGTTCCCTCCCTCCCTCATGGACACTGTGCCGTCAGAATGAACGTGTTCCACACATAATCTCCACTATGTGACTGAACTTCACGAACTGCACCGCAGCAGCAGGGTGACCTGATAATTCCAGGCTCACAGAGGAGCTGTGTGTCCTGCTGTCTGCCTGAATGGCACACGTTGCGCCACAGGACGGCCCGTCATATGAGATATACATTTCATGGTGGACGTGGCATTTACCATCGCCACTTGGCTGATCACAGGATGACAAGTATTTTATCACATGGCACAGTCTGGCTGGTGTTCACCCTCTGCCATAAGATGCAGCTGGAGGCATTCCAAAGGTGAGTTTTTATTTTATTTATGTTCTGATGGCTTGCTGGCACAGGTGCATCATCATGGCTTGTACAGAAGTAGATGGTGTACATGTCATGATGTGTTTTGCAGCTGTGACACCCCAGTCAGCTGCACTGTGGCAGAGCCTCTAGAACGCTGTAACTTGCCGTGGGGCAGGAGTGTGGCACCACACAGCTGCACACGGTGTTACAGCTATGATGATCATCATATTTCACATACATTATATAACCCATGAGAGGGCAAGACAATGTATCTGTAATCTAAGATATATTATGGATATAAGACCCCATTCAGATGTGTGTGGGATGCCTGGACTTTTAGGGATCCATGGTGCTTTTGGTTTGATTGCGCAATGTTCAAGTGTAGTTCACAAGATGAATACGTGCCACAGACATTGCACATAAAAATATCTGATGTGTGAACCCCAAATGGGATCGAGTGGAGGTGCACGTACGGCTCATCCGTGCCACATTCTGGACATGCCTGAGCATGGTGAATGCCTCTCGAGTGCAATTAGACTGTTTCGAATGTTCCTTTGACGTAGTGAGAATATGCAGCACACAATTAGATTGCGGTCATACTGCACATCGACTGTCGTACGATTTTTTCCACTTTGACTGTGCCACGGTTGTTTTGAACATGAACAAAACATTCGGGGTGGCCACACAACTGCGCTCAGAATACTGTTCAACATTTACAACTGCGCCTCGACACTTGACGAATGTGAGTCGAATTTTCATTTGGATGGGATTTGGGCTCATTCGGCCTGTAGTGTGACGGGGTATCAGGGATGTGTTTTGGCCCCTACTGTGTTCAGTGCTTGCATGGACTGAGGGTAGGGTAGGGTTGTAGAGTCTAGAAACCTACCTTTGTATGTGGGGGAAAACCTTGTTTTAGCAGATGATGCTGTGATCTCCGCAGAATCATTGGATGCCCTAACTGGAGCACCGGAGGAGCTGAGTGAAGAGGCACTGTCTGTTTGTGATTGTCCTAGATCATGACAAAGATCCAGCCTTTTTATGACTTCCTGAACTTTCAGTAGAAGTGTGTTTATTTGTGGTGAAAGTGTTGAACTTGTTGAGAGTGTCACTTAGCTGTGTAGTGACATTCATTGAGAATGAGAGACATCTGGGCAGAGCTTATAGAGTCATGAGGTCACTGGAAAGACGTGTTTGTCAATGTTGATGTCTTTTGCAGAAGAACGAGGTTCCATAGATGTTCTATTGATGTCCCATTAATCGAAAGGGGCCTCAATTCACGAAAGAATGCTATGGTATTCCAAATAGACACAGGTGTCTCAGAAGTGTGGAACATTGATCGCCAGGATTCAGTGTTATTCTATTGCAGCTTGACACTAAAAAAATCAATTTCTGTTTCTGTTTCATTTCCAGTTTTTAAAAAAGGGCCTGAAATAAACGGAAAACAAGCAGAGATGAACACACACACACACACACATCACTACTCATAATGCCACAGTATTTTGATGACTGTGTCCAGAGATGACAAACTTGACCCAGATGTCCCAAAGCGCCATTTACCAGCCGATAGCACTGACAGACGGCCCACATGCTACAGCTAATTCTAAGCCATTAGTCTCCAACACATCCACGCTGGCTGTCACACTCGCTGGCACTGAACACTGCTTCTCTTTATTTTTTTCTACTTTTTTTTACGGAACATTGTGATTTGGCTTTGGAGCTGCACTTCCATCCTTCAAGCCACCAGCTGCAGAAAAATATACCAATACAACAGCTGTCACAGTCATCACACTGTGCGCTCAACTGTCAAAACTCTACATAAAGCTTCAGCAGTTCATGAATTAGTACCTTCGAGTGACATGATGATGAAATAATTTCACTCTGAACTCCATTTGTAAGAAAGATGATGACAAAGATGATGATGATGATGATTAAATAACACAGTCTGCCTTTTACAAAACACCTAACTTGCTTCAAGGAAAGAGATGAAAAAAGTGGAAACAATGACAGTGTTATGATTAACATCTAGAAAATTAAGTTTTGGTCAATTAAGTTATCAATATAGAGCAGGTAGAGCAGTGGGATGACAACATTAGTGGAGCAGATAGTGGAAAAACCATGCATTTGATGGCACAAGTGCCAAATTTGTCATGATGATTTTCATGATATTACTCAGCATATCTGGCCGATTGGCCGCTTGAAAATTCAAGATGGCCTCCAAAATTGAAGATGTATTTTTTGATGGAACTGCTCCTATTTGATTGACTAAAATCAATCAATCAATCAATTTTTTTTTTTATATAGCGCCAAATCACAACAAACAGTTGCCCCAAGGCGCTTTATATTGTAAGGCAAGGCCATACAATAATGATGTAAAACCCCAACGGTCAAAACGACCCCCTGTGAGCAAGCACTTGGCTACAGTGGGAAGGAAAAACTCCCTTTTAACAGGAAGAAACCTCCAGCAGAACCAGGCTCAGGGAGGGGCAGTCTTCTGCTGGGACTGGTTGGGGCTGAGGGAGAGAACCAGGAAAAAGATATGCTGTGGAGGGGAGCAGAGATCGATCACTAATGATTAAATGCAGAGTGGTGCATACAGAGCAAAAAGAGAAAGAAACAGTGCATCATGGGAACCCCCCAGCAGTCTACGTCTATAGCAGCATAACTAAGGGATGGTTCAGGGTCACCTGATCCAGCCCTAACTATAAGCTTTAGCAAAAAGGAAAGTTTTAAGCCTAATCTTAAAAGTAGAGAGGGTGTCTGTCTCCCTGATCTGAATTGGGAGCTGGTTCCACAGGAGAGGAGCCTGAAAGCTGAAGGCTCTGCCTCCCATTCTACTCCCATTCTAAAATGAGATTGATGTCAGCTATTGTTTAGTTATTTTTCATTTTATTTGCTATTTATAGTATTTATTGTTTTACTTTACTTACATTCAAAATTTAAGTCTATTACCTTTAGTATTAATGGGTTCCACCCAGCACATGTTTTGAAAGTGTTCATCTCTTAAAACTACTGCACGTAGGCCTGTTAAAAGGTGTTAAGCGCTGAATATATTGTGATGTAATTTTTAATATTTGCAGACAACATGGATAAATGGTAATTTATTTATGCCACTAAGAGTGTCATGTTGTTGTTGGAAAATGAAATATTAAATCCAGCATGCCTGAAAACCTGCAATTTGACACTAGTGTCACACAAAGCAAATAAGCATCATTTTTGTGATAAAAAAATATATATATATTTTGGGGTTGATTTGGCAGCCATTGTGAAATTAGGCACCATCTTAGATCTGACTGATGCTATAAAACAGATCAATTGTGATAGGAGCATTTCAAAATCTATATATAAAAAATATATATTGTTTTTACTAGGTAATTCTGGTGGCCATCTTGGAAAATGGCTGCCATCTTGGATTTTCAAATGGCCAATTGGCCAGATTAGGTAAACACTATCTTCGGAATCATCATGCAAAATTTGGTTTGGTTAAAAACTTTTGGGGGATTAGAGTGTGACTGAACAACCAACCACAAAAAATGATGCTCAGAAAAACAAAAGCAGGGTTTTATCATTTTAAACAATTTACACTGAAAATAACCAACACTCAGGGGGTATAAATCACAAGTTTTGTCATGATACAATGTGATATCCATTCTTTGGCCAACAATATGGCATCTGCAGATATCACAAAGTCTGCCATGATATGCTAATTATCTGCATGGTGCTAGGCTGCTAGTACAGTCTGAATGTTTACCAACAAGGTCCTCATAGATAGAAATGGTGACACTGATGTGCCCTGGGAATTTCAAAATAAAGGCATGATCATGTTTTTACAATGTTTTTACTTTGCATTGATTATATTGGATTGTTGATTGTTGACTCAATACATCTGCCCAGATTGATGTATTGTGATACCCCCACTAGATGCTACACAATGTTCTGTACTTATTAATCATCCTGATAAATTATTTCAGCCCAAATAACTAGGAGCTGACATTTTGATGGGAAACACTGTGTTGGTTCCTCAGTAATTTGTCACCCAGGAGGTTATCAGAACCCATTGGTTTAAAATAGAGTAAAGTCTAAGTTGTAACACACTGGGGAAACTAGGCACTGTTTCAAAACAATAAAGTTATACCGCCAGCTTTTTCTGTATCTATGAGACAGTTGGATTCTTTGAAATGTTGTCCAAACAAATGGAAAAATCTGACTCCACATGGGCTTCCATATTTAGAACGAAGCGCCAGAGTGCCGGGATAGGGGACTCCTCTTGATGTGGCTGTGTGCAAGAATATCTTTAACACTAGATTCCCACTCGAGTGATGATCAGAATTAAATAATTTTATTTGGGTAGTGCATATGTTAGAACTGTCAAAAACATAACATTTGTCAGAAGAAGTGAAGAAAAGAAAAGGGTTTTGGGTTTTTTTTGTGTTTGACCCTGCAGCACAAATCCAGCTTTGGGAGCGCTCAGCTTGATGAGCAGCAATGATTTCAGAAATCACTGCTAATTACTGACACGGTAAATCCCTCTTCAGAAACAGCCTATATCAATTAACCCGCACTCTGGACAGTTGGGCTCAATACTTGCTGCCGTTCTCACGATCCTGGAGAACTGTGGGAAGCCGGTTTGATCACCCACCCTTCCCCTCCTGAGGGTTCATCCTCCTTCTTCTCCCTTTCTCCTTCCCCCTTTTTTCTCATCACTGTATTCGCTACCTTCGGAGAGACCTTCAGGTTTTTTTGGGGTTTTTTTTTTTGAAGATTTATGAAAGAGAACTTGATGAGTCGCACTCATTTGTCTGAAACGTCTCAGTTTTAGTGGCTGTAATTCTGGCTCCTTGCCCTCTGGATTTAGTGACTTCACACTGCTCTCTTAATTTATCAAAAGTGAAAAGTTAGAGTTGGCTCTTCTGTTGGTTTGCTAATACTTGTATCAGACCTATTAGATGGATGGCCATCAGCGAAGACCAGTGGAGAGCTTTAGATTTTATTACTTGGACCTTGAGAGCGATCATCCTGCAGTTACAATAAATAGACATCGTGTGTCACTACCAAAAGAAACAACAGACAACTCATAATAGCCAACCACATTTATTCATAAAAACACAAACCAAATAATAATGCCATGAACAAATATAACAATTAGAATTCAACACATTCCTGTCAAACTGCTGGACATATGTGCACTGCCACATGCAGATATGCACAGCCAGGAGACAGATGTCATTCACACCGACAGTAATGATCTCAACTCATCTTCGCTGGTCTGTGATCAAACCTTACGTGCCACTAACATGCCATGCCCACACTACACACATTATATAGTATTTGTGTGACAGATGGAAAGCAGCAGTTAGTTCATAAATGACAAATCTGTGATAAAAATAATATAAGAAACATACAAAACAACAGACAAAACAACAAAAACAAACAAACATACGTACAGACTAACAGATGTCATAGATACATGAGTGTGGTGTCTGTTGGTGGTGAATGGTCACTTTTGTAGTGACCATTGTTCCTCCATAACCCTGCCAACACTGAGCTTTGGGGTTACTTTTGCAGTCCTGCACAACTGTTTTTCACAATTATTTTTTTTAACCTTTTTTTAATTTACTTAATTATGTGTCATGTTTCTGCATTGCATATTGACATTGTTGATCTGATTCATGCGCTCCATTTTAGTTACTGTTACTGACTTGTACTGTACTCATGTGAAATTTTACAAACAAATTTCTTTTGTCCTCTCCTATTTTTGCTCGGGGTCACCACAGCAGCTCCAGTAAGGCTCCACATATTGATTTACACATGTTTGGCACTCACCATTGAAGGCAGGAAGGAACATTTCAAAATAAAAGCAATCAGGGTCAACTCAGACTGACCTAAATGTCCAAGGATAGAGTTGAAATTTTTCAGTGAACAGTGTGCTTGGGGATGGCAAGTCATGTTGCCTATGCCTAAATTATAATGAATACAGTAGCTCTTAAATTCAATGAGGGAACTCATGGCCAAGTATCCCCCACCAGGAGTAACTGAAGCATGCTGTGGTGTATTGAAACAGACTTGTTGTTTGATAGTCTGTAGGTGTGATGAACCATCCACAGCTACAGAGGGCGCTCGGGCATCATATGTATATAAAAAGATGTCTGCATGAGAGCAGAGTGAGAGAGTGAGAGGAGACGGTCAAGGCAGCAGAGAACATTATTACACATGGAACAACCTGTTGGTTGTTCCATGTGTAATAATGTTGCTGGTTCCTGTGAAACCTTCGATGTTCTTAAGACAAACAACATTATTACACATGCACCAACTTTATTACACATGGAACAACCTGTTGGTTGTTCCATGTGTAATAAAGTTGCTGGTTCCTGTGAAACCTTCAATGTTCTTGAAATGAAAAACACGTTTAATTCTGTTAAATACGACAGAAATTGGCAACAAGAAATGGATGATTCCTGGCAGAGAAGAGCCCAGCTGAACACTGAATTCTGTGGAGACAAAGACGCACATGGTAAAGGTGGTGGCACCTGCTTTCGGGTTCACCGAAGAACTCCGGTTTGATGAGGTGGTGGAAGAATTTGAGGCATAAGTGAAATGACTGGAACAACTCTTCCTGGCAAATGGCATATTGTTTGGAGAAGAAAAGTCCAAGGCAGTGTTTTTTGACATCCATTGGAAGACAACACCACACACTGTTGAGAGACTTTTGCGCACCACAGAAAGTCGCAGACTGTAAGTTGACTGGTTTAATCAGTTTATTGAGCAGGCATTTTATACCAAAAATGAACTTTATCAAAGAAAGATACAAGTTTAGCACAAGGAAGCAGAGAGAAGACAAGTCCATCAGTGACTTTATGGCAAGTTTAAGAAAGCTAGTTTTGACATGCCGATTTGGTGCATTTTTAGAAGATGCTTTCAGAGACCACCTTGTTTGTGGTGTTACAAGTGAAAATCTCTGCAACTGCTTATTAAGCGCAGCGTAGTCCAAAGACTTAATGCTCGCCAAAGCTTTTAATGTGAGTCTCGCTCATGAAATGCCGTAGAGAAATGCCAAGCAGTGGTCAAATAAGTTCTTAAAAGCAAATGCGGTGTCCACGAAAGCTTTTTCCAGGAAGGAGGAAAGAGGGAAACTGAGTGGAAAAACATGTTATAGATGCAGGAGAACTGATCACGTGCCAAATGAGTGCCATTATAACGATGAACAATGTTGAAGGTGCAAGAAAAAGGGTATATCGCTAGAGTGTGCTGCAAAAAAGAGGAGGTGGGACATTCTAAGCTGGAGCAGACAGGCATAACCAGCCAGCGGTGGACCAATCACCTGACATCTGCACAGCAGAAGAGTGACCAAAAGCAGGAAAAGTCACGTGAGAAGATGCAGGCAATGGTCAACTGATGGATGATCTGATGGAGTAGAAGTGGGCACTGAAGATGCCGCATGATGACTGTCATCACCCACACAGCTTCATCCTAGGGGGCTGTCTATCACCATGGAGACAGGGCACAAAAGACCCACAGCTCCACATCTTCACCAAAGGAGGCAACAGAGCTGCAGTTCCCTTCATCAGTGAAGAAAAAGGTTTTATTCAAACAAAATTCTGGTAATAATACCAGGAAAGGTAAAAATAACAGAGGTTTGCATTAGAGACTACTGATGTAAATAAACCCTACTACATGTATGCACCGATGAATGGAAAATGGAGGAAAATGGAACTAGACACAAGTGCTGCTGTGTCACTGATCTCTGAAGCACTGATTTCTAAACGCAGGTGTAGAAAAGGTTAAACTTGAATCTGCTAACTGTGAGTTGCAAACATATAAGCAAACACGCCCTGGAGGTCAAAGGTCTCATTCAAGTAGTGGTGAAAAGTAAGAGATACAGCCAGAAACACATTTTATATGTAGTAAAAGATAATGATCAAGCTCTGATGGGGAGAAACTGGCTTGAAAGGCTAAAATTAGACTGGGGTTGTGTAAACCAAGTTGCACCCAATAGTATAGAAGAGCTGTGTGTCAGACAAACAGAAGTGTTCAAACCCAGCCTAGGAAAAGTCAAGTGCATAAAGGAAAAACTACATGTGACACCAGGAGCTACTCCAAAGTTTTGTAAGCCACGATCTGTGACTTATGCACTGAAAGATGCTGTGGAAAAACAGTTGAACAAATGGAATCAGAAGGGATTCTAAGCACCTGTGAGTTATGGTGAATGGGCCTCACCTACAGTAAACATCCCAAAAATGGATAATTCTGTCAGGATTTGTGGGGACTACAAAGTATATAATAAACCATGGATGGAGGTAGATCAGTACCCCATCTCAAAGTCACAAGATTTCTTTGCAAAGGTGGCTGGAGGTGAAAAAATTCACAAAGCTCAACTTGTCACAAGCATATCAGCAGGTGGAACTCCATGAAGAGTTGAAACAGTACTGAACTATTAACACCCATAAAGGCTTGAATAAAGTCAACAGGCTCCCTTATGGAGTGGCCAGTGCACCTGCCGTTTTCCAGAAACTAATGGATCAAGAGCAAGGTCGAGATGGAGTCATATGTTACTTGGATGACATATTGATTACTAGACAGAACCAAGTGCACCACATGAAAAATTTAGAGGAAGCATTGAAAAGGATGAAAAGATATCACCTTTGAGTGAATATGAACAAATGTGCTTTCTTTCAACATAGTGTGTCATATTTGGGACACATGATTGATGCAGAGGGAATTCGTCCTCTGATGGATAAATTTGAGGCTATTTCCAAGGCTGTGACCCCAAGTAATGTGACTGAGTTGGGATCCTTCCTGTCTTTGTTAAGTTATTATGGGAAGTTCATACCAAATTTGTCCACAGTGTTAGCACCAATGATGGAGTTGTTATGTAAAGATATCAAGTGGGAGTGGTCAGACTAGAAGGATTACATCAAAACTACTTCACGGATTCTCACCAATTTTGCACCACAGATAGATATTAGGCATGGAAGCCTCCACTGAATTTTGGAGGTGATTCGGAATCCGGATTGGCGGACATCAGAAATCTCTGATTGGAGTATTTTATTACAAACACCTGGAATAATATGGCTTGTGTGGTCAAATGACTTCTAATCTTCTATGACCTCCCTGCTGCAATATATGAGTGAAATTCTCATGGTATTTAATGCTGTAATGCTAATGGCTTTAGCACTTTTAGCAACTGTGGGTAGTCCATTCCATTACATCCTGTGAATGCACAATTGCTGAAAAAATAAGCTGCTCATAACTGTTAATGTCCACACCAAAGTAAATCATTAGGCGATCCGCTGCCACATCCTCAAAAATATGATTTATTAAACACCTGAACCAAAATTAGCCCATTGGCTTAATTGGTTGGACTTGGAGAGAGGGGGCATGTTCAGGCTTCTTTCATCACACACTGAGCCACCCAGGCTCCACCCCTCTATGCATTAATGAGTCCATCGTGCTGCTGGTGCCAGCATGGTGATGCCCAGACATGGGATTTATCGCAGTTGGTCAAAAACCTATGGGTGACGTCACGCAGGCTCTGTCAGTTTATGTACAGTCTATGATTTTACCACTTTGACCAGTTTGGATGATCTTGGTGTCTAAAGATAGGTTTTTGGTTATTAGAAAGCCAAAAATTCAACTCTAAACCTTCTAAGCAGCTTCCCTTTACTATCGCTACCAAAAGATGCTGAAAAATATAGATAGACCACAACATATGCTATGAAACCTTTTATTTGATCATTATTTGATCATACAAATGGAATGTTCAGTTATTTGCAGATTTTGAAGAATGATAGTCAACTTGACTTCCAGCAGCATCATGAACGTTTCACACAGTCATGTACATGTCTGTCACGGTTAAACTCAGTGCTCACTAATGCACATCTGCCCCAAACGTTCACACGAGTCATCAATTACCTCCTCTCATTTGTCATTAATTTAATCAAGCTGTAGGCCTACTTGTCATCCTGATGAATTTGAAGCTGACGTAAGCTTCTGAGTGATTTTAGAGTCCACAGATTTGGATTGTATATGGTCAATATATTAGCATACAAACACGATAGCATGTTGCAAGCATGTAAAATATTGTAACATGTAATACTAAGTCCCTTCAGCTGCTCCCTTGTTTGCACTCAAGGTCACCGCAGCAAATCCAAGCTGGATCTGCATGTTGAATTGGCACAAATTTTATGCCAGATGCCCTTCCTGATGCAACTCTATATTACATGAAGAAATGTGGAAGGGGTGGGATTTCAACCAAGAACCTTCAGCACTGAACCCAAGCAAACTAACACTTGCCCACTACCCCTTATATGTAAAGTGTAATACAGCTTACTTATTAATGTGAGGAAGAAGTACAAAAAAATAATAATATCATTAAAACCAGTTGTTTTTAAAAGCAAAATATGAAATACAAAAAAACGAAAAAAATGAAAATGTGAAGCAAAGTGTAAAAGATTTTGAATGATTAGACTCAACGCCAATAAACTGCTGTTTGTCCAAAGGTGGAAAAAAGATTAATAATTTGACTTCATCGTCTTCAGAGCTGCATTTCTAGTAAAGATATGAATGTAAGTGCAGTTACCTGTGTATACAGTGTCGACTGTCTGCGGCACGGTGGATTAGTGGTTAGCACTGGTGCCTCACAGCAAGAAGGTCGTGCGATCGGTTCCTGGCCTTTCTGGGTGGAGTTTGCATGTTCTCCCTGTGTCTGTGTTGGTTTCCTCTGGGTACTCCAGTTTCCTCCCACAATCAAAAACATGCTTATTTAGGGTCTGCTGCTTTCTCTGCCCCTGACCAAGGCAGAGTCTCTATATCTGGAGTTTGTCCCCGGGCACTGGACTGTGGCTGCCCACTGCTCCTAGTGGTTGGATTGTCTAACTGTAATTAGGACTATGGGTTAAATGAACAGGACAATTTACATTGTATGTATGTATATATGTGCAATGACACAAAACATTCTATTCTAAAACATTTGCAGAGATGTTTCTGTCTGTCTGCTGAACTCTCTTGTATCAGAGTTGTGGGTTCAAACACAGAACACACTTAGCAGAGTGGATGTTTACGCACATCCTGGCTGCCAGCTAATTTTCATCCCTGTTAAAAAATAAAAATTCAGACAAATTTCTGCTATTCCTGTATTTGACTCATGTATGCAACCCCTGTGGCAGAAACACTGGTTTCCATTTTGTCCAGACAGACAGAGGGAGCGAGGGCAGCAGGGAATGTGGGTGTTGGGTTTACCAGTCTAGGGGTCCTGTCTGTGGGGAGATGAGTTGTTCGCCATCTATCCAGCAGAGCCCCTGGCATGTTCTATGTATGGCAACACAACAGAGGCTTCAGAAATCCAGGTTGATCCTTTCTCTTCACCTCAGAAGGCTGCTGACGTGGGCGGAGGAGGCCCGCTACATCCCTGCATTCCAAACTGCCATAAATATCAAACCTGTGGGTAGCTCACAGGGAATTATCCAACCAATAAACTGGAAAAATAACATCTTTTTGTTTGGCTTTTCTCACTCAGTTTTTCATTTCAAATCTTCAAACTATTGGTTTAACCAAACTGTCTATTTATTTGATGGATATTTGTCTGTGGGAGTCAATCAATATCAGCGACTGTATTGTTGTTTGGTGTCTGAGTCCATCACTTCACAATGTGAATCCCCGCTGTTCCCAAAACATTAAAAGTCTAGATTGTTTCAGTTGCAGTATTTGCTGCACTATCCCTCAAATGATGTTATTAGTGTTCTCTGAGTTCTGTCCAGATTCCTTTTGTGGGTTGTATTCTGTGTTCTGATTCCTTGTCGGTGTCTGTGTCCTTGTGGTCTGTCTCCTGTCTGGGTCCCCCGTGTTCCACTCCTGTGTCCTCACCTGTCAGTCTTGTTGTGTCTTCCTGTTGCACATCATCACTGGTTTGAGTTCCACACTTGTTTTCTGTTTTTGGGTGATGGACTTCTTTGGGGTCATTGTTAGGGCCCCTTCACATATAGTATGAATATGTACAACTTAGGGCAACTCACAGCGGAACAGCTCATATGAGCAAACCACGAAAACGTCAAGCTGACGGGCAGGCGTGCACGATGCCGCTGCGATGGTTTGTGCACACGGGAACACAGTACGAGCAGCTGCTGTGAAAATAAAAAAATAAAAAATACATGCCACCCACGGGATTCGAACCTGCACTTTCTTAAAGCTCAGATTGCCAATGAGAAACTTTACCACTGAGCTACCATCCCTTTCCTGTGAAAGGTGGGGGAAAATGCCTGATATCAAGAAGGACATGGATGTATTTAAAAAAATAAAACCACTCAGTATATAAAAACACTGCATTTTATTTATAGCAGGCAATACAAGTATGATCCACCTGTTCCTTTGTAGATGACCCATGGTCATGTCATGAAATGACATGAATGAGAAGCAGGGCCCTCTTATTATGTCTACATCTACTGGCGACATGTCCAGCAGGCCACGTGCGCGAACCACAAATCTCCACAGCCGCTCCTGTGGGTGGCCGCACCCCCTGTCAGTTCAGCGCATACACCAATGTATCAATGTGTCTGTTTGCAAAGCCAAACTCATGGGGCACTTAGACAGATTTCACATCCAGCTCAACAGTGATCGTCTGCTGACTATTGTCATGCTAATCGTGTGAACGGCCACACATTTTCTAAGTGCCATGTAAGCGGTGTTAGATATTCGTGTGTGTCACCTGGGATATGGTTGACACCTGTCGCAAGAGGGTTTGATGGGCTCTCACAGCACACACTGTCTTTCAGCCACTGGTGTGCGCAAATAGTTGTAGCAACATGTGTACAAGGTGTTGGAGGCAGCTACAATTTTACATGCATTGCATACAATTCCTGCTTCATGCGCAATTTGACCAAATTTGCACTATGAGTGAAGATGCCCTTAATTTTTGTAGTAGCTTGTGCATTGCTTGACTTCTTATTTTGTTCTAAGTCTTCACATTTGTTTTCTACTGTTCGATTTGTACATGTTTGAGTACCATGTTGTGTTTTACATTATGTATTGTAGTGTTGTGAATCCGCTGTATTTCTGTATTTTTTTGGTTATTGTTATGTTCACTCACTTATTGAGGTATGTTTCGTTCAGTCACCTGGTTTTCTGTTGGTTCCACATGTATCGTTTGTTCCTGCTTCCTTAATTATATGCACCTGTGCTTAGTTAATCATTTGCCATTTAAGCCATCACCTGTTCCCCGCCTTTGTCCGGTTCATTCTCCTACACACACTCCATTAATATTGTTAGTGCTACTTGGAACCTGCCTGTGTAACCCCGTATTCATTACTAGCTGTGTGTTTCTGTTTTTGTGATTTCCCTATGTGTGAAATGCCCCCTGCCCAATCCCATTAACCTCCAGTTTGTTTGTTGCCACCTCTGGAAGTTTGGTTTGGATTTTTGTTGTGGTCATTCGTCGTTTGTTTGGACTGTGTTTTAAATCACGTTTTTTCACTCACATCCTGTTCTGGTTTGCTGCCTGCATTTGTGGGTGTGTTTGAAATTTTTATTCGCAACAAATGGTGATGCAAGCACCAAATTTGGCAGAAATATTCTTTTGACATTGCTCTGTTGAAAAAATGGACTGGCCACTTGAATTTTCAATAGGCGCCCAGCTTGGGGTCAATTGAAGAACTACACAGGGGTCAAAGATTTTAAAATTATCCAATCATATTGAAAACTATACCACATTTGTCTGATGACAAATATTCCAAAAAGGTATAGTCTGGACTATCTATGACCAAATGTTATGGAGTTATGGGGTAAAACCAACAAGAATGGTAATAAAGGTCAATTTCAGTTTGTACAGGGGCCAAACATTAAAGATGCTCTAATTTTACTAAAAAAAAAAATAAAAAAAAAAAGTGGTGCAAATTATTGGTTGAACTAATGGGATTAATAAATGGAATAGTTTTGTCTGATGAATTCTTGGTCAAACAATGTTGACATCCATTGAATTCTATGGCATGTGACATATGTTACTGTGTAACATAACTACTGTAAGTACGACACATGGTACAAACTATTCCTTTTTAAAACCCTATTAACTCAAAACATTTCAAGGTCAAAGTCCTGTTAGAAGTGGCTTTTCATTTAGATGTGATAAAGTGTTAGGAGTGTGTATTTAGTGCATGCACTTGAATCCTTTTTTTTTTTTTTTTTTTTTTTTGGTGATGTCAGGTTTTGTTTTTGTTCAGCTTTTTCAGTTTCTTACAGAAGCGTATTGCATTCACTGGATAAAAAAAAATTTGACCACTGATCTCGTAATTACGAGAAAAGATGTCGTAATTATGAGATCTTTTCTCGTAATTACGACATCAGGATCTCATAATTATGAGAAAATATCTCATAATTACGAGGTCTTTTCTCGTAATTACGAGATCCTGATCTCATAATTACGAGATCTTTTCTCGTAATTACGAGATCCTGATCTCGTAATTATGAGAAAAGATCAGGTGTGTAAATAGTTTTATGTATATACTTACGTACTTCCAGTCCCTCAGCACAGACGTGAGCTGAGCTCAGCCGATGATAACACACTATAATCAAACACAAAGTGTGGATTTTCCCCCTGAAGTGCTCCCGGATGAATGTCCAGGGAGGAGCACGGGGCGACTTCCAGCTTTCACTCACACAGACGCACCGACCACTGAGGGACACAGCGGGGCTCACTCCCACCCGGGCACATGCCAGTCTGTGTGCCTGAGCTGTGCCTCACCTCGCTGGAGGAGTTTCATTCATCCAGCAACAGTTTAGTGGGAAATCCACACTTTGTGCGCGCCGTGGTGTGGATCACAATGCAGTGTCGGAGGTTACAAATTGGCCTATTTTCGATTATGACTCGGGCACTCACGCTTGGACTGGAAGTACAGAAGCGATTACACACACACACACACACAGAAAATAAATAAATAAAAACAATAGCTTGATCTCATAATTACGGCGACGTGGAGCATAATTTCTTGTTATAACGTGATAATTTATCGTGCATCAAAAGTGCATCACCCAAATTGCCCTTATGAACAAGCCGCCGTGCCATATTGCATCATTGCTTCACATCAGGGAAGCTTGGTGGCCGCTGTCCCCTTATGTACTCCGTCATGGTGATGCAGATGCATTAATTCATCAGAAAACCTCTCACTTTATTCGTCCTTCTAAATAGCAGTGTGCTCTTAAATGGAATGACAAATGACACTGATTGGCTTATTTCATCTTATGCCCAAAATAAGCAAAAATTATTATTTAAGGGGGTCAAGCTGGTCTGACATTGCTGATTTATGGCCCCAATTGATTTTTCAATTCTAAAAATGAGGAAATCGTGCCTGATTTATTACAATAGCACTGTAGATTTGGGTGACAGTTAGTGCAGACTACACCCTAATACAGACGCAGCCCATGACACAAGCACTTGTCCACATGATGAAGCCCAATGCATGCATTTACTCTATGCAGCCTATGGGTAAACTTATTACCACACTATCACAAGAAGCTAACATGATAACATCTCAAAACTGTCTTCTGTTGAAGAGCACAACAAGCATTTCATGGGATGTAATTTGCAGAAGAGAATCAGAAGAGAATGGTAGGTCCCTATCACCGCATGTTATGTGATCTACTTTTACTACATGCCAGAGTGATGAACGGAGCTGTGCACCTCATAGAAAGCCACTTTGTGCCTCAGGCAGCTGTGCGAAACTCCCACCAAGATCACTGCCTGCTCAGGTCCAAAAAATAAAAAAAAAATTGCTCACCACTCGTTACAGTCTGCAACATTTTTTTTATTTTTTATTTTAGCTGTTAACTGTATACTCTGGCATCAAAATAACTGAGCAGCCAAGTTCACATTCAAGCAGCAGGATTTCAGGATGCACTAGCAAAATGAGAACCAAAGCTATCTGTAAAATTAAAGTAAAAGATGCATATTAACCACTTTGGGCATAAATTACATCAGATTATTCATGTTTTGATGATCATGATTCATCCTGATGTCACAAATGTTTTGGTTAGCCAGTTGTGTTTTTTTCACAAAAAGTGCACAAGCGGGTGTCAGAAATTGGGAAGTGTAGACTGGCTTTCAAGGATATATTGACGCTCAGTTTATACAGCCCAGTCTCACGTTTTTTGTTTTTTTTTCATGCTCCTGTCACAAAATGAGTCAAATTTTCGTGAACAGGTTTTTTTAACTTACTATTACTAATCCTACTCCTACCCCCACCCTAACCTTAACCATAACCTAATCCTACTCCATCCCCCAACCCTAACCATAACCATTTTGACCCCCTGCTTCACTTTTAATTTCATGGAGCCATCACGGAATGAATTAGAATGAATTCATGCTGCCGTGATTAAAATGAGGCACTTTTCATCACAATATCATGAACCAATAGATTAATGTGCATTTCTTGCTGCTGAATCACGACTTGCCGTGAGACCAGGTTGGATTATGTGCTGTGTAACCAGCAAAATGAGTTGCCCCAAATGTGCCTGCCCCAGCACGATGCACCAGGTCATGAAGATTGGACCCCTTGTGTCCCCTTGGCACATATCTTGGCATCTCTGCATTTTAAATAAGAGCTGCTTTTCATTCTCCCTTCTGACAGTTCAGCATTCACAGTCCTCTTTATATTTCGAATCTTTGTATTTGAAAATGTTCCCGGTGTGAGGAGCTCAGCACTCCCCCTGCCTTCACTGCGCATGCGTCATTTTGGAGAATCGGCAGCGATTCACCGATTATCACCTTGTTTCTGCTAAAAACTGCACTCCAGTCACCATCTATCTCAGCGACAGATATCTGAAGCTTTTGTACATTTCCACATAAAAGACGGGGAGCCGATCACAGTGCGACACCAGCACGTCGGAGACTCTCTCTGTGTCTGACTCCACACCCACGATGAAACAGAATAATGTGATTAAAAACCATCAGATGACAATGTTAAACCTCATAAATTCATTCTAGAGTCAGTTTTAAGCAGAAACAAGGTGGTAATCTGTTAATCAGTGCTCACCATGACACATGCGCAGTGAAGGCAGAGGGGTGCTGAGCCTAGGAGAGTGCTGAGTCCCTGACACTGGTTCAAATCCCGCACTTCCACATTTCTACATGTAATGTGGAGTTGTGTCAGAAAAGACATCTGGTGTAAAACTTGGACAAATTCAACATGCAGATCCACCTTGGATTTGCTGTGGCAACCTCGAATGCAAACAAGGGAGCAGCCGAAAGGTCTTACTATGGCGTTCATATTAAAAAGAGTCAAATGTTCTGAATTTATATGTTTTCCTTTCAAATTCTTTGATCATGATGTTTATATATATATATATACGAGGTCTATTAGAAAACTAACCGGCAGTTTTATTAAAAAAACAAAAACTATATGATGAGAGATTGTGGAGTTTCTTTCGCTTTAAGGACAGCTCACAAAGCGGAGCGGCGCGGTCGGAGGTGGCGTCCGTCTGGCTGTTTCTGTTATGTGCAGACGCGGGTTGAGGAGTGGACCTGCGTCTGACTGAACCCAGCACTAAATAACCAGAAAGCGGTTCCAAAACAAAACAATTTTATTTTTCTCTCGTGCAATAATTGGTGTACAACATAAATGTGCGTTTGTCTGGCGAGGTGAAGGACGGCGTGCTCTCCAGTGCCGAAATGGATCAAAGCTCGGCGCTTCTGGACCCAGACTCACCGCCAAACACCCCCCAGGTGGATACGACAAACTGACTCTGTGAAGGATGGAAAAGGTGAGGTAAGTTAACAGCTACAACAAATATCCTTCAAAGGCACGCACTATCAGCAACACATTCAGGTCTGAATTTAAGCTTTATGTAAATGAGCAGCTTCTCACAACAGGTGGAGGATCATCAGTCCGTACGCCACGGCAGTGAGAAGCGAGCTGCACAATTCTCATCAATGTTCAAATATACTGCGTAACAAAATACCAAATTATTGACAGCATGTGTCCCTCACCCGTCCTCCTTCACAGGCACGATGTGTCAAACCCAGGCGCGGTCCTCAGCATCTCACAAACGAACGTCACAAGGTCAAGTTCCCGGCAATTCTGCTTGAACCACTCATGGCTTAAATGCAGAATGCCATCTCATTATCTGCTTCAGCTGAAAGTCTTTAAGTTTACACGTGAGCATCATCCACAGGTGCTGCGAGTCAGTAGGCCTGCACGTAAACATCCTCCACAGGTGCAGCTAATTATGCTGATGAGGGTGAAGGACTCTTCTGCCAGCACCTTCTCCACAGACAAAAAACCAGTTTGCATACCACCTGGAGAGCAAAGAAAAGAAAACAACACCAAAATGTCCAGCCAAACCCCCCAACACACAACAGTTTTGAGCTGAAAACTTCTTAATTTAAGGCTCTGTTCACCCAGGTTGTTGTCAGAGAACAGAGAAGTTTCAGAAGAAGTCGGCATGAGGAGTTTATAGGAGATTTTGTAATGAAAGAATGTGGGGGCAAATTCCGTGACGACGACGCAAATCCGTCTGCGCCGCGACAGGAAAAACACCTCCGTGTTGAAAACCATTTGTAAAATTCAGGCGGCTTTTGATGGCTTTCAACAAGTGAGTATCTGAGAAATTGTTTAACAGCTGGGCATGTTCCAACTTGCCCGTTAAGGTTTCCAATGGAGGTGTTTTTCCTGTCGCGACCCCCCCGCGGTCGGGTCCGGCCCGACATGCGAATCTGCCCGCACGTTCTTTCATTACAAAATCTCCTTTAACAGTGGAATGTCCGCATAAACTCCTCATGCCGACCTCTTCTGAAACTTCTCTGTTCTCTGACAATGACCTGGGTGAACAGAGCCTGAAATGTGGAAGTTTTCAGCTTGAAACAGCGAGACACTGCCGCCTCGGAGCGCAGATCGCCGTCAGGCGCCGTGGGCCGTCCTTAAAGCGACACTAACAGACCAAAATCTCTCATCAGCCGTTAAAATTTTCACAGAAAACCAGCTGAATTTATCGAATGGTGTCCACTCAGTTGTGCCTTACAATTTTTGAAAAAATTTTTATCAAACAAAGCAGCAGTCTCTGAGCCATTCATAAACAATGAAAAAAATCAACGAGAGGGTGGGCGACTCCTCACTCAAGGACTGCCCACAGGCGAATGACGTAACCGACAGGCGTGAAAAAACTCTCGCATGCCCACGAGGGTTCAAGCATGTCTGATGTAATCACACGTGATTCAAATCCATATGGTTTTTGAAAAAAATAATAAGGTCGGTTACTTTTCTAACAGACCTCGTATATATATCTTTTGCTTTACAGTGTGCAACATCACAAATGATCAAAATTTTTTCTAAACCTGTGAGACACATCGAAGTGGACATGGTTAGAAAAATTAAGCTGGTTTTCAGTGAAAATTTTAACAGCTGATGAGAGATTTTGAGGTGATTCTGTCGCTTTAAGGACTTTCCACGGTGCGAGACGTCGCACAGCGCTCTCAGGCGGCGTCATCAGCCTGTTTCAAGCTTAAAACCTCCACATTTCAGGCTCTATTGATCCAGGACGTCGTGAGAGAACAGAGAAGTTTCAGAAGAAGTCGGTTTCAGCATTTTATCCAGATATTCCACTGTTAAAGGAGATTTTTTTTAATGAAAGACGTGCGGACGGGTCCGCGCGTCGGGACGCAGCCGACGCGGCACGGCGGCACAGGAAAAACACCTCCGTGTTGATAACCATTTGTTAAAATCCAGTTGGCTTTTGATGGCTTTCAGTGGAGTGAGTATATGAGAAATTGTTTATCAGCTGGAGATGTTCCAACTTGTCCTTAAGGCTTCCAGCAGAGGTGTTTTTCCTGTGACGGAGCGTCGCGGCGGCTGCGAGCCGAGGCTGCAATCCGCCCGCACGTCTTTCATTAAAAAAATCTCCTTTAACAGTGGAATATCCGGATAAAACGCTGAAACCGACTTCTTCTGAAACTTCTCTGTTCTCTCACGACGTCCTGGATCAATAGAGCCTGAAATGTGGAGGTTTTAAGCTTGAAACAGGCTGATGACGCCGCCTGAGAGCGCTGCACGACGTCTCGCACCGTGAAAAGTCCTTAAAGCGACAGTATCACCTCAAAATCTCTCATCAGCCGTTAAAGTTTCACTGAAAACCAGCTTAACTTTTCGAACCATGTCCACTTCGATGTGTCTCACAGGTTTAGAAAAAATTTTGATCAAACAAAGCGCCAGTCTCTCAGCAACTTCTCAGACAAAGGAATTCCGACGAGGGGCTGGACGACTCCTCCCACAAGGAGTGCTCACAGGCGAATGACGTCACCGACAGGCGTGGAAAAACTCACACATGCGCACGAGGGTTCAAGCATGTCTGACGTAAAAACATATGAATGAAATCCATATAGTTTTTGAAAAAAATAAAAAGGACCTATACTTTACAGACAGCCCTCGTATGTACTTTGACCAACTAATGCAGGGGGCCCAGTGGGCCATAACATCAGTGTTTTAAAATCATGTTCTTTTCTTGTCTTTGTCTCATGTTAATATGTATATGTCATGGACATGAACAAGCAAAGCTCTTCAGCATCTCACCATGTCATTTAGGTCCTTCAACACTTTATTTTCAGTAAATGCGTCTGGGGAGCATTAGCATGGCTAAAAGCCTTCAGCTTCTGGGGGAGTCCAGTGCCATCCTGGCCTCCCCTCTAGCTCCGCCCATACCAGGAAGTGTTCAACATCTGACATTTCCTGTTTCACTGTGAACTCAAAAACTGGCACTTCCTGATTCTGTTTCAACTTGACACTGAATTCCTGTGAGATCCCACAAGATCTCCTCGATTGTCAATCCAGGAAGTGTTCAACATTTGTCATTTCCTGGGACAATGTGTTTGGGACACAGTGTACCATGAGCGAGCTTCACGCAGTTGCGTGTCGCTTCACTCGTATTATCAGTCATAGCAGGAGGAGGTGGAGAAGCAGGAGTAGTGGTAGGCCATCATCCTAGAGCAGTGGCCCAGGTCTCAGATAAGCTGAAGTGAAGGATGGTCAGAACAGTCGTAGTCAACCCACAGACCTGCTCCAAAGACCTACAGCATAATGTGGCTGCAGATAGTGTCTCTGCGCATCATTCAACTATACAGCGCACTTTGCACAAAGGGATGCTGTATGATGCTGTAATGCAGAGGAAACCTTTTCTGTGTACACGCCACAAACAGTCACTTGAGGTGTGCTAAAGCACATTTGGACAAGTCAGCTTCATTTTGAAATAAGGTGCTGTGGACTGATGAAACTAAAATTGAGTTATTTGGACATAACAAGGGAGGGTATGCATGGCAAAAAAAGAACACAGCATTCCAAGAAAAACACTTGCTACCTACAGTAAAATTTGGAGGTAGTTCCATCATGGTGTGGGGCTGTGTGGCCAGTGCAGGTACTGGGAATCTTGTTAAAGTTGAGGGTCACATGGATTCAAGTCAGATTCTTGAGACCAGTGTTCATGAATCAATGTTAAAGTTGAAGCTGCGCTGGGGCTGGGGCTGGATCTTTCAAAAAGACAACAACCCTAAACACTGCTCAAAATCTACTAAGGCATTAAGCAGAGGAACAAGTACAATGTTCTGGAATGGCCATCTCAGTCACCAGACCTGAATATTCCTGAAAATCTGTGGTGTGATTTTATACGGGCTGCCCATGCTCAGAAACCAATAAACCTGACTGAACTGGAGATGTTTTGTAAAGATGAATGGTCCAAAATACCTTCAGCCAGAATCCAGACTCTCACTGGAAGCTATAGGAAGCGTTTAGAGCAGAGGTCTCAAACCGGTTCCAGAAAGGGCTGAGAGGTGGTGTTCTGTGCAACCACCCACTCCAGCAGGTGATTTCACTGATTAACATCACTTTGAACAGGTGAAATCAGTTTCTGGTTTAGAGGCTGTTATTTCTGCAAAAGGAGGATCTACTAAATATTGATGTATTTTTTGCAGCTGGGGTGCCCAAATTTATGCACCTGTCTAATTTTGTTTAAAGAATTATTGCACACTTTCTGTAAATACTAGAAACTTCATTTCACTTCTCAATTATCAGTGTGTTTGTTTGCTATATGATATATTTAACAGAAATTTCTGATCCAGACAACCAATGACTTATAAAGGAAAATCATGAAAATTATCAATGCCAAACTTTTGCATACAACTATAAGCCTTGTGTGTTTTGTTCTTCTTGCTAGTTCACTGTTTCTGTAAACCTGGTCCAAGCCTTTTGTCATAGTCTTGATTGCCTTGCCTTTATGGGCCTCGTGGCTGACCCACTGACTCCTCCGTAGCCCAACATAAGGCTCAGTGCTGACCCTGTGACACACCTGTAGACATTGATGGACACCACAGCCACCCCCGGACCCTTTCATACACCTTGACAAACCCCACTGTCATCCTCTGGACTCCTCCGTGGCCTATGCCAGTCCTCGCGGAACCCCGTCTGGTCCTCTGACTGACTTATGTTTGTCTCACGGTTGCTGCACGACTTTCATCCCTCCTCTGCTGTGGACGTAGTTCAGGCTGCTCGGTCATCCTCCTGATGTGTGTTCCGTCCCCTGTCGGCCTCTCAGTCATTCCCTTATGTGCTCTAGTGTTATGAAGGCCTTATGATTCCCCGTCAGTCATCCTGTTTTGTTGCTCAGTGCTGCTTAGTGTTCACTCTACTGCACTCTCTTGCACCAGCTCACCTCATCTTTGTCTCCACCCTCCACGCCACCATTTTCTGTCTGCTTTGCTTTTTGTCTCTCGTCACCCTTCGTCTCTTTGTTCCTCACACCTGTGCCTTGTTTTCTGTGATAGCCACCTCTATTATTCAAGCCTTGTGTGTTTTGTTGTTCTTGCTAGTTCGTTTCTGTAAACCTCCTCCAAGCCTTTAATCATAGACCTAATTGCCTTGCCTATTTTTTGACTTTGCTTTGTGTTTTTGGATTACAGTTTTGTCTCAGCCCTTGAACTCTGTGTTACTGTCTTTTTGACCTCGGCTAGTTTTTGACCATGCCTCAGCCTTACCCCTGCCTGATACCTCTGCCACGCTGACTGCTACCCTGTGTAGCAAACTACTGCCTGCTTATGAGATAAAGGCTTTTTGATCAATCCTACACTTCTGTGTGTGAGTCTGCCTTTGTGTCCCCACCCTCTCTGAGCCATGTTGCCTTACAGCATGACACTCGCTTGATAAGAGGGATTCAATAAAATGTTCTGTTTTTATATGGTGTGTGGTTTTATTTTTTATTATTTTAAATATGTGTCCTTCTTGATATGAGGCATTTTCCCGCACCATTTACAAGACAGTGACGGCAGCTCAGTGGTAAAGTTTTGGGCTGGCAATCAGAATCCCGTGGGTGGCATGTATTTTTTTATTTTCACAGCAGCTGCGCGTTGTGGTTATACATCGCACAGCTGCTCTCAATGTGTTCCCACGTGCACAAAACCATCGCAGCAGAATCATGCACACCTGCCCGTTGGCTCAATGTTTTCGTAGTTCAGTTATATGAGCTGTTCTGCCATGAGTCGCCCTGAGTTGCACTCTGTGTGAGGGGGCCCTTAGGTGTGACAGAACTTTGATGATGTACAACCCCAATTCTAATGAAGTTGGGACATTGTGTAAAATGTAAATAAAAACAGAATGCAATGATTTGCAAGTCCTCTTCAACCTATATTCAATTCAATACACCACAAAGACAAGATATTTAATGTTCCAACTGATAGACTTTATTGTTGTTGTGCAAATATTTACTCATTTTGAAATGGATGCCTGCAACACATTTCAAAAAAGTTGGGATGGGGCAACAAAAGAGTGGGAAAGTTGATGAATGCTCAAAGAACACCTAATTGGAAGCAGGTGAGTGTCATGATTGGGTATAAAAGGAGCATCCCCAAAAGGCTCAGCCATTAACAAGAAAAGATGGGGCGAGGATCGCCACTTTATGAACAACTGTGTGAAAAAATAGTCCAACAGTTTAAGAACAATGTTTCTCAATGTTCAATTGCAAGGAATTTAGGGATTCCATCATCTACAGTCCATAATATAATTAGAAGATTCACAGAATCTGGAGAACTTCCTACACGTAAGCAGCAAGGCCGAAAACCAACACTGAATGCCCATGACCAGTGGTGGGCACAGGTAACCAAAAAGTTAGCTTTGATAACTGGTAATCAGCTAACTGAAAAGTATTCTTTTTTAAACCGATAAACTGCCTAAAACCTTATCGGAAGCTACAGATAACCGATAACTTTATATTTTGCCTCACATGCACTCTCAGCTACTAAGAAGCTGATTCTGAGTTTAAACACCACCAAAGCTTCTGATAGAACCAATGACGATCACAAACCCAAACAGCCAATGAGCCAGCGCTTGTCTTTGTGCACTCTGTCCCGTGCTGTAGGAAAGCGTCATTTACCCTGATAGGATACAGTGAACGCGCGATGAGGTCTTGAAATGGAAAGCAGGTTTGAATTGTGTTTTTTCTTTAAAAATAAAATTATTCTGGATAGAATAACTACATTAATGTAACCTCTTAAAATGTATAAAGTGATATATAACAAATATCTGTTAATTTTAAAATAAAGCAATAATTCTGAAGATTTGAACATTAACACACAGATCCTCAAAGGGGATTATGGGTAACTAAGCCTCTGCTCATGTTGTGTGGGCCGCTGAAGAGGAGGTACTGCTGGCCCACCACCACCAGAGGGCGCCCTGCCTGGAGTGCGGGCTCCAGGCACCAGAGGGCGCTGCCGCATCATGGGAGTAGCCTGGGTGACAGCTGTCACCCATCACCAGACACAGCTGTTCTACTCAGCACCGAGGTATATCAGGAGGACGGCGTCTCCACCTCAGTGCCGAGATATCGCCTAAGACCAAGGTAGTATTCTCTGCAGTTATACATTGCATCATCAGCTAAGACTGTTAAAACCTTTTTCAGGACTGGTGACTACTGAAAACCTCATTCTTTGGATAGGTACTCACCTTCCTGCTATACTTTGCCAAGAGGTGGAGGCGGCTTCTCCCCTCTCTGTTACTGGGTGCGTTCATCCACTCCTGTGTGTTGTTGCTCTCTCCTGCCAGCAGTACCGGATCCGACGAGCGGAGGCAGTGGCCACCTGGGAATTCGGGACTTGGCGGTTCCAGTATTTCCAGGGTTCGGTGGCAGAGGAGATCTGGGTGGTTCCGGTTCGACTGAGACAGACGTCTCCTACCTTCGAGCCTGCCCACACGACACCAGCGGATTCGACCCCAAATTGTGTTTGTTGTATTACTCGTGCTTGTTTCAGTAGTAAATCTTGTTATTTACTCTCTCCATTGTCCGTTCATTGCGCCCCCTGTTGTGGGTCCGTGTTCCTACACTTTCACAACAGCTCATACTGATTGGTTGATTCAGTCATTCTATGTAAAAACCGACACAAGTGAATCAGTGTAACGTGTTGGTGTTTACAAATAAATGTGCTTTTGTAAAATATGTCATTTTTTTCATTTGTATAAAAAAGAAAGAAATTTCAAGATCTCGCTATACAGCGTCTAAACGCACACGTGATGACATCACAACTCTATCCGGTTAGGGAGACAAGGTTTCTTTCAATAACAAGAACTGTCAAAAAACTTTCTCATGTGTTGGAATTGTGTGGCGATAGGAATCACCTTTTGAATGCTTGAATAATGATGTCAGTCGCACAAAGAAATCAAATAATAGTGAAAACATGTTTGGCGTGGTGTTATAACAGATCAATCAGTCGCTCCGTGTGGCGCCATAACATCAAGCCTGGTTCACATGGCGTATGTGTTCGTATGTGAAATCTGTTTGCGTGTGTTGTTTTTACCGTGTGGCTGACACCACACAGTAAACCTTTCAGATCTATGATTTGTTTTTATCTCCACGTGTAGGGTCTCTCAGGTTTTGGAAACCTAGAGATAATTTTAAAATGCAGCGGTCGACAACACTGTGATATAACCGGTTGCCAATAGATGGCAGTGTTCTATGCATTTTGACGCTGGTTAAATCATACGGCCTGAATCACAATTTCGGCTTTTGGAAAAGCAACCTGGGCTTTCTCTGGCATTTTTACATAAAACAAACACAATAACAACGTCTATAAACCCAGAGAATATATTCACAAGAGTTTTAGGCGCAATGTACAGAGTTTAATGCTGTTGTCCGTGTGGAGCCTGATCAGAGCGTCTCAAATGCATTTCTCTTGTCATGAATTTTTACCCATAATGCACTGCGCACACACCTTGTCCACACTAAAACCTTCAAAATTAGTGCATTACTTTAAAACTAAAACATATATCTGATATTTTCACTTAATAAAACTTCAGACGTGACATTAATTTAAATAACTTGTCCGAAATTAGTTTGGTTAAAATTCTAACCATAAGTTAAAACTCTATGCCTCTGGATGACTTGGGTGGTATTGCCAGCATATTACTATGGGGTCAAAAGAAATGAGTTTCTCTCTCTCTCTCTCTCTCTCTCTCTCTCTCTCTCTCTCTCTCTCTCTCTCTCTCTCTCTGACCAGTTCTCCTTTGCTTGCAGAAAATAGAGTAGTTTATTGTGGAACCAGCTGTTCTCCGTTTGTAGAGGATAGAACTGCACATCTACTGCAAAAAACAATGTCTGCAAAAATGTTAGCGGTCTAAAAATTATCGGACCAAAACTTATTGGAAGATAATTGGTCCGATTATGGTTTTCAAAGTTATCTGAAAAGCTAATCCGATAATGAAAACATTATCTTCGATAGTTAGTGGTTAGCGGATTAGTGGAACTGTGCCCACCACTGCCTGTGACCTCAAGCGGCACTGCATTAAAAACTGACATCATTGTGTAAAGGCTCTTACCACGTGGGCTCGGGAACACTTCAGAAAACCATTGTCAGTTAACACAGTTCGTCGCTACATCTACAAGTGCAAGTTAAAACTCTACCATGCAAAGTGAAAGCCATACATCAACAACATCCAGAAACGCCGCCACCTTCTCTGGACCCAAGCTCATTTGAAATGGACAGACACAAATTGGAAAAGTGTGCTGTGGTCTGAGTCCACAGTTCAAATTGTTTTTGGAAATTATGGATGTCGTGTCCTCCGGTCAAAAGAGGAAAAAGACCATCCAGATTGTTACCAGCACAAAGTTCAAAAGCCAGCATCTGTGATGGTATGGGGCTGTGTTAGTGCCCATGGCATGGGCAACTTACACATCGGTGATGGCACCATCAGTGCTGAAAAGTACATCCAGGTTTTGGAGCAACACATGCTGCCATCCAAGCAATGTCTTATTCAGGGACGTCCCTGATTATTTCAGCAAGACAAGCCAAGCCACATTCTGCACGTGTTACAACAGCGTGGCTTTGTAGTAAAAGAGTGCAGGTACTAGACTGCCCTGCCTGCAGTCCAGACCTGTCGCCCATTGAAAATGCGTGGCGCATTATGAAGCACAAAATACAACAATGGAGACCCCGGACTGTTGAACAACTGAAGTCGTACATCAAGCAGGAATGGGAAAGAATTCCACCTACAAAGCTTCAACAATTAGCGTCCTCAGTTCCCAAATGCTTATTGAGTGTTGTCCTCAGTTCCATGCCATGTCACACAATTCAGACAAATGTGCATGAATTATAGACCTGTAAGTAAAATGTTATGAATGAGATTGCGTTATTTGGAAGAAAGTCAAGGTGTCACTGATTTTAGCCCACAACCACAGAAAGGAGCAGCACCTTTGGATCACCTGCTTTTTTGTATGCACAATGTGCAATGCATGCAAATAGAAAAATAACATTCCATGTCAGTGTGAAATGTTTGTTTTGTGTTCAACATTTTGTGTTTAAGATTAGGCTTAAAACTTTCCTTTTCGCTAAGGCTTATAGTTAGGGCTGGATCGGGTGACCCTGGACCATCCCTTGGTTATGTTGCTTTAGACGTAGACTGTGTTTCATAATTATTGTATGGCCTTGCCTTGCAATGTGGAGCGCCTTGGGGCAACTGTTTGTTGTGATTTGGCGCTATACAAGAAAAAAGTTGATTGATTGATTGATTGTTCGCATGAGAGTCAGGGCACAAGATGTGTCTGCAGAGTGCATACAGCAACAAAATAAAATAAGTGAAACCAAAGAAAACTTCAAGTGAGATGCAAATTACTGTTGAGACAAATCCATTTTTTATAGCTTAGAATAAAGAAAAGTTGAACAAACCTGAAGTGGTTAAAGGAAATCAGGATATAATTAATATTTTACTCCAGTGTTTTTGATCTTGAAACTGTGACACAGGTTTGTGTCAGCTTTACTCTCCGGCAGACCAATGTCCAAATTCTATGTTTGCCCTGTACAAATAAAAGATAAAACAATATTAATTTTTGGTGAGTTACTGAGATTATTTTTTGTTGTACTCAACAAATACAGTCGGGAAAATAAGTATTTGATCCACTGTCCATTTTGCAGGTTTTCCCACCTACAAAGAATGGAGAGGTCTGTAATTTTTATCATAGGTTCACTTCAACTGAGAAACAGAATCTAAACTAGAAGCACTCAGAGAGTGCAAACCTCCGTCAAGGCCATGGGGTCACTGACGCCATAACATCTACACGCCATGGAATCATTGAACCTAAAAAAGTCTAACAATGATGTTTGCTCAGTAGTAAAAAAGATTCATCTGTTGTGACTGGATAGCATGTATCCTTCGTGCTTGTCATCATAGTTTATTGCCACTTGCCCCTTTCCCAGAAGCTACTGTCATCTGAGCACTGATATTGATATTGCATGTGCTTATAGACAAAAACAAATAAGAGACAAAATTCAATTTATTATTCAACTAAACTGCAAATATATGAATTTTTTTAACATTTATGAAACACTTCTCTAAACAAGGCCATAGGGTCACTGACCCTAAAGAGATTCCCTCCTTGTCACAGTGATCTATTTCTTTTTGTCTCTTTCTCTAAAATTATATATAATATTCATTAGATTATTAATATATAAACAAAAATAAATTTAAGAAATATTACAATTTGAAAACAAATGCATCCGAACGTGATGACAACTGCAACTGCTTAATGCTGACTTTTAACATTGAAAATACCATAAACATGCTAACGCGTTAGCATCGGGATCCGGATCGTGATCCGGATCACCACTAAAATTTAATCACTTGTTCCTCTTGTCATTTCCAACCACTCCACAAAATTTCATCAAAATTGTTCAAAACCTTTTGGGTTATCCTGCTGGCAAACAGACAAACAAACAAATGCAACCGAAAACATAACCTCCTTTTTTAAAATTTTAAATAATTATTTTGCATTTTATTGCATGAAATAAGTATTTGATCACGTACCAACCAGCAAGAATTCTATCTCTCACAGACCTGTTAATTTTTCTTTAAGAAGCCCTCCTATTCTGCACTCTTTACCTGTATTAATTGCACCTGTTTGAACTCGTTACCTGTATAAAAGACACCTGTCCACACATTCAGTCAATCACACTGCAACCTATCCACCATGGCCAAGACCAAAGAGCTGTCTAAGGACACCAAAGAAAAACTGTAGACCTGCACAAGGCTGGGATGGACTACAGGACAACAGGCAAGCAGCTTGCTAGAAGACAACAACTGTTATGATTATTTATTAGAAAGTGGAATAAACACAAGATGACTGTCAATCTCCCTCGGTCTGGGATTCCATGCAAGATCTCACTTTGTGGCCTTAAGGATGATTCTGAGAAAGTCCAGAACTACACAGGAGGACCCAGTCAATGGCCTGAAGAGAGCTGAGACCACAGTCACAAAGATTACATTAGTAACACACAACGCTGTCATGGTTTAAAATCATGCAGGGCAGCAAGGTCCTCCTGCTCAAGCCAGCACATGTCCAGGCCCATTTGAAGTTCACCAGTGACCATCTGGATGATCCAGAGGAGGCATGGGAGAAGGTCATGTGGTCAGATGAGACCAAAATATAGCTTTTTGGAATCAATAACTACTCACCGTGTTTGGAGGATGAGAACAAACCCAAGACCATCGTCCCAACCATGAAGCATGGGGGTGGAAACATTATTTTTTGGGGTACTTTTCTGCAAAGGGGACAGGACAACTGCACCGTATTGAAGGCAGGATGGATGAGGTCATGTATTGAGAGATTGTGGCAAACAACCTCCTTCCATCAGTACGAGCATTGAAGATGGGTCATGGCTGGGTCTTCCAGCATGACAATGACCCCAAACACACAGCCAGGGCAACTAAGGAGGGGCTCGGTAAGAAGCATTTCAAGGTCCTGGAGTGGTCTGGCCAGTCTCCTGACCTGAACTCAATAGAAAATCTTTGGAGGGAGCTGAAACGTTAAACCTGAAAGATTTGGAGAAGATCTGTATGGAGGAGTGGACCAAAATCCCTGTTGCAGTTTGTCAAAACTTGGTCAAGAACTACAGGAAACATCTGACCTCTGTAATGGCAAACAAATGTTTCTGTACCAAATGCTAAGTTCTGTTTTTCTAGTGGATAAAATATTTATTTCATGCAATAAAATGCAAATTAAATTAGTCATGCAACGTGATTTTGTAGATTTTTATTTTTTTTTAGATTCTGTCTCTCGCAGTTAAAGTGTACCTACGATAAAAATTACAGACATCTACATTCTTTGTAGGTGGAAAAACTTGCAAAATTGACAGTGGATCAAATACTTATTTTCCCCACTGTATATTTTAAACCTCACATTTTCATGACCAGGTACTGGTACCTGGAGATGGCACAGGTACATACAATTGTCACGAGAAGTAGGAATGCTGCTTTAAAATTTAAAGTCCTTTTCTGTTGTTCCAGAGTTGAGGAACAGAGGATTTGAATAATGGCCCATTGGAAAAGTAGAGAAGCTTGAATCTTCGACTGGACTGGGTTGCTTGACGTGAGGACGTTTCGCTTCAAATCACAGAAGCTTCCTCAGCTAAAATTCTTGCTCTGGTAGTCTGACTTCTGTCTTGACTCTTGTAGAGAAGAATAAACCAGAAGCCAACAAAAGCTGGAGTTTTTAACCTAACCAGACCCCTCCTACCGAGAGGCCGACTGCTATAGGCTAGTGACTAAACAATAGCTCTAATTAGCACCTATTGTGCTCTAGTTAGCACTCTCCTAATGATGGGATGGAAGCCTCCCCTGATGGCTCCCTTGATGACTCTCCTGATGACGTGAATGTCTCATTACCATGAACAAAAGAATGAAACTGCTTTGACCTAAGTACCCCATTGTAAACAGGGGACAAAGCATGTATGTTTAATGGCCTATAGCAGTCGGCCTCTCGGTAGGAGGGGTCTGGTTAGGTTAAAAACTCCAGCTTTTGTTAGCTTCTGGTTTATTCTTCTCTACAAGAGTCAAGACAGAAGTCAGACTACCAGAGCAAGAATTTTAGCTGAGGAAGCTTCTGTGATTTGAAGCGAAACGTCCTCACGTCAAGCAACCCAGTCCAGTCGAAGATTCAGGCTTCTCTACTATGGAAACCACCTGGACAACTGAGAGCCTACACAGAAACATTACGACCAACTGTGGGCATGATGCCCTGGCACTGGTACGTAAGCTGTAAAGGACTGCTAAAAAGATAGCTAACTTTAGAAACCACTTAAGATTTAACCTAAGATGCAAACAAAACAATGTTATTCCCAAATGCATGAAGCAAAAGGCACTAGAAGCAGGTCACACAGCAGAAAAGATCCAGCACAGTTACCTTAGGAGGATTTTGGGTCTTAGAATTAGAAGGCTTCATTTTAAAATATTAGACCTCCAAAATAATCTTGATAGTCTTTACAAAAGGTTAGAAACCTTAGTGGGGGAAGAGGCCCATAATAAGATCACAAAGTTCATAGTTCCACAAGGTTCTGTGCTAGGACCAATTTTATTCACTTTATACATGTTTCCCTTAGGCAGTATTATTCTCTCGGACTCTTTCTCTCCGATTGTTCTGTCTGAGTTATTTTCATTAGTTACTTCATCCAAACCATCAACATGTTTATTAGACCCCATTCCTACCAGGCTGCTCAAGGAAGCCCTACCATTATTTAATGCTTCGATCTTAAATATGATCAATCTATCTTTGTTAGTTGGCTATGTACCACAGGCTTTTAAGGTGGCAGTAATTAAACCATTACTTAAAAAGCCATCACTTGACCCAGCTATCTTAGCTAATTATAGGCCAATCTCCAACCTTCCTTTTCTCTCAAAAATTCTTGAAAGGTTAGTTGTAAAACAGCTAACTGATCATCTGCAGAGGAATGGTCTATTTGAAGAGTTTCAGTCAGGTTTTAGAATTCATCATAGTACAGAAACAGCATTAGTGAAGGTTACAAATGATCTTCTTATGGCCTCGGACAGTGGACTCATCTCTGTGCTTGTTCTGTTAGACCTCAGTGCTGCTTTTGATACTGTTGACCATAAAATTTTATTACAGAGATTAGAGCATGCCATAGGTATTAAAGGCACTGCGCTGCGGTGGTTTGAATCATATTTGTCTAATAGATTACAATTTGTTCATGTAAATGGGGAATCTTCTTCACAGACTAAAGTTAATTATGGAGTTCCACAAGGTTCTGTGCTAGGACCAATTTTATTCACTTTATACATGCTTCCCTTAGGCAGTATTATTAGACGGTATTGCTTAAATTTTCATTGTTACGCAGATGATACCCAGCTTTATCTATCCATGAAGCCAGAGGACACACACCAATTAGCTAAACTGCAGGATTGTCTTACAGACATAAAGACATGGATGACCTCTAATTTCCTGCTTTTAAACTCAGATAAAACTGAAGTTATTGTACTTGGCCCCACAAATCTTAGAAACATGGTGTCTAACCAGATCCTTACTCTGGATGGCATTACCCTGACCTCTAGTAATACTGTGAGAAATCTTGGAGTCATTTTTGATCAGGATATGTCATTCAAAGCGCATATTAAACAAATATGTAGGACTGCTTTTTTGCATTTACGCAATATCTCTAAAATCAGAAAGGTCTTGTCTCAGAGTGATGCTGAAAAACTAATTCATGCATTTATTTCCTCTAGGCTGGACTATTGTAATTCATTATTATCAGGTTGTCCTAAAAGTTCCCTAAAAAGCCTTCAGTTAATTCAAAATGCTGCAGCTAGAGTACTGACGGGGACTAGAAGGAGAGAGCATATCTCACCCATATTGGCCTCTCTTCATTGGCTTCCTGTTAATTCTAGAATAGAATTTAAAATTCTTCTTCTTACTTATAAGGTTTTGAATAATCAGGTCCCATCTTATCTTAGGGACCTCGTAGTACCATATCACCCCAATAGAGCGCTTCGCTCTCAGACTGCAGGCTTACTTGTAGTTCCTAAGGTTTGTAAGAGTAGAATGGGAGGCAGAGCCTTCAGCTTTCAGGCTCCTCTCCTGGTGAACCAGCTCACAATTCAGATCAGGGAGACAGACACCCTCTCTACTTTTAAGATTAGGCTTAAAACTTTCCTTTTTGCTAAAGCTTATAGTTAGGGCTGGATCAGGTGACCCTGAACCATCCCTTAGTTATGCTGCTATAGACGTAGACTGCTGGGGGGTTCCCATGATGCACTGTTTCTTTCTCTTTTGCTCTGTATGCACCACTCTGCATTTAATCATTAGTGATCGATCTCTGCTCCCCTCCACAGCATGTCTTTTTCCTGGTTCTCTCCCTCAGCCCCAACCAGTCCCAGCAGAAGACTGCCCCTCCCTGAGCCTGGTTCTGCTGGAGGTTTCTTCCTGTTAAAAGGGAGTTTTTCCTTCCCACTGTAGCCAAGTGCTTGCTCACAGGGGGTCGTTTTGACCATTGGGGTTTTACATAATTATTGTATGGCCTTGCCTTACAATATAAAGCGCCTTGGGGCAACTGTTTGTTGTGATTTGGCGCTATATAAATAAAATTGAAAATGAAATGAAAAATGAAATAGTTAAAATTCAAATGGCTGAGCATTTAAAAAGTAAGGAGCGGCAAATCAGGAAGTTTCACAACCTTTTAGTGCAGAAAAGGCGTACTTTCAGGGGGAGTAGTTTTAAAGATACACCCAGACAAATTAGTGACAACAGGGAAAATTGGGTAAAGAATCTGTCCGACAGGGTTCTTACACAGACAGAAAAGGATGTGCTTGCTAAAGGACTAAATTTCTCAGTGACCCCTAAACATATACCGACAGTTCTGTGCTAGGACCAATTTTATTCACTTTATACATGCTTCCCTTAGGCAGTATTATTAGACGGTATTGCTTAAATTTTCATTGTTACGCAGATGATACCCAGCTTTATCTATCCATGAAGCCAGAGGACACACACCAATTAGCTAAACTGCAGGATTGTCTTACAGACATAAAGACATGGATGACCTCTAATTTCCTGCTTTTAAACTCAGATAAAACTGAAGTTATTGTACTTGGCCCCACAAATCTTAGAAACATGGTGTCTAACCAGATCCTTACTCTGGATGGCATTACCCTGACCTCTAGTAATACTGTGAGAAATCTTGGAGTCATTTTTGATCAGGATATGTCATTCAAAGCGCATATTAAACAAATATGTAGGACTGCTTTTTTGCATTTACGCAATATCTCTAAAATCAGAAAGGTCTTGTCTCAGAGTGATGCTGAAAAACTAATTCATGCATTTATTTCCTCTAGGCTGGACTATTGTAATTCATTATTATCAGGTTGTCCTAAAAGTTCCCTAAAAAGCCTTCAGTTAATTCAAAATGCTGCAGCTAGAGTACTGACGGGGACTAGAAGGAGAGAGCATATCTCACCCATATTGGCCTCTCTTCATTGGCTTCCTGTTAATTCTAGAATAGAATTTAAAATTCTTCTTCTTACTTATAAGGTTTTGAATAATCAGGTCCCATCTTATCTTAGGGACCTCGTAGTACCATATCACCCCAATAGAGCGCTTCGCTCTCAGACTGCAGGCTTACTTGTAGTTCCTAAGGTTTGTAAGAGTAGAATGGGAGGCAGAGCCTTCAGCTTTCAGGCTCCTCTCCTGGTGAACCAGCTCACAATTCAGATCAGGGAGACAGACACCCTCTCTACTTTTAAGATTAGGCTTAAAACTTTCCTTTTTGCTAAAGCTTATAGTTAGGGCTGGATCAGGTGACCCTGAACCATCCCTTAGTTATGCTGCTATAGACGTAGACTGCTGGGGGGTTCCCATGATGCACTGTTTCTTTCTCTTTTTGCTCTGTATGCACCACTCTGCATTTAATCATTAGTGATCGATCTCTGCTCCCCTCCACAGCATGTCTTTTTCCTGGTTCTCTCCCTCAGCCCCAACCAGTCCCAGCAGAAGACTGCCCCTCCCTGAGCCTGGTTCTGCTGGAGGTTTCTTCCTGTTAAAAGGGAGTTTTTCCTTCCCACTGTAGCCAAGTGCTTGCTCACAGGGGGTCGTTTTGACCATTGGGGTTTTACATAATTATTGTATGGCCTTGCCTTACAATATAAAGCGCCTTGGGGCAACTGTTTGTTGTGATTTGGCGCTATATAAATAAAATTGAAAATGAAATGAAAAATGAAATAGTTAAAATTCAAATGGCTGAGCATTTAAAAAGTAAGGAGCGGCAAATCAGGAAGTTTCACAACCTTTTAGTGCAGAAAAGGCGTACTTTCAGGGGGAGTAGTTTTAAAGATACACCCAGACAAATTAGTGACAACAGGGAAAATTGGGTAAAGAATCTGTCCGACAGGGTTCTTACACAGACAGAAAAGGATGTGCTTGCTAAAGGACTAAATTTCTCAGTGACCCCTAAACATATACCGACAGCAGATTACATCACTGCAGTAGAGTCAGCCATTAAACATAACAGTTTGTCAGAGTCAGAAGCTGGGGACCTCCGACTAAGAGTCACAGCAGTGCTTAACAGTGCTAAGACTCCTCCGTCCAACATCACAGGTGAAGAACAGAAAGCTTTGGCAGCACTGCAGAAGGACCAAAGAATCCTTATCCTGCCAGTGGATAAAGGCAGATGCACAGTGGTCCTGAACACATCTGACTACGAGGCCAAGATCAACAACTTGCTCAGTGACTCCAGTACATACGAACGTCTGAAGAGAGACCCCACGAGTGGCTATAAGAAGAAAATCATTAGCTACCTCCAAAACCTGGAGAAAGAGGAACTCATCGACAGGCAGACATACTACAGACTGTACCCGGGGGACACCACTCCATGCATCTATGGACTGCCCAAAATCCACAAAAAGGACGTGCAACTCAGGCCTATTGTATGTAGCACAGATTCCATCACATACAGATTCCAGCACCTCAAGTGGATTTTGGCTCCTCTAGTGGGTAACTCAGACCACCATGTGGAGATTTTGTGAACAAGATCAAGGACCTGCAGCTGGAGGCAAATGAAACTATGGTGTCATTTGATGTGACTTCGTTGTTCACCTGCATCCCCACCGCTGAGGCCATCTCAGCTGTGAGGCAGAGACTGCTGGAGGATGTGTCTCTACCTGAAAGGACCAAACTCACACCAAACCACATCTGCCAAGTCTTGGAGATCTGTCTTAACACCACGTATTTCCTGTTTAGGGGGAATTACTACAGGCAGATCCATGGTTGTGTGATGGGGTCTCCGGTATCCCCCATTGTGGCCAGTCTGTACATGGAGCAAGCGGAGAAGACAGCCTTGACATCGTTCACGGGCATCTCTCCCAGTCACTGGTTCAGATATGTCGATGGCACATGGGTTAAAATCAACCAACAGGAGGTCGAGGACTTTACAGAACACATCAATTCGGTGGATTCCAATATCAAGTTCACACGTGAGGATGCCAGAAACAACCATTTAGCCTTCTTGGACTGTGATGTTACGATTGGAGAGAACAGGCAGCTCCAGACAGAGGTTTACAGAAAACCCACTCACACTGACCAATATCTGCTCTTTGGCCCAAACCACCCCCTTGAACACAAGCTCGGGGTGATCAGGACTCTTCAACACAGAGCCCTACAGGTGCCCACAACTGCAGAGGGAAGGGCTAAAGAACAACAACTTGTACGGAAAGCCCTCACAGTATGTGGGTACCCATGATGGTCCCTGGACAAAGTGCAGAAGTCCCAGAAAACAAAGAGACCAGATAGACTGGAGACGGAGACAAGAAGAAGAGGAGTGTCTCTCCCTTATTTAGCAGGAGTAGGGGAAAAACTACAGAGGATCTTCAGACAGCACAAAATCCCAGTTTACTTTAAACCGGTTAACACCTTGAGACAGAAATTAGTTCACCCTAAGGACAGGATCCCTAGTTACAAACAGAGCAATGTAATGTATTATATCAGATGTCAGGAAAACTGTAATGAACACTACATAGGTGAGACTAAGCAACCTTTAAACAAGAGGCTATACCAGCACCGCAGAGAGGTCGCCAGTGGACCTCAGTCTGCAGTTCATCTCCACCTGAAAGACACTAACCACACGTTTGAGGACAAGGAAGTTAAAATCTTAGCCAGAGAGAAGAAATGGTTTGAGAGAGGTGTCAAGGAAGTATTCTTTGTAAAACAGTTGAAACCCAGCCTTAACCGGGGGGGCGGGTCTCAGACACGCTTTGTCCCCTGTTTACAATGAGGTACTCAGGTCAAAGCAGTTTCAGTCTTTTGTTCATGGTAATGAGACATTCACGTCATCAGGAGAGTCGTCAAGGGAGCCATCAGGGGAGGCTTCCATCCCATCATTAGGAGAGTGCTAACTAGAGCACAATAGGTGCTAATTAGAGTTATTCTTTAGTCACTAGCCTATAGCAGTCGGCCTCTCGGTAGGAGGGGTCTGGTTAGGTTAAAAACTCCAGCTTTTGTTGGCTTCTGGTTTATTCTTCTCTACAAGAGTCAAGACAGAAGTCAGACTACCAGAGAAAGAATTTTAGCTGAGGAAGCTTCTGTGATTTGAAGCGAAACGTCCTCACGTCAAGCAACCCAGTCCAGTCGAAGATTCAAGCTTCTCTACTATGGAAACCACCTGGACAGCTGAGAGCCTACACAGAAACATTAAGCCCATTGGAAAAGGAACATTTTTGTCTGAACATAAAACGGCAAACTTGATGTCTAACATTACTTTGCCAGCTAAGTCTACTGAATACTTCAACAGTAAAAGTACTTATTCAGGATTATGCATTTTAAAATGAAAGAATATTGCACATATTGTAACATTTTATTAAGGTACTGATGAACCTAGATGTACAAAGCATTTTAATGTTGTAGCTGGCTAAACCGACGATAAGTTTGATGTTTAAAAATGATTAACTTTTTAAATCCCAACATGTATTATTATCACTATAAAGTGAATATAGTGAATATATCAAAGTAAAATACACAATATTTCTCAATACACAAAGTAATAAGTTATTGAGCTTGAAGCACAACAGCTGTTTAGTAATTTGTTTGGTCAAAACTGTATTTGATAGTCATGTTCTTCATTCCTTTTAAAATTTATATGAAACATTCTTTATTGTTCAGATATTTCTTTGGGCTGTCAGTGAGCTGTGGCAGGCCTTTGCCATAAGTCAGGAATAGCAGTTTTACTGGACTGTTTGTTTGTAGAATAAATACAGATCTGATGAAATACATCTGATGCAGTTTGTATCTGCAGACACACAAATCACAGCTTTTTGCTTTTATGTCTTTTATTCTTCCTACTTCCTTACTTCCCACCTCGCTCTCCATCCCTGTGTCTCTCACTCTCTATGTCTTATAGCCAAGTCTGCCAACGCTCACACGGATCTGAGCTTGGACAGATGGTCCTGAGCAAAATGCGTGTGCAAGCGCACAGTACCTAACAAAACGAGCAGATGCCTGCAGAGCCGCCTCTCTCCTTCAATTAAACAAGAGGAGCGATTGGCCTGAGAGAGAGAGAGAGAGAGAGAGAGAGAGAGAGAGAGAGAGAGAGAGAGAGAGAGAGAGAGAGAGAGAGAGGAGAGTTCATCTTTTTTAGCCCCCCCCCACACACACACACAAAATAAAAAACAAGTCACACAAATACATATTTTATATTCAAATATTCAGATTTGCTCTCCCTCCAGGACCCAACTATCCAGAGGTGTATATTTATAGAACCCACCTGTTTTCTATACTATACATATCAAACACACCCTTGTTATGTGACCTTTTTGGACTGATAAATCGATATTCTCTTCAGTGCCTGCTGCACAGATCTCTGCTGTTTTTTTAAAGGCAATCCTCAAAGTGTGTGCTCATAATGTTGAGGTCACAATGGTCTGCAGAGAACTTTACCACCCTAGAACTGGTGATGGCTCTGTACTTTGTTTTCTTCTGCAATTGTTGTTCGACATTGCTGCATTAGCCATACAACCAGCTTGACAAAATTACTACCATAGACATTATAAAGAGTAGATGCCACAAGAAATGCAGCCACTATCTTGGACTGGTCATCGTGGTGAGTCCATCACAAGGCACAGTGAAGGTTTGATTTTATATTCTTGTTTATTTTATTCTTATTTTATCTTTCTATAATAAAGTTGCTTTGTTCTTTGTTATTTTCTCTGTTCTGTAAAGTGTCTTTTTGCACTGTGTTCAGTGCAATATAAATATAAAGCATTATTAGTACAACCCCAGTTCCAATGAAGTTGGGGCGTAAAATGAAAAAAAACACAATACAATGATTTGAAAATCATCTTCAACCTATATTCAGTTGAATACACCACAAAGACAAGATATTTAATGTTCAAACTGATAGACTTTGTTGTTTTGTGCAAATATTTGCTCATTTTGAAATGGATGCCTGCAACACATTTCAAAAAAGTTGGGACGGGGCAACATAAGACTGGGAAAGTTGATGAATGCTCAAAGAACACCTACTTGGAAACAGGTGAGTGTCATGATTGGGTATAAAAGGAGCATCCCCAAAAGGGTCAGCCATTCACAAGCAACAATGGGGCGAGGATCACCACTTTGTAAATAATTGCATGAAAAAATAGTCTAACAGTTTAAGAACAATGTTTCTCAACATTCAGTTGCAAGGAATTTGGGGATTCCATCATCTACAGTCCATAATATAATCAGAAGATTCAGAGAATCTGGAGAAATTTCTACACATAAGCAGCAAGGCCGAAAACCAACATCGAATGCCCGTGACCTTTGATCCCTCAGGCAGCACTGCATTAAAAACCAACATCATTGTGTCAAGGATCTTACCGCATGGGCTCAGGGACACTTCAGAAAACCATTGTCAGTTAACACAGTTTGTCGTTACATCTACAAGTGCAAGTTAAAACTCTACCATGCAAAGTGAAAGCCATACATCAATAACATCCAGAAATTCCACCGCCTTCTCTGGGCCCAAGCTCATTTGAAATGGACAGATGAAAAGTGGAAACGTGTGCTGTGGTCTGTTAAGTCCACATTTGAAATTGCTTTTGGAAATCATGGATGTGGTGTCCTCTGGACAAAAGAGGAAAAAGACCATCCAGATTGTTACCAGCGCAAAGTTCAATAGCCAGGATCTGTGATGGTATGGGCAACTTACACATCTGCGATGGCACCATCAATGCTGAAAGGTACATCCAGGTTTTGGAGCAACACATGCTGCCATCCAAGCAACGTCTTTTTCAGGGATGTTCAAGACAATGCCAAGCCACATTCTGCACGTGTTACAACAGCGTGGCTTCATAGTAAAAGAGCGCAGGTACTAGACTGGCCTGTCTGCAGTCGAGACCTGTCACCCACTGAAAATGTGTGGCGCATTATGAAGCGCAAAATACAACAATGGAGACCCCAGACTGCTGAACAACTGAGGTTGTACATCAAGTAAGAATTGGAAAGAATTCCACCAACAAAGCTTCAGCAATTAGTATTCTCAGTTCCCAAATGCTTATTGAGTGTTGTTAGAAGGAAAGGTGATGTAACACAATGGTAAACATACCACTGTCCCAGCTTTTTTGAAATGTGTTGCAGACATCCATTTCAAAATGAGCAAATATTTGCACAAAAACTGGTCATAGAATCCTCAGTTGATGTTATCCTTCAAGACTGGCTCAGAATCCTGCAGCACTCAGATTTCCACCACTGTGAGCGGGCTGACTCTCACCTCAGCAGGCCACCTTTATTTCATTCTTTAGTGTTAATAAATCTCCTTTCATTCATATTCCATCCTGTTTCTTGCTCCCTTGCATCTAAGTCCATCACCAAGTACTGGTCCTGTCTGGACCCCCTAACCGTAACATATTTACACATTTAAATGATACCACCAGGTTGTTTTAACAAAATTTATAGTTGTTGAAAAAATATATAATTTTGAAAAAGTGTCAAAAATAGTCCAATTTTCCTCACCGCAGATCCCAGTGTGGACAGTCGACTATCATATTCATATTTTTACCATATATTCTTACTTATCTGCAAAGATGATATGCTGCAAATATGGTGTTAGCATGACACATTGTTTATTTTGGGTGGATCTGGACATCTTGGGATTAGGTCGCTTCATTAATACTGAGCATCACCTTGGTTGTGTCACTAGAAATTGGGAAAACCATAATAACCATATGTTTAAAAATAGACAAACATGGCAAAATATCTATTTTAAGAGAATTAGGTCATTGAGCATTGAGCAATGACCTAATTCCAATGGCACACATTTCCCCACATGATGTCATGTGCTGTGAAGAAACAAGCACAGACACGTACTGCTGTCAGCAAACAGCAATGCAAGGAATACCAAACTCACCTTTATTTCTGTAAACCAGTGTAAAACAATAAATAGATCACTCAAAGTCAATTTACAAGGTAAATAAGAGATATTTTACCAACTCTTTTAACAACAAACATATTCAAACTATGTATCTCCATAATCATTGTAAATGTGAGCATTTATGTTTTGTTTTAAGTTCTTCATGACAAGTGTGATTTTAAAATCTGAACAGTAAAAATCAGCTGAGATTATATAATTTGTGGCAATTTATTAAGTAAGATAGTCTGTAAGGTTTTTTGTTTGTTTTTTCAAATTGCATATTTGTTATCATGATTCTGCCAAAAAATATTGTTGCAACTACATTCTGATTTGAAGACAAAATCACACAAAGGAATCTCAATAACAAAACCATATTTGCAGCATGTCATCTTGAGATATGTAAGAATATATGCTAAATATATGAATATGATAGTCAACTGTCCACATTGCCATCTGGGTTGACAAAAATTGATATATTTCAACACTTTTTTAAAATAAGCATTTTTTCAACAACTATAAATTTTGTTAAAACAACCAGGTATATCATTTAAATGTGTAGATATGTTCCATTATATCACAAACCATCATACAAAAAGTTCTGAAGCTGGTATATTTCTTTGATTTTGAACTAATCAAAGATATGAACGGTTTTCTACCATTTTGAGGCCTTTATTGAAAGGCAGATCACACTACATACACCAAAACTGCCACCATTTCCCAACTCTACACCAAAAGTTAGCCTGGCATGAGCAGTTTCAAAGCTGTGGGGCATATAGGGAGCTCATTAACTTGCAAAGTTTGTAGAAAACACAGTTTTCATGATATGTGAAAAATTCACAAAAATTTCCAAAGGCTGTAACTTCAAAAGTTTTCAATATACAGACCTAATATTTGACATTTTACCCTAACTGTGGAATGTGATTAACATGTAACATTGACAGAATAAAGCTGAGGGGTGACCTGGGATTTTTTTCAAAACTGGGTGATTTCAGATGGAATGACAAATCACTGTGTTTTTGTTTATTTATTTGTATAATTTTCCACCCAAAGCTTTCGTCATAATCAGGTTCACCTTTTCCCCCATTCTATACGTCTGTTTGTCACTTTGAAAGGGACTGTCATTTGGTGCATATTTTTCCCCATCGGAAAACATGCCTGTTGCCATAGCGAAGCAAAGTCTGATAGGGCCATTGAACCTTCAGCCAAATCCTCTGCTAGTCTATTATCCAACTTCAGTGAAGGACATGTATGGCACCCTGCGATAGTTTGGCATGCTGTACAGGGTGTACCCCGCCTCACGCCCTGTAGCTGCTGGGATAGGCTTCAGCCCCCCCCCCCCTCCCCCTGACCTATGTATATCTATGTAAAGCCCTTCTAGACATGAGGTCATCAGGAAGTAAGGGAGTAAAATTGGTATGGATAGAGGTCTGGACAGGATCGTTATACAAAGGTGCTGGACTCCAATGCTGGGAGCAAGAACAGAACAGCTTATGAATGAAAAGAGATTTATTACAGTACCAAATAAAAAACAAAAGTGCTGAGCTGAGAAAGCCTGCTGAGCCAAGACAGGTCTCACATGTAGTGGTGGAAGTTCAAGAAATGCAGTGCACACTGGGACAGACTTGGGAGTCTGAGAACAGCTGGAGTCCTGGAGCTGGAACCAGTGCCAGGAGGATGCACAAATCTGAGGACGGGAACTAGGAGAACGGAGGAGAGCAGAGATGAGTGACTGCACTTGTAACACTGGGGGCCTTAACCAACAAACAGAAGGCTTAAACTGAAGGCTTAAACACTGAAGGCTTAAACAGGAATGGTCTCAGGTACAGGGACAAAGTTCACCATTTTCTTTGTTCACAGTTCATGAATTATCCTCAGAGGGTCAGATGCTTTGCGTCTTATGACGCAGTTACAATTAAGCAGGACTTGGTTTTAGAACGACTTGGAAAAGTTCTTAGTACTAGTTCTTGTAAACATTTCTTAGTCATGCACAGTCATAATCAGGAGCAGCATGAAAACGGGATCTCACAGACATGCAGGAAGTTAACTGAAGTGTGGCAGAGCTACGTGCTCTGCAGCTGAGAGCCGGAGAGTCCCAAAGTGACGTGGTGCAGATAGTTGTGGAGCCAGAAACATATGCGACATGGAAGCCATGCAAGAGAGCGTCTAGAAACACCAGCGAAATCAACAAGCTCTAATACGGAAATTAGAGTCAGCCAGATTACCTTTGAATGAGCTGCGGAAAGCCCAAACGTCAGAGCACATGGAAGCGGCAGGAATGACGATGTGTAGAATCTGGCATGGTCAAGGTCACGGATTCCTCATTGAAGGTTCACGGAAGAGCAGAATCCGGCCAGACAGGGTCACGGAGTCACAGAAGATTCTCACGGGTCAGGATCACCAGGACTGTGGCCAAGACTGAGCTCAGAGCCGGGGTTTAAGTAGCCGGCTCATAATCAGGAGCTCTTGAATGTCAGATGAGAGGAGATGATGAGCTATAGCTGTTCCTCGGCTCTGAACGCGCCACCTGGAGGGAAAACAGACAAATTACACACAAAAGGTTAGACAGGGCAAAGAACCCAGACAGACCATGACAAAAATACTGGCATTTTGTTGGCAAATTCCAATGATAAAACATCATGGATGCAGTTTACATGGGGGTTGTTCTGCCTTTGAAGGATTAACATTCATCTGAGTCTTATCTCTTTAGCTATGATTCTCTTATAGCTCCCATCATCCTTTGCTCCAGAGATTTAAGATAGTCCCTGTCTGTAATAGTTTTGATTGACACCCACAGTAGCAGTTTTGACTAAAACACCACAAATCTTCAAAAGTGATGCAGAAGTTGCATGTTCAATATGAACACAATCAAATTCAGTCATGAGTGCCCCAACACACACACACACACATACACACACTTACACACACAGTCGTACATTGTACCGTAGGAGTGAGTGTTTTTAATGAACTGCTAAAAAATAGCTGATTTTTAGTTAGTATGGAGGGATTAATTCGCTCCCGAGAGGAAGTGAAGAAGAGTCCAAATCATAACGTCCTTCAGAAAACACCCACATCTGCAACTTTTTTGAAAATGCTTACGGGGACAATCAAACGGCTGATAGATTATTGCTTCTCCTTTGTTCATCTGCCATCAATACTTTGCTGAGACTCTTTTATCAGCAGCCTCGTGTCCACTTGAAATAATTCCAGTCATCAGCTGAGTTTGCTGGATGGATTCTAACCACAGCATCACCAGATGTTTTGTTGTGAAATGATGCCATTTCTCTCGGTTACACGCTCCTCTGTCTATCGTCTGGGACTTGAGGCGCACAAAGCACCGGCATCACAATAATGGCATCAAATTAGCCCTCCAAAAGCAGACTTGAGTTGATTTTCTTCTCCATTGTTGCCTTGAGAGAAGCACCTAGCAGCAATTCAATTCCCTCTGCTCGCCTAATTTACAGAGCAGACTTTGTGCAGAATATTCATTAGCACCTATAAATATCTTCTTTGTGAATATTCATGACCACAGCCATAACACAAGAAAAGAAAGATGAGACTAAACGTGGTGAGCTGATGTAACTGTCTGTTTTGCTGCTCAAAGCAGAATGCACAAATAACACGTGTACACAGTTTCCCTGCTGCACCTGAAAATGTGACATCACTTCATAAAATGCAATGAAATACACAGCGTCGGTGCAAAGCAAATGACACGTAAAACAACCTGCATGTAAGATAAGTAAATAATTCATTCAAAGAAAGATTTTGACCTTTGAGCATGCTTGGTTTTATGCTTTTATTATCAAAGAATCGAATAAATGAATACAAAATAAGATTCTCAATCATCCAGGTCACCGTGTGTAAGTAGGTTGATCAGGTGAACTGGACTTCAAGGAACTAAACAAGTCCAGTTCACCTTACTTAACCTACGTGAATACCAGTACTACACTGGCCAAAAGGGACCACATCCATATTAAGACAACACTATACAATTATAGACGTTTGATGAGGTGTACCCGTGATTATGCGGACCTGGTCAGGATGGGGTTCTGACATCATGGATGCAGTTTACATGGGGGTTGTTCTGCCTTTGAAGGATTAACATTCATCTGAGTCTTATCTCTTTATCTATGATTCTCTTATAGCTCCCATCATCCTTTGCTCCAGAGATTTAAGACAGTCCCTGTCTGTAATCGTTTTGATTGACATCCACAGTAGCAGTTTTGACTAGAAATACAAGAAATCCTCCGGTGACTATTTCACTATTAAAAACACCAAGACTGTTGCACCTTTTGTTGTAGAGAATCAGGAGAGAGATGGTGACCAGGGGACATCTGTGATGTTTGACAAACTTAAGATATGCCCAGAACTGGTGGAGGCTTTGAAAAATATAAAAAATCATTTATTACTACAGCCTGTGAAGTCTTGAGGCTGTAGTTGCTGCCAAACATGCATCAGGAAAGTACTGAGCAAAGGGTGTGAGGTACTTATGGCATGTACTAATTTTTAATAAATTTGCAAAAATGAAAAAAAAAACAAACTTGGGAAACAATGTGGGGGAAAAAAAAGTGAAGCGCTGTGAATACTTTCCAGATTCCCCGTAAATTCCTCCAAACAGAAACTGCTGTTGTGTTGTTACTATTCCACTGAGTTGTAAAGCTTATAAAGTATTTCTGTGTTGGGGTGAATTGTGTGAATTTATAGCAGACACTATTAAATTTAAATGCATATAGCAGGGGTGGTGGCCAAGTGGTTAATGCGCTTGGTTTCAGTTCGGAAGGTTCTGGGTTCAAATCCCACCCCTGCGTCAGGAAGGGCATCCGGCGTAAAACCTGTGCCAAATCAACATGCAGATCCACCTTGGATTTGCTGTGGCGACCCCGAGTGCAAACAAGGGAGCAGCCGAAGGGACTTACATGTGGGCAACATGGTGGCTTAGTGGTCAACACTGTTGCCTCAGAGCAAGAAGGTCGTGGGATCGATTCCCACCTGTGACGTTTGTGTGGGTTCCCTCACAGTGCTCCGGCTTCCTCCCACATCCAAAGACATGCAGGTTAGGTGGACTGAAAATTTAAATTGTCTGTAGGTGTGCATGCGGATGTGAATGTTTGTCTGTTTATATGTGGCCTTGTGACAGACTGGTGTCCTGTCCAGGGTGTACCATGCCTCACTCGCCATTACTGCTGGGATAGGCTCCAGCTCCCCTGTGACCCTTAATTGGAGTAAGCAGTTGAAGATGTGTGAGTGTTGCATATGCTGCGGGTTATATTTGTTTGTACTCTGTGTTTGCGACCCTGAAGACTTTTTTAATGCAAGTACCTACAGTTGAACTGGTGCAGTTTTTTTTTAACACATTTGTAACTGCTTTCTGCTTTTGCTGGTGTTGCTGTAGTTTGGAATTGCGAGTGGGCCCTATTGGCTAGAGTCCCTTTCTTGGAAGAGTAGTGTCATCTCAGGACATGGCGCCATTTTGGGGCTAACTTTGCTGAACTACTGAATGAACCTTTTATGTTTTCAACATTTTTTAAAATCATTTAAATAGGGTTGGGTATCGAGAACCGGTCTTTTAGGGTATTGTTAAGAAATGATTCGATCCACTGATATCTATAGTGTTTTTGCTTAACGATTGCCTTATCGGTCCTTCAGCGGCCCATTGTTTTTGAGGGTGTTTGCTGGGAAAATGATAATTCTCTACGTTGATTGTAGACCCTGCAGCGGCTCTGTATTCAACTGTTCCTGCAGCACGACTCCACTGGAAGCGTGAACCAATGAAGCCAGTGCTCGATGCGCTGGCTCGGTTGGTTCTTTGATTCGCTGGTCTTCAGAAGCGGCAAGTCCGCTTCTTAACCCCTCTCAAAGCCATTAAAATATGTCAACAGTGAGTCACTTGTGGATTAAGTCACTACTGGGACTCTTGCAGTCAAGGAAAAGAGAAATGTCCTCCGTGTCCATTGGCACAGCTCCAAACGCTGCACGGCTTTCTGCCGAGACAAAGTCAGTTAATCAATCAATCAATTTATTTATATAGCACCAAATCACAACAAACAGTTGCCCCAAGGCGCTTTATATTGTAAGGCAAGGCCATACAATAATTACGTAAAAACCCCAACGGTTCAAAACGACCCCCCTGTGAGCAAGCACTTGGCTACAGTAGGGAAGGAAAGAAAACTCCCTTTTAACAGGAAGAAACCTCCAGCAGAACCAGGCTCAGGGAGGGGCAGTCTTCTGCTGGGAACTGGTTGGGGCTGAGGGAGAGAACCAGGAAAAAGACATGCGTGGAGGGGAGCAGTAGATCAATCACTAATGATTAAATGCAGAGTGGTGCATACAGAGCAAAAGGAGAAAGAAACACTCAGTGCATCATGGGAACCCCCCAGCAGTCTAAGTCTATAGCAGGCATAACTAATGGATGGTTCAGGGTCACCTGATCCAGCCTTAACTATAAGCTTTAGCAAAAAAGGAAAGTTTTAAGCCTAATCTTAAAAGTAGAGAGGGTGTCTGTCTCCCTGATCTGAATTGGGAGCTGGTTCCACAGGAGAGGAGCCGGAAAGCTGAAGGCTCTGCCTCCCATTCTACTCTTACCAAACCCTAGGAACTACAAGTAAGCCTGCAGTCTGAGAGCGAAGCGCTCTATTGGGGTGATATGGTACTATGAGGTCCCTAAGATAAGATGGGACCTGATTATTCAAAACCTTATAAGTAAGAAGAAGAATTTTAAATTCTATTCTAGAATTAACAGGAAGCCAATGAAGAGAGGCCAATATGGGTGAGATATGCTCTCTCCTTCTAGTCCCCGTTAGTACTCTAGCTTCAGCATTTTGAATTAACTGAAGGCTTTTCAGGGAACTTTTAGGACAACCTGATAATAATGAATTACAATTAGAATTACAATTACAATTACAATTACAGTTAGAATTAATAACTTCAAAACAAACTGCTGCCTTAAATAAAATGAACCTCTTTCCAAAAGTTGTAATACAGACAATAAATGACAATTGACTAAAAAGTTTTTTCCTCCCAAAGTGAGACGTCCTGCATTCTTTATGAATTACATCCTGACGTGCAGCACAGCCGGCCGGCTGCAAGAGCTCAGCTCAGATGTATGGAAAGACATTCATGCCAATGTCTGAATGAAAATGCTTTTAACAAAAAATACAGATTTGTTTATTTCTATTTATGTCCAGAGATCAAGGATCCACCATGTAACGTTATTATTTTACAAGCAGGCCTCGAAAGACATCAAAAAATCTCAACAATATCTCAGCACATATCGCTCCTTAGTGTTGTGAAAGTGTCGTGACACGGACCCACAACAGGGGGCATTAATGAACGGACAATGGATAAGCCAAAAAGTAACAATTTAATGTTGTGAATCGCACAACGAAGTACAAACAATAACAATACGGTGGAATGTCAATTATACACAAGGTGACGTGTGGGCAGGCTCGAAGATAGAAGACGTCTGGCGAGAGAAGAGCCGGATCCCACACAGCTTCCACCACCAACGGATCTGAAGAACACCGGAGCCGCCAAGCCCTGCGCCCCAGGTGGCCACTGTCTTCAGCAGTCAGACCCGGTACTGCTGGCAGAGAACAGAAACAGTATTGATGAGTGTGAGGTCGCACACTCAGTAATCCCACAGTCAGTGTTCAGTTAGGAGGGAGCACCTTCCACCTCCAATCACACACTCGTACAGCGCCCTGTGAAACCACTTATCTGGTTTGGGGTGTGAGGCGAAGCCGTCGCAGTCCACACCAATGCCAATACCGCAGATAAGGACACGTCACAGGAAAACAGCTGCAAACGAGATCAGACTATTAGTTATAGTTAAGTTTAGCAGAGAAATTACCCTGAATGGTAGCTGATTTCTCGGCGGGGGAGGTGGAGTTGCAGTCCGGCCTTTATGGTGGTGGTGATGTGTAGTGGATGAGTGACAGCTGGTACGGATGATGAGTGACAGCTGTCACTCCCGGTTGCTCCGACGCCCTCTTGTGCTTGAAGCCCGCACTTCAAGCAGGGCGCCATCTTGTGGTGGTGGGCCAGCAGTACCTCCTCTTCAGCGGCCCACACAACACCTTAGACCTCTATAAACCTAAAATGAAACATCTGATTCACATAAGACAAAATTAGTGCCTAGTTCAAATGTATCATCTACCATATCCAGTAGGGTAAACCGGGGAAAACAGTCACACGGGGCAAATTGTTACAGCACACTATCCGGACACTGTGTGGGTGCATAGTTTTTAATTTTAGCCCTGGTGCATGTACACTGATACACTTCCATCACTACGTGTATGAGTCCACCATTCATTCAGTACTAAAAAAGAAAAGTTAAAAAAAGAAGGAAATCTTAGCCTGTCGAGTAAATATTTTGAAGTCTTCAAATTTTTTTCAGCGTTTTCCCTTTCCACAAAGGTGTTATCCTCATGAACTGTTCGTATTTGACTTTATAAACGTGGTTTCCTCTTGCATCAACTAACCGTGAGTACCTGATACATGCATTTTATTTCAGGGGTTGCTAGCAGGGTACATTGTTACAGAGACACTGGGGCATGTTGTTACAGTGTAAAATGGATAGGAGGAAGAAGAAAAGCAAAATCCTCAGGTACCCCTGTGAAAAATTCACTGCTGTTGATGAAAGAAACTAGAACCAAAAAAATCTTGCCAAACAGGGATAGGAAAAGGAATAGCTAGCACAAAATTTAAAAAAGGAAAACAGCCAAAGGAAAAGCAAAACGTTTCTTCATTGAAGCCAGAATTGGAAGAATATTTTTGTGTTATATGTATGTATATGTATGAGGAATGAACTGCAATGGATGCATAGTCTGTGGTCACTCGGCACACAAAGAATGCACAGACATTGGGACCAGGAACTCTGTTTTCATTTGTCCCAACTGGGTATCTGTTTACCCCCTATAGGCCTATTCTTTTAGGATTTTGACCAATGAGACAAAATCTCCTGTGGTCTATGTTGCTATGCTGAATCAAGAATATATATATTTTTTAATAAAAAAGTTTGCTGAAGTTATTTAAATAAATGACTTACTTTCTACTGGTTTGTATGTCCAAAAACAAAAGAAAAATACCACTGTTAGGTATGAAACAGCTTACCCAGGTGCATGTAACAACATTCCCCGGTACCAGGGTAAAAAGTTATTATCATAAACGTGGACACGAAAAGGCTGCACACAAACACAGAACACACACAGAGGTGTGGGATGCAAAAAGGGGTTTACTTTGAAAACCGGCAGCGGTCAATACACAAAAAGGCAGGCAAAAATCAGTACAGGGATCCAAAACAGGGCATGGCAATAATAACAAGATAATACACCGAGTCTGAGCACAGTGTGAATCGTTTAATCACAGAAATGGCTTCGATCCCACTTTCCTCAAATCGGCGAATGTCACCACTGAACTTTAATTTGTACCTCTGTTACTTTGCACATCCAACTCCTCAGGGTTTTTAATGGAAATACATTGCAAACGGACAGGATATTTTATCCGATGTGAGCAAAAAATCCATTATACAAAATCCATTATACACGGTGTTTATTACATGGAAAACAATACAAAAACATTGGGACTTTTTCGTCCGATAATTGCAAATATCCAGTTTCTACTATAGTCATCTTTAGGGGTATGAATGAATGGAATTTATTACCTGATCATATCAAACACTTCAAATGAATGTTTTTTTTTTTTAAACTTCTAAAACTGCATTTATTAACATAACAAGTAATCTGGGTTTAATCTGCTTATCTATACATGGAGAGGTTGTATTTGTTGGTGTACCTTTACACATACAACCCCAATTCCAATGAAGTTGGGACATTGTGTAAAATGTAAATAAAAACAGAATACAATGATTTGCAAATCCTCCTCAACCTATGTTCAATTGAATACACCACAAAGACAAGATATTTAATGTTCAAACTGATAACTTTTATTGTTTTTGCGCAAATATTTGCTCATTTTGAAATGGATGCCTGCAACGTGTTTCAAAAAAGCTGGGACAGTGTATGTTACCACGGTGTTTCATCATCTTCCTTCTAAACACATTCAGTAAGCATTTTGGAACTGAGGACACTAATTGTGAGTGTCATGATTGGGTATAAAAGGAGCATCCCCAAAAGGCTCAGCCGTTCACAAGCAAAGATGGGGCAAGGATCACCCCTTTGTGAACAACTACATGAAAAAATAGTCCAACAGTTCCATAATCTACTGTCCATAATGTAATCAGAAGATTCAAAGAATTTGGAGAACTTTCTACACGTAAGCGGCAAGGCCGAAAACCAACATTGAATGTCCGTGACCTTCGATCCCTCAGGCGGCACTGCATTAAAAACCAACATCATTGTGTAAAGGATCTTACCGCGTGGGGTCAGGAACACTTCAGAAAACCATTGTCAGTTAACACAGTTCATCGCTACATCTACAAGTGCAAGTTAAAAATCTACCATGCAAAGTGTAAGCCATACATCAACAACATCCAGAAACGCCGCCACCTTCTCTGGGCCCAACCTCATTTGAAGAGGAAAAGAGGAAAAAGACCATCCAGATTGTTACCAGCACAAAGTTCAAAAGCCAGCATCTGTGATGGTATAGGGGTGTGTAAGTTGCCCATGCCCCATCAATGCTGAATGGTACATCCAGGATTTGGAGGAACACATGCTGCCATCCAAGCAACGTCTTTTTCAGGGACATCCCTGCAGTCCAGACCTGTCGCCCTTTGAAAATGTGTGGCGCATTATGAAGCGCAAAATATGACAATGCAGACCCCGGACTGTTGAACAACTGAAGTCGTACATCAAGCAAGAATGGGAAAGAATTCCACCTGCAAAGCTTCAATTAGTGTCCTCAGTTCCCAAATGCTTATTGAGTGTTGTCAGAAGGAAAGGTGATGTAACACAGTGGTAAACATACCACTGTCCCAGCTTTTTTGAAATGTGTTGTAGGCATCCATTTCAAAATGAGCAAATATTTATACAAAAACAATAAGTTTATCAGTTGAACATTAAATATCTTGTCTTTGTGGTGTATTCAATGATATAGGTTGAAGAGGATTTGCAATCATTGTATTCTGTTATATTTACATTTTACACAACATCCCAACTTCATTGGAATTGGGGTTGTATATACACCATTTTTATTAGTATATAGACTTGACCATGTATGATGATTAATTTGATTGGATTTTTTTTTACTTTTTTATCTTATTTATTTATTTATTTTACTTTTATACTTTTTGAGTGTGTTTTTTGATTTATGTTCATTGTGTTTGTAAATCGGTGTGGACCCCAGGAAGAATAGCTGCAGCTCTCTCCTAATAAATAAACAAATAAATAAATATGATGATGATTTAGGTGAATTTTACTGTACATGGGACCTGAACAATAATTTACCTCGCAAAGCTTTGACGATGATGTTGCTTACATCCCACACGGCTGACTTCATTTTTCTTTCTGTCCGGATCTGAAGAGAATCTGTACATCTTGAAGCCATTGCTGTGGTCTATTTGTGCATCCAAATGCACAACAACCAGCATTTTCAGCAAATAAATAAATAAAATAGCTGGATTTAAATGCAGATAGATTAACAGCGAACGCTATTTGAACCCAAGATGGCACCATGAGTCATGTGACCGTTTTTTTTTTTTTGTTTTTGACTCATCATGTCGCTCTTCTTTCAATTAAGGGACTCTACTATCGGCCACTGTATAATACCGTAGATTTCCCACTTAATTTCCTTAATGTTTTAAAGAACTAAATGTGCCTTCACTGATAGTAGGTTTTCATATAATCTGGCAAAATTGCATCTGGAACTAAAATGAAATTCAGCAATGATTATAGTCACTCTGAGATGTTTATGCTTTTATTGTGAAATTCTTCACTGATATCATTTGTCTGAGGTGTCAGCTGTTGTCAGTTATGCTTCATGCTACACTTCCAGCTACTTCCTCATTCTGAGTCACTTGACTAGCAAACGATCCCATACTGTGCTAATGAGGAGACTGTGTGTGACAAACACCCACTTCCTGCCAAATTGTTCCAACCTCATTGTCCCCGTTCTCATTGTGAGGACAATGTGCTTGTCATCTGTTTTTCGATTACTTTCAAAAGTCTAAATTATAATCGCTACAACTCAGCTTGTGTTTTGGACCTCTGGCTGTTCCTGATAGGAGGAAGAACTCAAAGTTCAGTGATTGATCCAGATTAAACTTTTTTGAGCTTTGTGTCTGCTCTATTCACACAGCCCAACAGGTACTTGCAGTGATTCCTATTAGTGTCATGTCACGTCACATCACATCGTGTCAACAGAGCCAAATTTTAACTTCTAGTTCAGTTTTCTCTGCTGCAGCGCATGTTAGACAGATCATTATTACTGATACCACTTGAAGACCAGGAACCCGTATCCACAAAGCAACTCAAAGCCTCCTCAGAGAGCTCCTAACTTAGCCTAAAATTTCCTGGCAAGGAATCTTAGCCTAAGAGTGATCCAGGAGGTGTCTGAGAGCAAGTCTGAGCAAGGAGGGGACAGAAACTCCTGTCTTTGTGAGGAGGCGGGGTTGACCTCATCGCTGGGTATGACACAGTCCTCTAAGAGGTGTGATTGGTTGTCATGGAAAAGGGAGGAGAAATAAAAAAACAAATGCAGTCCGCCCTCCAAGTCATGAATGGACAGTGAAATCAACAATTATAAAACTTAATTGCATTAAGGTGTGTAATGTGAGGATTTGTTGCCACAGCTTGAAATGTTTGAACATGCTGAATATCTATATTAAAATCGTGCGTGCGTGGGTTTATTTTGTACGTTCATTTTGAGTACATAATATAAATACGTTACAAAAATATGTGCATGACACAAGAAAGTGAAAACACATGTTGCCATTGTGGTCCATTTAAACTGAAATTAAAATAATTTAATTCATTTTATTAAATTTATAATGCACAATTCATGACAGTGTCACCTCAAGGTGCCTCACACAAAATAGTTCAAGGACAATGTAAAATACAATTGGGCTGGTACATAGGGTTTAATTAAATCAGCCAGTTAGGTTGGTGCCAGTTCATGAACAATTGTATAGGCCAATAGCAGAACCTTGAAATCTGATCTCACAGAGACAGGCAGCCAATGAAGAGATAACAGAATAGGTGTAATGTGGTCAAACTTTCTGCCTTGTGTCAAAAGTCTGGTAGCAGCATTCTGAACCAATTGAAGACCCCTAATGCTGGACTGTGGTAACCCTGAAAGTAGGACATTACAATAACCCAATCTGGAATAAACAAAAGCATGGATCAGGGTCTCAGCATCAGCCATAGACAGGATGGAATGAATCCTCGCTATATTTTGCAGATGGAAAAATGCACTTCTCGTAATATCCCGAATATGGGGGCCAAAGGACAATGCAGGATCGATTCCTCACCTTTTCCATATGATGTATAATACACAAACCCAAGTCAAGAGCTAGCTGGTCAAATTGATGCCGATATTTTGCTGTGTAAAGAACCATCATGTCTTAGCAGAGTTTAAGAGTAGGACGTTACTAGACATCCAGCCTCTCACTGATGCAAGGCAATAGATGCAATAATAAAAGAAAATAATATTAATAACATCGACAATAATAATAATAATTATTATTATTATATTAACAATTTGTATATTACGCCCATTTTCGCATCCCTGCACTGGCTCCCAGTTGCTGCAAGATTGAATTTTAAGGCACTGTTATTAGTTTATAAGATTGTTCATGGACTTGCACCTCCCTATCTGGCTGACTTGGTAAGCCCCTATGTACCAGCTCGGGCCCTGCGTTCTCAGGGTGCAGGACTTTTATGTGTTCCCAGGGTGAATAAAAAGTCTGAGGGTCACAGAGCTTTCTCCTACCATGCCCCAGCTCTGTGGAATGATCTCCCGGCACACATGTGGCAGTCGGATACTATGGAGACTTTTAAATCACGTTTAAAGACTCATTTGTTTTCACTTGTTTTATAATTAGTTTTATGATGTGTTTTTTATTCTTGTATTCTTTTATGGTTTTGTCTTTTTATTGTGTTTTTAAATTTTTTGTTCAGTTTTTTCTGTTTTTATTATGTTGTGTGAAGCGCCATGAGACGATTTCGTCAATTGGCACTATATAAATTAATAAATTTGATTTTGATTTGAATTTGATTTACTGACTCACTCTCATCCTACATACGGAAAGAGCTCTGCTTCCTCTCTGTCTTTTCTCTCCTCTGCTTAAGACACTCTTAGGCTTCTTAAAAGTCCTCATCCCTCCTCTTACCAGTTTGGAACCTTAGGAGGTCTCTTAAGGCCTAAGGTGCTTTGTGGACAACTTTCATCTTACCAAGGGAAAATTCTAAGAAATTCTAAGAAAGATTTTTCTTTGAATAATGTCACTAGCAGCTATTTTTAGCCTTAGGCTGCTTCGTGGATACAGACCCAGATTGTTATCACCTTTAGCGGCGAATTCGGCATTGGGTCAAGGAAGGTTGAGTCAGGATCAGGTTTTGGCACATGCATAAGTGCTGTGTCAAGACCGCTCTGCGTCTTGACTGGTGACCACCCAGACATACCAAAGGTCCATCCTGATGTCCATGAAGTAGCTATCTTTCTTCCACAGTCAGATAATGTGGACGAGTACTGTTGATCTCATATGGGTTTGATTTATGAAGTAATCAGACTGATGTATGAAGCAATGAAGTAGCACTGTGCACTGAAGTCGCACTTTGTTAACTTGAGCACACTGTGTTGCTTTGTTTGTTTTAGTGTTGTGCAAAATTTTACTGAAATCTGCAAATTAGAACTATTTAAGTTATAAGAAATACACCGTTACACACTCTGGTGTTTCTGTAATATCTCACTAGATTTAACTGATTACATATCCGTCTGTCTGGTCTTGTGAGATTCACAGACAAACGCACACACACATGTATAACATCTGTTCACTCTGTTTTTATAACATTCAGACACAAAAGCATACGTGTCAGCCACACAAGACAGAAGTGTCTCCTTCTGTTCCAGCTCCTGCCTCTTCTCTCCCGCCATCATCTGTAGCTGCACGTCCAGTTTCATGAGTTGTTTTTGTGCTTATTCCTCAGCACATAAATCATTCATCTTGAAACTGACGGACGTGCTGCACTGCCGCATGCTGCTGCACCGCTGCATGCTGCTGCACTGTATGTGCAGTCTGCAAAGGTTTTGTCCAGCCATATCAATGCAATGTGATGCTGAGTGAACAGATTAAGATCTACCTGTCTTCAGTAGGAAACTGTAACCCAGCACTCTGTGACCACGAGGCAGAGACTCCAAACTTTTGCGGTTCACTGGAGACTGATCATGTCCAGTTATAATTCCAATGAATGAAAACAGCTTCTCTACTGTAATAAATAACAAAGAATTATTAACCGAGCGTGAGGTATGTACGGGAAAATGTCCCGACCGAGGTGTTGACAATACAAGTACGAGATAGCACACTGCAAAAAACATCAAGGTCTGATATTCCCGTACAGGCCGAGTAAGAGATGTTAATAATTTGTTTATTATATGGCCGTTAGGAGCTGTGTTTTCATCTCGTTGGTCTTCATTTTGCATGTCCACTTCAAGCTCATTTGCTGTTAATTCCTCCAATTCAAACTCGTCAGTGTAATAAAATTCGCTCGTAGAACGGTCCTCTTCGTTGCTCTTAATTTTTGGTTGCTTTTTGTTTGTTTTAGTTTGCAGCATGAAAATGGGAAACAAAGTCTGCAAATCTGATACGTGATTCAGACTGATTGTCATGGTAACGGTCTGATATGGGAAAATATCAGACTAGAAATCAGCCAATCAGATACTGTGCAGAGGTACATATATTTTGACATTCATTCATTCATTCATCTTCAACCGCTTTTCCGGGTTTAGGTCGCGGGGGCAACAGCTCCAGCAGGAAACTCCAGACTTCCCTTTCCCATGCCACATTGACCACCTCTGACTGGGGGATCCCAAGGCATTCCCAGGCCTGTTTGGAGATACAATCTTTCCACCTAGTCCTGGGTCTTCCCTGGGGTCTCCACCCAGATGGATGTGCCTGGAACACCTCCCTAGGGAGGGGCCCAGAAGGCATCACCAGATGCCCAAACCACCTCAGCTGGCTCTTTTCAACGCAAAGGAGCAGTGACTCTACTCCGAGCTCCCCACGGATGACCGAACTTCTCACCCTATCTCTAAGTGAGACACTAGCCACCCTCCTGAGGAAGCCCATTGCGGGGGCTGCTTGCCCCCGCAATGGGCAATACCGCCCCTGCTGCACCGATTCTCCAGCCAATCTCATGCTTCGTCGTCCCCTCATTCGTGAACAAGACCCCGAGGTACTTGAACTCCTTCACTAATATTATATTGTGACAGTACAATGAAAATTGTGGTAAGCAGTGCAAGGTAAAGTGCATGTGCTCAATAGGAGGTGGAAGAAGTTATTCCTAAGCCTGCTTGTGCGGGTGCTCCGGTACCTGTATCTCCTGTCAGATGGTAGGAGGGTGAGGAGACCATGGTTCAGGTGAGCGGTGTCCTTAACAATGGATCTGGTTTTGTTGAGATAATGTTTATAGTAAATGTCATGAATGGAGGGGAGTTGGGAGCCAATAGTCCTTTGGGTAGATTAAACTACCGTTTATACCATTGATATGACTGGGCTGTGTCTTTTGCTTTGAGCTTGCCTGAAGTCCACAACGGGTCTTCTGGGTGTTGAATAAATAAATGCCGATGATTTTATTACGTCCTTGGCGGACGTAATAAAATGATCAGCATTCATTTATTTATTTGTTTGTCTGTTTGTCTGTCTGCCTGCCTGTTAGCAGGATTGCATAAAAACTACTGTACGGATTTTGATGAAATCTTCACTACAGGTACATATTAGGCAATGGTAAATAAATGGACTGCATTTATATAGCACTTGTCCATCTGCATCAAATGCTCAAAGTGTTGTAAAGCACGTTATGCCTCACATTCATCCCGATGTCAGGGTGCTGCCATACATGACGCTCACTACACACCGGGAGCAATAGGGGATTAAAGACCTTGCCCAAGGGCCCTTAGTGATTTTCCAGTCAGGCGGGGATTTGAACTGAGGATCTTCTGGTCTCAAGCCCAACACCTTAACGACTAGACCATTACCTGGAGGCGATCTGGATCTGGCTCTGGATTCTGGATCAAGTTTCACTTTATGCAGGCTTTGAAGGATTACTGTTAGCAGAATGACATCAAAACTACTGCACAGATTTTGACAAAATTTTCAACACAGATACATATTGACTCCAGTGAAGTGTGGAGGTGATCCAGATTCAGATTCTGTATCAAAATTTCACTTTATTTGGGCTTTTGAAGGATTTCTTCAAAACTACTTCACAGTTTCTTACCACAGATAGATATTATGGCATGGAAGACGCCACTGAATTTTGAAGGCGGACATCAGAAAATCTCTGCTTGCTCTTGTTGTCTTTGTACCATGCAGCCAAGAGGTGAACTTACATTCCTGTATGCTGTCTCATCATCTGCAAACTTTATTATGGCACTGGAGCCATAAACAGGGACGCAGTCATGGGTGAAAAGAGAGTAGAGCAGGGGACTCAGCACACAGCCTTGTGGCACACCAGTGTCCAGTGTGATTGTCGAGGAGGAAGTGCTTCCCCATTTAACAGCCTGGGGTCGGTTAGTTAGAAAGTCCATAATCCAGTTACAGAGTGGTTTGCTGATGCCAAGCTGACTGAGTTTAGAGATCAGCCTGGAGGGGATAACAGTGTTAAATGCTGAACTGAAGTCAATGAAAAGCATCCTATTGTATGTGTTAGAGTTGTCCAGGTGGGTGACGGCAAGGTAGAGCACCGTTGAGATGGCATCCTCAGCTGATCTGTTGCAAAGATAGGCCATTTACCACATTGACATCTGTCTTAAACACTCAAAATGTGGCTATATTTTATAATGAACTGTGTGGGAGTCGCTTATATGAGGGAAAGTGGTGTCTTTGTCTGATCGCATACTGTATGTAAGTATTCAGTGTTATTAGATTTTGATTTGTGCACATAAATACATTGCTGCCCCCCAACACACACACACACAGACCAGAACAGAGAACAGTGAAGATAAAGCTGAAATACACGGCTTTCTGAAGTAGTAGTAAAATGTATTCTTGTAGAGTTTCATCACTTGTAGTAAGAAGCATATTGAGAAATTAAGTTTCTAGACTGTTCAACCAACTTTCTTCTGCTTATGTATTCCTTTCATTTTAAAATCTTTGTCAATACCGAGGTGTACTGTAGCAGCTTCGCTCCTCTCAGAAAAATCATCATCATTACTGACAGTTCCTAAACGCCTGAGAGAAAATCAGGAGGATCGCTCAGTGAGAGGTGCAGACTGGCGTCTGGCTCCCCGCTGCAGGATTGCGTCGATCCTGTCAGCCTGCGGGAGATCCACCGTAGGGCTCCGAACACAGCCGACAGCCGACATCTGGGAAAGATGAAGCCTGAGGGCCAGATCATGTCTGCTCGGCAGATCTGACTGGGCTATTAGTGGAGCTAAACGACTATATTACAGCCGGTGATGGCTCACTGTCCACTGAGGTCACTAGTATTAAATATGGCATATTTTTTTCTTGAGCACGATCATGACAGTACTGTGGAAAAATTTATAACGTGCATGTCGGCTCGTCAGCGTAAACCAGGACTGAGCTCCAGCAGGCCTGATGAAAACAACAGTTTTTCTGCATCCAGTTAATATGAGATGTGCTTAACACCAGGGCTGACATGCAAAAGAAATCATCAGAGCTCAGAACCACAATAACAACACGCGCTCAGATGAAGCTGAAGTGTGAGGTTGGTGGAGCCTCTGGAGGCGCTCAGTGGGCCTGTCTGGAGGAGAACCGTACTCCCTGTGCACAGATACAAACCTGCTTTACTTTCCCACTTATCCATAAAACCCTTTTTTCCCACCAAAACTCTGCGGATTTGTGTGTGTGTGTGTGTGTGTGTGTGTGTGTGTGTGTGTGTGTGTGTGTGTGTGTGTGTGTGTGTGTGTGTGTGTGTGTGTGTGTGTGTGTGTGTGTGTGTGTGTTATTGTTGACTATGTGCAGGAATGAGTGTTTATTATGCTTTCACCCTGCAGGGTTCCTCTCTGGGGCACCACTGTTGTGTGGGTGTGTGTCTTGGGGAGCGGGGGGTGGTATCGGGTATGGAAAAAAAGAAGGGGGTGACTGATAATAAAAAGAAGCATTAGAGAGAATGTTGTGAATCAATTTTAATATGATTATAATCGCAAATTCATTCAAAATCAAGTCTCTGATCCATAGAAAATGGCAAAGAAGCCTGAAGTTTTTAGTCTATATTCAATCATGAAATTATACTTTAAAGTGCAGCTGGCATGTTTTGTTATGCTTTACACATCAAGATTGTATACAATGTACAAAGTACCAAATAATACACAAAAATGCTATAAACAGTTAATTTGATGATTTTATAGGATTTAAAATTTCCCACACAAATTTTGCCTTCCGAATTCCCATTAAATCGGTGAGGTGCATGTGACATCACTCCAGGAAATTTTTACTTCACTTTCATTTGAAAGCAGAAAGAGCTGGAATGCACAGGCTTAACATGGCTGACATGGAAAGTAGGGTGGATTCTCATAGACCTTGGAAGATGCAGATGAACAGAGACAGGTTGATAACTTTGGAAATGGGGAATAGACCAACGAACCTGGGAGCGAGTTTCCTGGGCAGTCCCCGAATAGGCAGGTGATGCTTGAAAAGCCAGACCTTCTGGCCAGGGGTGTAGACAGGCGCTGTGGATCTCTTCCTGTTAGCAGCAACTTTATAGGAGGCCTGAAGCACACTGGAGGGCCCAACGAGCCCGCCCCCAGGTTTGTCGGCAGCAAAGAATGAGGGCTAAAGCTGAGGGCACACAAGAGTTCAGGTCTGTAGGAGGAAACAAAGAGATGCCATGTACGGCATGAAATGGGGAGTAACCAGTAGAAGACGAAGCTGAGAAATTATGAGCTAATTCAATCCAACTTAATTGCGAGACCCAAGTGGCCGTGTGCTTGGAGGCGAGAGTCCTTTCTCCAACTCCTGAGTATCTGGAGGTGAGGCTGGAGGAAACCCCAAGCAGACGGCAGGATTCCTTCCAAAATTGTGAGACGAATTGAGATCTGCGATCAGAAACGATGTCCTGAAGAAAACCGTGCAGTTTAAACAAATTTGTCAACATAGCCTCTGCAGTCTCTTTGGTGGAAGGCAACTTAGGTAAGAGCACAAAATGTGCCATCTTGGACAATCTATCAATGACGGTAAGGATTACTGTATTTCCTTTTGAGGGTGGAAGGCCAGTCACTAAATCAATGGTTATATGAGAACACGGACGCGCAGGAATAGGCAATAGAAGGAGTTCGCCAGCCAGTGAGCATGTGGAAGACTTATGCATGGCGCAAACTTGACATGCCTTAACATAATCGATAATGTAGTATCCGTGGCCACCAAAACTTTTCTTGAACGATCTGACCGGTTTTGTTGATGCCCAGGTGACACACGAACTGGCTGTCATGTCCCCACTGAATGACTTCCCCTCTTAGTGTGTCTGGCACATAAAGGCTACCTCTTGGACACCCTGGTGGATGAGGAATGTCATGCATGGAGGACCTGACCTTAGACTCTATCTCCCAAGTAATCATAGACACAAACCATGATGTGAGGAGAATGGTGCTAGGTTCAGATGGTACGAATGAGGGATCCCCTTGCCAGGATAGCACGCCAGGTTTCCCGTTCTTAGTGGCTGAATGGTAGGAAAGAACGAAATTGAAGTGACTGAAGAAAATGGCCCAACAGGTCTGCCAGGCATTAAAACGTTTTGCTGTGCAGAGGTATTCCGGTTTTTGTGATCGGTCCAGACTAAAACGGCAATGTGTGCCCCTCGGGCCATTGGCACCACTCCTCCAAGGCCACTTTAACCACAAACAGTTCCCAGTCGCCAATGTTACAGTTACACTCTGCACCAGACAATTTCATGGATAGATAGGCACAAGGATGTAACCTATTATCAGCCGGATTCATTTGAGACAGGACTGCTACGATGCCTATGTCGGAAGCATCAACTTTGACCACGGACTGGCGAGGTCAGGAAGGAGTAGAATGGAGGCTGTTGTAAAACATTGTTTTAGGACCTGAAAGGCCTTGTCACACTCTGGCATCCAGTTGAACGCCTGGAGGGATGAGGTGACATTGTGCAGAGGTGTGGCAACAGTACTGAATTTACAGATGAATTTACGTTAGAAATTAGCAAATCCCAAAAATCTTTGTACTTCCTTACAATTCTTTGAAACCGCCTATTCACGTACCACCGCAACCTAATCCAGGTCCATCCTGATTTCTCCCTGTGCGATCATGAATCCCAAAAAATGATACCGTAGGCTTGTGGAACTCACAATTTTCTGCTTTGACAAATAAGTGATTTTGTAATAAGGCTTCCAGTCCTGCTCGTACGTGCTGCGTGTGGGTCTCTTCGTCTGGTGAGAAAATCAGAATATCATGTAAATAAACAAACACAAACTTGTTCAGAAACTCTCGTAGAACAGCAATAATTAAACAGACTGACTGAGTGCAATGGGTGATTTGACTGAGTTCATGGCCATCCACTGCGTGCACCACCAGAGGGAGAATAAACAATTTAAGGCGCAGAGACCTGGCGAGAGAAGACAGCAGCAAACTAGCATCAGAACCACAATCAATGAACACTGGGACAAATTCAGATGACTGCTTTGAGATTAATTTAGCTGAGATCACATGCTGAGTAGATGAGGAAGAAATGGAGTTTTGATTCACCCATAGTACCAGTTTTGACCATGCTGGGACATCCCTGACCAGAAAATCAGAGATCACATCCTGCCTGCCCACAGTAAAAACAAAGACCCTCGTCCCTACGGCACTGGCGTTCCTCCGTGGACAGACGGGTTCGACCCAGCTGCATGGGTTTGTCAGTGGTGCTAGGAGGAGCGCTGGAGCCGTGGTGATTCAGGACAACCACTTGTGCAGCCAGAGTGGCTGAATGCTGAGCTGAGAGGCAGGGCTGTCATCGGGGTCGGTCCGACATCGGTCCGACAATCGGTGTGGATAGCTAGAGCAATGAACTTGTCCAGATCTTCTCTGAGGTCAACGGTGATGAGCTGATCTTGGATGTGGTCAACCAGTCCCTGGAAAAGAAGTCTTGAAGGGCGGCAGGATTCGACACTCGCTTGGAGGCCAAGATGCGGAACTCGATTGCGTAGTCAGCGACTCATCTTGTTTCCCTGCTTCAGCTTCATAAGGGAATGTGCTGCTTCACGTCTCGGCGATGTGTTCTGGAATACTTGTTGCAAAGCTGTCTTGAATGCTGGGGCTGTGTTGTGTGTTGGGGGGGTTGGCTGGATGTTTTTGTGTTGTTTTCTTTTCTTTGCTCTCCAGGTGGTATGCAAACTGGTTTTTGTCTGTGGAGACGGTGCTGGCAGAAGAGTCCTTCACCCTCATCAGCATAATTAGCTGCACCTGTGGAGGATGTTTACGTGCAGGCCTACTGACTCGCAGCACCTGTGGATGATGCTCACGTGTAAACTTAAAGACTTTCAGCTGAAGCAGATAATGAGATGGCGTTCTGCATTTAAGCCATGATTGGTTCAAGCAGAATTGCCGGGAACTCGACCTTGTGACGTTCGTTTGTGAGACGCTGAGGACCGCGCCAGGGTTTGACACATCATGCCTGTGAAGGAGGACGGGTGAGGGACACATGCTGTCAGCACACATCAGAGGTGATTATTGTCTGAATGATCGTTAATAGTAATTTGGCATTTTGTTATGCAGTATATTTGAACATTGATGAGATTGTGCAGTTGCTTCTCACTGCCGTGGCGTACGGACTGATGATCCTCCACCTGTTGTGAGAAGCTGCTCATTTACATAAAGCTTAAATTCAGACCTGAATGTGTTGCTGATAGTGTGTGCCTCTGAAAGATATTTGCTGTAGCTCTGTTGATTTACCTCACCTTTTTCATCCTTCACAGAGTCAGTTTGTCGTGTCCACCTGGGGGGTGTTTGGCGGTGAATCTGAGTCCAGAAGCGCCGAGGCTTCGATCCTTTTGGGCGCTGGAGAGCACGCCGTCCTTCACTCCGCCAGACAAACCAAAGATTTATGTTGTACACTAATTATTGCACTGGAGGGGAAATAAAATTGTTTTGTTTGTGGAACCGCTTTCTGGTTATTTAGTGCTGGGTTCGGTCAGACGTTGGTCCGCTCTTCAACCTGCGTCTGCACATAACAGGCTGTTTGTAGCAGTGTTCAAAGCTGCAGCCATGCTGGATTTTGGCCATAAAATATAGGAGTAGTTTCAACTTGATTTCAGATCAGCCCACAGAAGTGAAATATTCCACAGTCTAAAACAAATCATATGCTCAGCTTAAAAAAAAAAACCTAAAATAGCAATTTGCATGTTTTTTTTTAAAGAAATTCTAACTCAGACACGACTGAGTCCACACAAGACACTTATAGTCAGACTAACTCAAACTGAGCATTTAATTAAGTAGTTTTGTATACTTAATTTGCTTTGTCCTCTACACTGTTAATTGATTTGAACCAATTTAATTTAAAGGTTTTATTAGTTAGCCTAATAAAACCTTATGAGTTTCTTGCTTGCCTCTACTGGTGGTTGGCTCTCACTGCGGTATTGTATCAATTCCTGTTCCGGAGCACAGCAGTGTTTTGCTGTATCTGTTAGCTGTTTAATCTGCGCAGTTAGACTGATCTCGTTACCTAGATAACGATTTGTTTCACAGTGTAATCTTCACGTGCCTTAACTAAAACACTCCCTCTGCTGAATCACCTCTAAATTATTTACACATTATTCACTTTGTGTGTTTTTAGGAATCCGCTAGCTTAGCACAGCTACTAGCTCTTAGCCGGTTTAGCATGGTGGCTTCTTCTGTCTCTCCTGCACTTTTCTGCTCCGGGTGTGAAATGTTTAGTTATTCCTCGGCCTCCTTTAGCAGTAATGGTACTTGTAATAAGTGTAGCTTATTCGTAGCTTTGGAGGCCAGGCTGGGCGAATTGGAGATTCGGCTCTGCACCGTGGAAAATTCTACAGCTAGCCAGGCCCCTGTAGTCGGTGCGGACCAAGGTAGCTTAGCCGCCGTTAGTTTCCCTCTGGCAGATCCTGAGCAGCCGGGAAAGCAGGCGGACTGGGTGACTGTGAGGAAGAAGCGTAGCCCTAAACAGAAGCCCCGTGTACACCGCCAACCCGTTCACATTTCTAACCGTTTTTCCCCACTCGGCGACACACCCACTGAGGATCAAACTCTGGTTATTGGCGACTCTGTTTTGAGAAATGTGAAGTTAGCGACACCAGCAACCACTGTTGGGGAAAGTGTAGTGACACGGACCCACAACAGGGGGCGAAAATGAACGGTCAATAGATGAGCCAAAAGGTAACAATTTAATGTTGTGAATGTGCACAACAAATATACAGACAATCTCAGAATCTGATAGCAGTCAATACACAAAGGTGATGTGTGGGCAGGCTCGAGGATAGAAGACGTCTGTCCTGAGAAGAGCCGGAACCACACGATTTCCGCCACCACCGAACCTGGTGAATACTGGAGCCGCCAAGTCCCGAATTCCTAGGTGATCACCGTCCCCGACTGTCGGATCTGGTACTGCTGGCGAGGAGCACAAACAGTGAGATGTGGGTGTGTGCACACCCAGTAACAAAAACAGTCAGAAGGTGGAAAGTCACCTCCACCTCTAATCACACACTCGTTCAGCTCCTGTTAACCACTTATCTGGTTGGGGTGTGAAGCGAAGCCATCGCTGATCACACCAAAACGCCAATCCCACAGATAAGGCAACACCCACAGGAAAACGGCTGCAAAGAAGTTCAGACTATAAAGTCAGTGTTAAGTTCAGATACAGCAGAGAATACTACCTTCACAGGTAGATGATATCTCGGCAATGAGGTGGAGATGACGTCCGGTCTTTATGGAGTGAGATGGTGTAGTGTAGATGGGTGACAGCTGTCAAGAGATAATGAGTGACAGCTGTCACCCCCGGCTGTGTCCGTGGCGGCAGCGCCCTCTCGTGCCTGAAGCCCGCACTTCAGGCAGGGCGCCCTCTGGTGGTGGGCCAGCAGTACCTCCTCTTCTGGTGGCCCACACAACACCATAGTCCAATGTCTTCCGGGGGCCAGAGCAGGTGACATTGAAGGAAATTTGAAACTGCGGCTAAGGCTAAGCGTAAATTTGGTAAAATTGTAATTCACGTCGGCAGTAATGACACCCGGTTACGCCAATCGGAGGTCACTAAAATTAACATTGAATCGGTTGTGTAACTTTGCAAAAACAATGTCGGACTCTGTAGTTTTCTCTGGGCCCCTCCCCAATCGGACCGGGAGGTGACATGTTTAGCCGCATGTTCTCCCTGAATTGCTGGCTGTCTGAGTGGTGTCCAAAAATGAGGTGGGCTTCATAGATAATTGGCAAAGCTTCTGGGGAAAACCTGGTCTTGTTAGGAGAGACGGCATCCATCCCACTTTGGATGGAGCAGCTCTCATTTCTAGAAATCTGGCCAATTTTCTTAAATCCTCCAAACCGTGACTATCCAGGGTTGGGACCAGGAAGCAGAGTTGTAGTCTTACACACCTCTCTGCAGCTTCTCTCCCCTGCCATCCCCTCATTACCCCATCCCCATAGAGACGGTGCCTGCTCCCAGACCACCAATAACCAGCAAAAATCTATTTAAGCATAAAAATTCAAAAAGAAAAAATAATATAGCACCTTCAACTGCACCACAGACTAAAACAGTTAAATGTGGTCTATTAAACATTAGGTCTCTCTCTTCTAAGTCCCTGTTAGTAAATTATATAATAATTGATCAACATATTGATTTATTCTGCCTTACAGAAACCTGGTTACAGCAGGATGAATATGTTAGTTTAAATGAGTCAACACCCCCGAGTCACACTAACTGCCAGAACGCTCGTAGCACGGGCCGAGGCGGAGGATTAGCAGCAATCTTCCATTCCAGCTTATTAATTAATCAAAAACCCAGACAGAGCTTTAATTCATTTGAAAGCTTGACTCTTAGTCTTGTCCATCCAAATTGGAAGTCCCAAAAAACAGTTTTATTTGTTATTATCTATCGTCCACCTGGTCGTTAGTGTGAGTTTCTCTGTGAATTTTCAGACCTTTTGTCTGACTTAGTGCTTAGCTCAGATAAGATAATTATAGTGGGCGATTTTAACATCCGCACAGATGCTGAGAATGACAGCCTCAACACTGCATTTAATCTATTATTAGACTCAATTGGCTTTGCTCAAAATGTAAATGAGTCCACCCACCACTTTAATCATATCTTAGATCTTGTTCTGACTTATGGTATGGAAATTGAAGACTTAACAGTATTCCCTGAAAACTCCCTTCTGTCTGATCATTTCGTAATAACATTTACATTTACTCTGATGGACTACCCAGCAGTGGGGAATAAGTTTCATTACACTAGAAGTCTTTCAGAAAGCGCTGTAACTAGGTTTAAGGATATGATTCCTTCTTTATGTTCTCTAATGCCATATACCAACACAGTGCAGAGTAGCTACCTAAACTCTGTAAGTGAGATAGAGTATCTCGTCAATAGTTTTACATCCTCATTGAAGACAACTTTGGATGCTGTAGCTCCTCTGAAAAAGAGAGCTTTAAATCAGAAGTGCCTGACTGCGTGGTATAACTCACAAACTCGCAGCTTAAAGCAGATAACCCGTAAGTTGGAGAGGAAATGGTGTCTCACTAATTTAGAAGATCTTCACTTAGCCTGGAAAAAGAGTCTGTTGCTCTATAAAAAAGCCCTCCGTAAAGCTAGGACATCTTACTACTCATCACTAATTGAAGAAAATAAGAACAACCCCAGGTTTCTTTTCAGCACTGTAGCCAGGCTGACAAAGAGTCAGAACTCTATTGAGCCGAGTATTCCTTTAACTTTAACTAGTAATGACTTCATGACTTTCTTTGCTAATAAAATTTTAACTATTAGAGAAAAAATTACTCATAACCATCCCAAAGACGTATCGTTATCTTTGGCTGCTTTCAGTGATGCCGGTATTTGGTTAGACTCTTTCTCTCAGATTGTTCTGTCGGAGTTATTTTAATTAATTACTTCATCCAAACCATCAACATGTCTATTAGACCCCATTCCTACCAGGAAGCTCAAGGAAGCCCTACCATTATTTAATGCTTCGATCTTAAATATGATCAATCTATCTTTATTAGTTGGCTATGTACCACCGGCTTTTAAGGTGGCAGTAATTAAACCATTACTTAAAAAGCCATCACTTGACCCAGCTATCTTAGATAATTATAGGCCAATCTCCAACCTTCCTTTTCTCTCAAAAATTCTTGAAAAGGGTAGTTGTAAAACAGCTAACTGATCATCTGCAGAGGAATGGTCTATTTGAAGAGTTTCAGTCAGGTTTTAGAATTCATCATAGTACAGAAACAGCATTAGTGAAGGTTACAAATGATCTTCTTATGGCCTCAGACAGTGGACTCATCTCTGTGCTTGTTCTGTTAGACCTCAGTGCTGCTTTTGATACTGTTGACCATAAAATTTTATTACAGAGATTAGAGCATGCCATAGGTATTAAAGGCACTGCGCTGCGGTGGTTTGAATTATATTTATCTATAGATTACAATTTGTTCATGTAATGGGGAATCTTCTTCACAGACTAAGGTTAATTATAGAGTTCCACAAGGTTCTGTGCTAGACCAATTTATTCACTTTATACATGCTTCCCTAAGCAGTATTATTAGACGGCATTGCTTAATTTTCATTGTTACGCAGATGATACCCAGCTTTATCTATCCATGAAGCCAGAGGACACACCCAATTAGCTAAACTGCAGGATTGTCCTTACAGACATAAAGACATGGATGACCTCTAATTTCCTGCTTTTAACTCAGATAAAACTGAAGTTATTGTACTTGGCCCCACAAATCTTAGAAACATGGTGTCTAACCAGATCCTTACTCTGGATGCATTACCCTGACCTCTAGTAATACTGTGAGAAATCTTGGCGTCATTTTTGATCAGGATATGTCATTCAAAGCGGCATATAAACAAATATGTAGGACTGCTTTTTGCATTTATGCAATATCTCTAAATTAGAAGGTCTTGTCTCAGAGTGATGCTGAAAAACTAATTCATGCATTATTTCCTCTAGGATGGACTATTGTAATTCATTATTATCAGGTTGTCCTAAAAGTTCCCTGAAAAGCCTTCAGTTAATTCAAAATGCTGCAGCTAGAGTACTAACGGGGACTAGAAGGAGAGAGCATATCTCACCCATATTGGCCTCTCTTCATTGGCTTCCTGTTAATTCTAGAATAGAATTTAAAATTCTTCTTCTTACTTATAAGGTTTTGAATAATCAGGTCCCATCTTATCTTAGGGACCTCATAGTACCATATCACCCCAATAGAGCGCTTCGCTCTCAGACTGCAGGCTTACTTGTAGTTCCTAGGGTTTGTAAGAGTAGAATGGGAGGCAGAGCCTTCAGCTTTCAGGCTCCTCTCCGTGGAACCAGCGCCCAATTCGGATCAGGGAGACAGACACCCTCTCTACTTTTAAGATTAGGCTTAAAACTTTCCTTTTTGCTAAAGCTTATAGTTAGGGCTGGATCAGGTGACCCTGAACCATGCCTTAGTTATGCTGCTATACACTTAGACTGCTGGGGGGTTCCCATGATGCACTGAGTGTTTCTTTCTCTTTTTGCTCTGTATGCACCACTCTGCATTTAATCATTAGTGATTGATCTCTGCTCCCTCCACAGCATGTCTTTTTCCTGGTTCTCTCCCTCAGCCCCAACCAGTCCCAGCAGAAGACTGCCCCTCCCTGAGCCTGGTTCTGCTGGAGGTTTCTTCCTGTTAAAGGGAGTTTTTCCTTCCCACTGTCGCCAAGTTCTTGCTCACAGGGGGTCGTTTTGACCGTTGGGGTTTTTACGTAATTATTGTATGGCCTTGCCTTACAATATAAAGCGCCTTGGGGCAACTGTTTGTTGTGATTTGGCGCTATATAAATAAAATTGATTGATTCTTCTTCTTTGTCTTTCGGCTGTTCCCGTTAGGGGTCGCCACAGCAGATCAATCGTTTCCATCTCACCCTGTCCTCTGTATCTTCCTCTGTCACACCAACCACCTGCATGTCCTCTCTCAGCACATCCATGAACCTCCTCTTTGGTCTCCCTCTTCTCCTCCTGCCTGGTGGCTCCATCCTCAGCATCCTTCTCCCTATATACACTGGGTCCCTCCTCTGCACATGTCCAAACCATCTCAATCTCGTCTCTCTGACTTTGTCTCCAAACTGTCCCACCTGAGCTGTCCCTCTGATATGTTCATTCCTAATCTTGTCTATTCTTGTCACTCCCAAAGAGAATCTCAACATCTTCAGCTCTGCCACCTCCAGCTCTGCCTCCTGTCTTTTTGTTAGTGCCACTGTCTCTAAACCATACAACATAGCTGGGTCTCAACTAACTGTAACTTTCCCCTTCACCCTTGCTGATATTCTTCAGTCACAAATTCACTCCTCTGCCACATTTCGTCCCACCCACTCCACCCTGCCTGCACTCTCTTCTTCACCTCTCTACCACACTCTCCATTACTTTGAACAGTTGACCCAAAATATTTAAACTCATCTACTTTTCAGCCACTTCTACTCCTTGTAACTGCACTATTCCACTGGCTCCCTCTCATTCACACACATGTACTCAGTCTTGCTTCTACTGACTTTCATTCCCCTTCTCTCCCAAGCAATATCTCCACTTTCTCCAGACTAGACTCATTTGCTCTCTACTCTCCCTACAGATCACAATGTCATCTGCAAACATCATAGTCCATGGGGACTCCTGTCTGATCTCATCCGTCAACCTGTCCATCACCACTGCAAACAAGAAAGGACTCAGAGCTGATCCTTGGTGTAATCCACCTCCACCTTGAATGAGTCTGTCATTCCGACTGTGCATCTCACCGCTGTCACACTATTCTTCACATGTCCTGCACTACCCTAACATACTTCTCGCTACTCCAGACTTCCTCATACAATACCACAACTCTTCTCTTGGCACCCTATCATAAGCTTTTTCTAAGTCCACAAACACACAATGTAACTCTTTCTGTCCTTCTCTGTACTTTCCAACAGTATTCTCAGAGCAACATTGCATCTGTAGTGCTCTTCTTGGCATGAAGCCATATTGCTGCTCACAGATCTTCACCTGTTTCTAGCCTAGCTTCTACTACTCTTTCCCATAACTTCATGCTGTGGCTGATCAGCTTTATGCCTCTGTAGTTACTGCAGCTCTGCACATCACCCTTGTTCTTGAAAATAGGAACCAGCACACTTCGTCTCCACTCCTCAGGCATGCTCTCACTTTCCAAGATTTATTAAACAATCTGGTTAGAAACTATACTGCCATCTTTCCTAGACATTTCCATGCCTCCACTGGAATGTCATCTGGACCGACTTGCCTTTCCACTCTTCATCCTCTTCATAGCACCCTCACTTCTTCCTTGCTAATCTCTTGTACTTCCTGATTTACTCTCACCACATCATCCAGCCTTTTCTCTCGCTCATTTTCTTTATTCATCAACTCTGCAAAATATTCCCTCCACCTTCTCAGCACACACTCCTCACTTGTCAGCACATTACCATGTGCATCTTTTACCACCTAACCTGCTGCACATCCTTTCCAGCTCTGTCCCTTTGTCTGGCCAATCGGTACAAGTCCTTTTCTCCTTCCTTACTATTCAACTTCTTGTACAGCTCGCAATATGCCTTTTCCTTTGCTTTTGCCACTTCTCTTTTCGCCTTACGCCGCATCTCCTTGTACTCCTGTCTACTTTCTTCATCTCTCCGACTATCCCAAAACTTTTTCGCCAACCTCTTTCTCCTTATGCGTTCCTGGACCTCTTCATTGCACCACAAGTCTCCTTGTCTTCCTTCCACTGTCCAGATGTCATACCCAGTACTGTCCTAGCTGTCTCCCTCACCACATCTGCAGTACTTTTCCAGTTGTCCAAAATTGCGTCCCCTCCAACCAGTGCTTCTCTCACCTGCTCGCAAAATTTCACACAACAGTCTTCCTCTTTCAGCTTCCCCATCTGATCCTTGTTGAGCTCTCACTCTCTTCTTCTTCTTTACCTCTAAAGTCATCCTACAAACAACCATCCTGTGCTGTCTAGTGACACTCTCTCCCTGCTATCATCTTACAGTCTGTGATTTCTTTTAGCTGCATCTCCTATAAAGAATGTAGTCCACCTGTGTGCACCTTCTCCACTCTATATGTTACCCTGTGCTCCTCCCTTTTCTTAAAGTAGGTATTCACCACAGCCATTTCCATCCTTTTTGCAAAATCAACTACCATCTGTCCTTCCCCATTCCTATCCTTGATACCATATCTACCCATTACTTCCTCATCACCTCTGTTCCCTTCACCAACAGGCCCATTGAAGTCTGCTCCTATCACCACTCTTCATGCTTGGGCACACTCTCCACCACCTCATCTAACACACTCCAGAAATCTTCTTCTCCTTCATCTCACAACCAACCTGTGGGGCATATGCACTGATGATATTCATCATCACCCCTTCAATTTCCAACTTCACACTCATCACCCTGTCAGACACTCGCTTAACCTCCAACACACTTTTAACATACTCTTCCTTTAAAATGACCCCAACACCATTTCTCTTCCTGTCCTCACCATGGTACAACAACTTGTACCCACCGCCGATGCTCCTGCTCTTACTTCCCTTCCACTTTGGTCTCTTGCACACACAATATGTCTACCTTTCTCCTCTCCATCATATCAGCCAGCTCTCTCTCCCTTTACCAGTCATATTACCAACATTCAAAGTCCCCACTCTCATTTCCACCCTTCTAGTTTTCTTCTTCTCCCGCTGTTCGTGGCAACGTTTTCATCCTCTTCTTCGTTGTCTTCGCCCAGCAGTAGCCCAATTTCCACCGGCACCCTGTTGGGCAATAGCACCGGTGGCGGACGTTGTTAACCCGGGCCGCGACCGATCCGGTATGGGAATTCGATTCTGAGTCTGCATAGTTCGGTTGGCTTGTTTTACGCCGGATGCCCTTCCTGACGCAACCCTCCTCATTTATCCAGGCTTGGGACCGGCACTCAGAATGTACTGGCTGCACACCCCATGTGGCTGAGTTAATTATTTAAATTACTCTAGCTTCTTTATTTAGCCTCCATTCCACTTAGGAATATTCATACAAATTATTACCTTAATTTTATGTAATTTTCTCTCTCTCTCACTCACTCACACACCACCTCTCCCCCTCCCTCTTTATTGGAAGGTGGTGTGAACATTGTAGTGTAATGTTCTTTTGTCAATTAGGGAATTTTTCCATATTTGAAAGAGTCTAAAGTTGGTGAGATTATCTATTCTGTTAAGGGGGTGTGATTGTGAAACCCAGGATCTGTTTGGCTGAAGATCATGGTAGTGCAGTACAGGATGGTGTACTATGTGTGTAATCGGTGTTACAGTTTTTCTCAATTGCTAAAACACTAAACCCTATTGTTTAAACCAAATGCTCAGTTGCCTGAACCCACTGATTGAATCAATCACTTTTCACCTGTTTAGACACAACTTGCCAACATATTTTCATTGTGATGCATCTGTGTTGCATAATGGTGAACACAGGTGGCAAGTCAAACACAGTTAAAGCACTGGTGCCACTGGTTGAACACAACAACTCAAACTTGATCACACTTGTGGCCAATGATGTGAGGGAACACACAGTTGTATGCAAAGGTCTGGGCACCCCTGATCATTTTCATGATTTTCCTTTATAAATTATTGGCTGTTTGGATCAGAAATTCAAGATTCAACAAACTTTATTGATCCCTAAAAGGGCAAGTCATATCACACCCAATTACCTCAGACAAAAATACAGCAATTAATCCACATTACTTACAAGTTGAACGTAATAATAGCACACATCAGAATAAAAAAAAAAACACGCATACACATACATTTGATTGGTTATGTTTGCTAAACTTTGAAACAGTCCATCATCTGAATTGAGGTCATGTGAGTGTGGGCTGCAGCAGCTTTCATGCCACGCACCGAGGGGTGGAGGGGAGGTTGCTGCAGCCAAGCCGTGCTGCCTCCGGTGGGGGGATGGGAGTGCCAAGTGCGGAGGCCAAGGTGGGGAGGAGGGGAACAGAAACACAAGGAGGGGGGAAGCGTGCGTCCTTAAGTGCAGGTGGTTCATATCTGTCCATGTGTGCACAGAGTCTGGTGGGGGAGGCCAGATGAGAAGGGGAGCCGTGTGCGTCAACAGTGGCAGTTGAAATCTTCTGTAGGAAAAACAAGAAATTTCAGGTAAATATATCATATAGCAGACAAACACACTGATATTTGAGAAGTGAAATGAAGTTTATAGGATTTACAGAAAGTGTGCAATAATTCTTTTAACGAAATTAGGCAGGTGCATAATTTTGGGCACCCTTGTCATTTTATTGATTTGAATACATTTAGCACTAATTATTGGAACACAAAATTGGTTGGAAAGCTCATTGACCCTTGACCTCATTACACAGGTGAATCCAATCAGGAGAAAGGGTATTTAAGGTGGCCATTTGCAATGTTTCCCTGTTTGCATCTCTTCTAATGAGTGGCAACATGGGAGCCTCTAAACAACTCTCAAATTACCTGAAAACAAAGATTGTTCAACATCATGGTTTAGGGGAAGGATACAAAAAGCTACCTCAGAGATTTCAACTGTCATTTTCCACTGTGAGGAACATAGTGGGGAAATGGAAGACCGCAGGCACAGTACGAGTTAAGGCCCGAAGTGGCAGGCCAAGAAAAATCTCAGATAAGCTGAAGCGAAGGATGGTGAGAACAGTCATGTCAACCCACAGACCTGCTCCAAATACCTACAACATGATCTTAGTGTCAACTACACAGCGCACTTTGCATAAGGAGATGCTGTATGATGCTGTAATGCAGAGGAAGCCTTTTCTGCTTACACACCACAAAGAGAGTTGCTTGAGGTATCCTAAAGCCATTTGGATAAGCCAGCTTCATTTTGGAATAAGGTGCTGTGGACTGATTAAACTAAAATTTAGTTATTTGGACATAAAGGGCAGTATGCATGGCAGAAAAAGAACACAGCATTCCAAGAAAAGCACTTACTACCTACAGTAAAATTTGGAGGTGGTTCCATCCAGTGGTGGGCACAGTTCCGATGATCCGATAAACCGATAATTATCAAAGGTAATGTTTTCTTTATCTTTTTAGATAACTTTAAAAATCATTAAGGAATTAAAAAACCAATTATCGGACTAATTATCTTGTGATAATTTTGTCTGATAATTTTTAGACAGATAATGTGGTAAATAAAGCTGACAGCTACAACATTTATAAAATTTAAAATCAGTTGAGCACCTACCTGTTAAATGTTTCGTAGCAGATGTGTAGTTCTACTCTCTGCAAACAGAGAACAGCTGCTTCTAGAAGAAACCACTCTATCCTCTGCAGGCAAAGGAGAACTGGTCACCAAAAAAAAACCTCATTTCTTTTAACCTCATACTGATACGTGGACAATATCACCCAATTCATCCAGAGGCATACATTTTTAACTTATGGTTCAAATTTTAACCAAACTAACAAGTTATTTAAATTAATGTCACATCTGAAGTTTTATAAAGTGAAAATATCAGATATATGTTTTGTTTTAAAGTAATGCGCTAATTTTTAAGGTTTTATTGTGGACCATGCTGTGTCCAGGTGCATTATGGGTGATAGGGCAATCTCAGTACATTCACGACATGAGAAATGCATTCAGACACTCTGATCAGGCTCCACAGACAACAGCATTAAACTCTAGTGCCTAAAACCCTCGTGAATATATTCTCTCGGTTTATAGACATTGTTATTGTGTCGCGTTTATTAAATTCCACGCATCTTAAATGTAGCAGACACAGATTATCTGGAATTTTTGTTTTGGCAAGTTTTACGGTCTCTACTGCCATCTACTGGCCAGTAGTGTTCATAGGCAGTATTCAAACTGAAGCTGGGCTGATATTTTCATCACTGTACTCGGTTCCAGCTCAAACTGTACCACAGAACTGCACGGTGTAAAGTTCAGAGCGCACGATTTATGTTCTCACACACATTGGTTCGTTCAAAAACCACACGTCGGACTCGTGTTTCCAGAAGCAAACATAAACAGAAGCTTTTTCAAATTTAATTTGCATTTCTTATTTTTTACAAAAACTCTCGATGGTAGACATCAAAGTTTTAAAAAACATTACAAGACATGTCTGCGGTGTTTGCACAGGCACAGTGCGAGCGGTTGGATGCTTGTAGCTCTTCAGCAGCGGGATACCCTCACGACAGCCGACCAGAATATCAAACAGGTTTGATTTTCATCTGACCATGTGATCGCCGATCAGGAGGTGGTCGTGAGATGTTAAACGGGAGCTCGTTACTCCATGTATACCAAACGATGCAGGACGTGCAATTAACCTGAAACTCTGTGCAATCCAAAAAATTCTCAGATGAATGAAAAATCTGAAAAGGGCCAAACCTCGCACAGTGTAACCAAGCTTAAGTACTGAACATCTGGCATCAGTAGATCATGGCAGTGTTCTATTTATTTTTAACACCGGTTATATCAGACGGTTATCTAATTACAACTTGGCTTTTTTTTTTTTTTGAAAATGCCTTGTTTTTACAAATAAAAAAAATGGAATATTTTACAAAAGCACATTTATCTGTAAACACCAACATACGACACACCTCACATTAACATGTTGGTTTACATAATGAATGACTCAACCAAAGCAGTGTTAGGGGAGGCACATTTTACCCAGAATCCAAAAGACTAACAACTACTCACTGTGATGCACGTGTGTCTGCTTGCTGTCATCACATGGACATAATAAAATCATATATCACTGTGGTGACGGGCTGCAGTGAGCACACGTGCACACGCTGTAGCCCACTACAGGCTGCCCCAGGTTGAAAATGGACTAACAGATCATAACACGTAGCGGGCGATCTCACTGTCACGTCAACCATGTGAGCTCTCTCCACATGACGCAGGGTCAGTCCTGCAGTGCACCAGCAGGGCACACGTGTGGTCAGCTGGACACGTGCCAGCAGATGTGGACATGATGAGATGAGCCACTGCTTCTCATTCATGTCATTTCATGAATGTACGTCAGTGACCATGGGTCATCTACAGAGGAACAGACGGATCTTATTTATATTGCCCGCTTGATAAGAGGGATTCAATAACATGCATGTTTTATATGGTGTGTGATTTAATTATTTTTAAATATATCCATGTCCTTCCTGATTTTAGGTTTCCTGCCCCTTTCTCAGGCCAGTGATGGTAGCTCAGTGGTAAGTTTCTGACTGGCAACCAGAGCTTTTGGAAAGAGCTGATTTGAATCCCATGGGTGACATGTTTTTTTTTTCACAGTAGCTGCGTGATGTGGTTAAACATCGCACCGCTGCCCATACTGGGTTCCTGCGTGCATGAACCGTCGCCTGGCCATTGGCGTGATGTTTTGTGGTGCACTCATACAAGCTGTTCCCACAGGAGTTGCCCTGAGTTGTACATATTCGCACTATATGTGAAGGGGCCCTTAGAGAAGAGAACAGTTAATTATCTTTTCTGATATTAAAGTATGTAAATGTTGACAGGAATTACTGTATGACTATACTATATACTGTACCACAGTATACTGTAAGTAAATACATGATTCAGTACATCACTGTGCCAGTGTACTGTAGACTATAGTATTGTAATGGAGGGTTAGTCTGTTTGTAGGCCTAGTATTCATGTATATTTTTGCACATTATTTTTACATAGAATTACTGTGTACAAGTGCTAAATGCACAGGATTTTTGTTTGTTTTTGTACTGTACCAGTGCTATGTGTAAATGCACAGAATTTCTGTTATTTGTACTTTTTTTACTGTGTACAAGTGCTAAATCCACAGAGTTTTTGTTTTGCAACATGCATTTAGCCTACAATGAACAATAAGTATTTATTTCTACAGCTTCATGTCCTGAGCATTGTATTTTCTATTTTTATTTGTAGTGTAGAGACTGCTCAGTAGTGTTTTTAATTGTGTTTGACTCAGGGCACGATTTGACAACATAGTTCCGTTTTGAGCACAGATTGAACTGTTTTGAGTTGAACGTTTGGTTTTACAATTAGACTCTGGGGTTTTGTGAGTGTAGCTTGAAAATTAGGTTTTGTGTTCACAGTTTAGAGAAAAATAAGAGCAGCTTTGAGAAATGTGTCTTAGCAATTGAGAAAAACTGTAAATGGTGAAATGTTCCTTGCTCAAGAACTTGAGTGTTGTATTGTATTTGATACTGTTTACTTTCTAAAGTATAAACGAGGCCTATATAGCTGTAAATGGTTAACTTTATCTGTGAAACTGCTGATTTTGAGAAGACTGATTATTGATTTGAGAAGACATGATTCTTATTGATTTGAGAAGACATGATTATTGTGGATTTGTAGTAATTGTCCGACTGTTCATTTGAATGCCTGTACTGGACCAGGCAGAGAAATCTGTTGGCACACCATCCCCACCAAGTTTTTTTCACCAGCCACCACTGCAGGTAAGGTGAGGAAAAGACAAGGGAACAGAGCTGGAAGTGATGGCACAAGGCACAACAATCTGGTGAGGAAACAGTGCAACCAGTGAAGCTTATATACACCCTGGTAATGAGCTGCAGATTAGGAACAGGTGTGTGGAAAGTACCAGAATAGGGTTGAGGCCAAACAGTGTGCACCACCCACCACCAAGCACAAATAGAGGCAGACAAGAAAGATAGGAAAAGACAATGCCCAAGCAGGAAAACCCAGCAAGAGAAATCACAGGCGACAAAATCAACAATCCTAAATAAACAGAACAAACATCATACAAAAGTCCAAATCCTGACAATATTCATGTTTTACTATGAAATTTTAAATGACGAATGATATGTGATTTATTGTGTTTTTATACTTGTTTTATGAATTGTGAATTATTGTATAATGGCTGAGTGGATCCTTGTCATTTGATTGCTACTTTGTATGTCACATGACCTGGATTATTCATCCCATTTGTGCTGCATTGCAGTTAGTATGCAATTTGGTTCCATTTACTAATTTACTTCCATACATTTTGTACCATTGCACATTGCGACCACCGCCCACTAGTGGACGCAACGTTTAGCTAAATATGACAGAGTTTGTTTGCTGACGGACAATGATTTGAAGGAGCTAATTGACGATGGTAATTCTTCTACCACAAAAAAAAAAATTATTTCACTACACTATGAGCCTCTGGAGGCATGAGAGCTGTTAGGATGAAGAGGATGAAGTAAGGATGAAAAGCTGGACTAATTTCTGATGTGATTTTTTGCTGAACTGAGGAAGCACACAAAGCCTTTTTTTGTAAGTACATGAAGGCAGAGCATGGCATCACAGACTACATCATCAGAAGTATTATTGAACTATCTAACTGTTTTTCCAAGTTGACTGAGAACAATTTTGGACAATTATGGAAGTTTGTGTTGGACTGTTGACGTCAAAGAACAAGTAAATGTAAGTCCCTTTTCTGTTGTTTAGAAATTAAGAAATTATCAAATGACAAGGATCTATTTTAGCCATTATATAATACAAATGATGAGTGTTTTTCATGGAAAAACTGATGGAATGGAATGGAACTCGCTCAGCAAAATCACTGAAAGCAGCAATGTTATCCAGGTCCTGCTGTGACGACTGGAATGATGGGTCATCCTCCCACTCTGACACAAAAAGGTGCAGTTCGGTAACACGGCTAGGCAAAAACAAGACTGAATACAGGAGCTGGAATGTGTAAAAAGATGACAAACTGGCAGAGCTGTGATGGCAGGGAGGACTTTAATAAGAAGGGGATGCTTAGGTAACAAGGTACATGTGAGGTGAACAATCTAGAAAGGGGGCGTGGCCGGAGGACAGAGATTATACATGTGCCAGATAGCGAGGAAGGGAATACATACAGTGGAGTGAAGATGGAGACCAAGACACTTGAACAGATGCAAGAACGTGAGTGAATGAAAACACAAAGCCGAAAGAATCAAAGTGAAAGACAAAGACACAATGGCAGGTGCAGGGGGGAGTGGAGTGAGAACATAATCAGATGGGCGTGAGGAAAACGGAGAACAAAGATCAAACAGAAACCGAAGACAGACTATAATACTACTACTACTATGGACAAGGCCTGAACAGAGCATGAACATGAAAACAGAAAATAAGTACAAGAGAAAACCTACATTTGAACTGATAAGAGAATAAGAAAATAAATACTAAGACAAAACTAAACTGGAACGGACTAAGAAAACAAAGTGGCTAAGCAAACTATATGTAAAAACAGACTACATGATAACAGAAAACAAAACCCAACATTAAAGCACAACAGATAATCACAGAAATGAGAACAGCAAAACTAAACAGATGATAATTAAATGAAAGAAAAAGAAAACACAGACTGACTGAATTAAACAAGAACAGAACTGAACCATGACCAAAGTAAGAAAAGTAACAAAGAAACAAAGTGACAAAGTAAAACAGAACAGAAAATAAACATGTAAGAAAAATAAAACAACTAATAAATCAAATGGATTTCATCAGATGGAGAGAAAAAGAAAGAGAAAAAGACTGAATCAAAACCCCGATCCGGGCCAAATCCTGACAGTACCCCCCCCCCATGCGGATGTCCCAGACGGACACAAAAAGCCACAACCGGCACACCAACACTGGGCATGAGGTACGAACAGGAGGTCGGTCACCATGCCAAACTTGGTGCACAGGCATACCAGGGAACCGGCTAAAAGCTAGGTCCAGAGGACGACCATGAGGCTTATCAAAGCAACTGACAGAATTAGAAAACCAACTTGTGGAGGCACTGGCCTTGAAGGAGGAGTCACAGGAACAAAAAGGAGCTGGCTTAGGGCCGAAACACCAGGAACCACCACACACTGTTGTAACACGTGCAGAATGTGGCTTGGCATTGTCTTGCTGAAATAAGTAGGGACATCCCTGAAAAAGATGTTGCTTGGATGGCAGCATGTGTTGCTCCAAAACCTGGATGTACCTTTCAGCATTGATCTTGTCATCACAAATGTGTACATTTCCCATGCCATGGGCTCTAACACCAACCATACCATCACAGATAATAAGGAAAAACTCCCTCTGATGATTTGAGGAAGAAACCTCAAGCAGACCAGACTCAAAGGAGTGATCCACTGCTTAGGCTATTCTAACAGTTACATGGTTTGTACAAAGTTTTATGAAGCTGAAGAAAAAGAAAATAGAAAATCAATGAGGAACGAATGGGAGGAAAGTGGAGTCAACGTCTGTCACCGAACTGTAAGAAACAGCCTAAAGGAAATGGGATTTACATACAGAAAAGCTAAACGAAAGGCATCATTAACACCTAAACAGAAAAAAACAAGGTTACAATGGGCTAAGGAAAAGCAATCGTGGACTGTGGATGACTGGATGAAAGTCATATTCAGTGATGAATCTCGAATCTGCATTGGGCAAGGTGATGATGCTGGAACTTTTGTTTGGTGCCTTTCCAATGGGATTTATAAAGATGACTGCCTGAAGAGAACATGTAAATTTCCACAGTCATTGATGATATGGGGCTGCATGTCAGGTAAAGGCACTGGGGAGATGGCTGTCATTACATCATCAATAAATGCACAAGTTTACGTTGATATTTTGGACAATTGAAAGGATGTTTGGGGATGATGAAATCATTTTTCAAGATGATAATGCATCTTGCCATAGAGCAAAAACTGTGAAAACATTCCTTGCCAAAAGACACATAGGGTCAATGTCATGGCATAGGGTCAATGTCAACGAGCAGATCTGATTTGATGCAGGTGTTAGTTTTGGGGATGAAAATTTACAGGGTGATTCCATAATTTTTTCCTCAGAATTGAGTGATTCCATATTTTTTTCCTCTGCTTGGTCTAAAAAAGGAATAGTTACTGACTGCCACAATCCTTTTTCCTGATTTCTTATAGTGTTTCTTAAAGCCAGAAAGTTGCCATTTGAAATGACTTTAGTTTTGTGTCATGTCTGTGATCTGCTTTTTTTCTACAAAATTAAACAACTGAATGAACATCTCCCGAGGCAGTGATTCCATACTTTGCAGGGGTTGTATATATGACTGAATGATCAGGAGTTATGGGGTATAAACAGCAAAAATGGTGACAAAGGTCAGCTTCAGTATGTACAGGGGTCAAAAGTTAAAGTTCCTTCAGTTTTGGTAAGAAGTGATGTAAATTATTGGTTGAGCTAATAGGATTAATAAATGGAATACTTTTGATTGTGTTGAATGTTTGGTCTCCAAAGTAAAGATCAAACAAGGTCAACGTCCATTTGATTCTATTCTATTCATTGGATTATATCAGCTTACTTTCACTTTACTTCACTACATTTCCGACCTTAATTGCATACTTCTACTCCGATACATTTTCTATGCACCATGCCTGTACTCGTTACAAAAAAAAAACACACACACACAAAAAAAGTTGTGTTTTCACCCAAGACCCATGATTACTAGTGACTGCAACGAAGTCAGGCCGATTGCCATGAGGCATGTCCGGTAGGCTTTTTTGCAGTTGCGCACTTGCGCACTTGGGGGGTGTTTGTCAGGAAAATGATCATTTCTCTACATTGATTACAGACCTGCAGCGGTCTGTAATCAACTTTTCTGCAGCGCGGCTTTGCTTTGAACCTTGAACCAATCGAAGCAGTGATTCGCAGATCAAAGTAGTGCTTCGATCTATGATTCATGGATTCTTTTATTTCGCTTTATCCTAATTTTTTCCCTGCTAAAACCCTGAAGAGCATATGTCTGTGAGTAATATTTAATATTTTTATGTTAAAAGGACCTGTTATGGTCTTCTGAAACAGTTGATAGATGTATTTTTAACTTAAAATCGGGACCGATGCTAATGCGTTAGCATGTCTATGTTGTTTTCAATGTTAAAGTTAGCATTAAGCTGTTCGCATCAGCACGTTTGTGTTGATTTGTTTTCTGTATAATTAAAGGCTCAGCATTCGCTGTCATAAAGAGTCAAATTGTAATTTTTTTAATTTATTTTATTCATTATTAATTAGCAAAAACAATAATAGTCCACATAATAGACAATAATAGTCAATAATAATAGACTAATAATGTTACAATACAATTTTAGAGAAAGAGACAAAAAGAACCTAATGAAACGAAACACAACAGAAAAGATAAAACCATGTAACAATGAAAATAAAAATACATATAGAAATAAACTGTTTCCTGTGAACACCTAGTGAGTAGCCTACTCTCATTTATGTTTCTGAAGTGTTTTTGTGTGATTTGCACAATTTTCAGTATTTTGACTAATACTACCAGTTATTTACAAGCTTGGATAAACTTTGTAATCTAAAAAAAAAATCAGTCTGTTTTTGATTAACATTTACTTGTACTTTTACTTTCAATACTTGAGTACATTTAGTTGTACATTACTTGTCATACTTAAGTACAATAAATACTAGATACTTTAAGACTTTTACTTGATTAGTGTTGGGAAAGTGTAGTGACACGGACCCACAACAGGGGGCGTAAATGAACGGACAATAGAAGGAGTTAAATTAGAACACTTTACTGTTGTGAATGCCACAACCAAACACAGCAGATTACAGAATGGATACAAGTCAATCAATAAAGGTGTCGTGTGGGCAGGCTCGACGATAGGAGACGCCCGTCTGGAGACGAACCGGAACCACACGATTTCCACCGCCACCGAACCCGAGGGATACTGGAGCCGCCAAGTCCCGAAGTCCCCAGGTGGCCACCGTCTCGGCGTGTCGGATCTGGTACTGCTGGCGGAAAACAAAGACAGTCAAGTGTGGGTGTGTGTACACCCAGTAACAATAATGGTGGAAATTCCACCTCCACCTCTCACTCAATATTCTGCAGAGTACTGCGGTGATTCCTCAGGGGAAAAGAGTGCCGTCCAGCACTCATTCAGCTTCCACAGACAGAGGGACCGGTACTCCTGCAAACACTCACAATATACAGATTATATTGTAAAACACAAACGGCTGAGTCTATTACCTCTCACTGAAGTTGATATCTCGGCGATGTGGTGGAGGTGTCTTCCTGCTTTTATTCCAGGTGTGATGTAGATGATCAGTAACAGCTGTCATGGTTGATGGGTGACAGCTGTCACCTCGGCTGTTCCTGGAGGCGGCAGCGCCCTCTCGTGCCTGAAGCCCGCACTTCAGGCAGGGCGCCCTCTGGTGGTGGGCCAGTACCTCCTCTTCTGGCGGCCCACACAACAGGACCCCCCCCTCAAGGGCCTCCTGGCCCCGACCAGGCTTGTTCGGGTGGCGACGGTAGAATCGATCGGCCAGAGGCCGGTCCAGATGAAGCTCCTCTTCACCCAGGAGCGTTCTTCGGTCCATACCCTTCCCAGTCCACCAATATTGAAAGCCCCGCCCATTCGACGGATGTCCAAGAGCCGCGTACTGTCCAAGCCGGCTCCCCGTTGATAATACGGGCAGGAGGCGTGAGGTGTGATGTGGTTTTACCCTGGAGACGTGAAAGACCGGATGGATCCGCAGTGAGGCCGGGAGTCGGAGCCTCACTGCGGTAGGACTGAGGACCTTGAGGATGGTGAACGGTCCGATGTAGCGGTCTTTCAATTTCGGCGACTCGACCTGGAGCGGTATGTCCTTGGTTGATAGCCATACCTCCTGCAAGGGCTGGTATGCGGGGGCCGGGGACCGTCGACGGTCTGCATGGGCTTTTGCCCTCGTCCGGGCCCTCAACAAGGCCGAACAGGCAGTGCGCCACACCCGACGGCATCTCTGCAGGTGGGCCTGGACCGAGGGCACACCGACCTCTCCCTCCACCACAGGAAACAAAGGGGGTTGGTACCCCAGACACACCTCAAACGGGGAGAGGCCGGTGGCAGAGGACACTTGGCTGTTATGCGCGTACTCGATCCAGGCCAGATGTTCACTCCAAGCCGTCGGGTGTGCGGAGGTAGTACAACATAGGGCTTGCTCCAACTCTTGATTGGCCCGTTCGGCCTGTCCGTTAGTCTGAGGGTGATACCCAGACGAGAGGCTCACGGTGGCCCCTGTTCCCGGCAGAAACTTCTCCACACCTGCGAGGAGAACTGGGGACCGCGATCCGAAACGATGTCTGTAGGTATCCCATGCAGCCGGAAGACATGGTGGACCAGGAGATCCGCCGTCTCCTGGGCCGATGGGAGCTTCGGGAGGGCCACGAAGTGGGCCGCCTTGGAGAATTGGTCCACTATCGTGAGAATGGTGGTGTGCCCCCGGGACGGCGGGAGGCCCGTGACAAAATCCAGACCGATGTGGGACCAGGGGCGATTAGGCACAGGAAGTGGCTGCAGGAGTCCCTATGCCTTCTGGTGGTCCGCCTTGCCCCTGGCGCAGGTGGTTCAGGCCTGGATGTAAGCCCGGACGTCAGTCTCCAGGGACGCCCACCAGAAGCGCTGCCGGACCACTGCCAAGGTCCTACGCACCCCTGGGTGGCAGGAGAGTTTGGATCCATGACAGAAGTCCAGGACGGCAGCTCTGGCCTCTGGTGGGACATACAGTCTGTTTTTCGGTCCTGTTCCCGGATCCGGGCTCCGTGCCAGGGCCTCCCGGACGGTCTTCTCCACGTCCCAGGTTAGGGTAGCCACGATAGTGGACTCCGGTAAGATGGGTTCCGGTGGATCCGACAGCTCGGTCTTGACTTCTTGTTCGTGCACCCGGGACAGGGCATCCGACCTCTGGTTTTTGGTCCCGGGGCAGTAGGTGATCCGGAAGTCAAAACGGCCGAAAAACAGTGACCAGCGGGCTTGCCTGGGGTTCAGTCGCTTGGCGGTCCTGATATACTCTAGGTTCCGGTGGTCAGTAAAAACGTGAAAGGCACTGATGCTCCCTCCAGCAGGTGTCTCCACTCCTCAAGAGCCACTTTTACCGCAAGGCGCTCTTGATTTCCCACATCATAGTTCCGCTCTGCTGGGGTCAACCTGCGGGAAAAATAGGCACACGGGTGAAGAACCTTATCGGTCTCTCCGCTCTGGGATAGCACGGCTCCTATCCCTGAGTCAGAGGCGTCCACTTCAACCACAACTGGCGACTAGGATCGGGCTGCACCAAGACAGGTGCAGTCGAGAAGCGCTGTTTCAACTCCCTGATCCCGGCATCGCACCGATCCGACCAGGTGAAGGGAACCTTTGGTGAGGTCAGGGCTGTCAGGGGGCTAACTACCTGACTATACCCCTTAATGAACCTCCTGTAAAAATTTGCGAAGCCGAGGAACTGTTGCAGCTTCCTACGGCTCGTAGGTTGGGGCCAGTCTCTCACCGCTGCGACCTTGGCCGGATCCGGACCGACGGAGTTGGAGGAGATGATAAACCCCAGGAAGGACAAAGAGGTGCGGTGAAACTCACACTTCTCGCCCTTCACAAACAGCCGGTTCTCCAACAACCGCTGCAGGACCTGATGTACATGCTGTACATGGGTCTCAGGATCCGGAGAAAAGATGAGTATATCGTCCAGATATACGAAGACGAATTGGTGCAGGAAGTCCTGCAAGACGTCATTAACCAAAGCTTGGAACACGGGGGCGTTTGTGAGGCCGAACGGCATGACCAGGTACTCAAAATAACCTAACGGGGTGTTGAATGCCGTCTTCCATTCGTCTCCCTTCCGGATCCGAACTAGGTGGTATGCGTTTCTAAGATCCAACTTTGTGAAGATTTTGGCTCCATGCAGGGGGGTGAACACCGAATCCAACAAAGGCAACGGGTATCGGTTGCGAACTGTGATCTCGTTCAGCCCCCGGTAATCAATGCATGGACGAAGACCGCCATCTTTTTTGCCCACAAAAAAGAAACCTGCTCCCATCGGAGAGGTGGAGTTACGGATCAGCCCGGCAGCTAAGGAGTCCCGGATGTAGGTCTCCATCAATTCGCGCTCAGGTCGGGAGAGGTTGTACAGCCTGCTGGATGGGAACTCAACGCCTGGCAACAAATCGATGGCACAATCGTACGGACGGTGCGGGGGAAGGGTGAGTGCCCGATCCTTGCTAAAAACGTCCGCAAGATCGTGGTACTCAACCGGCACCGCCGACAGATTGGGGGAACTTTGACCTGCTCCTTAGCCTGGGAACCGGGAGGAACCGAGGATCCCAAACACACCCGATGGCAGGTCTCGCTCCACTGTACCACCACCCCGGACGGCCAATCAATCCGGGGATTGTGTTTTAGCATCCAGGGGAACCCCAGAATCACACGGGAGGTAGAAGGAGTCACAAAAAACTCAATCTCCTCCCTATGATTCCCTGACACTACCAGAGTTACTGGTAGTGTCCTGTGTGTGATTAAAGGGAGTAGGGTGCCATCTAGTGCTCGCACCTGCAATGGTGAAGGAAGCGCCACCAGAGGGAGCCCTACCTCCCTGGCCCATCTGCTGTCTAGCAGATTCCCTTCTGACCCTGTGTCTACCAGTGCTGGGGCCTGAAGGGTTAAATCCCCGCTAAGGATTGTAACTGGGAGCCGTGTGGAAATGTGTGTGTGTCCCACGTGAATTTCTTGGCCCACCCTAAGCCCAGTTTCTAGGGGCGGGCGTTGGTGTTTAACCGTTCGGGGCAATTACTCAATTGGTGCTCAATTGAGCCACAAACAAAACACGGCGCGCGGGGAAGCCTCCTCTGTCTATTCGGTGGTCTGAATGTGGCCCTGCTCGTGTCCATAGCTTCGTCAGCAGGGGGAGCTGTCGCCCCACGGGATGTAGAGGCCAGGGAGCGTGGAAGGGCGGACCTTTTTCGGACCCGGAAGGAAGAGGGACGGCGCGCGCCCGGCCACGCCCTTCGTCTCGTTCCCGATGGCGTTCCTCCAACCGATTGTCTAACCGTATAACAAGATCGATAAGCCCATCTAATTCCCGTGGTTCATCCTTGGCCACCAGGTGCTCCTTCAGGACCGATGACAGTCCGTTTACGAAGGCGGCGCGGAGCGCAGCGTTATTCCAGCCGGCGTCCCTGTCTCATTGACAGCAGCACAGTTGAAGCGGTCTCTCCCCTGTTAGGGTGATCAAACACTGTTCTGAACTCCCTCCCTCACAAACCCAGTGTACGTGTGAAGGAGCCGTGAATTTTGCTCCCAAAGCGCCGTAGCCCAAGCGCGTGCCTCTCCCCGAAGCAGAGTAATCACATAAGCTATTTTGCTAGCGTCTGACGCGTACATGACGGGACGTTGTGCGAAGAGGAGCGAACACTGCATGAGAAAGTCCACGCACGTCTCCACACAACCTCCGTACGGCTCAGGAGGGCTTATGTATGCTTTAGGGGATGGTGGGAGGGGTTGTTGAACCACCACTGGAACATTCATATCCTGCACAGGATCGGCAGGAGGAGGAGCTGCAGCAGCGCCCTGAGCGCTCGCCGCCACCTGCGCAGAGAGAGCCTCCACCCTGCGGTTCAGGAGGATGTTTTGCTCGGTCATTTGATGAAAATGTGCTGCAGCTCACCAATCACGCCTCCTGCAGACGCCTGCGCTCCCTGCTCTCCCATTGGTCGTTCAACAGCCGGGTGACGCCCCTCGGAGTCCATGACGCTGGCCGAGATATCCTGTTGGGAAAGTGTAGTGACACGGACCCACAACAGGGGGCGTAAATGAACGGACAATAGAAGGAGTTAAATTAGAACACTTTACTGTTGTGAATGCCACAACCAAACACCAAGTCCCGAAGTCCCCAGGTGGCCACCGTCTCAGCGTGTCGGATCTGGTACTGCTGGCGGAAAACAAAGACAGTCAAGTGTGGGTGTGTGTACACCCAGTAACAATAATGGTGGAAATTCCACCTCCACCTCTCACTCTCTCATATTCTGCAGAGTACCGCGGTGATTCCTCAGGGGAAAAGAGTGCCGTCCAGCACTCATTCAGCTTCCACAGACAGAGGGACCGGTACTCCTGCAAACACTCACAATATACAGATTATATTGTAAAACACAAACGGCTGAGTCTATTACCTCTCACTGAAGTTGATATCTCGGCGATGTGGTGGAGGTGTCTTCCTGCTTTTATTCCAGGTGTGTAGATGATCAGTGACAGCTGTCATGGTTGATGGGTGACAGCTGTCACCTCGGCTGTTCCTGGAGGCGGCAGCGCCCTCTCGTGCCTGAAGCCCGCACTTTAGGCAGGGCGCCCTCTGGTGGTGGGCCAGCAGTACCTCCTCTTCTGGCGGCCCACACAACAATTAGCATTTCAATCAGTGACTTGAACGTCTACCAAAGTCATTTTTTAAATGGGTATCTGTACTTTTACTTAAGTGTGATTTTCCAGTACTTTATACAACACTGGACATATGTTACCCCGTAACATGATAATTAAGCATGATACATGGTCCAGACTATTCCTTTTTAAAACCCTGTTAACTCAACTAATAATTTGCATAATTGTTTACTAAAATTGGATCAACTTTAACTTTTGACCCCTGTACAAACTGATGCTGATCTTTGCCACCATTTTTGCTGTTTTTACCCCATAACTCCTGATCATTCAGTCATAGACAGTACAAACTATACCTTTTTGGAATCTTTACGATCAGAGAAATAATGTGGTGTAGTTTTCAAAATGATTTGAGCATTTTTAATTTTGACCCCTGTGTAATTCTTCAACTATCCCCTACCTGACTGCCTATTGAAAATTCAAGTGGCCAGTTGGTTTATTCAAAAGAGTAATGTCTAAGGAGTATTTGTGCAAACTTTAGTGCTTGTATCACCATTTGCATGATTTTTCTCTAAATATTCTCTTAGCTGCTGCACTACAATGTAAAATCATAAAGCCGCCCCTGTTTCTGCTGCAGATAGCTGGTTTAAGTCCCAACACAGCTAATAAAACACAGGTGAGGAAATAAATGAAGCAAAACTTTCCGCTGCCCTTCAGTGTCCTCACTAAAAAAAAAAAAAAAAAAAAAAAGCAGAAATGATTTGTTGTCAGCACCTGGTGCTTTGTGCTGATAGCGGCAGTGCATTCAGCAGCTCCTCAATGATGGTGGAGAAATAATGGCTCATAGTGCACTGGCCATGTTTCCAAGACATGAGAATGGCAATAATGCAGCATGCAGAGGGATTCAACTGCTGAGCAAATGTCAAATTGAGGTTGGCAAACGCAAGGGCTTTAGAAAGGTAACACAGGCTATCCTTGGAAAAAAGAAAGTCTGTAAATTAAACAAGAAGGAGCACTCAGACAGTGCAATGCTGTGTTTGGTATCAATATGCAAATTAACTCAATGACAGAATGATACCATAATATGTATATGTCACAGACATGAACGAGTGAAGCTCTTCAACATCTTAGCATGTCATTTAGGTCCTTCAGACTTTTTTTAGTAAATGCTTCTGGGGAGCATTAGCATGGCTAAAAATCTTCATGCAATTTACACACTAAATAGTCACTGACTGCCTCATGTGCTGTCAAGGTGTACGCTGTCTCTTATTTTAGCATTCCTGGATTCAATGTTGACTCAACATTTAGAATTTCCTGTTTCAGTGTCGACTGTGCATTGAATTCCTGTGAGATCTCCTCTGTTCACATAAGATGTCCTTTTTCTCATTTTTAAATTTTATTTTCTTTCTTTTTTTTTTTAAATTGGGACAAACACAAAGTTACACAAAAACCTTACAGAGGATCAAATCAAATCAATTTTATTTATATAGCACCAAATCACAACAAACAGTCGCCCCAAGGTGCTTTATATTGTAAGGCAAAAGCCATACAATAATTACAGAAAAACCCCAACGGTCAAAACGACCCCCTATGAGTAAGCACTTGGCGACAGTGGGAAGGAAAAACTCCCTTTTAACAGAAAGAAACCTCCAGCAGAACCAGGCTCAGGGAGGGGCAGTCTTCTGCTGGGACTGACTGGGGCTGAGGGGAGAGAATCGAGAAAAAGACATGCTGTGGAAGAGAGCAGAGATCAATCACCAATGATTAAAAGCAGAGTGGTGCATACAGAGCAAAAAGAGGTGAATAAAAAGGGTGCATCATGGGAAACCCCCCAGCAGTCTAAGTCTATAGCAGCATAACTAAGGGATGGTTCAGGGTCACCTGATCCAAACCTAACTACAAGCTTTTTCAAAAAGGAAAGTTTTAAGCTTACTCTTAAAAGTAAGGATAAGGATAAACATAGCAGTGCAAAAACAACATAATAAAAAACAGGTTAATGTCCTCTGCTGTAGCTCCAAGAAGTGTTCAATATTTGACATTTCCTGTTTCACTGTGAACTCAAAATTTGGCACTTCCTGTTTCAGTGTCAACTTGCAACTGAATTCCCATGAAATCCTATGAGATCTCGTCTATTGTCAATCCAGGAAGTGTTTCACATTTGACATTTCCTGTTTCACTGTGAACTCAAAATTTGGCACTTTCTATTTGGGACTCCCTGTACTCCAAAGTGTTTGAGCTAAACAGTTAAGTTTGAACTTTGAACATCTCCCAAGGTCAAATATCATGTGACCAAAAGAATGGTGATCTATCTGTATATATAGACCAGTGGTGCCCAAAGTGTTCCAGAAAGGAGCAAGAGGGTGCAAGTTTTCTTTGCAGGCACTGACTCCAGCAGGTGATTTCACTGATGAACTCATCCCATCTACTCACAGTGATGTTAATCACCAGCTGTTTTACCAGATGTGTAACCACTAACAAATGCTGTTTGACCGTGTTCAGAAAGCCATGAAAAATGGAATGAAAATGAACAAAGCAGGACACAGCAACACTGAGTATTTATTTTCCCGTTTTGGAAAATATTTAGTTTTAAATATTTTCCTGTGTATACGCATGCTGAAATAACATAAATGGCACTGGAAAGAGCTGCACCAGAAAAGACCAATAGTGCAGCAAATAACTGAAATGGTGACACAAGCACCAAATCCAGCACAAATTCTCCTTTGACATTGCTCTTTTGAAAAAAATGATGGGCCACTTGAATTGTCAATAGGCGGCCATGTAGGGGTCAATTGAAGAATTACACAGTGGTTAAGATATAAAAATGCTCCAATCATATTGAAAACTATACCACATTATTTGCCTGATCATAAAGATTCCAAAAAGATATAGTTTGGACTATCTATGACTGAATGATATGGAATTATAGGGTAAAAACCTTATGAATGGTGACAAAGGTCAATTTCAGTTTGTACAGGGGTCAAAAGTTAAAGTTGTTCCAATTTTAGTAAAAATGTTGCAAATTGTTGATTGAGCTTGGATGAATAAATGGAATAGTTTGACTGTGTTGAATGCTTGGTCTCTAAAGTCAAATAACGTTGATGTCCATTAAATCCTATGACGTGACATATGTTACCCCGTAACGTGATAACTTAGCATGATACATGGTGCAAACTATTCCTTTTTGAAACCCTATTAACTCAACCAATAATTTGCATCACCTTTGAACAAAATTGGAGCAACTCTAACTTTTGACCCCTGTACAAAATGAAACTGAACTTAGTCGCCATTCTTGTTGTTTTTACCCCATAACTCTATAGAATTCAGTCATAGATGGTCCAAACTAGTATACCTTTTTGGAATCTTTACAATCAGACAAATAAGATATATATATAATATAATTTTCAATATGATTGGAGCGTTTTTATATTTTGACCCCTCTGTAATTCTTCAATTGACCCTACATGGCCGCCTATTGAAAAGTTAAGTGGCCAGTCGGTTTTTTCAAAAGAGTAATATCTAAGGTGCACTTTTGCCAAACTTCGTGCTTGCATCACCATTTGAAAGATTTCTTTTTAAATATTCTTTTATCTGCTGCACTACAAGCAGTTGATTTGATATCCGAAGAATGTCACAAACTCTAGTGCTTATAGTCCACACTGTACAAACTAATGAGACTGGACATGTAAACATTACTTTTCATGCTATTTCATTTGTCTAAAATAAAGTTTTCTAATGTAAGAAAAGTTTTTTAAACTTCAAAATGTACAGTAATCAGAAATTAATCTTGAAGTAAAAACACTTTTGTAAGGATTTTAAGGTGGCCAAGAATTTGAAAACAGAGATAATCAATAGCTCCAACGCTCCTGCCAAAACTAGGAAAACTCATTAGTGAGTGAAGATTGAACAAGTTTGTGCCATAAATACTCTTATTGTTCCATTTGAATTGATAATGAGAATCATTATTATTTTTGAGTTCTTTGAATTGTCACTTCTTTTACAATGTAGTTTTCTGAACAACAATGTATTTTTTGGATTAAAGGCCGGTAGCACAATAATACGTTGTGTGAAGAAACTACGGTGAAAAAAATTGACCTGACCGAACAAAAAATTACATGTTTTGGAGATTTTATTGGTGGGTAAATAGACCAGAAATGCACCAGAATGCATCTGACATCTCAAATTTGTAGCATTTAACAGTAACCACAGCTGCATCCTTAAGAAATTCCATAAAGTAGCCATTACAAATACCCCCATATATAAATTTTGGTCCCAAATTTGAACCTTGGTCTATGACTCTGACATTCAAATTATGTCCACCAAGGACGAGGGGCCTATAATGTCTACTACCTTTCTCAAATCTCTTTAGTACAAAATAGGTCATAAATATAAAGAGTGGCAGATAGGACTCAACAAACTAAATGTAATGAAATGAAACATTGTGATTCTCAATGGACAAGCACCTCGGCAGGGGAAGGAATTAATAAAGATGTGTTCAAATCATTTTTAACTATATGTTTGACAGTATGTATGTTTTTTTTGTTTTTGTTTTTTGGGTTTGTCTGTAATCATTGCATTTTTCAACTTTAACTCACTGTGCAGCACAATTTACATCGCAGACTCTTGCAACTCTCATCAAGTCCTTTAATTTGGTGTATTACACAACATGTTTTACTGTAATCTGAAGTTTGACCTAATTTAAGTGACATTTGACCTCAAGCGAAACCCTGAAGGTCAAGGTCAATCACTTATCCCAGGTAATGGCTTATAAGCAAGGCCTATCACTATGTTCATGCCAAATTGGAAGCAAAAATTTCTTCCTGTGACCTTAACCTTTGACTTTGAGCTTGATTTTTTTGTGTGTAATGAAAGGTACCTTACTAGGGCTGCTATATGTGAAGTTGCGAGAGTCTGCGATGTAAACTGTGTGCTGCACAGTGAGTTAAAGGTGAAACGTAACGATTACAGACAAAAAACAAACAAACAAACATACATACATACTGACAAACATAGCTTGCAAAACTTCATTTTGGCAAGATTTGGGGGGAGATATCCAGGGTGGGTGGGGGTAAGATATCCTAGGGAAGGGGGGAGATAAACTGTTACACCGGAGTCTGGATCAAGATTCACTTTATATAGGCTGTGAAGGACTACGTCAAAACTACTTCACAGATTCTCACCAAATTTTCCTCATGAATATACTAGGGGAGATACAACCACTACCTTTTCCCCCCAGGACTAAACCAACCCAACTGTTTAGGTTCCTTAGATGACCCCAAAACACAATCAGGACATTCCCAAAAATAAAAACTGGCCTTAAGCCAGTTATCCAAGATGGCCACCAAAATAGGGTTTTTTCACTAAAACACCTTTACACAACATATAAACAACTTAAATGTCACAGAGATTCAATGGGAAGACCATTGCAGGTCACAGGAAACTCATCTGTGCCTAAACTAAATTCATTCGTGGTTTTAAGATTCAAAATTACATCCAAAATGGCCGCCAATAGACCCTTATCATTAAAATACATAGTAGGAACAAACAATAGACTTAATAATGACAGAAATCTTTGGTGTTTAAGTGAAAAAAATATATATATTTTGGTGGCTATCTTGGACGCCATCTTGGATAACTGGCTTGAGGCCAGTTTTTATTTTTGGGAACATCCTGATTGTGTGATTGTATTTTGGGGTCATCTAAGGAACCTAAAAAAGTTGGTTTGGTTTAGTCCTGGGGGGGGGGGGGGGGTGCAAAGGGAGTGGTCGTAATACACATTAGGCCATGGAAGACTTCATTAAATTTTGGAGGTGATCAAATCCGGATTCTGAATCAAATTCTCACCAAATCCATTAAATTTTGGCAGATAATAGAAATCTGTGATTGGTCTTGTTTATTTATTCATTTGGCCTTGGCTGACCTTCAGGCATTCCACCTACTTTTCTCCAAATTGAATCAGACCTTTTCCGTTATGTTGTTCACACACAAATGAAGCAACTAATCATGACAATTTCTTTAAAAAAAAGTGCAAATTCAAGATGTCGCAGTGTCTGAGGGGAAATAATCCTTTTACCATTTTAAAAAAGCACTGACTGCTCAAGAACAGCAACTGCTGATTTTCTACTCCTTTCTTATCCTGAACAACAATCCTGAATTTTGTACTTGCAGTCAGCTTTAGGGCCTTGAGGAAAACAGATGTTCTGCCTCTTGTGTGTGAGTCTTGTTCAGTGTTTCATAGGAGTGTTGCAAACAATATAACTCAGTGCGCCAGAAGCTGAAGGTTTTCTTTACCGCATCGTTATCTAGCAACACAGTATATGAGTGGATCCTCTCTGAAACACCTAAACCAGGTGTCACGGTAGCGCAGCAATACCGGAGAAGGCCGATCCAAAGCCTAGAAAGTAACTTTTGAGGACCTGAAGTTAATTAGGCACCCTACAAGATGTTGTCCAAGTTAGAGTCATTTAGCAACAAAGATGATGAAGAACACCTTGAAGTTCTGGCTTTCCTCACAGCTTGTGATGATCACCGTTCAGTTTTGTGTTCAGCCCAAAAAACAAAGCTGTGGCTAGATCACAACCAAATGGAAACACCACTCCAAAGAGAAGAAAATGATGAATCCCCATCCGTGCTGTTTAATCTCCCGTGCTCACCCTCTCTACTTTTAAGATAGGCTTAAACTTTCCTTTTTGCTAAAGCTTATAGTTAGGGCTGGATCAGGTGACCCTGAACCATGCCTTAGTTATGCTGCTATACACTTAGACTGCTGGGGGGTTCCCATGATGCACTGAGTGTTTCTTTCTCTTTTTGCTCTGTATGCACCACTCTGCATTTAATCATTAGTGATTGATCTCTGCTCCCCTCCACAGCATGTCTTTTTCCTGGTTCTCTCCCTCAGCCCCAACCAGTCCCAGCAGAAGACTGCCCCTCCCTGAGCCTGGTTCTGCTGGAGGTTTCTTCCTGTTAAAAGGGAGTTTTCCCACTGTCGCCAAGTTCTTGCTCACAGGGGGTCGTTTGACCGTTGGGGTTTTTACGTAATATTGTATGGCCTTGCCTTACAATATAAGCGCCTTGGGGCAACTGTTTGTTGTGATTTGGCGCTATATAAATAAAATTGATTGATTCTTCTTCTTTGTCTTTCGGCTTCCCGTTAGGGGTCGCCACAGCAGATCAATCGTTTCCATCTCACCCTGTCCTCTGTATCTTCCTCTGTCACACCAACCACCTGCATGTCCTCTCAGCACATCCATGAACCTCCTCTTTGGTCTCCCTCTTCTCCTCCTGCCTGGTGGCTCCATCCTCAGCATCCTTCTCCCTATATACACTGGGTCCCTCCTCTGCACATGTCCAAACCATCTCAATCTCGTCTCTCTGACTTTGTCTCCAAACTGTCCCACCTGAGCTGTCCCTCTGATATGTTCATTCCTAATCTTGTCCATTCTTGTCACTCCCAAAGAGAATCTCAACATCTTCAGCTCTGCCACCTCCAGCTCTGCCTCCTGTCTTTTTGTTAGTGCCACTGTCTCTAAACCATACAACATAGCTGGTCTCACTACTGTAAACTTTCCCCTTCACCCTTGCTGATATTCTTCAGTCACAAATCACTCCTGCCACCTTTCTCCACCCACTCCACCCTGCCTGCACTCTCTTCTTCACCTCTCTACCACACTCTCCATTACTTTGAACAGTTGACCCCAAATATTTAAACTCATCTACTTTCACCACTTCTACTCCTTGTAACTGCACTATTCCACTGGGCTCCCTCTCATTCACACACATGTACTCAGTCTTGCTTCTACTGACTTTCATTCCCCTTCTCTCCAAAGCATATCTCCACTTCTCCAGACTAGACTCAATTTGCTCTCTACTCTCACTACAGATCACAATGTCATCTGCAAACATCATAGTCCATGGGGACTCCTGTCTGATCTCATCCGTCAACCTGTCCATCACCACTGCAAACAAGAAAGGACTCAGAGCTGATCCTTGGTGTAATCCCACCTCCACCTTGAATGAGTCTGTCATTCCGACTGTGCATCTCACCGCTGTCACACTATTCTTCACATGTCCTGCACTACCCTAACATACTTCTCTGCTACTCCAGACTTCCTCATACAATACCACAACTCTTCTCTTGGCACCCTATCATAAGCTTTTTCTAAGTCCACAAACACACAATGTAACTCTTTCTGTCCTTCTCTGTACTTTTCCAACAGTATTCTCAGAGCAAACATTGCATCTGTAGTGCTCTTTCTTGGCATGAAGCCATATTGCTGCTCACAGATCTTCACCTGTTTTCTAAGCCTAGCTTCTACTACTCTTTCCCATAACTTCATGCTGTGGCTGATCAGCTTTATGCCTCTGTAGTTACTGCAGCTCTGCACATCACCCTTGTTCTTGAAAATAGGAACCAGCACACTTCGTCTCCACCCCTCAGGCATGCTCTCACTTTCCAAGATTTTATTAAACAATCTGGTTAGAAACTATACTGCCATCTTTCCTAGACATTTCCATGCCTCCACTGGAATGTCATCTGGACCGACTGCCTTTCCACTCTTCATCCTCTTCATAGCAACCCTCACTTCTTCCTTGCTAATCTCTTGTACTTCCTGATTTACTCTCACCACATCATCCAGCCTTTTCTCTCGCTCATTTTCTTTATTCATCAACTCTGCAAAATATTCCCTCCACCTTCTCAGCACACACTCCTCACTTGTCAGCACATTACCATGTGCATCTTTTACCACCCTAACCTGCTGCACATCCTTTCCAGCTCTGTCCCTTTGTCTGGCCAATCGGTACAAGTCCTTTTCTCCTTCCTTACTATTCAACTTCTTGTACAGCTCGCAATATGCCTTTTCCTTTGCTTTTGCCACTTCTCTTTTCGCCTTACGCCGCATCTCCTTGTACTCCTGTCTACTTTCTTCATCTCTCCGACTATCCCAAAACTTTTTCGCCAACCTCTTTCTCCTTATGCTTTCCTGGACCTCTTCATTGCACCACCAAGTCTCCTTGTCTTCCTTCCACTGTCCAGATGTCATACCCAGTACTGTCCTAGCTGTCTCCCTCACCACATCTGCAGTACTTTTCCAGTTGTCCAAAATTGCTTCCCCTCCAACCAGTGCTTCTCTCACCTGCTCGCAAAATTTCACACAACAGTCTTCCTCTTTCAGCTTCCACCATCTGATCCTTTGTTGAGCTCTCACTCTCTTCTTCTTCTTTACCTCTAAAGTCATCCTACAAACAACCATCCTGTGCTGTCTAGTGACACTCTCTCCTGCTATCATCTTACAGTCTGTGATTTCTTTTAGCTTGCATCTCCTATAAAGAATGTAGTCCACCTGTGTGCACCTTCCTCCACTCTTATATGTTACCCTGTGCTCCTCCCTTTTCTTAAAGTAGGTATTCACCACAGCCATTTCCATCCTTTTTGCAAAATCAACTACCATCTGTCCTTCCCCATTCCTATCCTTGATACCATATCTACCCATTACTTCCTCATCACCTCTGTTCCCTTCACCAACATGCCCATTGAAGTCTGCTCCTATCACCACTCTTTCATGCTTGGGCACACTCTCCACCACCTCATCTAACACACTCCAGAAATCTTCTTTCTCCTTCATCTCACAACCAACCTGTGGGGCATATGCACTGATGATATTCATCACCCCTTCAATTTCCAACTTCACACTCATCACCCTGTCAGACACTCGCTTAACCTCCAACACACTTTTAACATACTCTTCCTTTAAAATGACCCCAACACCATTTCTCTTCCTGTCCTCACCATGGTACAACAACTTGTACCCACCGCCGATGCTCCTGCTCTTACTTCCCTTCCACTTGGTCTCTTGCACACACAATATGTCTACCTTTCTCCTCTCCATCATATCAGCCAGCTCTCTCCCTTTACCAGTCATATTACCAACATTCAAAGTCCCCACTCTCATTTCCACCCTTCTAGTTTTCTTCTTCTCCCCGCTGTTCGTGGCAACGTTTTCATCCTCTTCTTCTTCTGTTCTTCGCCCAGCAGTAGCCCAATTTCCACCGGCACCCTGTTGGGCAATAGCACCGTGGCGGACGTTGTTAACCCGGGCCGCGACCGATCCGGTATGGATTCGATTCTGAGTCTGCATAGTTCGGTTGGCTTGTTTTACGCCGGATGCCTCCTGACGCAACCCTCCTCATTTATCCGGCTTGGGACCGGCATCAGAATGTACTGGCTGCACACCCCATGTGGCTGAGTTAAATTATTTAAATTACTCTAGCTTCTTTATTTAGCCTCCATTCCACTTAGGAATATTCATACAAATTATTACCTTAATTTTATGTTAATTTTCTCTCTCTCTCACTCACTCACACACCACCTCTCCCCCTCCCTCTTTTATTGGAAGGTGGTGTGAACATTGTAGTGTAATGTTCTTTTGTCAATTAGGGAATTTTTCCATATTTTGAAAGAGTCTAAATTTGGTGAGATTATCTATTCTGTTAAGGGGGTGTGATTGTGAAACCCAGGATCTGTTTGGCTGAAGATCATGGTAGTGCAGTACAGGATGGTGTACTATGTGTGTAATCGGTGTTACAGTTTTTCTCAATTGCTAAAACACTAAACCCTATTGTTTAAACCAAATGCTCAGTTGCCTGAACCCACTGATTGAATCAATCACTTTTCAACCTGTTTAGACACAACTTGCCAACATATTTCATTGTGATGCATCTGTGTTGCATAATGGTGGAACACAGGTGGCAAGTCCAACACAGTTAAAGCACTGGTGCCACTGGTTGAACACAACAACTCAAACTTGATTCACACTTGTGGCCAATGATGTGAGGGAACACACAGTGTATGCAAAGGTCTGGCACCCCTGATCATTTCATGATTTTCCTTTATAAATTATTGGCTGTTTGGATCAGAAATTCAAGATTCAACAAACTTTATTGATCCCTAAAAGGGCAAGTCATATCACACCCAATTACCTCAGACAAAAATACAGCAATTAATCCACATTACTTACAAGTTGAACGTAATAATAGCACACATCAGAATAAAAAAAAAACACGCATACACATACATTTGATTGGTTATGTTTGCTAAACTTTGAAACAGTCCATCATCTGAATTGAGGTCATGTGAGTGTGGGCTGCAGCAGCTTTCATGCCACGCAACCGAGGGGTGGAGGGGAGGTTGCTGCAGCCAAGCCGTGCTGCCTCCGGGAGGGGGATGGGAGTGCCAAGTGCGGAGGCCAAGGTGGGGAGGAGGGGACAGAAACACAAGGAGGGGGGAAGCGTGCGTCCTTAAGTGCAGGTGGTTCATATCTGTCCATGTGTGCACAGAGTCTGTGGGGGAGGCCAGATGAGAAGGGGAGCCGTGTGCGTCAACAGTGCAGTTGAAATCTTCTGTAGGAAAAACAAGAAATTTCAGGTAAATATATCATATAGCAGACAAACACACTGATATTTGAGAAGTGAAATGAAGTTTATAGGATTTACAGAAAGTGTGCAATAATTCTTTTAAACGAAATTAGGCAGGTGCATAATTTTGGGCACCCTTGTCATTTTATTGATTTGAATACATTTAGCACTAATTATTGGAACACAAAATTGGTTTGGAAAGCTCATTGACCCTTGACCTCATTACACAGGTGAATCCAATCATGAGAAAGGGTATTTAAGGTGGCCATTTGCAAATGTTTCCCCTGTTTGCATCTCTTCTAATGAGTGGCAACATGGGAGCCTCTAAACAACTCTCAAATTACCTGAAAACAAAGATTGTTCAACATCATGGTTTAGGGGAAGGATACAAAAAGCTACCTCAGAGATTTCAACTGTCATTTTCCACTGTGAGGAACATAGTGGGGAAATGGAAGACCGCAGGCACAGTACGAGTTAAGGCCCGAAGTGGCAGGCCAAGAAAAATCTCAGATAAGCTGAAGCGAAGGATGGTGAGAACAGTCATAGTCAACCCACAGACCTGCTCCAAATACCTACAACATGATCTTAGTGTCAACTACACAGCGCACTTTGCATAAGGAGATGCTGTATGATGCTGTAATGCAGAGGAAGCCTTTTCTGCTTACACACCACAAAGAGAGTTGCTTGAGGTATCCTAAAGCACATTTGGATAAGCCAGCTTCATTTTGGAATAAGGTGCTGTGGACTGATTAAACTAAAATTAGTTATTTGGACATAAAGGGCAGTATGCATGGCAGAAAAAGAACACAGCATTCCAAGAAAAGCACTTACTACCTACAGTAAAATTTGGAGGTGGTTCCATCCAGTGGTGGGCACAGTTCCGATGATCCGATAACCGATAATTATCAAAGGTAATGTTTTCTTTATCTTTTTAGATAACTTTAAAAATCATTAAGGAATTAAAAACCATTATCGGACTAATTATCTTGTGATAAATTTTTGTCTGATAATTTTTAGACAGATAATGTGGTAAATAAAGCTGAACAGCTACAAACATTTATAAAATTTAAAATCAGTTGAGCACCTACCTGTTAAATGTTTCGTAGCAGATGTGTAGTTCTACTCTCTGCAAAACAGAGAACAGCTGCTTCTAGAAGAAACCACTCTATCCTCTGCAGGCAAAGGAGAACTGGTCACCAAAAAAAAACCTCATTTCTTTTAACCTCATACTGATACGTGGACAATATCACCCAATTCATCCAGAGGCATACATTTTTAACTTATGGTTCAAATTTTAACCAAACTAACAAGTTATTTAAATTAATGTCACATCTGAAGTTTTATAAAGTGAAAATATCAGATATATGTTTTTGTTTTAAAGTAATGCGCTAATTTTTAAGGTTTTATTGTGGACATGCTGTGTCCAGGTGCATTATGGGTGATAGGGCAATCTCAGTACATTCACGACATGAGAAATGCATTTCAGACACTCTGATCAGGCTCCACAGACAACAGCATTAAACTCTAGTGCCTAAAACCCTCGTGAATATATTCTCTCGGTTTATAGACATTGTTATTGTGTTCGCGTTTATTAAATTCCACGCATCTTAAATGTAGCAGACACAGATTATCTGGAATTTTGTTTTGGCAAGTTTTACGGTCTCTACTGCCATCTACTGGCCAGTAGTGTTCATGGCAGTATTCAAACTGAAGCTGGGCTGATATTTTCAATCACTGTACTCGGTTCCAGCTCAAACTGTACCACAGAACTGCACGGTGTAAAAGTTCAGAGCGCACGATTTATGTTCTCACACACATTGTTCGTTCAAAAACCACACGTCGGACTCGTGTTTCCAGAAGCAAAACATAAACAGAAGCTTTTTTCAAATTTAATTTGCATTTCTTATTTTTTACAAAAACTCTCGATGGGAGACATCAAAGTTTTAAAAAAACATTACAAGACAGGTCTGCGGTGTTTGCACAGGCACAGTGCGAGCGGTTGGATGCTTGTAGCTCTTCAGCAGCGGGATACCCTCACGACAGCCGACCAGAATATCAAACAGGTTTGATTTTCATCTGACCATGTGATCGCCGATCAGGAGGTGGTCGTGAGATGTTAAACGGAGCTCGTTACTCCATGTATACCAAACGATGCAGGACGTGCAATTAACCTGAAACTCTGTGCAATCCAAAAAATTCTCAGATGAATGAAAAATCTGAAAAGGGCCAAACCTCGCACAGTGTAAACCAAGCTTAAGTACTGAACATCTGGCATCAGTAGATCATGGCAGTGTTCTATTTATTTTTAACACCGGTTATATCAGACGGTTATCTAATTACAACTTGGCTTTTTTTTTTTTTTTTGAAAATGCCTGTTTTTACAAATAAAAAAAATGGAATATTTTACAAAAGCACATTTATCTGTAAACACCAACATACGACACACCTCACATTAACATGTTGGTTTACATAATGAATGACTCAACCAAAGCAGTGTTAGGGGAGGCACATTTTACCCAGAATCCAAAAGACTAACAACTACTCACTGTGATGCACGTGTGTCTGCTTGCTGTCATCACATGGACATAAATAAAATCATATATCACTGTGGTGACGGGCTGCAGTGAGCACACGTGCACACGCTGTAGCCCACTACAGGCTGCCCCCAGGTTGAAATGGACTAACAGATCATAACACGTAGCGGGCGATCTCACTGTCACGTCAACCATGTGAGCTCTCTTCCACATGACGCAGGGTCAGTCCTGCAGTGCACCAGCAGGGCACACGTGTGGGTCAGCTGGACACGTGCCAGCAGATGTGGACATGATGAGATGAGCCAACTGCTTCTCATTCATGTCATTTCATGAATGTACGTCAGTGACCATGGGTCATCTACAGAGGAACAGACGGATCTTATTTATATTGCCCGCTTGATAAGAGGGATTCAATAACATGCAATGTTTTATATGGTGTGTGATTTAATTATTTTTAAATATATCCATGTCCTTCCTGATTTTAGGTTTCCTGCCCCTTTCTCAGGCCAGTGATGGTAGCTCAGTGGTAAAGTTTCTGACTGGCAACCAGAGCTTTTGGAAAGAGCTGATTTGAATCCCATGGGTGACATGTTTTTTTTTCACAGTAGCTGCGTGATGTGGTTAAACATCGCACCGCTGCCCATACTGGGTTCCTGCGTGCATGAACCGTCGCCTGGCCATTGGCGTGATGTTTTGTGGTGCACTCATACAAGCTGTTCCCACAGGAGTTGCCCTGAGTTGTACATATTCGCACTATATGTGAAGGGGCCCTTAGAGAAGAGAACAGTTAATTATCTTTTCTGATATTAAAGTATGTAAATGTTGACAGGAATTACTGTATGACTATACTATATACTGTACCAGCAGTATACTGTAAGTAAATACATGATTCAGTACATCACTGTGCCAGTGTACTGTAGACTATAGTATTGTAATGGAGGGTTAGTCTGTTTGGTAGGCCTAGTATTCATGTATATTTTTGCACATTATTTTTACATAGAATTACTGTGTACAAGTGCTAAATGCACAGGATTTTTGTTTGTTTTTGGTACTGTACCAGTGCTATGTGTAAATGCACAGAATTTCTGTTATTTGTACTTTTTTTACTGTGTACAAGTGCTAAATCCACAGAGTTTTTGTTTTGCAACATGCATTTAGCCTACAATGAACAATAAGTATTTATTTTCTACAGCTTCATGTCCTGAGCATTGTAATTTTCTATTTTTATTTGTAGTGTAGAGACTGCTCAGTAGTGTTTTAATTGTGTTTGACTCAGGCACGATTTGACAACATAGTTCCGTTTTGAGCACAGATTGAACTGTTTTGAGTTGAACGTTTGGTTTTACAATTAGACTCTGGGTTTTGTGAGTGTAGCTTGAAAATTAGGTTTTGTGTTCACAGTTTAGAGAAAAATAAGAGCAGCTTTGAGAAATGTGTCTTAGCAATTGAGAAAAACTGTAAATGGTGAAATGTTCCTTGCTCAAGACTTGAGTGTTGTATTGTATTTGATACTGTTACTTTCTAAAGTATAAACGAGGCCTAATATAGCTGTAAATGGTTAACTTTATCTGTGAAACTGCTGATTTTGAGAAGACTGATTATTGATTTGAGAAGACATGATTCTTATTGATTTGAGAAGACATGATTATTGTGGATTTGTAGTAATTGTCCGACTGTTCATTTGAATGCCCTGTACTGGACCAGGCAGAGAAATCTGTGGCACACCATCCCCACCAAGTGTTTTTTTCACCAGCCACCACTGCAGGTAAGGTGAGGAAAAGACAAGGAACAGAGCTGGAAGTGATGGCACAAGGCACAACAATCTGGTGAGGAAACAGTGCAACCCAGTGAAGCTTATATACACCCTGGTAATGAGCTGCAGATTAGGAACAGGTGTGTGGAAAGTACCAGAATAGGGTGAGGCCAAACAGTGTGCACCACCCACCACCAAGCACAAATAGAGGCAGACAAGAAAGATAGGAAAAGACAATGCCCAAGCAGGAAAAACCCCAGCAAGAGAAATCAGCAGGCGACAAAATCAAACAATCCTAAATAAACAGAACAAACATCATGACAAAAGTCCAAATCCTGACAATATTCATGTTTTACTATGAAATTTTTAAATGACGAATGATAGGTGATTTATTGTGTTTTTATAACTTTTTTATGAATTGTGAAATTATTGTATAATGGCTGAGTGGATCCTTGTCATTTGATTGCTACTTTGTATGTCACATGACCTGGATTATTCATCCCATTTGTGCTGCATTGCAGTTAGTATGCAATTTGGTTCCATTTACTAATTTACTTCCATACATTTTGTACCATTGCACATTGCGACCACCGCCCACTAGTGGACGCAACGTTTAGCTAAATATGACAGAGTTTGTTTTGCTGACGGACAATGATTTGAAGGAGCTAATTGACGATGGTAATTCTTCTAACACAAAAAAAAAAATTATTTCACTACACTATGAGCCATCTGGAGGCATGAAGAGCTGTTAGGATGAAGAGGATGAAGTAAGGATGAAAAGCTGGACTAATTTCTGATGTGATTTTTTGCTGAACTGAGGAAGCACACAAAGCCTTTTTTTGTAAGTACATGAAGGCAGAGCATGGCATCACAGACTACATCATCAGAAGTATTATTGAACTATCTAACTGTTTTTCCAAGTTGACTGAGAACAATTTTGGACAATTATGGAAGTTTTGTTGGACTGTTGACGTCAAAGAACAAGTAAATGTAAGTCCCTTTTCTGTTGTTTAGAAATTAAGAAATTATCAAATGACAAGGATCTATTTTAGCCATTATATAATACAAATGATGAGTGTTGTTCATGGAAAAACTGATGGAATGGAATGGAACTCGCTCAGCAAAATCACTGAAAGCAGCAATTGTTATCCAGGTCCTGCTGTGACGACTGGAATGATGGGTCATCCTCCCACTCTGACACAAAAAGGTGCAGTTCGGTAACACGGCTAGGCAAAAACAAGACTGAATACAGGAGCGGAATGTGTAAAAAGATGACAAACTGGCAGAGCTGTGATGGCAAGGGAGGACTTTAAATAAGAAGGGGATGCTTAGGTAACAAGGTACATGTGAGGTGAACAATCTAGAAAGGGGGCGTGGCCGGAGGACAGAGATTATACAGTGTGCCAGATAGCGAGGAAGGGAATACATACATTGGAGTGAAGATGGAGACCAAGACACTTGAACAGATGCAAGAACGTGAGTGAATGAAAACACAAAGCCGAAAGAATCAAAGTGAAAGACAAAGACACAATGGCAGGTGCAGGGGGGGAGTGGAGTGAGAAACATAATCAGATGGGCGTGAGGAAAACGGAGAACAAAGATCAAACAGAAACCGAAGACAGACTATAATACTACTACTACTATGGACAAGGCTGAACAGAGCATGAACATGAAAACAGAAAATAAGTACAAGAGAAAACCTACATTTGAACTGATAAGAGAATAAGAAAATAAATACTAAGACAAAACTAAACTGGAACGGACTAAGAAAACAAGTGGCTAAGTACAAACTATATGTACAAAAACAGCTACATGATAACAGAAAACAAAACCCAACATTAAAGCACAACAGATATCACAGAAATGAGAACAGCAAAACTAAACAGATGATAATTAATGAAAGAAAAAAGAAAACACAGACTGACTGAATAAACAAGAACAGAACTGAACCATGACCAAAGTAAGAAAAGTAACAAAGAAACAAAGTGACAAAGTAAAACAGAACAGAAATAAACATTGTAAGAAAAATAAAACAACTAATAAATCAAATGGATTTCATCAGATGGAGAGAAAAAGAAAGAGAAAAGACTGAATCAACCCCGATCCGGGCCAAATCTGACAGTACCCCCCCCCCATGCGGATGTCCCAGACGGACACAAAAAGCCACAACCGGCACACCAACACTGGGGCAAGGAGGTACTAACAGAGGTCGGTCACCATGCCAAACTGGTGCACAGGCATACCAGGGAACCGGCTAAAGCTAGGTCCAGAGGACGACCAGAGGCTTATCAAAGCAACTGACAGAATTAGAAAACCAACTTGTGGAGGCACTGGCCTGGAAGAGGAGTCACAGGAACAAAAAGGAGCTGGCTTAGGGCCGAAACACCAGGACCACCACACACTGTTGTAACACGTGCAGAATGTGGCTTGGCATTGTCTTGCTGAAATAAGTAGGGACATCCCTGAAAAAGATTTGCTTGATGGCAGCATGTGTTGCTCCAAAACGGATGTACCTTTCAGCATTGATCTTGTCATCACAAATGTGTACATTTCCCATGCCATGGGCTCTAACACCAACCATACCATCACAGATAATAAGGAAAAACTCCCTCTTATGATTTGAGGAAGAAACTCAAGCAGACCAGACTCAAAGGAGTGATCCACTGCTTAGGCGATTCTAACAGTTTCATGTTTTGTACAAAGGTTTTATGATAGCTGAAGAAAAAGAAATAGAAAATCAATGAGGAACGAATGGGAGGAAAGTGGAGTCAACGTCTGTCACCGTAACTGTAAGAAACAGCCTAAAGGAAAGGGATTACATACAGAAAAGCTAAACGAAAGGCATCATTAACACCTAAACAGAAAAAAAACAAGGTTACAATGGGCTAATGGAAAAGCAATCGTGGACTGTGGATGACTGGATGAAAGTCATATTCAGTGATGAATCTCGATATCTGCATTGGGCAAGGTGATGATGCTGGAACTTTGTTTGGTGCCTTTCCAATGGGATTTATAAAGAGGACTGCCTGAGAGAACATGTAAATTTCCACAGTCATTGATGATATGGGGCTGCATGTCAGGTAAAGGCACGGGGAGATGGCTGTCATTACATCATCAATAAATGCACAAGTTACGTTGATATTTTGGACAATTGAAAGGATGTTTGGGGATGATGAAATCATTTTTCAAGATGTAATGCATCTTGCCATAGAGCAAAAACTGTGAAAACATTCCTTGCCAAAAGACACATAGGGTCAATGTCATGGCATAGGGTCAATGTCAACGAGCAGATCTGATTTGATGCAGGTGTTAGTTTTGGGGATGAAAATTTACAGGGTGATTCCATAATTTTTTCCTCAGAATTGAGTGATTCCATATTTTTTTCCTCTGCTTGGTCTAAAAAGGAATAGTTACTGACTGCCACAATCCTTTTTCCTGATTTCTTATAGTGTTTCTAAAGCCAGAAAGTTGCCATTTGAAATGACTTTAGTTTTGTGTCATGTCTGTGATCTGCTTTTTTCTACAAAATTAAACAACTGAATGAACATCTCCCGAGGCCAGTGATTCCATACTTTTGCCAGGGGTTGTATATATGACTGAATGATCAGGAGTTATGGGGTATAAACAGCAAAAATGGTGACAAAGGTCAGCTTCAGTATGTACAGGGGTCAAAAGTTAAAGTTCCTTCAGTTTGGTAAGAAGTGATGTAATTATTGGTTGAGCTAATAGGATTAATAAATGGAATACTTTTGATTGTGTTGAATGTTTGGTCTCCAAAGTAAAGATCAAACAAGGTCAACGTCCATTTGATTCTATTCTATTCATTGGATTAATTCAGCTTACTTTCACTTTTACTTCACTACATTTCCGACCTTAATTGCATACTTCTACTCCGATACATTTTCTATGCACCATGCCGTTACTCGTTACAAAAAAAAACACACACACACAAAAAAAGTTGTGTTTTCACCCAGAGACACCACTGATTACTAGTGACTGCAACGAAGTCAGGCCGATTTGCCATGAGGCATGTCCGGTAGGCTTTTTTGCAGTTGCGCACTTGCGCACTTGGGGGGTGTTTGTCAGGAAAATGATCATTTCTCTACATTGATTACAGACCTGCAGCGGTCTGTAATCAACTTTTCTGCAGCGCGGCTGTGCTTTGAACCTTGAACCAATCGAAGCAGTGATTCGCAGATCAAAGTAGTGCTTCGATCTATGATTCATGGATTCTTTTATTTCGCTTTATCCTAATTTTTTCCCTGCTAAAACCCTGAAGAGCATATGTCTGTGAGTAATATTTAATATTTTTATGTTAAAAGGACCTGTTATGGTCTTCTGAAACAGTTGATAGATGTATTTTTTAACTTAAAATCGGGACCGATGCTAATGCGTTAGCATGTCTATGTTGTTTTCAATGTTAAAGTTAGCATTAAGCTGTTCGCATCAGCACGTTTGTGTTGATTTGTTTTCTGTATAATTAAAGGCTCAGCATTCGCTGTCATAAAAGAGTCAAATTGTAATTTTTTTAATTTATTTTATTCATATATTAATAATAATAGCAAAAACAATAATAGTCCACATAATAGACAATAATAGTCAATAAATATGACTAATATGTTACAATACAATTTTAGAGAAAGAGACAAAAAGAAACCTAATGAAACGAAACACACAGAAAAGATAAAACCATGTAACAATGAAAATAAATAATAACATATAGAAATAAATAACTGTTTCCTGTGAACACCTAGTGAGTAGCCTACTCTCATTTATGTTTCTGAAGTGTTTTGTGTGATTTGCACATTTTCAGTATTTTGACTAATACTACCAGTTATTTACAAGCTTTGATAAACTTTGTAATCTAAAAAAAAAATCAGTCTGTTTTTGATTAACATTTACTTGTACTTTTAACTTTCAATACTTGAGTACATTTAGTTGTACATTACTTGTCATACTTAAGTACAAGAAATACTAGATACTTTAAGACTTTTACCTTGATTAGTGTTGGGAAAGTGTAGTGACACGGACCCACAACAGGGGGCGTAAATGAACGGACAATAGAAGAGTTAATTAGAACACTTTACTGTTGTGAATGCCCACAACCAAACACAGCAGATTACAGAATGGATACAAGTCAATCAATAAGGTGTCGTGTGGGCAGGCTCGACGATAGGAGACGCCCGTCTGGCGACGAACCGGAACCACACGATTTCCACCGCCACCGAACCCGAGGATACTGGAGCCGCCAAGTCCCGAAGTCCCCAGGTGGCCACCGTCTCAGCGTGTCGGATCTGGTACTGCTGCGGAAAACAAAGACAGTCAAGTGTGGGTGTGTGTACACCCAGTAACAATAATGGTGGAAATTCCCCTCCACCTCTCACTCAATATTCTGCAGAGTACGCGGTGATTCCTAAGGGGAAAAGAGTGCCGTCCAGCACTCATTCAGCTTCCACAGACAGAGGGACCGTACTCCTGCAAACACTCACAATATACAGATTATATTGTAAAACACAAACGGCTGAGTCTATTACCTCTCACTGAAGTTGATATCTCGGCGATGTGGGTGGAGGTGTCTTCCTGCTTTTATTCCAGGTGTGATGTAGATGATCAGTAACAGCTGTCATGGTTGATGGGTGACAGCTGTCACCTCGGCTGTTCCTGGAGGCGGCAGCGCCCTCTCGTGCCTGAAGCCCGCACTTCAGGCAGGGCGCCTCTGGTGGTGGCCAGCAGTACCTCCTCTTCTGGCGGCCCACACAACAGGACCCCCCCCTCAACGGGCGCCTCCTGGCGCCCGACCAGGCTTGTTCGGGTGGCGACGGTAGAAATCGGCCAGGAGGGCCGGGTCCAGGATGAAGCTCCTCTTCACCCAGGAGCGTTCTTCGGGTCCATACCCTTCCCAGTCCACCAAATATTGAAAGCCCCGGCCCATTCGACGGATGTCCAAGAGCCGGCGTACTGTCCAAGCCGGCTCCCCGTTGATAATACGGGCAGGAGGCGTGAGGTGTGATGTGGTTTTACCCTGGAGACGTGAAAGACCGGATGGATCCGCAGTGAGGCCGGGAGTCGGAGCCTCACTGCGGTAGGACTGAGGACCTTGAGGATGGTGAACGGTCCGATGTAGCGGTCTTTCAATTTCGGCGACTCGACCTGGAGCGGTATGTCCTTGGTTGATAGCCATACCTCCTGCAAGGGCTGGTATGCGGGGGCCGGGGACCGTCGACGGTCTGCATGGGCTTTTGCCCTCGTCCGGGCCCTCAACAAGGCCGAACAGGCAGTGCGCCACACCCGACGGCATCTCTGCAGGTGGGCCTGGACCGAGGGCACACCGACCTCTCCCTCCACCACAGGAAACAAAGGGGGTTGGTACCCCAGACACACCTCAAACGGGGAGAGGCCGTGGGCAGAGGACACTTGGCTGTTATGCGCGTACTCGATCCAGGCCAGATGTTCACTCCAAGCCGTCGGGTGTGCGGAGGTAGTACAACATAGGGCTTGCTCCAACTCTTGATTGGCCCGTTCGGCCTGTCCGTTAGTCTGAGGGTGATACCCAGACGAGAGGCTCACGGTGGCCCCTGTTCCCGGCAGAAACTTCTCACACCTGCGAGGAGAACTGGGGACCGCGATCCGAAACGATGTCTGTAGGTATCCCATGCAGCCGGAAGACATGGGGACCAGGAGATCCGCCGTCTCCTGGGCGAGGGGAGCTTCGGGAGGGCCACGAAGTGGGCCGCCTTGGAGAATTGGTCCACTATCGTGAGAATGGTGGTGTGCCCCCGGGACGGCGGGAGGCCCGTGACAAAATCCAGCCCGATGTGGGACCAGGGGCGATTAGGCACAGGAAGTTGGCTTGCAGGAGCTCCTATGCCTTCTGGTGGTCCGCCTTGCCCCTGGCGCAGGTGTTCAGGCCTGGATGTAAGCCCGTGACGTCAGTCTCCAGGGACGCCCACCAGAAGCGCTGCCGGACCACTGCCAAGGTCCTACGCACCCCTGGGTGGCAGGAAATGAGTTTGGATCCATGACAGAAGTCCAGGACGGCAGCCTCTGGCCTCTGGTGGGACATACAGGTCTGTTTTTCGGTCCTGTTCCCGGATCCGGGCTCCGTGCCAGGGCCTCCCGGACGGTCTTCTCCACGTCCCAGGTTAGGGTAGCCACGATAGTGGACTCCGGTAAGATGGGTTCCGGTGGATCCGACAGCTCGGCCTTGACTTCTTGTTCGTGGCACACCGGGACAGGGCATCCGACCTCTGTTTTGGTCCCGGGGCAGTAGGTGATCCGGAAGTCAAAAACGGCCGAAAAACAGTGACCAGCGGGCTTGCCTGGGGTTCAGTCGCTTGGCGGTCCTGATATACTCTAGGTTCCGGTGGTCAGTAAAAAACCGTGAAAGGCACTGATGCTCCCTCCAGCAGGTGTCTCCACTCCTCAAGAGCCACTTTTACCGCAAGGCGCTCTTGATTTCCCACATCATAGTTCCGCTCTGCTGGGGTCAACCTGCGGGAAAAAATAGGCACACGGGTGAAGAACCTTATCGGTCTCTCCGCTCTGGGATAGCACGGCTCCTATCCCTGAGTCAGAGGCGTCCACTTCAACCACAAACTGGCGACTAGGATCGGGCTGCCACCAAGACAGGTGCAGTCGAGAAGCGCTGTTTCAACCCCTGATCCCGGCATCGCACCGATCCGACCAGGTGAAGGGAACCTTTGGTGAGGTCAGGGCTGTCAGGGGGCTAACTACCTGACTATACCCCTTAATGAACCTCCTGTAAAAAATTTGCGAAGCCGAGGAACTGTTTGCAGCTTCCTACGCTCGTAGGTTGGGGGCCAGTCTCTCACCGCTGCGACCTTGGCCGGATCCGGACCGACGGAGTTGGAGGAGATGATAAACCCCAGGAAGGACAAAGAGGTGCGGTGAAACTCACACTTCTCGCCCTTCACAAACAGCCGGTTCTCCAACAACCGCTGCAGGACCTGATGTACATGCTGTACATGGGTCTCAGGATCCGGAGAAAAGATGAGTATATCGTCCAGATATACGAAGACGAATTGGTGCAGGAAGTCCTGCAAGACGTCATTAACCAAAGCTTGGAACATCGCGGGGGCGTTTGTGAGGCCGAACGGCATGACCAGGTACTCAAAATAACCTAACGGGGTGTTGAATGCCGTCTTCCATTCGTCTCCCTTCCGGATCCGAACTAGGTGGTATGCGTTTCTAAGATCCAACTTTGTGAAGATTTTGGCTCCATGCAGGGGGGTGAACACCGAATCCAACAAAGGCAACGGGTATCGGTTGCGAACTGTGATCTCGTTCAGCCCCCGGTAATCAATGCATGGACGAAGACCGCCATCTTTTTTGCCCACAAAAAAGAAACCTGCTCCCATCGGAGAGGTGGAGTTACGGATCAGCCCGGCAGCTAAGGAGTCCCGGATGTAGGTCTCCATCATTCGCGCTCAGGTCGGGAGAGGTTGTACAGCCTGCTGGATGGGAACTCAACGCCTGGCAACAAATCGATGGCACAATCGTAACGGACGGTGCGGGGGAAGGGTGAGTGCCCGATCCTTGCTAAAAACGTCAGCAAGATCGTGGTACTCAACCGGCACCGCCGACAGATTGGGGGGGAACTTTGACCTGCTCCTTAGCCTGGGAACCGGGAGGAACCGAGGATCCCAAACACACCCGATGGCAGGTCTCGCTCCACTGTACCACCACCCCCTACGGCCAATCAATCCGGGGATTGTGTTTTAGCATCCAGGGGAACCCCAGAATCACACGGGAGGTAGAAGGAGTCACAAAAAACTCAATCTCCTCCCTATGATTCCCTGACACTACCAGAGTTACTGGTAGTGTCCTGTGGGTGATTAAAGGGAGTAGGGTGCCATCTAGTGCTCGCACCTGCAATGGTGAAGGAAGCGCCACCAGAGGGAGCCTACCTCCCTGGCCCATCTGCTGTCTAGCAGATTCCCTTCTGACCCTGTGTCTACCAGTGCTGGGGCCTGAAGGGTTAAATCCCCGCTAAGGATTGTAACTGGGAGCCGTGTGGAAATGGTGTGTGTCCCACGTGAATTTCTTGGCCCACCCTAAAGCCCAGTTTTCTGGGGCGGGCGTTGGTTTTAAACCGTTCGGGGCAATTACTCATTGGTGCTCAATTGAGCCACAAACAAAACACGCCCCGCGGGGAAGCCTCCTCTGTCTATTCGGTGGTCTGAATGTGGCCCTGCTCGTGTCCATAGCTTCGTCGCAGGGGGAGCTGTCGCCCCACGGGATGTAGAGGCCAGGGAGCGGGGGAAGGGCGGAACCTTTTTCGGACCCGGAAGGAAGAGGGACGGCGCGCGCCCGGCCACGCCCTTCGTCTCGTTCCCGATTGGCGTTCCTCCAACCGATTGTCTAACCGTATAACAAGATCAGATAAGCCCATCTAATTCCCGTGTTCATCCTTGGCCACCAGGTGCTCCTTCAGGACCGATGACAGTCCGTTTACGAAGGCGGCGCGGAGCGCAGCGTTATTCCAGCCGGCGTCCCTGTCTCATTGACAGCAGCACAGTTTGAAGCGGTCTCTCCCCTGTTAGGGTGATCAAACACTGTTCTGAACTCCCTCCCTCACAAACCCAGTGTACGTGTGGAAGGAGCCGTGAATTTTGCTCCCAAAGCGCCGTAGCCCAAGCGCGTGCCTCTCCCCGAAGCAGAGTAATCACATAAGCTATTTTGCTAGCGTCTGACGCGTACATGACGGGACGTTGTGCGAAGAGGAGGCGAACACTGCATGAGAAAGTCCACGCACGTCTCCACACAACCTCCGTACGGCTCAGGAGGGCTTATGTATGCTTTAGGGATGGTGGGAGGGGTTGTTGAACCACCACTGGAACATTCATATCCTGCACAGGATCGGCAGGAGGAGGAGCTGCAGCAGCGCCCTGAGCGCTCGCCGCCACCTGCGCAGAGAGAGCCTCCACCCTGCGGTTCAGGAGGATGTTTTGCTCGGTCATTTGATGAAAATGTGCTGCAGCTCACCAATCACGCCTCCTGCAGACGCCTGCGCTCCCTGCTCTCCCATTGGGCGTTCAACAGCCGGGTGACCGCCCCTCGGAGTCCATGACGCTGGCCGAGATATCCTGTTGGAAAGTGTAGTGACACGGACCACAACAGGGGGCGTAAATGAACGGACAATAGAAGGAGTTAAATTAGAACACTTTACTGTTGTGAATGCCACAACCAAACACCAGGTCCCGAAGTCCCCAGGTGGCCACCGTCTCAGCGTGTCGGATCTGGTACTGCTGGCGGAAAACAAAGACAGTCAATGTGGGTGTGTGTACACCCAGTACAATAATGGTGGAAATTCCACCTCCACCTCTCACTCAATATTCTGCAGAGTACCGCGGTGATTCCTCAGGGGAAAAGAGTGCGTCCAGCACTCATTCAGCTTCCACAGACAGAGGGACCGGTACTCCTGCAAACACTCACATATACAGATTATATTGTAAAACACAAACGGCTGAGTCTATTACCTCTCACTGAAGTTGATATCTCGGCGATGTGGTGGAGGTGTCTTCCTGCTTTTATTCCAGGTGTGATGTAGATGATCAGTGACAGCTGTCATGGTTGATGGGTGACAGCTGTCACCTCGGCTGTTCCTGGAGGCGGCAGCGCCCTCCTCGTGCCTGAAGCCCGCACTTTAGGCAGGGCGCCCTCTGGTGGTGGGCCAGCAGTACCTCCTCTTCTGGCGGCCCACACAACAATTAGCATTTCAATCAGTGACTTGAACGTCTACCAAAGTCATTTTTTAAATGGGTATCTGTACTTTTACTTAAGTGTGATTTTCCAGTACTTTATACAACACTGGACATATGTTACCCCGTAACATGATAATTAAGCATGATACATGGTCCAGACTATTCCTTTTTAAAACCCTGTTAACTCAACTAATAATTTGCATAATTGTTTACTAAAATTGGATCAACTTTAACTTTGACCCCTGTACAAACTGATGCTGATCTTTGCCACCATTTTTGCTGTTTTTACCCCATAACTCCTGATCATTCAGTCATAGACAGTACAAACTATACCTTTTTGGAATCTTTACGATCAGAGAATAATGTGGTGTAGTTTCAAAATGATTTGAGCATTTTTAATTTTGACCCCTGTGTAATTCTTCAACTATCCCCTACCTGACTGCCTATTGAAAATTCAAGTGGCCAGTTGGTTTATTCAAAAGAGTAATGTCTAAGGAGTATTTGTGCAAACTTTAGTGCTTGTATCACCATTTGCATGATTTTTCTCTAAATATTCTCTTAGCTGCTGCACTACAATGTAAAATCATAAAGCCGCCCCTGTTTCTGCTGCAGATAGCTGGTTTAAGTCCCAACACAGCTAATAAAACACAGGTTGAGGAAATAAAATGAAGCAAAACTTTCCGCTGCCCTTCAGTGTCCTCACTAAAAAAAAAAAAAAAAAAAAAAAAGCAGAAATGATTTGTTGTCAGCACCTGGTGCTTTGTGCTGATAGCGGCAGTGCATTCAGCAGCTCCTCAATGATGGTGGAGAAATAATGGCTCATAGTGCACTGGCCATGTTTCCAAGACATGAGAATGGCAATAATGCAGCATGCAGAGGGATTCAACTGCTGAGCAAATGTCAAATTGAGGTTGGCAAACGCAAGGGCTTTAGAAAGGTAACACAGGCTATCCTTGGAAAAAAGAAAGTCTGTAAATTAAACAAGAAGGAGCACTCAGACAGTGCAATGCTGTGTTTGGTATCAATATGCAAATTAACTCAATGACAGAATGATACCATAATATGTATATGTCACAGACATGAACGAGTGAAGCTCTTCAACATCTTAGCATGTCATTTAGGTCCTTCAGACTTTTTTTTAGTAAATGCTTCTGGGAGCATTAGCATGGCTAAAAATCTTCATGCAATTTACACACTAAATAGTCACTGACTGCCTCATGTGCTGTCAAGGTGTACGCTGTCTCTTATTTTAGCATTCCTGGATTCAATGTTGACTCAACATTTAGAATTTCCTGTTTCAGTGTCGACTGTGCATTGAATTCCTGTGAGATCTCCTCTGTTCACATAAGATGTCCTTTTTCTCATTTTTAAATTTTATTTTCTTTCTTTTTTTTTTTTAAATTGGGACAAACACAAGTTACACAAAAACCTTACAGAGGATCAAATCAAATCAATTTTATTTATATAGCACCAAATCACAACAAACAGTCGCCCAAGGTGCTTATATTGTAAGGCAAAAGCCATACAATAATTACAGAAAAACCCCAACGGTCAAAAACGACCCCCTATGAGTAAGCACTTGGCGACAGTGGGAAGGAAAAACCTCCCTTTTAAACAGAAAGAAACCTCCAGCAGAACCAGGCTCAGGGAGGGGCAGTCTTCTGCTGGGACTGACTGGGGCTGAGGGGAGAGAATCGAGAAAAAGACATGCTGTGGAAGAGAGCAGAGATCAATCCACCAATGATTAAAAGCAGAGTGGTGCATACAGAGCAAAAAGAGGTGAATAAAAAGGGTGCATCATGGGAAACCCCCAGCAGTCTAAGTCTATAGCAGCATAACTAAGGGATGGTTCAGGGTCACCTGATCCAAACCTAACTACAAGCTTTTCAAAAAGGAAAGTTTAAGCTTACTCTTAAAAGTAAGGATAAGGATAAACCTAGCAGTGCAAAAACAACATAATAAAAAACAGGTTTAATGTCCTCTGCTGTAGCTCCAAGAAGTGTTCAATATTTGACATTTCCTGTTTCACTGTGAACTCAAAATTTGGCACTTCCTGTTTCAGTGTCAACTTGCAACTGAATTCCCATGAAATCCTATGAGATCTCGTCTATTGTCAATCCAGGAAGTGTTTCACATTGACATTTCCTGTTGCACTGTGAACTCAAAATTTGGCACTTTCTATTTGGGACTCCCTGTACTCCAAAGTGTTTGAGCTAAACAGTTAAGTTTGAACTTTGAACATCTCCCAAGGTCAAATATCATGTGACCAAAAGAATGGTGATCTATCTGTATATATAGACCAGTGGTGCCCAAAGTGTTCCAGAAAGGAGCAAGAGGGTGCAAGTTTTCTTTGCAGGCACTGACTCCAGCAGGTGATTTCACTGATGAACTCATCCATCTACTCACAGTGATGTTAATCACCAGCTGTTTTACCAGATGTGTAACCACTAACAAATGCTGTTTGACCGTGTTCAGAAAGCCATGAAAAATGGAATGAAAATGAACAAAGCAGGACACAGCAACACTGAGTATTTATTTTCCCGTTTTGGAAAATATTTAGTTTTAAATATTTTCCTGTGTATACGCATGCTGAAATAACATAAATGGCACTGGAAAGAGCTGCACCAGAAAAGACCAATAGTGCAGCAAATAACTGAAATGGTGACACAAGCACCAATCCAGCACAAATTCTCCTTTGACATTGCTCTTTTGAAAAAATGATGGGCCACTTGAATTGTCAATAGGCGGCCATGTAGGGGTCAATTGAAGAATTACACAGTGGTTAAGATATAAAAATGCTCCAATCATATTGAAAACTATACCACATTATTTGCCTGATCATAAAGATTCCAAAAAGATATAGTTTGGACTATCTATGACTGAATGATATGGAATTATAGGGTAAAAACCTTATGAATGGTGACAAAGGTCAATTTCAGTTTGTACAGGGGTCAAAAGTTAAAGTTGTTCCAATTTTAGTAAAAAATGTTGCAAATTGTTGATTGAGCTACTTGGATGAATAAATGGAATAGTTTTGACTGTGTTGAATGCTTGGTCTCTAAAGTCAAATAACGTTGATGTCCATTAAATCCTATGACGTGACATATGTTACCCCGTAACGTGATAACTTAGCATGATACATGGTGCAAACTATTCCTTTTTGAAACCCTATTAACTCAACCAATAATTGCATCACCTTTGAACAAAATTGGAGCAACTCTAACTTTTGACCCCTGTACAAAATGAAACTGAACTTAGTCGCCATTCTTGTTGTTTTTACCCCATAACTCTATAGAATTCAGTCATAGATGGTCCAAACTAGTATACCTTTTTGGAATCTTTACAATCAGACAAATAAGATATAATATATATAATATATAATTTTCAATATGATTGGAGCGTTTTTATATTTGACCCCTCTGTAATTCTTCAATTGACCCCTACATGGCCGCCTATTGAAAAGTTAAGTGGCCAGTCGGTTTTTTCAAAAGAGTAATATCTAAGGTGCACTTTTGCCAAACTTCGTGCTTGCATCACCATTTGAAAGATTTCTTTTTAAATATTCTTTTATCTGCTGCACTACAAGCAGTTGATTTGATATCCGAAGAATGTCACAAACTCTAGTGCTTATAGTCCACACTGTACAAACTAATGAGACTGGACATGTAAACATTACTTTTCATGCTATTTCATTTGTCTAAAAATAAAGTTTTCTAATGTAAGAAAAGTTTTTTAAACTTCAAAATGTACAGTAATCAGAAATTAATCTTGAAGTAAAAACACTTTTGTAAGGATTTTAAGGTGGCCAAGAATTTGAAAACAGAGATAATCAATAGCTCCAACGCTCCTGCCAAAACTAGGAAAACTCATTAGTGAGTGAAGATTGAACAAGTTTGTGCCATAAATACTCTTATTGTTCCATTTGAATTGATAATGAGAATCATTATTATTTTTGAGTTCTTTGAATTGTCACTTCTTTTACAATGTAGTTTTCTGAACAACAATGTATGTTTTTTGGATTAAAGGCCGGTAGCACAATAATACGTTGTGTGAAGAAACTACGGTGAAAAAAATTGACCTGACCGAACAAAAAATTACATGTTTTGGAGATTTTATTGGTGGGTAAATAGACCAGAAAATGCACCAGAATGCATCTGACATCTCAAATTTGTAGCATTTAACAGTAACCACAGCTGCATCCTTAAGAAATTCCATAAAGTAGCCATTACAAATACCCCCATATATAAATTTTGGTCCCAAATTTGAACCTTGGTCTATGACTCTGACATTCAAATTTATTATGTCCACCAAGGACGAGGGGCCTATAATGTCTACTACCTTTCTCAAATCTCTTTAGTACAAAATAGGTCATAAATATAAAGAGTGGCAGATAGGACTCAACAAACTAAATGTAATGAAAATGAAACATTGTGATTCTCAATGGACAAGCACCTCGGCAGGGGAAGGAATTAATAAAGATGTGTTCAAATCATTTTTATCCACTATATGTTTGACAGTATGTATGTTTTTTTTGTTTTTTTGTTTTTTGGGTTTGTCTGTAATCATTGCATTTTTCAACTTTAACTCACTGTGCAGCACAATTTACATCGCAGACTCTTGCAACTCTCATCAAGTCCTTTAATTTGGTGTATTACACAACATGTTTTACTGTAATCTGAAGTTTGACCTAATTTAAGTGACATTTGACCTCAAGCGAAACCCTGAAGGTCAAGGTCAATCACTTATCCCAGGTAATGGCTTATAAGCAAGGCCTATCACTATGTTCATGCCAAATTTGGAAGCAAAAATTTCTTCCTGTGACCTTAACCTTTGACTTTGAGCTTGATTTTTTTTGTGTGTAATGAAAGGTACCTTACTAGGGCTGCTATATGTGAAGTTGCGAGAGTCTGCGATGTAAACTGTGTGCTGCACAGTGAGTTAAAGGTGAAACGTAACGATTACAGACAAAAAACAAACAAACAAACATACATACATACTGACAAACATAGCTTGCAAAACTTCATTTTGGCAAGATATTTGGGGGGGAGATATCCAGGGTGGGTGGGGGTAAGATATCCTAGGGAAGGGGGGGAGATAAACTGTTACACCGGAGTCTGGATCAAGATTCACTTTATATAGGCTGTGAAGGACTACGTCAAAACTACTTCACAGATTCTCACCAAATTTTCCTCATGAATATACTAGGGGAGATACAACCACTACCTTTTCACCCCCCAGGACTAAACCAACCCAACTGTTTTAGGTTCCTTAGATGACCCCAAAACACAATCAGGACATTCCCAAAAATAAAAACTAGCCTTAAGCCAGTTATCCAAGATGGCCACCAAAATAGGGTTTTTTCACTAAAACACCTTTACACAACATATAAACAACTTAAATGTCACAGAGATTCAATGGGAAGACCATTGCAGGTCACAGGAAACTCATCTGTGCCTAAACTAAATTCATTCGTGGTTTTAAGATTCAAAATTACATCCAAAATGGCCGCCAATAGACCCTTATCATTAAAATACATAGTAGGAACAAACAATAGACTTAATAATGACAGAAATCTTGGTGTTTAAGTGAAAAAAATATATATATTTTGGTGGCTATCTTGGACGCCATCTTGGATAACTGGCTTGAGGCCAGTTTTTATTTTTGGGAACATCCTGATTGGTGATTGTATTTTGGGGTCATCTAAGGAACCTAAAAAAGTTGGTTTGGTTTAGTCCGGGGGGGTGGGGGGGGTGCAAAGGGAGTGGTCGTAATACACATTAGGCCATGGAAGACTTCATTAAATTTTGGAGGTGATCAAATCCGGATTCTGAATCAAATTCTCACCAAATCCATTAAATTTTGGCAGATAATAGAAATCTGTGATTGGTCTTGTTTATTTATTCATTTGGCCTTGGCTGACCTTCAGGCATTCCACCTACTTTTCTCCAAATTGAATTAGACCTTTTCCGTTATGTTGTTCACACACAAATGAAGCAACTAATCATGACAATTTCTTTAAAAAAAAGTGCAAATTCAAGATGTCGCAGTGTCTGAGGGGAAATAATCCTTTTACCATTTTAAAAAAGCACTGACTGCTCAAGAACAGCAACTGCTGATTTTCTACTCCTTTCTTATCCTGAACAACAATCCTGAATTTTGTACTTGCAGTCAGCTTTAGGGCCTTGAGGAAAACAGATGTTCTGCCTCTTGTGTGTGAGTCTTGTTCAGTGTTTCATAGGAGTGTTGCAAACAATATAACTCAGTGCGCCAGAAGCTGAAGGTTTTCTTTACCGCATCGTTATCTAGCAACACAGTATATGAGTGGATCCTCTCTGAAACACCTAAACCAGGTGTCACGGTAGCGCAGCAATACCGGAGAAGGCCGATCCAAAGCCTAGAAAGTAACTTTTGAGGACCTGAAGTTAATTAGGCACCCTACAAGATGTTGTCCAAGTTAGAGTCATTTAGCAACAAAGATGATGAAGAACACCTTGAAGTTCTGGCTTTCCTCACAGCTTGTGATGATCACCGTTCAGTTTTGTGTTTCAGCCCAAAAACAAAGCTGTGGCTAGATCACAACCAAATGGAAACACCACTCCAAAGAGAAGAAAATGATGAATCCCCATCCGTGCTGTTTAATCTCAGCCGTGCTTCCTGCATTCACGCTCCAGGTGTTCAGTCTGCTCTGCAGGCAGAATCACTCTTTACATCTTAATTTGTGATCACTGGTTTCAAATCTGACAATTATTGAAAAGGTTTGACAAGTGTTGGTAGAAACTGCTGAAACTTGCTAGGTAGAAAATACTTTAGTTCCTTGGCTTGGCTGAAGAATAGCAGTGTTTGTGCATTTCTCAGTCTGAACCAGCGAATGCCGGCGCTTTGTGCCACAAGACAATTAATTTATTTAAAACTTATATCATTCATGTCAGTGATTAACATAGGCATCAGTCCTTCTGCATTCTGCATGCAATGAAAATAAATCCAATGATCCACTAAGACAAAAATAAAATAAAATGTTACTCTGTTTGGCCTCCGTGCAGAGAAGACAGTGTACGCGTGCACAATTACATGCTTGTCAACATCTACATGCTCTACCTGGCAAATGAAAGGGTTCTGCTGGTGGTGGAAACGCAAACCAAGCCAGATTTAACCATTCCGACCTGTAGCATCCACTCTGAAGGAGGCCAAAGTTATTTCTTCTGCCGGGGAAGTGATAGCAGGAAATGGATTCCAAAGCAACACTCTGAACCAGTTCAAGGAATGATACTTCTCTAAGAACCCATAACTGGAAATGTTAAAATACTGATTCTGCTGGGAATGAACATACTGAAACAAATTCTGGTTTGAAGCCCAGTTCCAAAGGACCAAACCATAAATGGAGAGTACTGCTCCAAAATGTTGAAGCAGCTGTTTGAAGCCATTAAGCTAAAATGTCTAGGAAAGCTGATGAAATATATATATATATATACACATACAGTAGCGTTCAGAATAATAGTAGTGCTATGTGACTAAAAAGATTAATCCAGGTTTTGAGTATATTTCTTATTGTTACATGGGAAACAAGGTACCAGTAGATTCAGTAGATTCTCACAAATCCAACAAGACCAAGCATTCATGATATGCACACTCTTAAGGCTATGAAATTGGGCTATTAGTAAAAAAAAAAGTAGGAAAAGGGGGTGTTCACAATAATAGTAGTGTGATTCAGTCAGTGAGTTCCTCAGTTTTGTGGAACAAACAGGTGTGAATCAGGTGTCCCCTATGTAAGGATGAAGCCAGCACCTGTTGAACATGCTTTTCTCTTTGAAAGCCTGAGGAAAATGTATGTATGTATATCGCATACCAGGTATCATGGATCAGTTTGGATATGTCAAAATACTTGAAGAGGTCATGTTGCCTTATGCTGAAGAGGACATGCCCTTGAAATGGGTGTTTCAACAAGACAGTGACTGCAAGCACACTAGTAAACAAGCAAAATCTTGGTTCCAAACCAACAAAATTAATGCCTCACAGATGTGAAGAAATCATGAAAAACTGTGGTTATACAACTAAATACTAGTTTAGTGATTCACAGGATTGCTAAAAAAGCAGTTTGGACATAATAGTTTTGAGTTTGTAGCATCAACAGCAGATGCTACTATTATTGTGAACACCCCCTTTTCTACTTTTTTTTTGCTAATAGCCCAATTTCATAGCCTTAAGAGTGTGCATATCATGAATGCTTGGTCTTGTTGGATTTGTGAGAATCTACTGAATCTACTGGTACCTTGTTTCCCATGTAACAATAAGAAATACGAGGTCTGTCAATAAAGTATAGGTCCTTTTTATTTTTTTCAAAAACTATATGGATTTCATTCATATGTTTTTACGTCAGACATGCTTGAACCCTCGTGCACATGCGTGAGTTTTTCCACGCCTGTCTGTGATGTCATTCGCCTGTGAGCATGCCTTGTGGGAGGAGTCGTCCAGCCCCTCGTCGGAATTCCTTTGTCTGAGAAGTTGCTGAGAGACTGGCGCTTTGTTTGATCAAAATTTTTTCAAAACCTGTGAGGCAACATCGAAGTGGACACGGTTCGAAAAATTAAGCTGGTTTTCGGTGAAAATTTTAACGGCTGATGAGAGATTTTGAGGTGATACTGTCGCTTTAAGGACTTCCCACGGAGCGGGACGTCGCGCAGCGCTCCCAGGCGCCGTCATCAGCCTGTTTCAAGCTGAAAACCTCCACATTTAAGCCTCTGTTGACCCGGGACGTCGTGAGAGAACAGAGAAGTTTCAGAAGAAGTCGGTTTCAGCATTTTATCCGGATATTCCACTGTTAAAGGAGATTTTTTTAATGAAAGACATGCGAACGGATTGCAGCGTCGGCTCCCAGCTGCCGCGACGCGCCACCACTGGAAAAACACCTCCGTTGGAAGCCTTAAGGACAAGTTGGAACATGCCCAGCTGTTAAACAGTTTCTCAGATACTCCACTGAAAGCCATCAAAAGCCGTCTGGATTTTACAAATGGTTATCAATACGGAGGTGTTTTTCCTGTGGCGACAATCCGTTCGCACATCTTTCATTAAAAAAATCTCCTTTATAAAACAGTCTGCGCAGCAGGACATCGTGGACTGCAGCTCTCCTGAGGGGACTAGGACAGAAAATATCCAGCAAAGATACTTATTCCAGGCTCCAAACATTTCATACCGCCACGGCAAGAGCTAAGCATACAGCACACGCAAGAGAAACACATGCAAATGCTTATCGACACACTCATACTTGCAGGTGGGCTGCACAGCTGCGACCTTGTAATTAAATTCTGACTCCCATCTTTGTTACAGAGGCAGATCTGACTCCAGGTAATTATAGGGCTGAAGAAAAAAAAAACGAAACATGGGAGTCTGCACACACGCACACACACACAAACTATCTAATGAGACGCTGCAAAAGAGGTACACACACACAAACCATCTATTGAGACACTGCAAAAGAGGAACACATACACCAGACACACACCTGCAAATCAACAGTGGGCTGTTTTTGCCATCAGACCACGCTGCTTGTCGTTCATCTCCCAGAATTCCGCTGTGCGTGTGATGTCCTGCTGCTCCGGCACCACATGCTGCTTGTTTTTTCTGGTCCTACTTACACCTGTCAGTTCACCTGTCTAGTTTCCAGAATCCAAACTGGATTTATGGTTTTTTTTATTTAGATTTTATTGTGTCTATGCATCTGTTAACCACATAAATATTAAAACTGTCCAAGTAATAAACCATTTTGATCATGGAAGTGGACTTTCTTTCAGTCTTCATATTTTATTTGTTGCAGCAAGGGTTGTTTTGAGGTGGCCTGATTTTTGTTCATGATGTTTATTCACAAAGACATGATCCAGGTCTACTGAGTGGGGCATGTCACATGCTGTCTGAAGAGTCCCACATGTTGTGATTTCATGTTTGGAGTAAATCGCCATTTAAATTCCACTCATAAGTGAAAACAGACCATTCACCCTGTTAAGATCATTGTTTGCTTGTATGGTTGCCACCCTGGACCTAAGGCGGTTCTATAGTGTGGTCGGAGGGTCCGAAGCATGGCACAAGTGGAAGCTCCAAGTCCTGACCTGACCTGTCAGTTGGGGGGGTTGATCTCATAACAGTATAAACAAGAGCAATCGGGGATTTCTGACATCCGCCGATGTAGCGCAGCACATAACTGAAACAATCCTTCACATGGTGATAAAAGCATCAGATTTGGCATGAATGTTCTTCATAAATCAGTGTTTGAGAAAAAAGTGGCTACTTGAAAATCCAATATGGCAGCCAAGTAGGGGTCAATGAAGAATTACACAGGGGTCAAATTTAAAAATGCTCCAATCATATTGAAAACTACACCACATTGTGTCTGATCACAAGAATTAAAAGGTATAGTTTGTTTCGTAATGTTATGGAGTTATGGAGCCAAAACATTAAGAATGGTGGCAAAGGTCAATTTCAGTTTGTACAGGGGTCAAAAGTTAAAGTTGCTCCAATTTTTGTAAAAATTTTTGGCACTTCCTGTTTCACTGTGAACTGGGCACTGAGTTCCCGTGAGATTTCATGGGATCTCATCTGTTGATCCAGGAAGTGTTTGACATTTGACATTTCATGTTTCACTGTGCACTCATAATTTGGCACTTCCTGTTTCAGCAGGAACTTGCCACTGAGTTCCCAGGAGATTCCATGGGATCTCATCTGTTAATCCAGGAAGCGTTGATCCAGGAAGTGTTTGACATTTGACATTTCCTGTTTCACTGTGGACTCAAAATTTGGCACTTCCTGTTTGGGACTCCCTGCACCATGAGCAAAAAGTGAACTCTTGATCCAGACACGAATCAGCTCCAAAATTCAGTGGAGTCTTCCATGGCTTAAAATATGTCTTTGGTGCAAATTTGGTGAGAATCCGTGAAGTAGTTTTGATATAATCCTTCAAAGCCTATATAAAGTGGAATCTTGATCCAGAATCTGGATCCAGATCACCTCCAAAATGCAGTGGAGTCTTCCATACCCTAATATCTATCTGTGGTGAAAAGTTTGTCAAAATCCGTGTTGTAGTTTTGACGTAATCCTGCTGATGACGCTGATGATTTAATTACGTCCTTGGCAGACATAATTAAGTGAGGAGCAGTGTAGATGGGGGGGGTCACAGCTGTGACCGCAGCCTCCTTCCTTGGTGGAGATAATAACGGCATACGTTCTTGCTCCAAAGGTATAGGTAGGCACACAACATGTTACTGCTCATTCAGTTCAATAACCGGTCTAACAGGTACTACAAAAGGTACGAAATAGTTAGTTTGGAGTAGCTAAAATACGGATGGACAGGCGGACGGACAAATAGTGTCGCGACTGGTCCTGCCTCTAATTCTCTAATTGTACTTGCTGCACAGGATGTGGGTGTGCTGCTTGTTCTCCACCCTCCTGTCACCTGCTATGTAGCCCACGGAGGGTGTCGGCCACATGTGAGGCTGTGACCCTGCTTCAGGGCCAGTACTGGTGCACGTGGTTGCCTCCTGTGCTTTTGTGCAATGTGTGTTAGGGGGGACCATGAGGGTGCAGTAGTTGCTGTCAAAGCCTGCAGCCCTTGTGGTCTTCTGGGACTCTTCAGTGACTGCTGTGCCTTTCCTTCTGGGATTGCGTCCAGCCTTAGGGTATCCGTTTGGTCGCAGGACTCCTGTGGGACTGTGAGGTTCTCTAATCTCTTGGTGCTATTTGTCTCTTTCCTGATTCAGTGCATCCATCCATCCATCTCATCCAATTTTTAAACCTGCTTATTCCCATTAAGGTTCATGGGGAGCTGGAGCCTATCCCAGCAGTCACTGGGCAAGAGGCGGGGTACAAGTGGAACAGGCTGCCAGTCTATCATGGGACTGATTTGATACATCAAACCCAATTATAAGACTCTGTGATCAGTAAAAAACACACAACACTGAAGTAGGTGCTGAAAAATTTATTAAGGTGCTGAAAACATGCAAAAAAGACGACATGGTACAGCCTAAGTAGTGCAGCAGATAAGTGAAACAGTCAGGCAGATGGTGATAAAAGCATCAAATTCGGCAGAAATACTCCTTAGACACTCCTCTTTCGAAAAAAAACGATTGGCCACTTGAGTTTTCAATCAGTGGTCAGGTAGGGGTCAATTGAAGAATTACACAGAGGTCAAAATTAAAAGATGCTCCAATCATATTGAAAAATACCCCCACATTATTTGCCTGATCATAAAGATTCCAAAAAGGTATAGTTTGGACTATCTGTGACTGAATTCTATGGAGTTACAGGATAAAAACAGCAAGAATGGTGACAAAGGTCAGTGTCATTTTGTACAGGGGTCAAAAGTTAAAGTTGCTCCAGCAACTTTAATTTTGACCTCTGTGTAATTCCTCAATTGACCCCTACCTGACTACCGATTGAAAACTCAAGTAGTCAATTTTTTTTCTTCAAAAGAGGAGTGTCGAAGGAGTATTTCTGCTGAATATGATGCTTTTATCACCATGTGCAGGATTCCCCTCTAAATATTCTCTTAACCGCTGCACCAAAATACTAACAGGAGCCAGGTGTCAAAATGCTTAAAGGGGGCGTGACCATCCGTCAATCAAGGCACTCACTCAATTTGTAATCAGTTCATAATTAGAGACACACTGTCCCAAAACAAACAACATGACAAAAACAGAGAATAAAAACAATTATTAATATTAAAGAAAACAAGTCAATTTCAATTCTTCATTCAAACCAAACGGTTCCAAAGTGCCCAAAGTTAAATCCAAAATGCTTCTCTACATAAAAGTTTTTTAATGATGTCACCTCCTCTGGGTGGAACTGTAATTTTCTCAATCCCCGAGAATTTTAAAGATGCTGGAGAGCCTGTTTATAATGTCATACTTTGCCGTACAACAAACCCGAGATCTGATCTGATCCTCATCTGTGGTTGCAGAAAAACAGTTTGGATCCTTCGAGCTGCTCCTTTCAGTGTTTACTGAATTACACAGGGAGCCAAACAGTGCAGAGGATTTATGTTTTAATTTGTTTATTCCATTTCATATATATATATATATATATATATATGACAAGTGACAAAGTTTTTTATTCGGCACACAAAATATTCAAATAGAAAAAAATGAACAATTCCACAAACAAACACAGACAAAACTAATGAGTCCGAAAGGGTGTGGGCTGAAGCAAAGCTTATTAGCGCCCACCCCTGCTAGTACAAGTCCAACAATTCTAATCAGTCATATTTACATAAATACAAATTCACTACTACATGTCAACACACAGACATACACATCAATATACTATTCACTTATAATTATATTTATATAGTACCAGATCACAAGAAAGTCGAATCAAGGCACTTTACGTCAGTAAGGACTAACCTTACCAACCCCCAGAGCGAGCACTAGGCAACTGTGGTGAGGAAAAACTCCCTATAAGGAAGAAACCTCAAGCAAACCAGGCTCTTGGGGGTGACCCTCTGCTTGGGCTGTGCCATATATACCTATATACATACGTATATACTTTACAAACATAAATATATACATACATATACACAGTCCCTTATATACATATACATATACACCTACCCATATCTATATATCTACATACGCATATACATACCCACACATTCAAATATACAATAAGTCCCACTTATAAATTGAACATTCCATATAAATCAAATTATATTTGCTTCTTTATGATACTTAGACATGATGTTCTTTTTGAGTAATTTCTTAAATCTTACTAAGGTACTACTCATTCTAACCTCTGTTGAACATTTGTTCCATTTCCTCACCCAAACCACAGACACACAAAAACCCTTTACATTTGTTCTTACTGGTGGTTTCATAAAAATTGCACAACCTCTTAAGCTATATCTGGATTCCCTCAATCGGAACAGACTCTGGACATGTCTCGGTAAGGCTTGGTTTTTCGCTCGAAATAAAGTTTGAATTGTAATGTAATCGACCAAATCTATGAATTTTAATAAATTTAAAGACACAAATAGAGAATGAGTTGGTTCACGATATTGTTTATTGCAGATGATTCGTATGGCTCGTTTTTGCAAAAGGAATATTGGATTGGTATGTCATATATGGTACCATCAGAGAATGATATAAAGTAAGTAACCCTTCTTGCAGCAGTAGGTCTTTGGCTTTATACAAAATGGCTATAGTTTTTGACAATTTTGATTTCACATAATTTATATGTGTTTTCCAGCTAAGTTTATTATCAATTATAACACCTAAAAATGTATTCTCTGTTACTAACTCAATTTCCTTATTGTTTATAGTTAAATTTTTACATTTGGGTGCCTGTTTATTTCCAAATATAATACATTTTGTTTTCCCAAGGTTGAGTGACAACTTATTAGCATCAAACCAAACCTTAAATTTTTCCAGTTCTTTCTCCACTATGTCCAGAAGCTGTTCAAGATTTTCACCACTACAGAACACAGTTGTATCATCCGCAAAAAGGACACATCTCAGTGAACTCGACACCCAACTTATATCATTTATATAGATTATAAACAACAAAGGACCCAGCACTGAGCCCTGCGGCACCCCACATGTGACTTCCCTGAGTTCAGAATTTGTATTATTGAATTGAACATACTGAAATCTGCCTTGTAAATAACTAGCTATCCATTCATATGCCAGACCTCTGATTCCATATTTCTGCAGTTTAATTAATAGTATTCCATGGTTAATTGTGTCAAACGCTCTCTGTAAATAAAAAAAAAAACACCTATTGCGTATTGTTTATTGTCAATTGCAGTTGCTATACTTTCCACAAAGTCCATTAAAGCATGTGATGTAGTTCGAGACCTTCTGAATCCATACTGTTCTTCACAAATGATGTCATGCTTCAGTAAATAATCATTTAATCTTTTAGCAAATATTTTTTCCAAAAGTTTGGAAAATTGTGGCAGGAGTGATATAGGTCTATAATTAGAAAATGTGTGTTTGTCACCAGTTTTAAACAGAGGAATTACTTTGGCTATTTTCATTTGAGAAGGAAATTTACCAGTACTTAGTGACATATTGCAAATATAATTGAACGGTTTTACTATACAATCAATAACTTTTTTTAATAAAGCCATATCCAAATTATTAAAATCAGTCGATTTCTTACTTTCTGAACCATGAACCAGATCAAGTATTTCCCTTTCATGAGTACCACCAATGAACATTGAAACAGATTTGTTAAACGTTGAATTATTTACCCAGAAGTTATTAATTGATGAAGTTATTAATTTTACTGGCAAGATTTTTACCCACATTAACGAAGTATTCATTAAAGTGTTCAGCAATAGACTCGTCGTTATCAATCGTGATGTAGTTGTTACTCTGAAAAAATGAAGGATAATCTCTAGTTACTCTATTCTTTTTTACTATTTCATTTAATATGTTCCATGTGTTTTTGATGTTATTTCTATTTTTGACAAGTAACTCATTATAATATATTTTTTTACTGAGTCTCATGATATTGATTAACTTATTCTTATATGTTTTATACTTACTTTCAGCTTCCTTAGTTCGTAGTTTTATGAAATGTTTATATAGTACGTTTTTCTTTTTACATGCCCTCTGAAGCCTCTTAGTTATCCATGGTTTGTTGCTATATTGATTTCTATATATTTTGTCAACAAATGGACAGTGTTTATTATACAAACTGGAAAAAATGGAAATGAAAGCATCATATGAGCTGTCAACATCATCAACAAAAACATCTGACCAATTCTGACTTGATAAATCCTCCCTTAAATTATCAATTGTTTCAGGTGTTACTTTTCTACTCATGAATTTGATATTGCTTCGATACATACAACAACCCTCCAATGCAAAAACTGAGAAAACTGGCAAGTGATCACTGATATCACTGACCAGTAGTCCCCCACTAAGATTACCGGATATAACGTTAAAATATTGTCAATGAGAGTTGTTGTATCCATAGTTATTCTGCTAGGATGAATGATGGTTGGAAACAGTCCTAAACAGTACAAGGTGTTTATAAATGAGGTAATTTATGGATGATTGTGAGGGTTTAAAAAATCTATATTGAAATCTCCACAGACAAATAAATGCTTATTTCTGTTGATTTTGTTGTACATTCCTAAGATAACGTCTTCAAAGGTGTCACTTTTTGTCCCAGGAGCTCTGTAAATGCAACTAACAACTATGTTTTTGGAGTTTATAGATGTAATTTCTATGGTAACACATTCCATGATGTTGCCCACTGTAAATGACATGTTGTTAATGAGTTTACAGTTATAATCTGACCTTACAAACAATGCAACGCCTCCGCCCCTTCTCGTCTGCCTATTAACCAGGAACAATTCATAACCATGAAGATATACCAGATCTTTATGATCCTCATTTAACCATGTTTCTGAAATCAAGAAATTTCGGCTGCAGATCCAGCTTGGTTTTGTCTGACGGAGTCAAGAAGACCGGACAGATCTACAGCCACAAATAATTTCTTCATTTTCTACGCTGCTTAGACTGGTATGGTCCGATTCTCTCCATGTAGCACACAGGAGTGAAGAGAAGAGGGTTTGCAGTGTCAAAATACAAACGCAGTCTGCAGTGTAATATGCCAGATCCACATTATGTCTATTTTCTGCACCACAGTGCCAGCCTCCAGGATCAACTGCCAAACAGACATATTGTGAAACTACATTGATGGCTCTTGCTTGAGTTTCTCCAAAGTGCTTGAACTGGCTGAAGTGAGAGCCAAACTGTTACTTTGCAAATAGGAACAAGGATGAGTTGGTGGAGGTGCACCAAAGAAAAGACACGTACAACAGTGCTCAAATAAAAACTGCCTTTAATACTACTAACCAGTGGTCCAACATGATTGATTGATTGATTGATTGATTGATTGATTGATAGATAGATAGATAGATAGATAGATAGATAGATAGATAGATAGATAGATAGATAGATAGATAGATAGATAGATAGATAGATAGATAGATAGATAGATAGATAGATAGATAGATAGATAGATAGATAGATAGATAGATAGATAGATAGATAGATAGATAGATAGATAGATAGATAGATAGATAGATAGATAGATAGATAGATAGATAGATAGATAGATAGATAGATAGATAGATAGATAGATAGATAGATAGATAGATAGATAGATAGATAGATAGATAGATAGATAGATAGATAGATAGATAGATAGATAGATAGATAGATAGATAGATAGATAGATAGATAGATAGATAGATAGATAGATAGATAGATAGATAGATAGATAGATAGATAGATAGATAGATAGATAGATAGATAGATAGATAGATAGATAGCTAGATAGATAGATAGATAGATAGATAGATAGATAGATAGATAGATAGCTAGATAGATAGATAGATAGATAGATAGATAGATAGATAGATAGATAGATAGATAGATAGATAGATAGATAGATAGATAGATAGATAGATAGATAGATAGATAGATAGATAGATAGATAGATAGATAGATAGATAGATAGATAGATAGATAGATAGATAGATAGATAGATAGATACTTTTAATGTCCCCATTGAAATTTGTCTTGGACTTCTCAAAAATCATGACCCATACAAAGATACAGAACAAGACATAAACAGTTCATAACAATAAATAAATAAATACATAAATAAAGAATAAAAATAAATAAATAAAAAAAACATAAAAAAACATACAAGTACTAAAACCTCCTAATGTGCCTGATTGTTAGCGGTGTTTATTATTATATTTGTTAAGGGCTATGATTGATATAGGAACAAAAGAGTTCCTATATCTATTTAGTCTGCAATGGGGGACTCTGAAACGCCGGCCCGATGGTAGCAACTCGTATTGCGTGTGCAGAACATGGGAGGAGTCAGAAAGAATTCTGTCCGCTTGCTTCATCACGCACTGATCAAAAATTGACTGAGGATTGTTATACTGTTTCAAACCAATGATTTTCATTGCTGTGAGAACAAGGTAGTTTAATTTTGATCTTAGGGACACAGGAAGGTTCCCAAACCAAGTGGTTATGCCATATCTTCAAGAACTGCCTGATAAAACAGTAACATAATTTTTTGGTCGACTCCATGAAAACGCAAACGCCGTAGAAAATAGAGTCGTTGATTCAAGCGGGAACATAACCAGTCAACATGAGTGTTCCATGTAAGGGAACTGTCTATACAGACACCAAGATATTTGTACGATTGCACCTGTGTGATTGGTTGCTGGTGTATAATTACAGGGTTGTGATTGCCAACTAACTTTGGGTCAAAAATGACTTCCTCTGTCTTTTTAACATTTAAAGTAAGGTAACTGGAATCACACCACTCAACAAACATGTCTTTGGTACCAGGTCTCCTGAGAGAATGGATCATCGAATGAGTTATGTGGGATGTAGACTTCGGGCTTCCTCTGTCAACTCTCATCTGATGGATCTTTATTTCTTTACAGAATTTGTCAAAGATTGAAATGGACGCAAAATGTACTACCTGTTTTCATGATCCGATAATAACCTGTCTTGTGGAACACCTCTGGTTAACACAAAGGTCTTTTGTGCTAAATATTGTAAACATATCACTTACCAATGGAAACCCCTGATTAAGAAACTACTAAACAGAGTTTCCTGCAGATGTTAAATGCTACAGTCTACTCAGGTAGATCAGCCTGCTCTGTCCCTTCCTGTACAGGTGGTTGGTGTGGGTTGTCCAGTCCAGTTTGCTGTCCAGCAACAGCCCGAGGTACTTGTAAGAATCCACAGCCTCAAGTTCCTCATGGAGGTGAAGCGAACAGGTCTGACTACGAGCCCAAAACCGTCAGCAGCTTTCATATTTGGGCGATACGTAGGGTTGTGTGTTTATTTATATATTTATATATATAGCGATATAATAAATGCATTATTAACCTTGCTTGCTCGGTCTGTACGGGATTATCAGACCTCTGTGTTTTTCGTACGAATCTTGCTAACGCTCGGTCCGTAGTTACATCTCAGTCTGATATTCTCCCGTACAGACATCGCACTTCATTAATAATCCTTTATTATTATATGGCTGTGACACTACATGCACTCTGATTGGCTGATTTCTGCACTGATATTTTCCTATATCAGACCGGTTACCATGGCAAACGGTCCGGAACGCATATCACATTTGTTACAAACCAGAAAGCTACAAACACAGTTAGAAAAACCAAGTCGGACATGAATATACTCCATAAATATCTAAACGGCATCAGAGAAACACACACAGATTGAAAGCTTACCTGCTAACATTACCGTCTGTTAGCAAGTTCTTCATGGAGGTGAAGTGAACAGGTCTGACTACGAGCCCAAAACTGCCAGCAGCTTTCATATTCAGGCAATACCATAAGTTCACATGTTTATATATATATATATATATATATATATATATATATATATATATATATATATAATAGCCATATAATGAATAAATTATTAACCTCGCTTGCTCGGTCTGGACGGGAATATCAGACCTCTGTGTTTTTCGTACGAATCTTGCTAACGCTCGGTCCGTAGTTACATCTCAGTCTGATATTCTCCCGTACAGACATCGCACTTCATTAATAATCCTTTATTATTATATGGCTGTGACACTACATGCACTCTGATTGGCTGATTTCTGCGCTGATATTTTCCTATATCAGACCGGTTACCATGGCAAATGGTCCGGAACGCATATCACATTTGTTACAAACCAGAAAGCTACAAACACAATTAGAAAAACCAAGTCGGACATGAATATACTCCATAAATATCTAAACGGCATCAGAGAAACACACACAGATTGAAAGCTTACCTGCTAACCTTACCGTCTGTTAGCAAGTTCTTCATGGAGGTGAAGTGAACAGGTCTGACTACGAGCCCAAAACTGCCAGCAGCTTTCATATTCAGGCAATACCATAAGTTCACATGTTTATATATATATATATATATATATATATATATATATATATATATATATATATATATATATATATATATATATATAATAGCCATATAATGAATAAATTATTAACCTCGCTTGCTCGGTCTGGACGGGAATATCAGACCTCGGTCTGATATTTTTCCATACAGACCTTGTGATCAGTTATTACTGCAATAATAATCCTTTATTATTATTATTATTATGTTGTTGTTGTTGTTGTTATTTATTACCCAAGGCCAAAATATGGCCAGGCAGTATTTGACAGGCAGCATTTATAAATTGACAGTTCAACATTGTAATCCTGTTGATACAAAAAGCATTTTTTTTTTAAAGAATTATGTCTGTTACAACATTCAAGGAAACACACAGTGATGCCTGCTGTTGTTTTAAAAAAAAGAAAAGAAAAATATCCATCTTATAGCTGTAAACGAGAGCACTGCGCTCGTAAAGCACAAACCTCCACCAACACTAGTTTCAAATTCCACAAAAGTTTACCTTAAAAAAAATTTCAAGGTCAAAGTCCTGTTAGAAGCGACTTCTCATAAGCTAAATTAGATGTGATCAAATGTCAGGAGTATGTATTTAATTCATGCACTGGAATCAAAGTTTGTTTGTTTGTTTGTTTGTGGTATTGTTAGCGACATTGCTTTCTGGACTTTCAGGCATTGGAACCTCCATTAAATTTGAGTGGGATATGTAAATCCATGAGAGAAAAAAATGAGAGTGATTGAGGCACTTTTGGTAGAGATATAATGCAAAATGTGTTGTGTGGGCCGCCAGAAGAGGAGGTACTGCTGGCCCACGACCAGAGGGCGCCCTGTCTGGAGTGCGGGCTCCAGGCACCAGAGGGCGCAGCCGCCTGACAGGAGCAGCCAGGGTGACAGCTGTCACGCATCACCTGCAACAGCTGTTACCAATCATCTGATCGGCAGGGGTACATCAGCAGGACGACGTCTCCACCTCTTTGCAGAGATATCGTTCTACCTGGAAGGTAACATTCTCAGCTAACTGTGTGACAGTAACCTTTTGTGACTTTTGTGCGTTGTATAACAGACTCCTTTTCCAACGAGAGGTGGAGGTAGTTTTCCTGCCGTGCGGATTGCTGGGTGCAAACGCGCCCACATTTAATTGTTTCTTTGTTCCTCGCCAGCAGTACCAGGTCCGACACGCGGAGGCAGTGGCCACCTGGGAATTCGGGACTTGGCGGCTCCAGTATTCCCGGGGTCTGGTGGCGGAGGAAATCGTGTGGTTCCGGTTCTGCTTTGGACAGACGTCTCCTATCTTCGAGCCTGCCCACACGACACCTTTTGTGATTTGGCTTTTTGTCCATTGTTGTAATCTGTTGTATTTGTTGTGCCCATTCACAACAGTAAAGTGTTGTTATTTGACTTCCTCCATTGTCCGTTCATTTGCGCCCCCTGTTGTGGGTCCGTGTACCTACACTTTCCCAACAGGATATCTCGGCCAACGTCATGGACCCCGTGGGGCGTCAACCGGCTGTTGAACGGCCAATGGAAGAGCAGGGCACACAGGCGTCTGCAGGAGGAATGATCGGTGAGTTGCAGCGAATCCTCACCGCTTTTACGGCTCGGCTGGATCTGATGACCGAGCAGAACGTCCTCCTTAACCGCAGGGTGGAGGCTCTCGCCGCGCAGGTGGAAGCGCGCCCTCAGGGCGCTGCTGCGGCTCCCCCTCCTGTCGATCCTGTGCGCAACAGTGACGTTCCACAGGTCGTTCAACGACCCCTCCCACCTTCCCCTGAAGCATACATAAGCCCTCCAGAGCCGTACGGGGGTTGTGTGGAGACATGCGCGGACTTTCTTATGCAGTGTTCGCTCGTCTTCGCACAACGTCCCGTCATGTACGCGACTGATGCTAGTAAGATAGCTTATGTAATTAATCTGCTTCGCGGCAAGGCACGCGCTTGGGCTACAGCGCTTTGGGAGCAAAATTCACGGCTCCTTCTGATATATGACGGGTTTGTGAGGGAGTTCAGAACAGTGTTCGATCACCCAAATAGAGGAGAGACCGCTTCAGCCGTGCTGCTGTCAATGAGACAGGGGCGCCGGAGCGCAGCTGTTTATGCAGTCGACTTCCGCATCGCGGCTGCGAGGTCCGGCTGGAATAACACTGCCCTCCGTGCCGCCTTCGTAAACGGACTGTCGTTGGTCCTGAAGGAGCTCCTAGTGGCCAAGGACGAACCGCGGGATTTAGACAGGCTTATTGATCTCGTTATACGATTAGACAATCGGTTAGAAGAACACCGTCGGGAACGAGACGAAGGGCGTGGCCGGGCACGCGCCGTCCCTCTCCCTTCCGGTTCCAACCGAGTTCCGCCCTCCCCACGCTCCACGGCCTCTACGCTCCGTGTGGTTACAGCTCCCCCTGCTGATGAAGCTATGGACACGAGCAGGGCCACATTTAGGGCACCAGATAGACAGAGGAGGCTGGCCCGCGGAGCGTGCTTTGTTTGTGGCTCAATAGAGCATCAAGTGAGGGACTGCCCCGAGCGGTTAAAACACCAACGCCCGCCCCTAGAAACTGGGTTAGGGGTGGGTCAAAACATTCACGTGGGACATACCCATATTGCCACACGACTCCCAGTTACAATCCTTTATGAGGATTTAACCCTGAAGGCCCCAGCACTGGTGGACACGGGCTCTGAAGGGAATCTGTTAGACAGCAGATGGGCCAGGGAGGTAGGGCTCCCTCTGGTGGCGCTTACCTCGCCTGTGCAGGTGCGGGCACTAGATGGCTCCCTACTCCCTTTAATCACACATAAGACACCACCAGTAACTCTGGTGGTGTCAGGAAATCACCGGGAGGAGATCGAGTTTTTTGTGACTCCTGCCACCTCCCGTGTGATTCTCGGTTTCCCTTGGATGTTAAAACACAATCCCCGGATCGATTGGCCGTCCGGGGTAGTGGTTCAGTGGAGCGAGACCTGCCATCGGGTATGTTTAGGTTCCTCGGTTCCTCCCGGTTCCCAGGCTAAGGAGGAGGTCAGAGTCCCGCCCAATCTAGGGACGGTGCCGGTGGAGTACCATGACCTGGTGGATGTGTTCAGTAAGGATCTGGCGCTCACCCTTCCCCCCCACCGTCCGTACGATTGTGCCATTGATTTGGTTCCAGGCGTTGAGTTCCCGTCCAGCAGGCTGTACAACCTCTCACGACTTGAGCGCGAATCAATGGAGACCTACATCCGGGACTCTTTAGCCGCCGGGTTGATCCGGAATTCCACCTCCCCGATGGGTGCAGGTTTCTTTTTTGTGGGTAAAAAAGATGGCGGACTTCGTCCATGCATTGATTATAGGGGGCTGAACGAAATCACGGTTCGTAATCGATACCCGTTGCCCTTGTTGGATTCAGTGTTCACGCCCCTGCATGGAGCCCAAATATTCACTAAGCTAGATCTTAGAAATGCGTATCACCTGGTTCGGATCCGGAAGGGAGACGAGTGGAAGACGGCATTTAACACCACCTTAGGTCATTTTGAGTACCTGGTCATGCCGTTCGGTCTCACAAACGCCCCAGCGACGTTCCAAGCATTAGTTAATGATGTCTTGCGGGATTTCCTGCACCGATTCGTCTTCGTATATCTAGACGATATGCTCATCTTTTCTCCGGATCCTGAGACTCATGTCCGGCATGTACGTCAGGTCCTGCAGCGGTTGTTGGAGAACCGGCTGTTTGTGAAGGGCGAGAAGTGTGAGTTTCACCGCACATCTTTGTCCTTCCTGGGGTTTATCATCTCCCCCAACTCCGTCGCTCCTGATCCGGCCAAGGTTGCGGCGGTGAGAGACTGGCCCCAACCCACTAGCCGTAGGAAGCTGCAACAGTTCCTCGACTTTGCAAATTTCTACAGGAGGTTCATTAAGGGCTACAGTCAGGTAGTTAGCCCCCTGACAGCCCTGACCTCACCAAAAGTCCCCTTCACCTGGTCGGATCGTTGCGATGCCGCGTTCAAGGAGTTGAAACTGCGCTTCTCGTCTGCACCCATTCTGGTGCAGCCCGATCCTAGTCGCCAGTTAGTGGTTGAAGTGGACACCTCGGACTCAGGGATAGGAGCTGTGCTTTCCCAGAGTGGGAAGACCGATAAGGTCCTTCACCCGTGTGCCTATTTTTCCCGCAGGTTGACCCCGGCCGAACGGAACTATGACGTCGGCAATCGAGAACTCCTTGCGGTGAAAGAGGCTCTTGAAGAGTGGAGACATCTGTTGGAGGGAACGTCCGTGCCATTCACGGTTTTCACTGACCACCGGAACCTGGAGTATATCAGGACCGCCAAGCGGCTGAACCCCAGGCAAGCCCGCTGGTCACTGTTCTTCGGCCGTTTTGACTTCCGGATCACCTACCGTCCCGGGACCAAGAACCAGAGATCGGATGCCTTGTCCCGGGTACATGAAGATGAAGTCAAAGCGGAGTTGTCGGATCCACCGGAACCCATCATCCCGGAGTCCACTATCGTGGCCACCCTCACCTGGGACGTAGAGAGAACCGTCTGGGAGGCCCTGGCACGAAGCCCGGACCCCGGAACTGGGCCGAAGAACAAACTATATGTCCCACCAGAAGCTAGGGCTGCAGTCCTGGACTTCTGTCACGGCTCCAAGCTCTCCTGTCATCCATGGGTGCGAAGAACCGTGGCAGTTGTCCGGCAGCGCTTCTGGTGGGCGTCCCTAGAGGCCGACGTCCGGGATTATATCCAGGCCTGCACCACCTGCGCCAGGGGCAAGGCTGACCATCGCAGGGCATCAGGACTACTCCAGCCGCTGCCTGTGCCTCATCGCCCCTGGTCCCACATCGGCCTGGATTTTGTCACAGGCCTCCCGCCGTCCCAGGGTAACACCACCATCCTCACGATAGTGGACCGATTCTCCAAGGCGGCCCACTTCGTGGCCCTCCCGAAGCTCCCAACAGCCCAGGAGACAGCGGACCTCCTGGTCCACCACGTCGTCCGGCTGCATGGGATTCCAACAGACATCGTCTCCGATCGCGGTCCCCAGTTCTCCTCGCAAGTCTGGAGGAGCTTCTGCCGGGAACTGGGGGCCACGGTGAGTCTCTCGTCCGGGTACCACCCTCAGACCAACGGGCAAGCAGAATGGGTAAACCAGGAGGTGGAACAGGCCTTGCGCTGCGTGACTGCCGCACACCCGGCGGCCTGGAGTACCCATTTGGCCTGGATCGAGTATGCCCATAACAGCCAGGTGTCTTCAGCCACCGGCCTCTCCCCTTTTGAGGTGTGTCTGGGGTATCAGCCCCCGTTGTTTCCGGTGGTTGAGGGAGAGGTCGGTGTGCCCTCGGTCCAGGCCCACCTACGGAAGTGCCGTCGGGTGTGGCGTGCCGCCCGTTCTCCTTTGCTAAAGGCCCGGACGAGGGCAAAAGCCCATGCAGACCGTCGGCGGACCCCGGCCCCTGCGTATCGGCCAGGGCAGGAGGTGTGGTTATCCACAAAGGACATTCCCCTCAAAGTGGACTCCCCCAAGCTACAGGACCGTTACATCGGCCCTTTCAAAATCCGTAAGGTCATCAGTCCAGCCGCAGTGAGGCTTCAGCTTCCGACCTCACTGCGGATCCATCCTGTGTTTCATGTGTCCCGAATCAAACCATATCACACCTCACCCCTCTGTGCTCCGGGTCCGGCGCCACCTCCTGCCCGGATCATCGATGGCGAGCCGGCTTGGACGGTACGCCGGCTCTTGGATGTCCGTAGGATGGGCCGGGGCTTCCAGTATTTGGTGGACTTGGGGGGGGTACGGTCCCGAAGAACGCTCCTGGGTGAAGAGGAGCTTCATCCTGGACCCGGCCCTCCTGGCCGATTTCTACCGCCGCCACCCGGACAAGCCTGGTCAGGCGCCAGGAGGTGCCCGTTGAGGGGGGGGTCCTGTTGTGTGGGCTGCCAGAAGAGGAGGTACTGCTGGCCCACCACCAGAGGGCGCCCTGTCTGGAGTGCGGGCTCCAGGCACCAGAGGGCGCAGCCGCCTCACAGGAGCAGCCAGGGTGACAGCTGTCTCGCATCACCTGCAACAGCTGTTACCAATCATCTGATCGGCAGGGGTACATCAGCAGGACGACGTCTCCACCTCTTTGCCGAGATATCCTTCTACCTGGAAGGTAACATTCTCAGCTAACTGTGTGACAGTAACCTTTTGTGACTTTTGTGCGTTGTATAACAGACTCCTTTTCCAACGAGAGGTGGAGGTAGTTTTCCTGCCGTGCGGATTGCTGGGTGCAAACGCGCCCACATTTAATTGTTTCTTTGTTCCTCGCCAGCAGTACCAGGTCCGACACGCGGAGGCAGTGGCCACCTGGGAATTCGGGACTTGGCGGCTCCAGTATTCCCGGGGTCTGGTGGCGGAGGAAATCGTGTGGTTCCGGTTCTGCTTTGGAGAGACGTCTCCTATCTTCGAGCCTGCCCACACGACACCTTTTGTGATTTGACTTTTTGTCCATTGTTGTAATCTGTTGTATTTGTTGTGCCCATTCACAACAGTAAAGTGTTGTTATTTGACTTCCTCCATTGTCCGTTCATTTGCGCCCCCTGTTGTGGGTCCGTGTACCTACACTTTCCCAACAAAATGTACACCAAATGGACTTATCAGTATTAAATTTAAATGTCCATAAATCCACAATCTTGATCAAACTTTGTCAGGCGATAGTGAGTGCCAGTCTGCACCTCACGTTCAAATATGAGAGTGATTGTGGCACAGATACCACTTTTTTCCAGACTTAATACAAGTACTTACATTTGGGTACTCATTGATACAGAATACCAATACGAATACTTAATGATATCATTAGTTTTATGATGACTTTGAAAATGTTTTATTCATCAATTGTTCCTTACTTTTTGACTGTAACTGTTATCAATATCATTAGCTTTGTTTTTATTGACAAACATTTCACTTAAATCATGTAACATCACTTTTTTGACTACAACAAATTGCAATTTAACATTAATTGTGTGTTTCTTAACAAACATAACACTGGAGACATCTCACTTAAATGTAACCTGTGGATTTCAGCACTACAAAATATATAACACCAGGAACAGAACTGAAACTGTCCATCACTAACTTTATGTCTGTGAGCACTAAAAGCCTTTTTGAAAAGGTGAGGGGCAGATTCTTTTTGATGAAAAAGAAGCTTCTCTGCATTATCAGCTGTGCGTCTGTTTCTGTTTTTATTTACAATGTGAGACATTGAGCTAAACGACCTTTCACTCTCCACACTATTTTTTAAAAACTTTTAATTAAATGTGTACAGGTAACATACACAAACACATACCGTGTTTTTTTTTCTCCAAAGGTGGAACATGTAATATTGATGAGCATAGCGTGCGTGCACACGCACACATGGTGTTGCGCGGCATCTCCACACCACACGGAGCAAAACAGAGTAAGTTTAACTTTTTTTTGTGGATCATAGGATGATTTCATTGTGTGCACACAGAATTGCCTAAAGCCTGTGGTAACTGAGATGCTAATGAATAGGGATGGGTATTGATAAGGTTTTATCGATATCAATGCTATTATCAATTCTGCTTATCGATCCGATTCCTTATCGATTCCCTTATCGATACCTCGTGAATTTTGTACTAAAAGTAGGCTTTTCAGGTTTTCTATGTATTTCCTTGAGTCTTAAAGTAAATAAATATGAAATTAGTCACTGTATCCTTGATCTCTGGACATAAATAAAAATAAACAAAACTGTGTTTCGCTTTGAAGTTATTCAGACTGAATTCTATCGTTCTATATTGACTTGTCAGAGAGCCGCGCAACATTTGGAGCTGTGTGAACAAAACGGAGGACGATTCTCGTTTCTTTCTCACAACGAGACAGGAGTCCCAGTTAGTAACTTTAATCCGCACAAAAGTGAATCACGACTCATATTCAGGGATGAAAGTGGTGAAAAACAAAAAAAGCTGAAACCCAAAATTACCCCCCAACACCACCCACACAAAAATGTTTGAATTCTAGAAGCTCTGAAATGCAATCTGGGACTATTCCAGACAATAAACTGCAGTGAGTGCTAAATCCATTTAGGTGAGAAAAAAATACAACTTTCCTTATTCAAATTCATTCCAGTAGTATTCTGCTCTTACTAGGATGCAGCAGTTTTCTAGTTTGGCAGATAGTTCTGGAGGAAATCACTGAAGAAATTAACAAACTGAAAATATGGTTTGACCGAAACAAACTGTCATTAAACTTAAATAAGACAGGGATGAAGTGGAGGTGTAAGAGTCACTAGGTGTTCACAGGAAACATTTATTTCTGTATGTATTTATTTATTTATGTTAGTTGCTATTATATATTTTCTGTTGTGTTTCTATTCAGGTTCTTTTTGTCTCTTTCTCTAAAATTGTATATAATAATCATTAGATTATTAATATATAAGCAAAAATAAATTTAAGGAATATTACAATTTGAAAACAAATGCACCCGAACGTGATGACGGCTGCAATTGCTAAATGCTAACTTTTAACATTGAAAATGCCATAGACATGCTAACGTTAGCATCGCTCCCGTTTTTAAGTTATAAAATACATCTATCAACTGTTTCAGAAGACCATAACAGGTCGGTTTAACATAGAAAAGGTAAATAATACTCACAGACGTATGCTCTTTAGGGTTTTAGCGGGGGAAAATTAAGCGAAAGAAAGAAATAAACGAAGCAATCGACCGAAGCATTGCTTCTATCTGCGAACCACGCTTCGATTGGTTCAAGGTTCAAAGCAAAGCCGCACTGCAGAAAAGTTGATTAAGGACCCGCTGCAGGGTCTGTAATCAATGTAGAGAACTGATCATTTCCTGACAAACACCCGCCAAAACAACGGCCACTCTGAAGGACCGATAACAGAATCGTTAAGCACAAAGCTTATTGATGTCGGTGGATCGAATCATTTCTTAACGATACCCAAAAGGAACCGGTTCTCGATACCCATCCCTACTAATGAATGAGGCGCGCAGTGACTCTTTCAACTTCTGGCGCAAAGTCTGGCCCATGGGAAGGAGAGGAATGCAGCGCCACAGACATCCAACAAATGGATTACACCTGTCACGGACCGAGCCGGTCTCACATCGTCCAGGAAAGGCACACCAAGGGCTGAAACTCACCAACCTGATGGACAATCTCCGCCACTGAAACCATGATCTGACGGAGCAACTGCGGCACAAAGTCCCAAAGTCACAGAGGAACTTTTTTCAGCCACGACAAGGAATTAAAGTATTTTCAGATGTTGTTTTCCAAACTCAGGAGGCAGTATGTGGATTATTTTTCTTCAGGATCATGTGATGTTGAATTCCAACAGGTAAGACTTTTTATTTACTCTATGTATGAATTTACTCCGCATGAGGGCCGCGGCTTTCAGCCAATCAATGGACAGCAATTGATGGCTGTATTTCGACTTATGAGTAAATTATATGAAAGCCTGTAAAAATCCATAAATTAGCTGCATCATTGTTTAAGCTGTAGTGTTCAAAATGTACGAAAAATGTAGCGGCTTATAGCCCGGAAATTACGGAGCATGACAATCCCACATTGAGATGTTGACATTACACTGCTGTAAAGAGGCATCGGGTGTCGTAGTATCTGAGAAGTTTTATGATTTCAAGTACAAGTAAATGAATACGGGATCGGGCCGATACCCGATACTGGTATTGGGATCGGTGCATCCCTAATTAAGATACAAAAAATAGACATTCAGTGGGGTTTTCAATGTTTTCAATGCGAAATTTAAATGGACACAAAATCTGTAATCTGGATCAGATCCAGATCAAACTGTATTAGTTGATAAATGATACTATTCTATGTAATGCTCTCAAATATGAAATAAATTTGACCTTTTTTGACAGAGGTATGAACTTTTGAAAATTCATTCAGTGTTAAAGAAGGGACTTTTCCAAGATTTTTCCTGAGTTTGACCTATAACCTATGACCTTGAAAATTGAATATGTTCTTGCCTATCAAGATATGAATTTACAGTAAAAATTTGATAATGACATGAAAAACTGCGGGTTACAGGCTGTTCACAGACAAACAAATAAGCAGGCGCAAAAAGAACCTCCTCCAACTTTGTTGGCAGCAGTAATAAGCTGGATGACAATATTAATGCAGTCATAAAAGTAATGATTATATGTGGAAGGATTTCGGCTCAAGTTTAGATGACAGTCGAATATGAAGTTTTTACATGTATGCCTTTCACTTTTACTATGAGTCTTTGCAAATATACACTGAATTATTAATGAAAGACAAATTTATTGATTTCACTGTCTCGAGCAGATTATTTAAGTGTGAACTTTCACATATCTGAAGATGAGAAAATGTGTTTACATTTGGGTTTGTGACTATTTACATAGACATTCTTTAAAATTTGAAGAAGGATCTTGATATAATTCGTTTCTATTTAACGTTGCAAAAAAATATGAACCACAAAGTTAAACTCTTTATACATTTGAAGATACACTGTAAACTCACCAGTGTTAAATTAACACTGACAGTGAACATGTGGTCCCACTCTGGCAGTGTAATTTAACACAGTTAAATGTTAGTTTTACACTGGTGATTTTGTGATTTTACTGTGTAGCTGGAGACAGAGCGAGAGAGAGAGAGAGAGAGAGAGAGAGAGAGAGAGAGAGAGAGAGAGAGAGAGAGAGAGAGAGAGAGAGAGAGAGAGAGAGAGAGAAGGTTTAGCAGCTTATTGAAGGAACAGTATAATCCCATTTGAACCCTGATACTGATCGTCCTTCACGAGCTCCCATCAGGCCGATACTATAGATGACCTCATTGCACCCTGAAGCAAGCTGTCAGGAACATTCATCCTCATCATGGTACAGCAAACAGGCACCCAGGGCAACATGAATACCTCATGTATTTTTTACACAATGGACACTATTGCCCGCGGCGGATGAGTGGTTACCACAGAGCCAACTACAAAAGAGCGTCAGACTCAAAGAATCCCTCCAGCGTCAGGTCCCAAGAAATAATTGGGTTGAGAAAGGCAACCAGGAGAGAAGGCTGGGGTGTTTGGATCTCAGCGAGGTTCTTCAATCCGCTGATGCAGAGAACCACACTGTAGGGAACGAAAAGGATGGGGACGAAGACGTGAGTTTGAGGACATGCAGCATGCAATGATTAAGAAAATGACCACAACAGAGGAGGCCTGCTGGTCCACGTCTGAGAAGGAAGAAGTCTGTTTGTGTGCACGCTCCATTTCTGAAGGATGAACAATGTGGTAAAAGAGGACACCAACACAAAGTGAGGACACTAAGGGAAAGTGTGAAGACTACTGGAAAGTGGGGGCACTAAGGGAAAGTGAGGGGCACTGTGGGGAAGGATGAACACTGTGGTAAAGCGAGGACACCAAGAAAAAGTGGGGACACTAAGGGAAAGTGTGAACACTAAGGGAAAGTGAGGACACTGTGGGGAAGGATGAACACTGGTAAAGCGAGGACTCCAAGAAAAGGTGTGAACACTAAGGGAAAGTGTGAACACTAAGGGAAAGTGGGGGCACTAAGGGAAAGTGAGGGGCACTGTGGGGAAGGATGAACACTGTGGTAAAGCGAGGACACCAAGAAAAAGTGGGGACACTAAGGGAAAGTGTGAACACTAAGGGACAGTGAGGACTCTAAGGGAAAGCGTGAACACTAAGAAAAGTGAGGACATTAAGGGAAAGTGAGGACACTGTGGGGAAGGATGAAAACTGTGGTAAAGCGAGGACACTACGGGAAAGTTAGGGCACTGTGGGGAAGGATGAACAATGTGGTAAAGCAAGGACACCAAGAGAACGTGAGGACACTAAGGGAAAGTGTGAACACTAACGGAAAGCGAGGACACTAAGGGAAAGTGAGGACACTGTGGGGAAGGATGAACACTGTGGTAAAGCAAGGACACTAAGGGAAAGTGTGAACACTAAGTGAAAGTGAGGGCACTGTGGGGAAGGATGAACACTGTGGTGAAGCGAAGGCACTAAGTGAAAGTGAGGACAGTAAGTGAAAGTGAGGGCGCTGTGGGGAAGGATGAACACTGTGGTTAAGTGAGCATACCAAGAGAAAGTGAGGACACTAAGGGAAAGTGTGAACACTAAGGGAAAGTGTGAACACTAAGTGAAAGTGAGGGGCACTGTGGGGAAGGATGAACACTGTGGTAAAGCGAGGACACCAAGAAAAAGTGGGGACACTAAGGGAAAGTGTGAACACTAAGGGACAGTGAGGACTCTAAGGGAAAGCGTGAACACTAAGAAAAGTGAGGACATTAAGGGAAAGTGAGGACACTGTGGGGAAGGATGAAAACTGTGGTAAAGCGAGGACACTACGGGAAAGTTAGGGCACTGTGGGGAAGGATGAACAATGTGGTAAAGCAAGGACACCAAGAGAACGTGAGGACACTAAGGGAAAGTGTGAACACTAACGGAAAGCGAGGACACTAAGGGAAAGTGAGGACACTGTGGGGAAGGATGAACACTGTGGTAAAGCAAGGACACTAAGGGAAAGTGTGAACACTAAGTGAAAGTGAGGGCACTGTGGGGAAGGATGAACACTGTGGTGAAGCGAAGGCACTAAGTGAAAGTGAGGACAGTAAGTGAAAGTGAGGGCGCTGTGGGGAAGGATGAACACTGTGGTTAAGTGAGCATACCAAGAGAAAGTGAGGACACTAAGGGAAAGTGTGAACACTAAGGGAAAGGGAGGACACTAAGGGAAAGTGTGAAAACTGTGGGGAAGGATGAACAACGTGGTAAAGCGAGGACAGCAGGAGAAAGTGAGAACACTAAGGGAAAGTGAGGACACTGTGGGGAAGGATGAACACTGGCAAAGTGAGGACACAAAAAGAAAGTGAGGACACTAAAGGAAAGTATGAACACTAATGGAAAGTGAGGACACTAAGGGAAAGTGAGGACACTGTGGGGAAGGATGAAAACTGTGGTAAAGTGACGACACTAAGGGAAAGTGAGGACACTGTGGGGAAGGATGAACACTGGTAAAGTGAGGACACAAAAAGAAATTGAGGACACTAAAGGAAAGTGTGAACACTAAGGGAAAGTGAGGACACTAAGGGAAAGTGAGGACACTGTGGGGAAGGATGAATACTGTGGTAAAGCGAGGACACTAAGAGAAAGTGAGGGCACTGTGGGGAAGCATGAACAATGTGGTAAAGCGAGGACAGCAAGATAATGTGACAACACTAAGGGAAAGTGTGAACACTAAGGGAAAGTGAGGACACTAAGGGAAAAATGAACACTGTGGTAAACCAAGGACACTAAGGCTAAGTGTGAACACTGGAAAGGAAAGTGAGGACACTGTGGTGAAGGATGAACACTGTGGTGAAGTGAGGACACCAAGAGAAAGTTAGGACACTAAGGGAAAGTATGACCACGAAGGGAAAGTGAGGACACAGTGAGGAAGAATGAACACTGTGGTAAAGTGAGGACACAAAGGGAAAGTGTGAACACTAAGGGAAAGTGAGGACACTGTGGTGAAGGATGAACACTGTGGTGAAGTGAGGACACCAAGAGAAAGTGAGGACACTAAGGGAAAGTGTGAACACTAAGGGAAAGCATGAACACTAAGGGAAAATGAGGACACTGTGGGGAAAAATGAACACTGTGGTAAACCAAGAACACTAAGGGAAAGTGAGGACACTAGGGCTAAGTGTGAACACTAAGGGAAAGTGAGGACACTGTGGTGAAGGATAAACACTGTGGTGAAGTGAGGACACCAAGAGAAAGTGAGGACACTAAGGGAAAGTGAGGTCACTGTGGGGAAGGATGAACAATGTGGTAAAGCGAGCACAGCAGTAGAAAGTGAGAACACAAAAAAAGTGAGGACACTGTGGGGAAGGATGAACACTGGTAAAGTGAGGACACCAACAGAAAGTGAGGACACTAAAGGAAAGTGTGAACACTAAGAGAAAGTGAGGACACTAAAGGAAAGTGTGAACACTAAGGGAAAGTGAGGACACTAAAGGAAAGTGTGAACACTAAGGGAAAGTGTGAACACTAAGGGAAATTGAGGACACTAAGGGAAAGTGAGGGCACTGCGGGATGAACAATGTGGTAAAGCGAGGACAGCAGGAGAAAGTGAGAACACTAAAGGAAGTGAGGACACTGTGGTGAAGGATGAACACTGTGGTGAAGTGAGGACACTAAAGGAAAGTGTGAACACTAAGGGAAAGTGAGGACACTAAGGGAAAGTGAGGACACTGTGGGGAAAAATGAAAACTGTGGTAAACCAAGGACACTAAGGGATAGTGAGGACACTAGGGCTAAGTGTGAACACTAAGGGAAAGTGAGTACACTGGTGAAGGATGAACACTGTGGTGAAGTGAGGGCACCAAGAGAAAGTGAGGACACTAAGGGAAAGTGTGAACACTAAGGGAAAGTGAGGACACTAAGGGAAAGTGTGAACACGAAGGGAAAGTGAGGGCACTGTGGGGAAGGATGAACAATGTGGTAAAGCGAGCACAGCAGTAGAAAGTGAGAACACTAAAGAAAAGTGAGGACACTGTGGGGAAGGATGAACACTGGTAAAGTGAGGACACCAAGAGAAAGTGAGGACACTAAAGGAAAGTGTGAACACTAAGGGAAAGTGAGGACACTGTGGGGAAGGATGAACACTGTGGTAAAGCACCGACACCAACAAAAAGTGAGGACACTAAGGGAAAGTGTGAACACTAAGGGAAAGTGAGGACTCTAATGGAAAGTGAGGACACTGTGGGGAAGGATGAACACTGTGGTAAAGTGAGGACACAAAGGGAAAGTATGAACACTAAGGGAAAGTGAGGACTCTAAGGGAAAGTGAGGACACTGGGGTAGGATGAACACTGTGGTAAACCATGGACACTAAGGGAAAGTCAGGACACTAAGGTAACATGTGAACACTAAGGGAAAGGGAGGACTCTAAGGGAAAGTGAGGACACTGTGGAGAAGGATGAACACTGTGGTAAAGTGAGGACACAAAGGTAACGTGTGAACACTAAGGGAAAGTGAGGACACTAAGGGAAAGTGAGGACACTGAGAGGAAGGATGAACACTGTGGTAAACCAAGGACACTAAGTGAAAGTGAGGACATTCAGGGAAAGTGAGGACACTGTGGGGAAGGATGAACACTGTGGTAAACCAAGGACACTAAGGGAAAGTGAGGACTCTAAGGTAAAGTGAGGACACTGTGGGGAAGGATTACACTGTGGTAAAGTGAGGACACAAAGGGAAAGTGTGAACACTAAGGTAAAGTGAGGACACTAAGGGAAAGTGAGGACACTGTGGCAAAGGATGAAGACTGGTAAAGTGAGGACACTAAGGGCAAATGAGGACACTAAAGCAAAGTGTGAACACTAAGGGAAAGTGAGGACACTAAGGGAAACCTTGAATACTAAGGGAAAGTGAGGACACTGTGGGGAAGGATGAACACTGTCGTAAAGTGAGGACACAAAGTGAAAGTGGAACACTAAGGGAACGTAAGGACACTAAGGGAAAGTGAGGACACTGTGGGGATCGATGAACACTGGTGAAGTGAGGACACAAAGAGAAAGTGTGGACACTAAAGGAAAGTGTGAACACTAATGGAAAGTGACAACACTAAGGGAAAGCGTGAACACTAGAGGAAAATGAGGACACTAAGGGAAAGTGAGGACACTGTAGGGAAGGATGAACACTGTGGTAAACCAAGGACACTAAGGGAAAGTGAGGACACTGTGGGGAAGGATGAACACTGTGGTAAACCAAGGACACTAAGGGAAAGTGAGGAGATTAAGGGAAAGTGAGGACACTGTGGGGAAGGATGAACACTGTGGTAAACCAAGGACACTAAGGGAAACCTTGAACACCAACGGAAAATGAGGACACTGTGGGGAAGGATGAACACTGTCGCAAACCGAGGACACTAAGGTAAAAAGTGTGAACACTAAGGGAAAGTGAGGACACAGAGGGAAACCTTGAACACTAAGGGAAAGTGAGAACACTGTAGGGAAGGATGAACACTGTCATAAAGTGAGGACACAAAGGGAAAGTGGAACACTAAGGGAAAGTGCGGACAGTAAGGGAAAGTGAGGACACTGTGGAGAAGGATGAACACTGTAAAGTGAGGACACAAAGAGAAAGTGAGGACACTAAGGGAAAGTGTGAACACTAGGGGAAAGTGAGGACACTGTGGGGATCCATGAACACTGGTAAAGTGAGGACACAAAGAGAAAGTGAGGACACTAAAGGAAAGTGTGAACACTAAGGGAAAGTGACAACACTAAGGGAAAGCGTGAACACTAGAGGAAAATGAGGACACTAAGGGAAAGTGAGGACACTGTAGGGAAGGATGAACACTGTGATAAACCAAGGACACTAAGGGAAAGTGAGGAGATTAAGGGAAAGTGAGGACACTGTGGGAAAGCTTGAACACTGTGGGAAAGCTTGAACACTGTGGGAAAGCGAGGACAGCAAGAGAAAGTGTGAACACTAAGGGAAAGTGAGGTCTCTAAGGGAAAGTGAGGACACTGTGGGGAAGGATGAAGACTGGTAAAGTGAGGACACCAAGGGAAAATGAGGACACTAAAGGAAACCTTGAACACTAAGGGAAATTGAGGACACTGTGGGGAAGGATGAACACTGTGGTAATCCAAGGACACTAAGAGAAAGTGAGGACACTAAGGTTAAAAGTGTGAACACTAAGGGAAAGTGAGGACTCTAAGGGACAGTGAGGACACTGTTGGGAAGGATTACAATGTGGTAAAGTGAAGACACAAAGGGAAAGTGTGAACACTAAGGGAAAGTGAGGACACTGTGGGGAAGGATGAAGACTGGTAAAGTAAGGACACCAAGGGAAAATGAGGACACTAAAGGAAAGTGTGAACACTAAGGGAAACCTTGAACACTAAGGGAAAGTGAGGACACTGTGGGGAAGGATGAACACTGTGGCAAAACGAGGACACTAAGGGAACGTGAGGACAGTAAGGGAAAGTGAGGACACTGTGGGCAAAGATGAATACTGTGTTAAGCGAGGACAATAAGGTAAAGTGTGAACACTAAGCGAAAGTGAGGGCACTGTGGGGAAGGATGAACACTGTATTGAAGCAAAGGAACTAAGGGAAAGTGAGGACAGTAAAGTCAGGGCACTGTGGGGAAGGATGAACACTGTGGTAAAGTGAAGACACTAAGGGAAAGTGTGAACACTAAGGGAAAGTGAGGACACTAAGGGAAAGTGAGGGCACTGTGGGGAAGGATGAACAATGTGGTAAAGCGAGGACAGCAAGAAAAGTGTGAACACTAAGGGAAAGTGAGGACTCTAAGGGAAAGTGAGGACACTGTGGTGAAGGATTACACTGTGGAAAAGTGAGGACACAAAGGGAAAGTGTTAACACTAAGGGAAACTGAGGACACTAAGGGAAAGTGAGGACACTGTGGGGAAGGATGAACACTGGTAAACTGAGGACACAAAGAGAAAGTGAGGACACTGAAGGAAAGTGAGGTCTCTAAGGGAAAGTGAGGACACTGTGGGGAAGGATGAAGACTGGTAAAGTGAGGACACCAAAGGAAAATGAGGACACTAAAGGAAACCTTGAACACTAAGGGAAAGTGAGGACACTGTGGGGAAGGATGAACACTGTGGTAATCCAACGACACTAAGGGAAAGTGAGGACACTAAGGTTAAAAGTGTGAACACTAAGAGAAAGTGAAAACACTAAGGGAAAGTGTGAACACTAAGAGAAAGTGAGGACTCTAAGGGAAAGTGAGGACACTGTGGGGAAGGATTACAATGTGGTAAAGTGAAGACACAAAGGGAAAGTGTGAACACTAAGGGAAAGTGAGGACACTAAGGGAACGTGAGGACACTGTGGGGAAGGATGAAGACTGGTAAAGTAACGACACCAAGGGAAAATGAGGACACTAAAGGAAAGTGTGAACACTAAGGGAAACCTTGAACACTAAGGGAAAGTGAGCACACTGTGGGGAAGGATGAACACTGTGGTAATCCAACGACACTAAGGGAAAGTGACGACACTAAGGGAAAGTGAGGACACTGTGGGGAAGGATGAACACTGTGGTAAAGTGAGGACACAAAGGGAAAGTATGAACACTAAGGGAAAGTGAGTACTCTAATGTAAAGTGAGGACACTGTGGGGAAAGATGAACATTGGTAAAGTGAGGACACTAAAGGAAAGTGTAAACACGAAGGGAAAGTGAGGACACTAAGGGAAACCTTGAACACTAAGGGAAAGTGAGGACACTAAGGGAAAGTGAGGCCTCTAACGGAAAGTGAGGACACTGTGGGGAAGGACTACACTGTGGTAAAGTGAGGACACAAAGGGAAAGTGCTGACACTAAGGGAAAGTGAGGACACTAAGGGAAAGTGAGGACACTGTGGGGAAGGATGAACACTGGTAATGTGAGGACACAAAGAGAAAGTGAGGACACTAAGGGAAAGCGTAAACACTAAGGGAAAGCGTAAACACTAGGGGAAAGTGAGGACACTAAGGGAAAGTGAGGACACTGTAGGGAAGGATGAACACTGGTAAAGTGAGGACACTAAAGGAAAGTGTGAACACTAAGGGAAAGTGACGACACTAAGGGAAAGCGTGAACACTAGGGGAAAATGAGGACACTAAGGGAAAATGAGGACACTGAGGGGAAGGTTAAAAACTGGTAAAGTGAGGACACAACGGGAAAGTGTGAACACTAAGTGAAAGTGAGGACACTAAGGGTAAGTGAGGACACTGAGGGGAAGGACGAACACTGGTAAAGTGAGTACACCAAGAGAAAGTGAGGACACTAAAGGAAAGTGTAAACACGAAGGGAAAGTGAGGACACTAAGGGAAACCTTGAACACTAAGGGAAAGTGAGGCCTCTAACGGAAAGTGAGGACACTGTGGGGAAGAACTACACTGTGGTAAACTGAGGACACAAAGGGAAAGTGTTGACACTAAGGGAAAGTGAGGACACTAAGGGAAAGTGAGGACACTGTGTCGAAGGATAAACACTGTGGTAAAGTGATGACACAAAGGGAAAGTGTGAACACTAAGGGAAAGTGAGGACAGTAAGGGAAAATGAGGACACTAAACGAAAGTGTGAACACTAAGGGAAACCTTGAACACTAACGGAAAGTGAGGACACTGTGGGGAAGGATGAACACTGTGGTAAACCGAGGACACTAAGGTAAAAAGTGTGAACACTAAGGGAAATTGAGGACAGCAAGAGAAAGTGAGAACACTAAGGGAAAGTGTGAACACTAAGGGAAAGTGAGGACTAGAATGGAAAGTGAGGACACTGTGGGGAAGGATGAACACTGTGGTAAAGTGAGGACACAAAGGGAAACCTTGAACACTAAGGGAAAGTGAGGACACTGTGGGGAAGGATGAACACTGTCGTAAAGTGAGGACACAACGGGAAAGTGGAACACTAAGGGAAAGTGAGGACACTAAGGGAAAGTGAGGACACTGTGGGGAAGGATGAACACTGTGGTAAAGCGAGGACAGCAAGAGAAAGTGTGAACACTAAGGGAAAGAGAGGACACTAAGGGAAAGTGAGGACACTAAGGGAAAGTGAGGACACTAAGGTAAAAAGTGTGAACACTAAGGGAAATTGAGGACAGCAAGAGAAAGTGAGAACACTAAGGGAAAGTGTGAACACTAAGGGAAAGTGAGGACACTGTGAGGAAGGATGAACACTGTGGTAAAGTGAGAACACTAAGGTAAAAAGTGTGAACACTAAGGGAAATTGAGGACAGCAAGAGAAAGTGAGAACACTAAGGGAAAGTGTGAACACTAAGGGAAAGTGAGGACTCTAAGGGAAAGTGAGGACACTGTGGGGAAGGATGAACACTGTGGTAAAGTGAGGACACAAAGGGAAAGTATGAACACTAAGGGAAAGTGAGTACTCTAATGTAAAGTGAGGACACTGTGGGGAAAGATGAACATTGGTAAAATGAGGACACTAAAGGAAAGTGTAAACACGAAGGGAAAGTGAGGACACTAAGGGAAACCTTGAACACTAAGGGAAAGTGAGGACACTAAGGGAAAGTGAGGCCTCTAACGGAAAGTGAGGACACTGTGGGGAAGGACTACACTGTGGTAAAGTGAGGACACAAAGGGAAAGTGTTGACACTAAGGGAAAGTGAGGACACTAAGGGAAAGTGAGGACACTGTGGGGAAGGATGAACACTGGTAATGTGAGGACACAAAGAGAAAGTGAGGACACTAAGGGAAAGCGTAAACACTAAGGGAAAGCGTAAACACTAGGGGAAAGTGAGGACACTAAGGGAAAGTGAGGACACTGTAGGGAAGGATGAACACTGGTAAAGTGAGGACACTAAAGGAAAGTGTGAACACTAAGGGAAAGTGACGACACTAAGGGAAAGCGTGAACACTAGGGGAAAATGAGGACACTAAGGGAAAATGAGGACACTGAGGGGAAGGTTAAAAACTGGTAAAGTGAGGACACAACGGGAAAGTGTGAACACTAAGTGAAAGTGAGGACACTAAGGGTAAGTGAGGACACTGAGGGGAAGGACGAACACTGGTAACGTGAGTACACCAAGAGAAAGTGAGGACACTAAAGGAAAGTGTAAACACGAAGGGAAAGTGAGGACACTAAGGGAAACCTTGAACACTAAGGGAAAGTGAGGCCTCTAACGGAAAGTGAGGACACTGTGGGGAAGAACTACACTGTGGTAAACTGAGGACACAAAGGGAAAGTGTTGACACTAAGGGAAAGTGAGGACACTAAGGGAAAGTGAGGACACTGTGTCGAAGGATAAACACTGTGGTAAAGTGATGACACAAAGGGAAAGTGTGAACACTAAGGGAAAGTGAGGACACTAAGGGAAAGTGAGAACACTAAAGGAAAGTGTGAACACTAAGGGAAACCTTGAACACTAACGGAAAGTGAGGACACTGTGGGGAAGGATGAACACTGTGGTAAACCAAGGACACTAAGGGAAAGTGAGGACACTAAGGTAAAAAGTGTGAACACTAAGGGAAATTGAGGACAGCAAGAGAAAGTGAGAACACTAAGGGAAAGTGCGAACACTAAGGGAAAGTGAGGACACTAAGGGAAAGTGAGGACACTGTGGGGAAGGATGAACACTGTGGTAAAGCGAGGACAGCAAGAGAAAGTGTGAACACTAAGGGAAAGAGAGGAATCTAAGGGAAAGTGAGGATTCTGTGTGGAAGGATAAACACTTTGGTAAAGTGAGGACACAACGGGAAAGTGAGGACACTAAGGGAAAGTGAGGACACTAAAGGAAAGTGTGAACACTAAGGGAAACCTTGAACACTAACGGAAAGTGAGGACACTGTGGGGAAGAATGAACACTGTGGTAAACCGAGGACACTAAGGTAAAAAGTGTGAACACTAAGGGAAATTGAGGGCAGCAAGAGAAAGTGAGAACACTAAGGGAAAGTGTGAACACTAAGGGAAAGTGAGCACTCTAATGGAAAGTGAGGACACTGTGGGGAAGGATGAAGACTGGTAAAGTGAGGACACTAAGGGAAAATGAGGACACTAAAGGAAAGTGTGAACACTAAGGGAAACCTTGACACTAACGGAAAGTGAGGACACTGTGGGGAAGGATGAACACTGTGGTAAACCAAGGACACTAAGGGAAAGTGAAGACCACTAAGGTAAAAGTAGTGTGAACACTAGGGAAATTGAGGAACAGCAAGAGAAAGTGAAGAACACTAAGGGAAAGTGTGAACACTAAGGGAAAGTGAGGACTAGAATGGAAAGTGAGGACACTGTGGGGAAGGATGAACACTGTGGTAAAGTGAGGACACAAAGGGAAACCTTGAACACTAAGGGAAAGTGAGGACACTGTGGGGAAGGATGAACACTGTCGTAAAGTGAGGACACAAAGGGAAAGTGGAACACTAAGGGAAAGTGAGGACACTAAGGGAAAGTGAGGACACTGTGGGGAAGGATGAACACTGTGGTAAAGCGAGGACAGCAAGAGAAAGTGTGAACACTAAGGGAAAGTGAGGACACTAAGGGAAAGTGAGGACACTGTGGGAAAGTGAGGACACTAAGGTAAAAAGTGTGAACACTAAGGGAAATTGAGGACAGCAAGAGAAAGTGAGAACACTAAGGGAAAGTGTGAACACTAAGGGAAAGTGAGGACACTGTGGGGAAGGATGAACACTGTGGTAAAGTGAGGACACAAAGGGAAAGTGTGAACACTAAGGGAAAGTGAGGACACTGTGGGGAAGGATGAACATTGGTAAAGTGAGGACACCAAGAGAAAATGAGGACACTAAAGGAAATTGTGAACACTAAGGGAAAGTGAGGACACTAAGGGAAACCTTGAACACTAAGGGAAAGTGAGGACACTGTGGGGAAGGATGAACACTGTCGTAAAGTGAGGACACAACGGGAAAGTGGAACACTAAGGGAAAGTGAGGACACTAAGGGAAAGTGAGGACACTGTGGGGAAGGATGAACACTGTAAAGTGAGGACACAAAGAGAAAGTGAGGACACTAAGGGAAACCTTGAACACTAAGGGAAAGTGAGGACACTGTGGGGAAGGATGAGACACTAAGGGAAAGTAGTGAGTACACTAAGGGAAATTGAGGACACTGTGAGGAAAGGATGAACACTGGTAAAGTGAGGACACCAAGAGAAAGTGAGGACACTAAGGGAAAGTGAGGACAGTAAGGGAAAGTGAGGACACTAAGGGAAAGTGTGGACACTATGGGAACATGTGGACACTAAGGGAAAAGTGTGGAAAATAAGGGAAAGTATGAACACTAAGGGAAAGTGAGGACACTGTGGGGAAGGATGAACATTGGTAAAGTGAGGACACCAAGAGAAAGTGAGGACACTAAGTGAAAGTGTGAACACTAAGGAAAAGTGAGGAAACTGTGGAGAAGGATGAACACTGTTGTAAAGTGAGGACACTAAGGGAAAGTGAGGACAGTAAGGGAAAGTGAGGACAGTAAGGGAAAGTGAGGACACTGTGGGGAAGGATGAACACTGTGGTAAAGCGAGGACACCATTAGAAAGAGAGGACACTAAGGGAAAGTGAGCACACTAAGGGAAAGTGAGGGCACTAAGGGAAAGTGAGGCCACTGTGAGGAAGAATGAACACTGTGGTAAAGCAAGGACACCAAGAGAAAGTGAGGACACTAAGGGAATGTGAGGACAGTAAGGGAAAGTGAGGGCACTGTGGGGAAGGATGAATACTGTGGTAAACCGAGGACACCAAGAGAAAGTGAGGACACTAAGCGAAAGTTAGGACAGTAAGGGAAAGTGAGGACACTAAGGGAAAGTGTGGACACTAAGGGAACATGTGGACACTAAGGGAAAGTGTGGAAACTAAGGGAAAATGAGGACAGTAAGGGAAAGTGAGGACACTGTGGGGAAGGATGAACACTGTGGCAAAGCGAGGACACAAAGGGAAAGCATGAACACTAAGGGAAAGTGAGGGCACTGTGGGGAAGGATGAACACTGTGGTAAAGTGAAGACACTAAGGGAAAGTGTGGACACTAAGGGAACATGTGGACACTAAGGGAAAGTGGGGAAACTAAGGGAAAATGAGGACACTGTGGGGCAATTGAACATGTTCCAGTTCAGTGCTGGTGCAGTGAGAGTTGAGAGATTTAAGCCGTATCGTGTGCACAGATACAAACAGGAGCTGTGTTTGGATTATCTGGATCATATGACATGACATAAGTTTTCGTAGTTAATGTGAAGAATTCCGGGCTTCTCTTTTTGATATCCAGCTGTGTTCCATGTACAGGTCAACCTCGTTAACTCGCTTATGCGTAATCCGCGTTTAAGGGAAAGTATGAACACTAAGGGAAAGTGAGGACACTGTGGGGAAGGATGAACATTGGTAAAGTGAGGACACCAAGAGAAAGTGAGGACACTAAGGGAAAGTGTGAACACTAAGGGATAGCATGAACACTAAGGGAAAGTGAGGGCACTGTGGGGAAAGATGAACAATGTGGTAAAGTGAGGACACCAAGAGAAAGTGAGGACACTAAGTGAAAGTGTGAACACTAAGGAAAAGTGAGGAAACTGTGGAGAAGGATGAACACTGTTGTAAAGTGAGGACACTAAGGGAAAGTGAGGACAGTAAGGGAAAGTGAGGACAGTAAGGGAAAGTGAGGACACTGTGGGGAAGGATGAACACTGTGGTAAAGCGAGGACACCATTAGAAAGAGAGGACACTAAGGGAAAGTGAGCACACTAAGGGAAAGTGAGGGCACTAAGGGAAAGTGAGGCCACTGTGAGGAAGAATGAACACTGTGGTAAAGCAAGGACACCAAGAGAAAGTGAGGACACTAAGGGAATGTGAGGACAGTAAGGGAAAGTGAGGGCACTGTGGGGAAGGATGAACACTGTGGTAAAGCGAGGACACCAAGAGAAAGTGAGGACACTAAGCGAAAGTTAGGACAGTAAGGGAAAGTGAGGACACTAAGGGAAAGTGTGGACACTAAGGGAACATGTGGACACTAAGGGGAAGTGTGGAAACTAAGGGAAAATGAGGACAGTAAGGGAAAGTGAGGACACTGTGGGGAAGGATGAACACTGTGGTAAAGTGAGGACACAAAGGGAAACCTTGAACACTAAGGGAAAGTGAGGACACTGTGGGGAAGGATGAACACTGTCGTAAATTGAGGACACAAAGGGAAAGTGGAACACTAAGGGAAAGTGAGGACACTAAGGGAAAGTGAGGACACTGTGGGGAAGGATGAACACTGTGGTAAAGCGAGGACAGCAAGAGAAAGTGTGAACACTAAGGGAAAGAGAGGAATCTAAGGGAAAGTGAGGATTCTGTGTGGAAGGATAAACACTGTGGTAAAGTGTGAACACTAAGGGAAAGTGAGGACACTAAGGGAAAGTGAGGACACTGTGGGTAAGGATGAAGACTGGTAAAGTGAGGACAGTAAGGGAAAATGAGGACACTAAACGAAAGTGTGAACACTAAGGGAAACCTTGAACACTAACGGAAAGTGAGGACACTGTGGGGAAGGATGAACACTGTGGTAAACCAAGGACACTAAGGGAAAGTGAGGACACTAAGGTAAAACGTGTGAACACTAAGGGAAATTGAGGACAGCAAGAGAAAGTGAGAACACTAAGGGAAAGTGTGAACACTAAGGGAAAGTGAGGACTAGAATGGAAAGTGAGGACACTGTGAGGAAGGATGAACACTGTGGTAAAGTGAGGACACAAAGGGAAACCTTGAACACTAAGGGAAAGTGAGGACACTGTGGGGAAGGATGAACACTGTCGTAAGTGAGGACACAAAGGGAAAGTGGAACACTAAGGGGAAGTGAGGACACTAAGGGAAAGTGAGGACACTGTGGGGAAGGATGAACACTGTGGTAAAGCGAGGACAGCAAGAGAAAGTGTGAACACTAAGGGAAAGAGAGGAATCTAAGGGAAAGTGAGGATTCTGTGTGGAAGGATAAACACTGTGGTAAAGTGAGGACACAAAGGGAAAGTGTGAACACTAAGGGAAAGTGAGGACACTAAGGGAAAGTGAGGACACTGTGGGTAAGGATGAAGACTGGTAAAGTGAGGACACTAAACGAAAGTGTGAACACTAAGGGAAACCTTGAACACTAACGGAAAGTGAGGACACTGTGGGGAAGGATGAACACTGTAGTAAACCAAGGACACTAAGGGAAAGTGAGGACACTAAGGTAAAACGTGTGAACACTAAGGGAAATTGAGGACAGCAAGAGAAAGTGAGAACACTAAGGGAAAGTGTGAACACTAAGGGAAAGTGAGCACTCTAATGGAAAGTGAGGACACTGTGGGGAAGGATAAACACTGTGGTAAAGTGATGACACAAAGGGAAAGTGTGAACACTAAGGGAAAGTGAGGACACTAAGGGAAAGTGAGGACACTGTGGGGAAGGATGAAGACTGGTAAAGTGAGGACACTAAGGGAAAATGAGGACACTAAAGGAAAGTGTGAACACTAAGGGAAACCTTGAACACTAACGGAAAGTGAGGACACTGTGGGGAAGGATGAACACTGTGGTAAACCGAGGACACTAAGGTAAAAAGTGTGAACACTAAGGGAAATTGAGGACAGCAAGAGAAAGTGAGAACACTAAGGGAAAGTGTGAACACTAAGGGAAAGTGAGGACTAGAATGGAAAGTGAGGACACTGTGGGGAAGGATGAACACTGTGGTAAAGTGAGGACACAAAGGGAAACCTTGAACACTAAGGGAAAGTGAGGACACTGTGGGGAAGGATGAACACTGTCGTAAAGTGAGGACACAAAGGGAAAGTGGAACACTAAGGGAAAGTGAGGACACTAAGGGAAAGTGAGGACACTGTGGGGAAGGATGAACACTGTGGTAAAGCGAGGACAGCAAGAGAAAGTGTGAACACTAAGGGAAAGAGAGGACACTAAGGGAAAGTGAGGACACTAAGGGAAAGTGAGGACACTAAGGTAAAAAGTGTGAACACTAAGGGAAATTGAGGACAGCAAGAGAAAGTGAGAACACTAAGGGAAAGTGTGAACACTAAGGGAAAGTGAGGACACTGTGGGGAAGGATGAACACTGTGGTAAAGTGAGGACACAAAGGGAAAGTGTGAACACTAAGGGAAAGTGAGGACACTGTGGGGAAGGATGAGACACTAAGGGAAAGTAGTGAGTACACTAAGGGAAATTGAGGACACTGTGAGGAAAGGATGAACACTGGTAAAGTGAGGACACCAAGAGAAAGTGAGGACACTAAGGGAAAGTGAGGACACTATGGGAACATGTGGACACTAAGGGAAAAGTGTGGAAAATAAGGGAAAGTATGAACACTAAGGGAAAGTGAGGACACTGTGGGGAAGGATGAACATTGGTAAAGTGAGGACACCAAGAGAAAGTGAGGACACTAAGTGAAAGTGTGAACACTAAGGAAAAGTGAGGAAACTGTGGAGAAGGATGAACACTGTTGTAAAGTGAGGACACTAAGGGAAAGTGAGGACAGTAAGGGAAAGTGAGGACAGTAAGGGAAAGTGAGGACACTGTGGGGAAGGATGAACACTGTGGTAAAGCGAGGACACCATTAGAAAGAGAGGACACTAAGGGAAAGTGAGCACACTAAGGGAAAGTGAGGGCACTAAGGGAAAGTGAGGCCACTGTGAGGAAGAATGAACACTGTGGTAAAGCAAGGACACCAAGAGAAAGTGAGGACACTAAGGGAATGTGAGGACAGTAAGGGAAAGTGAGGGCACTGTGGGGAAGGATGAACACTGTGGTAAACCGAGGACACCAAGAGAAAGTGAGGACACTAAGCGAAAGTTAGGACAGTAAGGGAAAGTGAGGACACTAAGGGAAAGTGTGGACACTAAGGGAACATGTGGACACTAAGGGAAAGTGTGGAAACTAAGGGAAAATGAGGACAGTAAGGGAAAGTGAGGACACTGTGGGGAAGGATGAACACTGTGGCAAAGCGAGGACACAAAGGGAAAGCATGAACACTAAGGGAAAGTGAGGGCACTGTGGGGAAGGATGAACACTGTGGTAAAGTGAAGACACTAAGGGAAAGTGTGGACACTAAGGGAACATGTGGACACTAAGGGAAAGTGGGGAAACTAAGGGAAAATGAGGACACTGTGGGGCAATTGAACATGTTCCAGTTCAGTGTTGGTGCAGTGAGAGTTGAGAGATTTAAGCCGTATCGTGTGCACAGATACAAACAGGAGCTGTGTTTGGATTATCTGGATCATATGACATGACATAAGTTTTCGTAGTTAATGTGAAGAATTCCGGGCTTCTCTTTTTGATATCCAGCTGTGTTCCATGTACAGGTCAACCTCGTTAACTCGCTTATGCATAATCCGCGTTTAAGGGAAAGTATGAACACTAAGGGAAAGTGAGGACACTGTGGGGAAGGATGAACATTGGTAAAGTGAGGACACCAAGAGAAAGTGAGGACACTAAGGGAAAGTGTGAACACTAAGGGATAGCATGAACACTAAGGGAATGTGAGGGCACTGTGGGGAAAGATGAACAATGTGGTAAAGTGAGGACACCAAGAGAAAGTGAGGACACTAAGTGAAAGTGTGAACACTAAGGAAAAGTGAGGAAACTGTGGAGAAGGATGAACACTGTTGTAAAGTGAGGACACTAAGGGAAAGTGAGGACAGTAAGGGAAAGTGAGGACAGTAAGGGAAAGTGAGGACACTGTGGGGAAGGATGAACACTGTGGTAAAGCGAGGACACCATTAGAAAGAGAGGACACTAAGGGAAAGTGAGCACACTAAGGGAAAGTGAGGGCACTAAGGGAAAGTGAGGCCACTGTGAGGAAGAATGAACACTGTGGTAAAGCAAGGACACCAAGAGAAAGTGAGGACACTAAGGGAAAGTTAGGACAGTAAGGGAAAGTGAGGACACTAAGGGAAAGTGTGGACACTAAGGGAACATGTGGATACTAAGGGAAAGTGTGGAAACTAAGGGAAAATGAGGACAGTAAGGGAAAGTGAGGACACTGTGGGGAAGGATGAACACTGTGGCAAAGCGAGGACACAAAGGGAAAGCATGAACACTAAGGGAAAGTGAGGGCACTGTGGGGAAGGATGAACACTGTGGCAAAGCGAGGACACTAAGGGAAAGTGTGGACACTAAGGGAACATGTGGACACTAAGGGAAAGTGGGGAAACTAAGGGAAAATGAGGACACTGTGGGGCAATTGAACATGTTCCAGTTCAGTGCTGGTGCAGTGAGAGTTGAGAGATTTAAGCCGTATCGTGTGCACAGATACAAACAGGAGCTGTGTTTGGATTATCTGGATCATATGACATGACATAAGTTTTCGTAGTTAATGTGAAGAATTCCGGGCTTCTCTTTTTGATATCCAGCTGTGTTCCATGTACAGGTCAACCTCGTTAACTCGCTTATGCGTAATCCGCGTTTCGGCTTTACTCACAGTCGATTTGTGGACCCCGGAAATTTTGATTTTAAGTTTTAGTGTCAACCTCATTAACTCCTGGCCCGATTTTGTTGACCCAACTTGCGCGGGTTCACGGGGTTCACCTGCATTCAGTTCATCCACCCAGCCGTAGGCAGCAATAATAACAAGTGATGTGAAGAAAGTAAGAAAAATGTGAAGAAACTGTTGGTCATTCGGCTGCTCCCATTTTGTGTTCGGGGTCGCCACAGCTGATACAACCAGATCCGCATTGATGTTTGGCACAAGTTTTACGCCGGATGCCCTTCCTGACGCAACTCCAGTGTTACCTGGAGAATCACACACAGCCGCTGGTGTTCCAAGAGGTCTCCCATCCAAGTACTAACCAGTTCCCGCACTGCTTAGCTTCTGAGATCTGACGGGATCAGGCTTACACAGAGCAAACTAACAAAAGGAGCAAAGAGGAAGAAAAAGAAAACTCATGCGAGGCCTCAAGGAATGAAGACAGGAGGGAGAGTGAAAGAAGGAAATAAGAGTGTTGACTGGAGAAAGAAAGGATCTCAAAAGAAAGAATTGAAGGAATGATGATGAACTGATGAGGAAAGTGGAGAGAGGGAAGAATAATAGAAGACAACAATGATGAGTACCAAGAGAGGGATAAAAGATTGATGGAACATAGAAGGAACAAGAGAAAAGGAAAGACAGGAAGAGAGAAACACCATGACACGTTGGTGACGAAAACTGGAAAAAGAAAAGGAGGATGAGAAAGAATCATTTCTAATGTTACAGTCACAAAATCTGGATCAACTTGAAGAAAAAAGAAGAGAAAAAAACTGTATACTGTAAGAATTCACTGAGAGAAAAGAACATTTTCCAGCGGCGGAGGGAATCCTTCTCCCTCTGACTCTCACTGTGGAGGGTCAGCGAGGTCACAAACTGCTGCTAAAATAAACCAACAACCTTTTTTTTCCTCCTCCCTTGTGTGTAAAAGGTTAGAGAAGTTTGGTGTTGTAGGAAGATTATGTTTCAGTAAAAGTCACAGTTGAAAGTGCAGAGGGAGCTGGCAAACACCGCAACGCTGTGTAGGTACAGGAGGCCCTGAGGGGGCAAGGAGCGAGCATGCAGGGGAGGGAAGGGGGCAAGTAGAGTGCCTTGATTAGAGAGAGTGGCGACATAAGTTAAAAAAAAAAATCGGTTACGTGACTCATGGTGCCATCTTGGGTTCAAAATAGCATTTGCTCTTAATCTGTGCATGTAAATCCATGTATTTTACTTATTTGCTGAAAATGCCGGGTTGTTGTGCATTTGGAGGCACAAATAGACACAACAAGGGCTTCAAGATGTACAGATTCCCTTCATATCCAAAGAGAAGAAAAATTTGGGAGAAGCCGTGTGGGATGGAAACAACATCATTGTCAAAGTTTTGCGAGGTAAATTTATTGTTCAGTCCCATGTACAGTAAAACTCACCTAAACCGTCATCGTATAAACCAGATATTAACAGTCACCGGACAAAAAAAGTCTCAAAATTTTGTATTGTTTTCCATGTAATAAACACCATATATAATGCATTTTGTAAAACAGATTTTCGCTCACATTGGATCAAAAGTCCCGTCCGATCGCAATGTATTTCCGTTAAACCCCTCGCATGTGGGAACGGAGTCATTTCTGAGATTAAAAGCCAGACCGTTTATTTTTTTCACACCGTGCTCGGACTCGGACCCACAGCTGACAAGCAGCAAACGTTGCTTCTTTTACATTTTGATAATGGATCAAATACATTTGGCAGAAAAAAATTTCAGAGGAAATTTTGTCCCGGTCATTAAATGAGGAGCACGTCCCGATTCAAGATTACATGCATATCGCTCACATCGGATAAAATGTCCCATCCGATCACAATGTATTTCCATTAAAACCCTGAGTAGTCTGGACATGCACAGGTACAAATTAAAGTTCAGCTCTGACACTCACTGATTTGAGGAAAGTGGGACTGTGATTAAAAGACCGACCATTTAGTTTTTTCACACCATGTTCAGACTGGTACCTGAAACCTGACACGCATCTGTTAAATCAGACAGAAAAGGCTGTGATTTGACACATTTCTGCTTTCAATCCTTCGTCTCCCATCATATTACAACAGTTTGTACAGTGTGGTTACAAATGGATTAGAAAAGTCCGCAACTTCACCGCTTACCTTTGATTTGGAGGTGATGACTGCTGAAAGAAAAGCTTGTTGAGGGTCAAATTAGTCTAGAATAAAGTATAATCCAGAGATGGAGAACTTTAAAACTGTCACGCACGTCATTGCATGACAAGGAGTTACAGAGCTGCAGAGCTGCAGCTGCATAAATCAGGCTTTAAATTAATTAAATAAATCATCATCAATTGTAAATTTATGTAAATTTGATAGCTTAACTCCTTTTATATTTATTTTGATAGCACCTGTACCTGGATGTGTTGCTGTATGTGGTTAAATGATTTTTAAAATGTTGAAAACATAAAAGGTTCATTCAGTAGTTCAGCATAGTTGGAACCAAAATGCCGCCATGTTCTGGCACTCTAGGGGCGAGGAATGAGCACGCAGGGGAGGGGAGGGAGAGGGGATGGAGTGAGAGGAGGCCTTGGAAAGCACAATCACACAGTGTCTGGGAGCGTGAAATTATTTTCAGGGTGGTGGTAAAAAATAAAAGGACATTAGAGGAGGGTCACTCACACACTGTGTAATTGAATAGTTTTGTCTGATCTTTCTGTTCCAAAAGCCTCGCAGTGTCGTCGTGTTTCAAGTTCAAATGAACAAACTTCAAATGAAACAGAATACCTAACACAGAAAAAAAGAAAAGGCCACTGCACAGTTTAAAACTGGCTCCTGACCAGAACCTGACGTTAAAGGGGTCGTGTTTTCCCCGCTTTGAGTTGCTTTTTTTTTCAGTTTTGTATCAGCAGTGTTTCACATTAAACAATCACAAATCCTTACAGTTCTAGACATGTAGAAACCACACAAAAAAATTTTTTTGTTGTGAAACAACTTGTTTTAGACTTCTGTGACATATGTAACAGGACATACTTGCGACATACATACTTGTGACATACGTGGAACAGGACTTTCTGTGTAACTGCTTCCCTTGTGCCCTGGAGGCAGGGCACTACAGATGACTTCACATTTCCATGGAGAGCTGCCTCTTTTTTGACATATATGCTGGATTTGAGTGGTTTGCTGTGGTCTAAAAGCATGATGTCATATTTCCTCACTGTTCATGCACATTCAGCGAAAGAGAGAAAGATGGTGGACAAAACAAGCTACATATGAAATGATTCATTTTCCACAGTCTTCAGTTTGGATTTATCTTGTGTGCATGCGCGCATGTGTGCGCGTGCCTTTTTCTGCCATTCAAGCGGGTTGCGTCAGTTAAATCGTCAGAAAAATGACATCATCAGATAATTAACGCCTTTCACTGGAATTTCTATGGCTGTAAAACAACTGAGCTATGAAAAATAGAAACAGATGTTAAAAACCAAAACATTACAGGAACTGAAAAATGTCACATGACTGCTGTATCAGATTTGTCAAACAGACAAGGCTGGAGACAAACGCGGGACTCGACACAGTAGTTCTGGGTCAAAGAGGCATTTACTGAATAAATCAGTGAGGTCCGGTACACAGAGAGGCAGTCCAAAAGAAGCCAACAGATCAGAATCATCAGGCAAATGGTGTGGTCGGGATAAACAGGCAGGTGGTCAAAACACAACGTGGCAGCAGGCCTTGAAGAACACAGTGAAACAGAGCTAGAAGCGAAGGCACAAGGCACAACCACCCGGCGAACAACCAGTGCAACCAGCGAAGCCCAAACACACCTAGTAATGAGCTGCAGGCCGGTAGCACCCGTCGAAAGATCCAGAACAGGGTGCGGCCCAAAGAGATCACAATGCCCCCCATCAAGCTTCAAGAGAGACAGACATGAGAAATAGAAACAGACATAGCCCAAGCAGGAAACACCCAGCCAGAGAAGTCACACAGACAGCACAATCCAAAATCCAACCTAATCAGACCATAAAAACACAGCCTAAACAGCACAAAAATGAAACAAAGACCTAAACTAGACATGGCAGAAAACCAGACAATACACAGTACATGACATGCTGTTTCAGAAAACTCACTTTGTGCTCTTTTGACCGGCAATCCACACGGAACTCTGACTGGAACTCTGGATTATACAAATCCTGGAATAGACAGTGAGTCCACAATGAATATATAGGTACCTATTATACAGTAGGTACTTATACATTAAAACATTCCATGCAAGGTCTTTTCATGCAGGTGCTGTCAGGTGCACGGCAGTGAAAAAAAAATCACACGCACACAAGTTGAATCCAAACTGAATGCACACTGTAAAGAAATGTGGAAAAGGATTCATTTAATATTTAGCTCAATTTGTCTGCCATGATGACAGCTTATTAGTTAGTATTTCAGGTTGTCATCATAACAGTAATCAGGTGCAGATTACGTGTCTGGCATGATGCGTGCTTTCAGTGACAGTTGAACTGCATATCTACTTGTGCTAAATCAACACTGGAGCTTTCAGAAGCCCAGAATGAACCATCAGCCCCAGAAAAATGAGAATCTGTGTAGGCTCTCAGTTGTCCAGGTGGTTTCCATAGTAGAGAAGCTTGAATCTTCGACTGGACTGGGTTGCTTGAAGCGCGGACGTTTCACTTCAAATCGCAGAAGCTTCCTCAGCTAAAATTCTTGCTCTGGTAGTCTGATGTCTGTCTTGACTCTTGTAGAGAAGAATAAACAGAAGCCACAAAAGCTGGAGTTTTAAACCTAACCAGACCCATCCTACTGAGAGACAGACTGCTATAGGCTAGTTACTTAACAATAGCTCTAATTAGCACCTATTGTGCTCTACTTAGCACCCTCATAATGACAGGGCAGCTGTCCCTCCTAATGATGGGACGGACGCCTCTCCTGATGGCTCCATTGATGACTCTCCTGATGACATGAATAACTCATTACCATGAACAAAAGACTGAAACTGCTTTGACCTGAGTACCCCATTGTAAACAGAGGACAAAGCGTGTCTCAGACACCCTCCCCGGTTAAGGCTGGGTTTCAACTGTTTCACATAGAATGCCTATGTCTCATTCTGTTTCACATAGAATGAGAAAACAAAGCTCTCCGCCTGATCTATACTCAAAGTTCTGAACAAGCACAAAACTTTCTGATGAACTCGGTGGACATCAGCTGCGCATTTTAACAGCACATTATAAAATTATCTTTATTCTTAAAAATCACAGCGCACCGCCCCAATCATTCAGCATTCGTTGGGCGGTCATGGCGTGGTCTGTGCAGTGTTTGTCCATTGCTTGTGCATTTTTTAAGTGTCCTCCAACCTAAGACATTGTTCTGCATTCATAAGGTACAGCTCTATACTTTATGGTGACCATGGAGACCATGACATGTAGTGGGCAACTACCGAGCATAACTTGTAAGGTCCTGGCATGTGCTGTGCATTTCTAGGACATCCTGTGATGCTCTTTGCGATTTCCTTCTTTCAGAACGGATTCTGTCCCTGTGTAATGGGTGTCTAAAGATGCTCTTACACCTGTCAAAGGTTTGCTCCATTTCACTGCATATATTGTCGAGGTACAACTCATTGCAACTATAATTTGAGTGGCCCAGAACACCTCCCACCTGGTGCCAAGTCCTCCTGAACTTGGCCCACATGCCTCCTCAGTTCCTGACATCTGAGTGATTCTTTCTATGCCCTGCGTGAAATTAGACACTGGTGTGTGGTAATGTGAGGCAGCCGAGGCAGCCAGGAGTCCAACTGAGATCCAGAAAAGTTTCAGCATGCTGCAGACATGAGTTTATGCAAGCTTTCTCAGGTTGTCTTGATCTGTGGCTCGGAGCATTCCGCCATCCCTCTCATACACCCCTCTCAGCACTGTAGCCAGGCTGACAAAGAGTCAGAGCTCTATTGAGCCGAGTATTCCTTTAACTTTAACTAGTAATGACTTCATGACTTTCTTTGCTAATAAAATTTTAACTATTAAAGAAAAAATTACTCATAACCATCCCAAAGACATATCGTTCTCTTTGGCTGCTTTCAGTGATGCCGGTATTTGGTTAGACTCTTTCTTTCCGAGTGTTCTGTCTGAGTTATTTTCATTAGTTACTTCCTCCAAACCATTTACATCTATTAGACCCCATTCCTACCAGGCTGCTCAAGGAAGCCCTACCATTAATTAATGCTTCGATCTTAAATATGATCAATCTATCTTTATTAGTTGGCTATGTACCACCGGCTTTTAAGGTGGCAGTAATTAAACCATTACTTAAAAAGCCATCACTTGACCCAGCTATCTTAGCTAATTATAGGCCAATCTCCAAACTTCCTTTTCTCTCAAAAATTCTTGAAAGGGTAGTTGTAAAACAGCCAACTGATCATCTGCAGAGGAATGGTCTATTTGAAGAGTTTCAGTCAGGGTTTAGAATTCATCATAGTACAGAAACAGCATTAGTGAAGGTTACAAATGATCTTCTTATGGCCTCAGACAGTGGACTCATCTCTGTGCTTGTTCTGTTAGACCTCAGTGCTGATTTTGATACTGTTGACCATAAAATTTTATTACAGAGATTAGAGCATACCATAGGTATTAAAGGCACTGCGGTGGTTTGAATCATATTTATCTAATAGATTACAATTTGTTCATGTAAATGGGGAATCTTCTTCACAGACTAAGGTTAATTATGGAGTTCCACAAGGTTCTGTGCTAGGACCAATTTTATTCACTTCATACATGCTTCCCTTAGGCAGTATTATTAGCATTGCTTAAATTTTCATTGTTACGCAGATGATACCCAGCTTTATCTATCCATGAAGCCAGAGGACACACACCAATTAGCTAAACTGCAGGATTGTCTTACAGACATAAAGACATGGATGACCTCTAATTTCCTGCTTTTAAACTCAGATAAAACTGAAGTTATTGTACTTGGCCCCACAAATCTTAGAGACATGGTGTCTAACCAGATCCTTACTCTGGATGGCATTACCCTGACCTCTAGTAATACTGTGAGAAATCTTGGAGTCATTTTTGATCAGGATATGTCATTCAAAGTGCATATTAAACAAATATGTAGGACTGCTTTTTTGCATTTACGCAATATCTCTAAAATTAGAAAGGTCTTGTCTCAGAGTGATGCTGAAAAACTAATTCATGCCTTTATTTCCTCTAGGCTGGACTATTGTAATTCATTATTATCAGGTTGTCCTAAAAGTTCCCTGAAAAGCCTTTAGTTAATTCAAAATGCTGCAGCTAGAGTACTGACAGGGACTAGAAGGAGAGAGCATATCTCACCCATATTGGCCTCTCTTCATTGGCTTCCTGTTAATTCTAGAATATAATTTAAAATTCTTCTTCTTACTTATAAGGTTTTGAATAATCAGGTCCCATCTTATCTTAGGGACCTCATAGTACCATATCACCCCAATAGAGTACTTCGCTCTCAGACTGCAGGCTTACTTGTAGTTCCTAGGGTTTGTAAGAGTAGAATGGGAGGCAGAGCCTTCAGCTTTCAGGCTCCTCTCCTGTGGAACCAGCTCCCAATTCGGATCAGGGAGACAGACATCCTCTCTACTTTTAAGATTAGGCTTAAAACTTTCCTTTTGCTAAAGCTTATAGTTAGGGCTGGATCAGGTGACCCTGAACCATCCCTTAGTTATGCTGCTATAGACTTAGAACGCTGGGGGGTTCCCATGATGCACTGAGTGTTTCTTTCTCTTTTTGCTCTGTATGCACCACTCTGCATTTAATCATTAGTGATTGATCTCTGCTTCCCTCCACAGCATGTCTTTTTCCTGGTTCTCTCCCTCAGCCCCAACCAGTCCCAGCAGAAGACTGCCCCTCCCTGAGCCTGGTTCTGCTGGAGGTTTCTTCCTGTTAAAAGGGAGTTTTTCCTTCCCACTGTCGCCAAGTGCTTGCTCACAGGGGGTCGTTTTGACCGTTGGGGTTTTTACGTAATTATTGTATGGCTTTGCCTTACAATATAAAGCGCCTTGGGGCAACTGTTTGTTGTGATTTGGCGCTATATAAATAAAATTGATTTGATACACACAAGCCCTCAGCAGATCTCAGCCGAATTCAGAAATGTTTAAAAGCTGCTTTAGGATGCTTGGCAACCTTTTTCAGCTTTATGAAAAAGTATCTGACCTCTTTAAAATATAGTATATTATATGTTGATTTTGTAAATTTGTTTGATCATTTTAAAAGTAAAACAGATTCTTCACAGTTTTTCAATAATATCAGGAGGTTTGAGGGTTGTTTTGTCCTCGTGTCCCACTTGGGTGATGAAACTTTAATCAGCTCTTATGTATGCTTTTATCAAACTGATCCATATATCAGCGAAAATTAAAATGTCATCCAATATAGATGGTCCCGATTTGGAAAACATTGTGGTCTAATGCAGCCGATCTCGACCAGTAATCCATCTCGTCCATACATACATACACTGTGAGGGAGAGGTACATTATTATGAACAAACCACACACTCTAGCAGAGGGAAAGTTTTCATATTGAGACTATGTCCCGTATCCATCGGAGTACTGGAAGCGTTTCCAGGCTCACATTATAAAAAACATAATGCCCATTAACACTTTGGATAGTAACATAAGTGGTCAAATTTTACAAGCAGGCCTCGAAAGACATCAAAAAAATCTCAACAATACCTCAGCACATATCGCTCCTTAGACCTCTATAAACCTAAAATGAAACATCTGAATCACATAAGACAAAATTAGTGCCTAGTTCAAATGTATCATCTACCATATCCAGTAGGGTAAACCAGGGAACACAGTCACAGGGGGCAAATTGTTACAGCACACTATCCGGACACTGTGTGTGTGCATAGTTTCTAATTTTAGCCCTGGTGCATGTGCACTGTTACACTTCCATCACTACGTGTATGATTCCAGCATCCATTCATTACTAAAAAAGAAAAGTAAAAAGAAAAGGAAATCCTACAACCCCAACTCCAGTGAAAATGGGATGTTGTGTAAAATGTAAATAAAACCAGAACACAATGATGTGCAAATCCTCTTCAACATATATTCAATTGAATACACCACAAAGACAAGATATTTAATGTTCAAACTGATAAACTTTGTTGTTTTTGTGCAACAACTGCATGAAAAAATAGTCCAACAGTTTAAGAACAGTGTTACTCAATGATCAATTGCAAGGAATTTAGGGATTCCATCATCTACAGTCCATAATATAATCAGAAGTTTCAGAGAATCAGGGTAACTTTCTACACGTAAGCAGCAAGTCCGAAAACCAACACTGAATGCTCGTGACCTTCAATCCCTCAGGGGGCACTGCGTTAAAAACCAACATCATTGTGTAAAGGATCTTACCACGTGGGCTCAGGAACACTTCAGAAAACCACCGTCACTTAACACAGTTCGTCGCTACATCTACAAGTGCAAGGTAAAACTCTACCATGCAAAGTGAAAGCCATACAACAACAACATCTAGAAATACCGCTGCATTCTCTGTCCTGAGGTAATTTGAAATGGAAAGACGCAAAGTGGAAAAGTGTGCTGTGGTCTGATGAGTCCATATTTCAAATTGTTTTTGGAAATCATGGACGTCGTGTCCTCCAGACAAAAAAGGAAAAAGACCATCCAGATTGTTACAGCGCAAAGTTCAAAAGCCAGCATCTGTGATGGTATGGGGTGTGTTAGTGCCCACGGCATGGGGAACTTACACATCTGTGATGCACCATCGTTGGTGAAAGGTAAATCCAGGTTTTGGAGCAATACATGCTGCCATCCAAGCAATGTCTTTTTCAGGGACGTCCCTGCTTATTTCAGCAAGACAATGCCAAGCCACATTCTGCACATGTTATAACAGCGTGGCTTCATAGTAAAAGAGTGCAGGTATTAGACTGGCCTGCCTGCAGTCCAGACCTGTCGCCCATTGAAAATGTGTGGCACATTATGAAGCACAAAATACGACAAAAGAGACCCCGGACTGTTGAACAAATGAAGTCGTACATCAAGCAAGAATGGGAAAGAATTCCACCTACAAAGCTTCAACAATTAGTGTCCTCAGTTCCCAAACGCTTATTGAGTGTTGTTAGAAGGAAAGGTGATGTAACACAGTGGTAAACATACCACTGTCCCAGCTTTTTGGAAACGTGTTGCAGGCATCATTTCAAAATGAGCAAATATTTGCACAAAAACAATAAAGTTTATCAGTTTGAACAGTACACATCTTGTCCTTGTGGTGTATTCAATTGAATATAGCTTGAAGAGGATTTGCAAATCATTGTATTCTGTTTATATTTACATTTTTCACAACATCCCAACTTCATTGGAATTGGGGTTGTCACCTTTCCCTTTCCGCACATGTAAATAAACTGTCCGTATTTGACTTTATAGACATGTGGTTTCCTCTTGCATCGACTAACCATGAGTACCTGATACACACGTTTTATTTCAGAGGTTGCTAGCAGGGCACATTGTTACAGAAACACTGGGGCATGTTGTTACAGTGTAAAACGGATAGGAGGAAGAAGAAAAGCAAAATTCTCAGGTACCCCTGTGAAAAATTCACTGCTGTTGATTAAAGAAACTGGAAGCAAAAAAATCTCACCAAACGGGGATAGGAAAAGGAATAGCTAGCACAAAATTAAAAAAGGAAATCAGCCAAAGAAAAGCAAAATGTTTCTTCACTGAAGTCAGAATCGGAAGAATATTTTTGTATTATATGTATGGAAGTGTATGAGGAATGGATTGCAATGGGTGCATATAGCCTGTGGTTACTCTGCACACGAAGAATGCACAGACATTGGGACCAGGAACTTTGCTTTTATTCGTCTCAACTGCGAATCTACCACACCCCTACTCCTCAACAATAGGCCTGTTTTTTAGGATTTTGAACGAGACAAAATCTCCTGTTAACATATAAAAGTGGTCTGTGTTGCTATATTGAATCAAGACAAGTTTTGTTGTTGTTGTTGTTTGTTTGTTTTTAATAAAAAGTTTGCTTAAGTTATTTAAATAAATGACTTACTTTCTACTGGTTTGTATGTTCAAAAACAAAAGAAAAATACCACTGTTAGGCATGAAACAGCTTACCCAGGTGCGTGTAACAACATTCCCCAGTACCGGGGTAAAAAGTTATTATCATAAACTTGGACACGAAAAGGCTGCACACAAACGCAGAACACACACAGAGGCATGGGATGCAAAGAGGGCTTTACTTTGAAGACAGGCAGCGGTCAATACACAAAAAGGCAGGCAAAAATCAGTACCCGTATCCAAATCATAAGACAATACTCAACGTTGACAAACAGGCAAAACTGTCATGACTATGTATGAAAAATTATCATCTCCAGGCTATTCACAAACAGACAAACAAACAAACAGGGGCAAAAACATAACCTCCTCCAACTTTGTTGGCGGAGGTGATGAGCAATACAAAAACCAAACATGAACACAAAGCAATGCAAACCCCAATCATAAACATAGTCCCACATGACAGTTGCAAGATGTTTAGCAGATTCAAGTATTAAATTAAACTAGAAAGCCTTATATACACCACAAATCATGATATCATAAGGAAAAGAGCACAACCCATGACCTTCTTACAAAATTTTTGCACTATACTACAATTAAAAACTGTTATTCTGGAATCCCTCTGAAGGAACCATGAAGGTGATGGTCGTGGTGGAGAGGTTTATGTTTCACTATGAACCTGAGATCTGGGTTGTCTGGAGTCTTCGTGCGCCTGGTAGGGTTTCCGATGGCAAATTGGTCTCAGGCAAGGGGCAAGACTAAGAATGGTTCACAATGAAGCCATGGAAAAACGAGAAAGAGGAAATGAGAACCGGCCCGGAGGAAGCCCGTGGTCCCTGTCTGGGCATCAGTTTGCACTATTCGGCCTTCTTGGAGTTCCTGAATGGAGTCCTGTATGGGGCTCCAGTCAGGGACTCCATTGTTCTGCTGGGGGACTTCAACGCACATGTGGGCAAATACAGAGACACCTGGAGAGGCATGATTGGGAGGAACGGCCTCCCTGATCTAAACCCGAGCAGTCATTTGTTGTTGTTGTTTGTAGTCATGGACTGTCCATAATGAACACCATGTTTGAAATTAAGGATGCCCATAAGTGTACATGGTACCAGAGCACTTTATGCTGAAGGTCGACGATCAATTTTGTGATTGTATCATCTGATCTGAGGCCGCATGGTCTGGATACTTGGGTGAAGAGAGGGGTAGAGCTGTCAACTGATCACCCTCTGGTGGGGAGTTAGATCAGAGGGTGGGGGAGGACTTTGGACAGACCTGGTAAACTCAAACGGATAGTGCGAGTGAACTGGACAGATGTCTGGCAGATCTTCAACTCACACCTCCGGTGGAGCTTTTCTGGCATCCCTGTGGAAGTTGGGGCATTGATCCCAAATGGGCAATGTTCATTGCTGAAGCTGCAGTGGGGAGCTGTGGCCTGAAGTTCTTAGATGCCTCAAGGAATGGCAGCCCTTGAATGCTGTGGTGGACAGCAATGGTCAGGGAAGCCGTCCAACTGAAGATGGAGTCATTTTGGGATATGTTATCTCAGAGGACTCCAGAGGAAATTCCAAGGTACCGACAGCCCCAACGGGTGGCAGCCTCTGATATGAGGGAAGCAAAGCAGCAGGTGTGGGAGGAGTTCAGAGTAACCATGGAGAAGGACTTTCAGTCACACCAAGGTGTTTCTGGTGGTCCATAAGGCAGCTCAGAAGAAGAAAACAAGGAACCACCCAAGCTGTCTACAGTAAAGATGGGACTCTGTTAACCTCAATTGAGGAGGTAATCGTTCACTGGAAGGAACATTTTGAGCAACTCCTGCATCGGGCTGAAGTGCCCTCTGTAGTCGGGGCAGAGCTGGAAGCTGATGAAGGATCATCATCAATTTCCCTGGTGGAAGTCACTGAGGTCATCAAACAACTCCATAGTCACAAAGTCCTGGGGGCTGATGAGAGCCGTCCAGAAATGCTCGCCTGGTAAAAGTCTACTCCAGGGTGCTGGAAAGGAGGGTTTGGCCAATACTCAAACCTCTAATTGAAGAGGAATAATGTGGGTTCCGTCTTAGTCATGGAACAACCGACCAGGTCGTCACTCTCACAAGGAAGGGGCCTGGGAGTATGCCCATCCAGTCTACATGTGTTTGGGGACTTGGAGAAGGCATATGATTGGGTACCCTTGGAGATACTGTGGAAGGTGCCATGGGAATATGGAGTGAGGGGGTCCCTTCTCAGGGCCATCCAATCTCTGTACTCACAAAGTGAGAGCTGTGTTTGAGTTCTCGGCAGTAAGTTCGACTCATTTCCGGTGGGGGTAGACCTCCACCAGGGCTGTGCCTTGTCACCAATCCTGCTTGTGATACTCATGGACAGGATATCAAGGCGTAGTCAGGAGGAGGAGGGTTGTTACTTTGGTAGGCTCAGGGTCTCATCACTGCTTTTTGCAGATAAAGTGGTCCTGCTGACCTCGTCGGCCTGTGACCTCCAGCACTCACTGGGTTGGTTACCAGCCGAGTGTGAAGCAGCTGGGATTAGGATCAGCAAGTCTAAATTTGAGTCCTTGGATCTCAGCAGGAAACCAATGGATTGCCTACCCCGGCTAGGGAATGAGGTCTTTCCCCAAGTAAAGGAGTTCAAGTACCTCAGGGTTTTGTTCACAAGGGAGGGGACAATGGAGCCTGAGAATGGGTGGAGAATTGGTGCAGCAGGGCCGGTATTGTATTCGCTCTACCGTACTGTTGTGACAAAGGGGGAGCTGAGCCAAAAGGCAAAGCTCTTGATCTACTGGTCTGTCTTCGTTCCTACTCTCACCTGTGGTCATGAGTGTTGGGTGATGTTGGGTGATGACCAAGATCACGGGTACAAGTGGCCAAAATGGGCTTCCTCAGGAGGGTGGCTGGTGTCTCCCTTAGAGATAAGGTGAGAAACTCGGTCATCCACGAGGAGATTGGAGTAGAGCAGCTGCTCTATTGCATTAAAGGAGCCAGCTGAGGTTGTTCGGTCATCTGGTTAGGATGCCTACTGGGCGCCTCCCTAGGGAGGTGTTCTAGGCATGACCATCTGGGAGGAGACCCCAGGGAAGACCCAGGAGGAGGTGGAGAGATTATATCTCCACACTGGCCTGGGTATCCCTCAGAAAGAGGTGGTTAATGTGTCCTGGGAAAGGGACGTTTGGGGTCCCCTGCAGGAGCTGTTGCCCCATAACCTGATCTCAGATAAGCAGTTGAAGATGAGTGAGATGAGATGAGTGAGATATTCTGGAATCATTGAAAATGTAACTTTGTGGCCCAGCTTACCCTAAGTGTCTTAATGTAGGTTTTTTGTTGTTGTTGTTTTTAAACATAAGGACGCTGTCCTCTAAATCAGTGTTTCCCAATCCTGGCCCTCAGGACACCTTATAACCTGCACATTTTCCATCCCATCTTGTTCTGCCACAAGCTAATTAGCTCATTCAGGCATCTGTTAGCTCTTGATTGGCTGAGATGGAAAATGTGACAGTAAGGGGCCTGAGGACAGGGCTAGAAACCACTGCCATAAATCACTGCTGAAAAATGATGTAATTGTGGAACATCATTTACATATGATCAGCTTCAGTGAAATGTGGATAAAGCCAAACGTACACCCATAGGCGTAGGACGTGTGGTCTATTTGGAGGGGGGGTGGGGGGGCCAACACCAAATTTTCCCAGCGGGTTTCTGAAATTCGCAGCTTCTAAAACCATTACAATATACGAAGTCTGTTAGAAAAGGCTCACACCCCACTAAAACAACCAGATCATTTCCAACATGAAGGCTTTGTTGATCCGGGACGTCGTCTGACTTTCACAAAAAGGCAAGGGAGACAATATTTCCTTCCATAAGTAAGTGGTTTTGGTTATTCTTGTCATTTTGTCCGTGACATTTGGTTGATAAAAAGGTGTATGTTTCCTGCCCGTGCCTGTGTCATCCGAGGACATGGACCAATAACTCTTCACTTACACACACCACTGACTTCACGAATGAAACTTGGTCTATATATATATATATATATATATATATATATATATATATATATATATATATATATATATATATATATACGAGGTCTGTGAGAAAAGTATCGGACCTTTTGATTTTTTTCAAAAACCATATGGATTTGAATCACGTGTGATTGCATCAGATAAGCTTGAACCTTCGTGCGCATGCGTGAGTTTTTTCATGCCTGTCGGTTGCGTCATTCGCCTGTGAGCAGGCTTTGTGTGAGCAGTGGTCCACCCCTCTCGTCGGATTTTTATTGCGAATAAATGTCTGAACGATTTGGAGCTTTGCTGCATCAATTTTTTTCCAGAAACTGTGAGAGACCTCCAGGTGGACACCGGTCAGAAAATTAATATGGCTTTCAGGGACGATTTTATGGGGATTATACAGATTAAGGAGTGTTACTGCCGCTTTAAGGACAGCCCACAGCTGATGAGAGCGCGGCGTGCTCCCAGCGCCGATCAACATGCTCAAACAACCAGATCATTTCCAACGTGAAGGCTTTGTTGATCCGGGACCTCGTCTGACTTTCACAAAAAGGCAGGAGACGTGGACATTAGCACTTTTTCGGCACATTCCACTGTTACAGGAGTTTTTTTCATTTCAGATGGATTCCGGTTGCTTTTCAGTCGTGTGATTATCTGATTGTGATTGTGCATGAGCTGGACATGCCCCAACATGTCCTGGAAGGCTTCATCACGGCGTTGCTTTGCGCTATGCGGCTCCACCGCGACGCGCGGAACTCCTCCGCACGTCTGTCTTAAAGTGCTGATGTCCACGTCTTTTCACAATTGCTGTGCTAGTCAGACGACATACCTGATCAAGACAGTGTCCAGTTTAGAAATGAACGGCACATTCCACTGCTACAGGAGTTTTTGTCATGGAAAGAAAAGTGGAAGGACGCGCCACGGAGCAGTTCATTACGCGGCACAAAACCACCTCCGTGTTGGTCTCACAGGACGGCTTTCAGGTGGATTTCAGATGGATTCCGGTTGCTTTTCAGTTGTGTGATTATCCGATTGTGATTGTGCATGAGCTGGACATGCCCCAACATGTCCTGAAAGGCTTCATCACGGCGTTTCTTTGCGCTTTCCATGACAAAAACTCCTGTAACAGTGGAATGTGCCATTCATTTCTAAACTGGATGCTGTCTTGTTCCGGTATGTCGTCTGACTAGCACAGGAATTGGGAAAAGATGTGGACATCAGCACTTTAAGACAGACGTGGGGAGGAGTTCCGCATGTCGCGGTGGAGCCACATGGCGCAAAGCAATGCCGTGATGAAGCCTTCCAGGACATGTTGGGGCATGTCCAGCTCATGCACAATCACAATCAGATAATCACACGACTGAAAAGCAACCGGAATCCATCTGAAATCCACCTGAAAGCCGTCCTGTGAGACCAACATGGAGGTGGTTTTGTGCCGCATAATGAACGGCTCCGTGGCGCATCCCTCCGCTTTTCTTTCTATGAAAAAAACTCCTGTAACAGTGGAATGTGCCGAAAAAGAGCTGATGTCCACGTCTCCTGCCTTTTTGTGAAAGTCAGACGAGGTCCCGGATCAACAAAGCCTTCACGTTGGAAATGATCTGGTTGTTTGAGCATGTCGATCGGCGCTGGGAGCAGTTGTGGGCCGTCCTTAAAGCGGCAGTAACACTCCTTAATCTGTATAATCCCCATAAAATCGTCCCTGAAAGCCATATTAATTTTCTGAACAGTGTCCACCTGGAGGTCTCTCACAGTTTCTGGAAAAAAATTGATGCAGCAAAGCTCCAAATCGTTCAGACATTTATTCGCAATAAAAATCCGATGAGAGGGGTGGACCACTGCTCACACAAAGCCTGCTCACAGGCTTATGACGCAACCGACAGGCGTGAAAAATCTCACGCATGCGCACGAAGGTTCAAGCTTGTCTGATGCAATCACACGTGATTCAAATCCATATGGTTTTTGAAAAAATAAAAAGGTCCGATACTTTTCTCACAGACCTCGTGTATATATATATATATATATATATATATATATATATATATATATATATATATATATATATATATATATATATATGTATATATATATATATATATATATTATTGACCGAGTTTCATTCATGAAGTCAGTGGTGTGTGTAAGTGAAGAGTTATTGGTCCATGTCCTCGGACGACACAGGCACAGGCAGGAAACATACACCTGTTTATCAACCAAATGTCACGGACAAAATGACAAGAATAACCAAAACCACTTACTTATGGAAGGAAATATTGTCTCCCTTGTTCCTCCGTTTGTGGGATTGTCAACATGGGCAGCTTTCCGGCATATTCCATCTGTTTCTTGACTAGACTAATTGAACGTCTGTGCGTGCTGCCTCCTGACTTGCCCGGAATTAAAATGGCAACCAAGCCTCCTTGCCGGGACACGGCTCAGTGCAAGTGCAGCCTCTAGTACTCATACACAGTGGGGAAAATAAGCATTTGACCCCCTGTCAGTTTTGCAGGTTTTCCCACCTACAAAGAATGGAGAGGTCTGTACTTTTTATCGTAGGTACACTTCAACTGTGAGAGACAGAATCTAAAAAAAAAAAATCCAGTAAATCACATTGTATGTTGTTGTTCATTCGGCTGCTCCCGGTTTTTGTTCGGGGTCGCCACAGCGGATACAGCCAGATCCACATTTGTAATTGGCACAAGTTTTACACCGGATGCCCTTCCTGACACAACTCCAGTTTTACCTGGAGAAACACACACAGCCGCTGGTGTTCCAAAGAGGTCTCCCATCCAAGTACTAACCAGATCCTGCTCTGCTTAGCTTCTGAGATCTGACAGGATCAGGCTGACACAGAGCAGACCGGCTACCAGTAAATCACATTGTATGAGTTTTAGATAATTAATTTGCATTTTATTGCATAAAATAAGTATTTGACCCCCTAGAAAAACAGAGCTTAACAATTGGTACAGAAACATGTGTCTGCCATTACAGAGGTCAGATGTTTCCTGTAGTTCTTGACCAAGTTTTCACGAACTGCAACAGGGATTTTGGTCCACTCTTCCATACAGATCTTCTCCAAATCTTTCAGGTTTGGAGTTTCAGCTCCCTCCAAAGATTTTCTATTGAGTTCAGGTCTGGAGACTGGCCACGCCACTCCAGGACCTTGAAATGCTTCTTATGGAGCCCCTCCTTAGTTGCCCTGGCTGTGTGTTTGGTGTCATTGTCATGCTGGAAGACCCAGCCATGACCCATCTTCAATGCTCTTACTGAAGGAAGGAGGTTGTTTGCCAAAATCTTGCAATACATAACCCCATCCATCTTCCCTTCAGTACGGTGCAGTCGTCCTGTCCCCTTTGCAGAAGAGGACCCCCAGAGTATGATGTTTCCACCCCCATGCTTCACGGTCGGGATGGTTTTCTTGGGGTCATTCTCATCCTCTAAACATGGTAAGTGGAGTTGATTCCAAAAAGCTCTATTTTGGTCTCATCTGACCACATGACCTTCTCCCATGCCTCCTCTGGATCATCCAGATGGTCACTGGTGAACTTCAAATGGGCCTGGACATATGCTGGCTTGAGCAGGGGGACCTTGCTGCCCTGCAGGATTTTAAACCATGACAGCATCATGTGTTACTAATGTAATCTTTGTGACTGTGGTCCCAGCTCTCTTCAGGTCTTTGACCAGGTCCTCCTGTGTAGTTCTGTGCTTTCTTAGAATCATCCTTACCTCACAAATTGAGATCTTGCATGGAATCCCAGACTGAGGGAGATTGTAGTCCATCCCAGCCTTGTGCAGGTCTAAAGTTTTGTCCCTGGTGTCCTTAGACAGCTCTTTGGTCTTGGGTATGGTGGACAGGTTGGAGTGTGATTGATTGAGTGTGTGAACAGGTGTCTTTTATACAGGTAACAAGTTCAAACAGGTGCAATTAATACAGGTAAAGAGTGCAGAATAAGAGGGCTTCTTAAAGAAAAATGAACAGGTCTGTGTGAGCCAGAATTCTTGGTGGTTGGTAGGGGATCAAATACTTATTTGCAGCAGTAACATACAAATAAATTATTTTAAAAAATCATACATTGTGATTTAGGGGGATCACACTCCTCAGCCTCCCCGGTAAGGTCTATTCCAGAGTACTGGAGAGGATAATTCGACCGATGGTCGAACCTCGGATTCAGGAGGAGCAGTGTGGTTTTCGTCCTGGTTGCAGCACACTGGACCAGCTCTACACGCTCCATCGGGTGCTCAAGGGTTCATGGGAGTTCACCCAACCAGTCCACATGTGTTTTGTGGATCTGGAGAAGGTGTTCGACCGTGTCCCTCGGGGCACCCTGTGGGGAGTGCTCCGGGAGTACGGGGTCCGGGGTCCTTTGCTAAGGGCTATCCGGTCCCTGTACGACTGCAGCAGGAGCTTGGTTCGCATTGCCGGTAGTAAGTCAAACCTGTTTCCAGTGCACGTTGGCCTCCGCCAGGGCTGCCCTTTGTCACCGGTTCTGTTCATTATTTTTATGGACAGAATTTCTAGGCGCAGCCAGGGTGTAGAGGGGGTCTGGTTTGGCAACCACAGAATCTCGTCTCTGCTGTTTGCGGACAATGTGGTTCTGTTGGCTTCGTCAAATCAGGACCTTCAGCGTGCACTGGGGCGGTTTACAGCCGAGTGTGAGGCGTCCGGGATGAAAATCCGCACCTCCAAATCCGAGGCCATGGTTCTCGACCGGAAAAAGGTCTTCAGGTTGGTGGAGTGTCCTTGCCTCAAGTGGAGGAGTTTAAGTATCTCGGGGTCTTGTTCACGAGTGAGGGACGGATGGAGCGTGAGATCGATAGACGGATCGGTGCAGCGTCTGCAGTGATGCGGTCGCTGTGTCGGGCCGTCGTGGTGAAGAGAGAGCTGAGTAGGGGGCAAAGCTCTCGATTTACCGATCGATCTACGTTCCGATCCTCACCTATGGTCATGAGATTTGGCTCATGACCGAAAGAACAAGATCGCGGGTACAAGCGGCCGAGATGAGTTTCCTCCGCAGGGTGGCTGGGCGCTCCCTTCGATCACTCGGGAGGAGCTCGGAGCCGAGCCGCTGCTCCTCCACGTCGAAAGGAGTCAGTTGAGGTGGCTCGGGCATCTTTTCCGGATGCCCCCTGGACGCCTCGCTGGAGAGGTGTTCCGGGCACGTCCCATTGGGAGGAGGCCCCAGGGAAGACCCAGGACACGCTGGAAGGATTACATCTCTCGGCTGGCTTGGGAATGCCTTGGGGTTCCCCCGGAGGAGCTGGGGGAGGTGTGTGTGGATCGGGAAGTCTGGGCGGCTTTGCTTGAGCTGCTGCCCCCGCGACCCGACTCCAGATAACGCGGAAGAAAATGGATGGATGGATACATTGTGATTTCCGGATTTTTTTTTTTTTTAGATAATGTCTCTCACAGTGGACTTGCACCTAAAATGAAAATTTCAGACCCCTCCATGATTTCTAAGTGGGAGAACTTGGAAAACCGCAGGGTGTTCAAATACTTATTTTCCTCACTGTCGCTCTCGCTTTGCGAGTACAGAGATTGGATGGCCCTGAGAAGGGACCCCCTCACTCCATACTCCCGCACCACCTCCCACAGTATCTCCCGGGGTACCCGATCATATGCATTCTCCAAGTCCACAAAACACATGTAGACTGGGTGGGCATACTCCCAGGCACCCTCCAGGATCCTTGTGAGAGTAAAGAGCTGGTCAGTTATTTCACGACCAGGACGGAACCCGCATTGTTCCTCGTCAATCCGAGGCTCGACTATCGGCCGAACCCTCCTTTCCAGCACCCTGGAGTAGACTTTACCAGGGAGGAGTAGTGTGATGCCCCTGTAGTTGGCACACACTCTCTGGTCTGCCTTTTTAAATACGGGGACTACCACCCCAGTTTGCCACTCCTTAGTCACTGTCCCAGACCTCAACACAATGTTGAAGAGATGTCTCATCCAAGACAATCCCTCCACACCCAGAGCCTTCAGCATTTCTGGATGGATCTCATCAACCCCTTGGGGCTTTACCACTGCAGAGTTGTTTGACTACCTCATTGACTTCCACCAGGGAAATTGATGAAAATCGTCCATCAGCTCCACTCTGATGCAGGAGTTCCTCAAAGTGTTCCTTCCAGCGCAGGATTACATCCTCAGTTGAGGTCAATTGAGTCCCATCCTTACTGTCGACAGCTTGGATGGTTCCCCGTTTTCCCCTCCTGAGGTGCCTCACGGTCTGCCAGAAGCACCTTGGTGCCAACCGAAAGTCCTTCTCCATGGCTGCTCCGAACTCCTCCCACACCCACTGCTTTTCCTGTTTTAGCGGTTTAACATTTCACAATTAAATTTTCAGTTCATGGGTTGGCATTTATCAAAGGTAGCTTTTAGGTTAGATGGGTCCACTACTCCTGGGCCCACAAGTAAATTTTGTAGCCATTTTCTTATATTTCATAATAAAAACAATCGTTTAAAATATTCTTATTAATCAGTAATAAAAGTAATTGTTCATGAAGGGACTGTTGCTCAGCAATAACCTGTTATACAAATTCAATCTATAGATTTTCAAAGAAGATCAATAATTGTTTTCAATATTTTCATTTGGTGAAAAAGTTAATCACGTTTGTTAAATGAGCCATTGTCCAGAAGGACAATGTGAGCCTCTACAGGATTCCAGTGGACACAGAGTGCTGGGTTTTGCTCCACAATCCCACAGCAGCATATTCCACAAAAATTCCAGTAAAGTTAATGATGAACATGTTCACTAAGGATAGGGTTGGAAATGGTAAAATAATAATAATAAAAACGCATCACGAAATGTTACTCATTTCATTACAGAAGCGGCGACAAGACTATGAACAAAGAGTGAGACTCGGCTGAGTTTTGCGCCACAATCCCACAGCAGCATACACAAAATTCAATAACGTTAATGACAAACATTATCACTAAATACGTTTGTAATCCTCAATTAACTTATTAAGTCCTTAGCACGCTGAGCCTGAGTGTACTTACACGTAGGGTGATAATATGCAGCTTCTTGGAATGAAGGTTCCACATCTTAGCGTCATTCCCTCAGCCTGCTCCGAAGAACTTGTAGCTGCCCATACTCTTGTGGGCTTTCATTGATTGTAAAGGTAACTTGACATTTGGACAAAATTGATCCATGCACTGGAACGCAATGAGTCAACTCGTAAACCGTTGCACAAAGAAAATTTAGAAATGTTCAAAATCTCTGGCACACATTAATTTTGTGAACTACATGTAAACATTGCAGAAACAATTCAAAAACACTGAGTGTCAGTGTGAGTCATTACGTCAGCGCATCACAGCTCATCTGAACAATTAAGACAAGATGTTAAATCTATAATAAACATAATTTTACAGATACTCATAAGAAGGAATGAAAATGCAACTGTTTTACCAAGCCATTACAATTTAAATATTATAATTACCTTTGAAACTATTCCAAATGCGTTCTCCATGTCATGAAGCACTGGATAACAGCTGCAACTGCAGAAAATTCCTCTGTGATTCTGGAGCGATTAGAGGTGGCAAATGATTAATCTGCTATGAAATCATTGTTTTATACGAGGTCTATTAGATAATAAACACTTTTATTTTTTTTTTAACTATATGGATTTGAATGACGTGCGATTACACCAATCATGCTTGAACCCTCGTGCGCACGCGTGAGTTTTTTCACGCGTGTCGGTGACGTCATTTTCCTGTGGGCAGGCCTTGAGTGAGATGTGGTCCAGCCCTCTCGGCTGAATTCCTTTGTTTCACACGCTGCTCGAGACGGCGCACGTTGCTTTATCAAAATTTTTTCTGGACCTGTGAGGAATATCCGAGTGGACACTATTCAAGTGACAAGTGACAAAGTTTTTTATTCGGCACACAAAATATTCAAATAGAAAAAAATGAACAATTCCACAAACAAACACAGACAAAACTAGTGAGTCCGAAAGGGTGTGGGCTGAAGCAAAGCTTATTAGCGCCCACCCCTGCTAGTACAAGTCCAACAATTCTAATCAGTCATATTTACAAAAATATAAATTCACTACTACATGTCGACACACAGACATACACATCAATATACTATTCACTTATAATTATATTTATATAGTACCAGATCACAAGAAAGTCGAATCAAGGCACTTTACGCCAGTAAGGACTAACCTTACCAACCCCCAGAGCAAGCACTAGGCAACTGTGGTGAGGAAAAACTCCCTATAAGGAAGAAACCTCAAGCAGACCAGGCTCTTGGGGGTGACCCTCTGCTTGGGCTGTGCCATATATACCTATATACATACGTATATACTTTACAAACATAAATATATACATACATATACACAGTCACTTATACACCTACCCATATCTATATATCTACATACGCATATACATACCCACACATTCAAATATGCAATAAGTCCCACTTATAAATTGAACATTCCATATAAATCAAATTATATTTGCTTCTTTATGATACTTAGACATAATGTTCTTTTTGAATAGTTTCTTAAATCTCACTAAGGTACTACTCATTCTAACCTCTGTTGAACATTTGTTCCATTTCCTCACCCCAACCACAGACACACAAAAACCCTTTACATTTGTTCTTACTGGTGGTTTCATAAAAATTGCACAACCTCTTAAACTATATCTGGATTCCCTCAATCGGAACAGACTCTGGACATGTCTCGGTAAGGCTTGGTTTTTCGCTCGAAATAAAGTTTGAATTGTAATGTAATCGACCAAATCAATGAATTTTAATAAATTTAAAGACACAATAGAGAATGAGTTGGTTCACGATATTGTTTATTGCAGATGATTCGTATGGCTCGTTTTTGCAAAAGGAATATTGGATTGGTATTTGATTTGTAAGTGTTTCCCCATGACTCAACACAATATGTCATATATGGTACCATCAGAGAATGATATAAAGTAAGTAACCCTTCTTGCAGCAGTAGGTCTTTGGCTTTATACAAAATGGCTATAGTTTTTGACAATTTTGATTTCACATAATTTATATGTGGTTTCCAGCTAAGTTTATTATCAATTATAACACCTAAAAATTTATTCTGTTACTAACTCAATTTCCTTGTTGTTTATAGTTAAATTTTTACATTTGGGTGCCTGTTTATTTCCAAATATAATACATTTAGTTTTCCCAAGGTTGAGTGACAACTTATTAGCGTCAAACCAAACCTTAAATTTTTCCAGTTCTTTCTCCACTATGTCCAGAAGCTGTTCAAGATTTTCACCGCTACAGAACACAGTTGTATCATCCGCAAAAAGGACACATCTCAGTGAACTCGACACCCAACTTATATCATTTATATAGATTATAAACAACAAAGGACCCAGCACTGAGCCCTGCGGCACCCCACATGTGACATCCCTGAGTTCAGAATTTGTATTATTGAATTGAACATACTGAAATCTGCCTTGTAAATAACTAGCTATCCATTCATATGCCAGACCTCTGATTCCATATTTCTGCAGTTTACTTAATAGTATTCCATGGTTAATTGTGTCAAACGCTTTCTGTAAATAAAAAAAAACACCTATTGTATATTGTTTATTGTCAATTGCAGTTGCTATACTTTCCACAAAGTCCATCAAAGCATGTGATGTAGTTCGAGACCTTCTGAATCCATATTGTTCTTCACAAATGATATTATGCTTCAGTAAATAATCATTTAATCTTTTAGCAAATATTTTTTCCAAAATTTTGGAAAATTGTGGCAGGAGTGATATAGGTCTATAATTAGAAAATGTGTGTTTGTCACCAGTTTTAAACAGAGGAATTACTTTGGCTATTTTCATTTGAGAAGGAAATTTACCAGTACTTAGTGACATATTGCAAATATAATTGAACGGTTTTACTATACAATCAATAACTTTTTTTAATAAAGCCATATCCAAATTATTAAAATCAGTCGATTTCTTACTTTTGAACCATGAACCAGATCAAGTATTTCCCTTTCATGAGTACCACCAATGAACATTGAAACAGATTTGTTAAACGTTGAATTATTTACCCAGAAGTTATTAGTTGATGAGTCAATTTTACTGGCAAGATTTTTACCCACATTAACAAAGTATTCATTAAAGTGTTCAGCAATAGACTCGTCGTTATCAATCGTGATGTAGTTGTAACTTATTCTTATATGTTTTATACTTACTTTCAGCTTCCTTAGTTCGAGAAATTAAGCTGGTTTTCGGTGAAAAGTTTAACAGCTGATGAGAGATTATGGGGTGTTTCTGTCGGTGTAAGGACTTCCCACGGAGCGGGATGTCGCGCAGCGCTTCCAGGCGCCGTCGTCGGCCTGTTTCGACCTGAAAACATCCTAATTTAATGCTTAATTCACCCAGGACGTCGTGAGAGAACAGAGAAGATTCAGAAGAGGCCGGCATGAGGACTTTATGCGGACATTCCACTGTTTAAGGACATTTTTAATGAAAGATGTGCGCGCAAATTCGCCGAGTCATTTCCGTGACGACTCGGCGAATCTGTGTGCACTGCGACAGGAAAAACACCTCCGTGTTGAAAACCATTTGTAAAATTCAGGTGGCTTTTGATGGCTTTCAACAAGTGAGTAACTGAGAAATTGTTTAACAGCTTGGGCATGTTCCAACTTGCCCGTTAAGGTTTCCAATGGAGGTGTTTTTCCTGTGGCGACCCCCCACGGTCAGGTCCGGCCCGACATGCGACTCTGCCCGCACGTTCTTTCATTACAAAATGTCCGTTAACAATGGAATGTCCGAATAAACTCCTCTTGCCGACGACTTCTGAAAGTTCTCTGTTACTTACTGGGTCAACAGAGCCTGAAATGTGGAAGTTTTCAACTTGAAATGGCGAGACGCTGCCGCCTCGAAGCGCAGATCTCCATCAGGCACAGTGGGCCGTCCTTACAGCGACACTGCCAGACCAAAATCTCTCATCAGCCATTAAAATTTTTACCGAAAACAAGCTGAATTTATCGAATGGTGTCCACTCAGTTGTGCCTTACAGTTTTGAAAAAATTTTGATCAAACAAAGCAGCAGTCTCTGAGCCATTCCTAAACAATGAAAAAACGAGGAGAGGGTGGGCCACTCCTCACTCAAAGACTGCCTACAGGAGAATGACGTAACCGACAGGCGTGAAAAAACTCTCGCATGCCGACGAGGGTTCAAGCATGTCTGATGTAATTACACGTGATTCAAATCCATATGGTTTTTGAAAAAAATAATAAGGTCGGATACTTTTCTAATAGACCTTGTATAACGCAGTGTCCAGCGGAACACATTGGGTCGCATTGGCACAGCAAATTGCGTGGCAGTGTGGGGGTTAAATGCCTTAAGATGTAGTGTGAAGAGTTCTCCACAAGGTACGCCATGAGGTTGCTGAACTCCAAGGCCGGCATTGTCACTCCAGGTACAGTCAAGAAAGAAAACAACGCGCCTGGCGCAGTGGACGGGTCACACGCACCCACAACAGCAATTTTCTCCTTGTAATTCAGAAAGGTGCCTGGTATGTTCACTTACTCCACTATCAGGTTCAGACATGATGAGTTTATCTCTGTCCCACACTTTGCAGTACGTACGTTGATTCTCGTGTAAATAATCCTGGGAACACTGCACTTGACTGGCAACATGGTGACAGGGAGTCACCGAGAAGTGGCCGGGTCACGTGACTGCAAGGGGTCTATATGTGGCCCTGCGACAGAGTGGTGTCCTGTCCAGCATGCACCCCACCTCACGACCTATGACAACCCCCTCCCCCTGTGACCCTAAATTGGAGTAAACAGCTGATGATGAGTCAGTGAGTGAGTGGTCTGAGAGTCCTTCAGGTGCCTTTTGGCCATCTCCAGGTGGGCTTCTATGTTCCTTTTAATAAGGAGTAGCTTCCGTCTGGCCACTCTACCATACAGTCCTGATTGGTGGACTGCTGCAAAGATGGTTGTCCTTCTGGAAGGTTCTCCTCTCTCCACAGAAGAATGCTGGAGATCTGACAGAGTGACCATCGGGTTCTTGGTCACCTCCCTGACTAAGGCCCTTCTCCAACAACCACTCAGTTTAGATGGGCGACCAGCTCTAGGAAGAGTCCTGGTGGATCCAAACTTCTATTTACAGAAGATTGAGGCCACCATGCTCATCTGGACTTTCAAAGCAGCAGAAATGTTTCTGTACCTTCCGCAGATTTGTTCCTTGAGACAAAACTGTCTCAGGTCTACAGACAATTCCTTTGACGACATGGTAGGTTTGTGCTCTGACATGCACTGTCAACTGTGGGACCTTATGTGTAGGTGTGTGTCTTTTCAAATCATGTCCAATCAACTGAATTTACCCCAGGTGGACTCCAGTTAAGCCATAGAAACATCTCAAGGAAGATCAGTGGAAACATGATGCACCTGAGCTCAATTTTGAGCTCCATGGCAAAGACTGTGAATGCAGATGTACATGTGATTTTTAACTTTTTAAAATTTTTAATCAATTTGAAAAAATCTAAAAAAAAAAAACAAAAACAAAAAAACCAACTTTTTTTTCACATTGTCATAAAGTATTGTGAGTAGTTCATCCATTTTGGAATAAGGCTGTAACATAAAATGTGGAAAACGTGAAGCGCTGTGAATACTTTCTGGATACACTGTGAGGGACTCATATTTCTACAGAATTTCTTCACACACCACAGAGACACATGATATCTGTGGAAACAAACATGCATATGACTGTAATAACGTGCAGGCATTCAAAGAGCCAGACATACCAGTGAAACGTGTTATCTGATGGAAAACGATGATGGGATATGGTGTCAGGTCACGTCTGACTATTTTCTTCTGAAGAATTCAGGCTGAGCTCACATTTATACCCCCATGATGAACAAGAGACTAAAACATTCATACAAAGTGAGTGGGTGCACCTTAAAATAACAAAAATAAAAAGCCCCGTAGGGGGGATGCAACTCAGGATGATGGAGCTGTGACCTGACGAGCATCACATGCTGTGCGTACAGCTAACTATGGTGTTATCTGCAGTCCATTGGTTTATATTTGGCAAAATACGAAAAGTCAAATTCATATTCATATCTGATCAACAATTGTTTGATCAAATGCCAACAACAGCAACAAAAATATTCTCCTCGTTTTACATACAGTAGTGTTCAGAATAATAGTAGTGATATGTGACTAAAAAGATCCTTATTGTTACATGGGAAACAAGGTACCAGTAGATTCAGTAGATTCTCACAAATTCAACAAGACCAAGCATTCATGATATGCACACTCTTAAGGCTATGAAACTGGGCTATTAGTAAAAAAAAAGTAGAAAAGGGGGTGTTCACAATAATAGTAGCATCTGCTGTTGACGCTACAAACTCAAAACTATTATGTTCAAACTGCTTTTTTAGCAATCCTGTGAATCACTAAACTAGTATTTAGTTGTATAACCACAGTTTTTCATGATTTCTTCACATCTGTGAGGCATTACTTTTGTTGGTTTGGAACCAAGATTTTGCTTGTTTACTAGTGTGCTTGGGGTCACTGTCTTGTCGAAACACCCATTTCAAGGGCATGTCCTCATGTTTCCGTTTTCTTCCACGCGTCTGTTTTTTGCCCATTTTAAAGCATTGAAGATCATTGCAGATGAGCAGCCTATATTTTTTTGCACCTGCGTATACGTTTTCCCCTCTCCAATCAACTTTTTAATCAAACTACGCTGTTCTTGTGAACGTCTTGAACGTCCCATTTTCCTCAGGCTTTCAAAGAGAAAAGCATGTTCAACAGGTGCTGGCTTAATCCTTACAGAGGGGACACCTGATTCACACCTGTTTGTTCCACAAAATTGACAAACTCACTGACTGAATGCCACACTACTATTATTGTGAACACCTTTTCTACTATTTTGTTTTTTTTTTACTAATAGCCCAATTTCATAGCCTTAAGAGTGTGCATATCATGAATGCTTGGTCTTGTTGGATTTGTGAGAATCTACTGGTACCTTGCTTCCCATGTAAAAATAAGAAATATATTCAAAACCTGGATTAATCTTTTTAGTCACATAGCACTACTATTATTGTGAACACTACTGTATAAAGGTCAGATGAGACAGTCATTTTGGAAAATACGTTTTGTACAGAACGCCACCAAATCACAACATAGGTCACCCAAGGCATGCAACATGACTAAGACCTATCCTTACCCAGCCCCTGAGGAAGCACATTGGCAACAGTGGTCATGAAAAACTCACTCAGGCATTTTGATTACAGGAAGAAACCTCAAGCAGACCATACTCCGCGGGTGATATCTGCTTCGGCCATATAAAACAAAGCACAACAGAGAACTCTCCAGAGACTTTCAAGTCCAGACTTAAGATGCACTTATTTTCACTTTTGTATGGCTAGCATACTGGCATAGTATGTTACTATGCTTTCTACCCTTTTAAATTCATTTTATTAATAAACAGAGAGGGTTGCAGCCTCAACTTTATTTAAAGTCTGGGTCTTTTAGTGAAGCTTATGCCTGGGTCAAACGGCAAGATTTTTAAATTGTCTGTAGGTTTCCAATACTCAAGAGAACACACACATGGAGATAAAAAGCCATAGATCTAACAGTTTTGCAATCCAACATGTTGAATAGCCACGATTTGTGGTCTGAGTGGTCCTGACCCCCTTCCAAGCAGACTAGAGCGTTCTTAACACACCATACATGGCAGGAATATCTGATAAGATTATCTTTAGAGCCATCAAGATAGTTGGGGCGTACTTATGATGTCAGAAGGGGAAGATTGGGTACGATATCGGCATAATAATCTTGCCTTGTGAACCAGGTATTAGGGCTAGTGGCCGGCGATCACCTTAGTAATTCTTCTGTTTTTCTTGTTGCTTAATGCTGACAAATTATACAGTATTTGTTGTCTTTCTGCCACCTGATTGTTTTTTTTCTCTCTGTTTGTGGTGCGGCTTCAGCCAGAGGTGGGAGTGGGTGTCTGCTTCTGCAAGTCTCCTGTCCTGTACACCAACATGGACTCCCAAAATTTCCTGTTGGTAGCATGGTCCAAACAGAGGGTCACCCCTTTGAGTCTGGTCTGCTTGAGGTTACTTCCTCAAATCATCAGAGAGAGTTTTTCCTTTCCACTGTCGCCTGTGTGCTTGCTCTAGGGGTTGGTAAGGTTAGATGAAGCGCCTTGAGGCAACTTTGTTGTGATTTGGTACTATACGAATTAAATGAATTGAAATTGAATGGGCAGCACAGTGGATTAGTGGTTAGCACTGTTGGTTTCCAGCAAGAACGTTGTGCGATCGTGTCCTACCTGGTCCTCCCCGTGTTCTGGGTGCTCTGGCTTCCTCCCAATTCCAAAGATGGCGTGCATTACAGTGTGATTTCATTTGTCTGTCTGTATGTGGCCCTGCTGTAGACTGGCATCCTGTCAAGGGTGTGCCCTGCCTCAAGCCCTATGACTGCTGGGATAGACTCTAGCCCCCCACGACCCTTAATTGGAGTAAGCGGTTGAAGATGAGTGAGAATTCAGAAACTGAAAAAGTGTCAAGGTGCAGTCTGAAAATGCTGGACAGCAGTCTCAGAGCAGTTGACATGGAAGGGCACATTCGCATGGCTGCCTCGAATGTTTTGTGCAAAATACTCGCGCAGTCCAGGTGGGACAGCCATCAAACGTCAGTCTATGTGCAGTCTGAGTGCAATCCCACTGTAATCTACATATTCGTACGCCGTCATAATAGTATTCGGAATAATCTGATTGTGGTCGGGGGAACCCTGAAACTGATCGGACACGTCAAATCTTGCCAGCATGTCCCGCTTGTGCCACGTACGTGCACCTCAACTGGATCCCATTGAGGGAGTGCAAAGGAAATGTTAATATGCAACATGTATGTGGCACGCATCCATTACGTGAAGTGGACATTACACAATCAAACTGAAAGCACCATCTGTCACTGCAAGTCAATGTGTCATTGTGCGAGTCAGAGGCTCGGCATGGCACCCGCAACTGAATGGGATTCTACCCCGTAATACACATATTATAATGTGTTCACCATCGAACTCTGTTAGAGAAATGACAGTGGAACTCTTTTGCCACCTCATGATACCATAAATAAACATGTACTGTAAACCCACTTCCCATATGGACCTAGGTGCATGTCACAGCGCAGATCACACACTGGTCAGGCGCTGCAGCCTGTGGTTAAGCCCCTCTCGCCTCCGCTGCACCGTGCGCTGACCACATCAGCCCATAAATGCCTCATCCAACACGGCATAAATGTATCCCATGTCAGGTGCCATCCTGCAGCACGCCGATTATCCAACCGGACAGGGTGGCGCACAGCCCCTCCGTGCACTCAACACATCTTGGTTCTTGGTTCAACACATCGCCCTCGCTGTGCTGTCTGTGAGCACAGTGCTGACAGTCTGTCCTGTGTAGGACACACATGTCCATCCTGACGGCACAATGTCCTTCTCAAAGGTCAATACGCGTGAGGGAGGGAGTGAGTGACAGCACTCGGGTGCATCCGACCAGCAGTCTGAGCTCTTTATTTATGATCCTGGTGCAATCCGACAGCAGTCTGTGTCTCCGTACTGTTGTCCAACAACGTTTGGGCTGTGGTTGTGCAGGTGTGCACGACACAGTCTGGAGTGGATCCACCCACATTCCACATGGTCATCCAGCGGTCGTACACGGCTGTCCGACTGTCTGTCCCTCCCGACTGCGCTTCAAGGTTTTTTCCCCTCATTCTAGTTGATTCTGTTTGATTCCTGCTCATTCTTGCGATGTGTGACAAGGGTCTTATGAAAAGCCACTTCTAACAGGACTTTGACCTTGAAAATTTTTTCCAAGGTATAATTTTGTGTAATTGAAAACTGGTGTTTGGTGGACGTTTGCACTCTACAACTCCTGGCAATAATTATGGAATCACCGGCCTCGGAGGATGTTCATTCAGTTGTTTAATTTTTTAGAAAAAAAGCAGATCACAGACATGACACAAAACTAAAGTCATTTCTAATGGCAACTTTCTGGCTTTAAGAAACACTATAAGAAATCAGGAAAAAAAATTGTGGCAGTCAGTAACGGTTACTTTTTTAGACCAAGCAGAGGGAAAAAATATGGACTCACTCAATTCTGAGGAATAAATTATGGAATCACCCTGTAAATTTTCATCCCCAAAACTAACACCTGCATCAAATCAGATCTGCTTGTTAGTCTGCATCTAAAAAGGAGTGATCACACCTTGGAGAGCTGTTGCACCAAGTGGACTGACATGAATCATGGCTCCAACATGAGAGATGTCAATTGAAACAAAGGAGAGGATTATCAAAATCGTAAAAGAGGGTAAATCATCACGCAGTGTTGCAAAAGATGTTGGTTGTTCACAGTCAGCTGTGTCTAAACTCTGGACCAAATACAAACAACATAGGAAGGTTGTTAAAGGCAAACATACTGGTAGACCAAGGAAGACATCAAAGTGTCAAGACAGAAAACTTAAAGCAATATGTCTCAAAAATCGAAAATGCACAACAAACAAATGAGGAACGAATGGGAGGAAACTGGAGTCAACGTCTGTGACCGAACTATAAGAAACCGCCTAAAGGAAATGGGATTTACATACAGAAAAGCTAAACGAAAGCCATCATTAACACCTAAACAGAAAAAAACAAGGTTACAATGGGCTAAGGAAAAGCAATCGTGGACTGTGGATGACTGGATGAAAGTCATATTCAGTGATGAATCAAGGTGATGATGCTGGAACTTTTGTTTGGTGCCTTTCCAATGAGATTTATAAAGATGAATGCCTGAAGAGAACATGTACATTTCCACACTCATTGATGATATGGGGCTGCATGTCAGGTAAAGGCACTGGGGAGATGGCTGTCATTACATCATCAATAAATGCACAAGTTTACGTTGATATTTTGGACACTTTTCTTATCCCATCAATTGAAAGGATGTTTGGGGATGATGAAATCATTTTTCAAGATGATAATGCATCTTGCCATAGAGCAAAAACTGAAAACATTCCTTGCAAAAAGACACATAGGGTCAATGTCATGGCTTGCAAATAGTCCGGATCTAAATCCAATTGAAAATCTTTGGTGGAAGTTGAAGAAAATGGTCCATGACAAGGCCCCAACCTGCAAAAATGCATAATTTTTTCCTCAGAATTGAGTGATTCCATATTTTTTTCCCTCTGCTTGGTCTAAAAAAAGTAACCGTTACTGACTGCCACAATTCTTTTCCTGATTTCTTATAGTGTTTCTTAAAGCCAGAAAGTTGCCATTTGAAATGAGTTTAGTTTTGTGTCATGTCTGTGATCTACGTTTTTTCGACAAAATTAAACAACTGAATGAACATCCTCAGAGGCTGGTGATTCCATAATTTTTGCCAGGGGTTGTATAAGCGCGGTGCTCTAGTATTATTTGTAATCCCATTCTTTGTGATCTGAGTGGAAGTGAAATGTGGAAATGTATAAAGACTGCCACAGTGCCACAATTTATTTTACTTCAAGTGTCTGATTCTTAAATCCAAGTCAATTAAGCCCAAAGAGATTCAAATCCAGCAAATGTACAGCAGAATTCTTAAAACTGAAGTGTGGTCTGACCTCAGATGTCTCCCATTTGTCAAAGGTCTTTTATTATTGTTAGAATTGTGTATATTCAAGGAGACATTACAACCACAACTAAATATTTATCACTCTGGAGCTTTTTGGGAAATACAATTACAACAGCAACAACAAAAAAAAAACCAACTAAAAATCTCATTTCTGAAACCATTAATAATGAAAAGTGGTTACGCTGCTATGATGTTGATCAAACATGAGCTTGTTTTCATTTTTACATGATACATTTTTGGAGATGCAGAAGCCTTGGTAAAAGTGAGAATTGACAAAATGCAAACGCACACTTGTTTTGCATGTAGTGAAACTTTTACTGTTGTAGGAAACACACATTATTGTAAAACGCAGCGGGAACACAGAGGTAGTCGCGGCTAACTGCTGTGGGAACATAGTGAGAAGGCCACAATTATTTTCATCTGCCAGGCAACATATTCCTCAATCAAAAATTCTAAAAAAAAAAAAAAACCTTAACTACAAAATAAAATTGTGCTCCATTCATTTGGAAAATACTGCTTAGGCTGCTTCCACGGCCTGTTTGAACAAAATAAATTAGAGAACCAATTTCATTAAAAAAATAAAATAAAAATAAGAGTTCAGCAATCATGAGCCTTATATCAACTACTTCTGAAAATAAAATCTCAGTATCACTCTCAATCCAGCATGATTGATTTCTCCTCCCAAGAGTTAATTTCAACAAACTGCTGAGGCATCAACAAATATAATTATTGGTACCCATGCCACTTGATTGCTAACCGCTTGTTTTCAAGTATGTTATTGTTGGCACAATAATGTAGAAACTCATATTTAGAAGTTCTTAAAGTCACATTCTTGTCAAGTACTCAAGCATAGTTAATGTGATATGCACATTCAAGGACAGCAGCTTTTATATATTTTTGTCATTTCTTGAGCTACATTACACCATCCTGAAAACACCAACTAATCCAAAGTGGCACATACTTGATAAAATCCAAGGACTCATCTCGCAGACAGCATCTGTAGCCTATCAAGTGTTTATTTACTTACTTATAGTGGGTTTAGTGTGTTGAAGATAATAAAATCTTTTAAACTTTATTCCCTCTCTGCATCCAAACTGTGAACCCTCCCCATGTATTCCAGATGGAATGTTAACCAAGACCAGAGCTGGATTGCAGATATTCTCTGTCCCGCCTCGGAAACATTTGGCCTGATGCAGAATGGGATCCAATGTGATTTGTACCAACTGGGGACGATGATCCAGGAAAAAGTCACTGCTAAAATCCATCTTCATAATCACCATCGCAGCCATATTCTGAAGGTTAAACAAACAGAAGGAAGGATTAGATGCTGTATTTTCCCCAACTATAAATCCCACTAGAGTCACACCTGTCAAAAAAAGTATCAGGGGCAGCGGGGGAGAACCAAAAAAACAAACATATATTTATTTCTGAAACATATATTTCACAAGAATCAGAGAGAAAAAAAATCTGGAAAGTCTATTCACTTCCACACTCGCCTGAACATAGAATAAATATCTTTAAAGTTATGTTTCTTGTTTCCACTGAACTGCAAACCTACAGAAACACGATTTTTGTGTACAATTACATACTTATTTTATTGACTGGTTTATTATTTATTTATTTTTACATATAAGACACTTCAGAATATATGTCACAGGGCCACCCAAACTAGTAAACACCCCCCCCCCCCAACACACACATTGCAATTTACTGTCAGGATTTGAGATTTTCTTATGTTGTCTGTTTTATTTTCTGGTCTGTTTTGTTATTTTGTTATTTGTTTTCTTTGTGCATTTATTCTCTTGCTGGGTTTTTCTGCTTGGGTCTGTCTGTCTCTATCTCTCTTGTCTGTCCCTGGGTTCTTGGTGTTGGGTGTTTCTCTCTCTGGCCACGCCTTTCTTCTGGTGTTTTCGACACACACCTGTTGCTAATTTGCAGCTCATCACCTGGGGTTACATAAGGCTCACTGGGTGCTGTACTGCCTCGCCAAATTGATGTGCCTTGTGCCTTCTCTCTAGCTCTGTTCTTTGTGTTTCCTTGTCCTGCAAGCCTCCTCATGTGTATGACCACCTGCCTGTTTACTCAACCACGCCTAAGCCTAATGTTAGTTGTACTTTTGCTCTTGGTGGACTGCCTTATTGTGTACCGGACCCCGTTCGCTGTTTCAGTAAACTGTTTTTACATACAGAGCTACTTATCTGAACCCTGCATTTGTGTCCAGCTGTTTCAGACCATCAAGCCTGATATTTACAATTTGTAGAATATGGCAAACAGAATTTATTCTGTGATTATTTTTATTTTGTTTGTTTTTACGATGTGGAATTCTGTAGTACTGTTTGTAGGTTTGAGTTTGTCGTTTGGCTTTGGCTGTGTTGTCGGGTGGAGTTTATGGTGCTATTTTATTGTAAAACCATGCTGTGTTGCATGTTTTTGTGTAAAAAGTGCCATATAAATAAAGTCTGATTGTTTAAGCTGTATATAATGAATCTGATGTTGTGGTTTCTATAAATCCAAAGATGTCGTTAGTCATTACCTTGAACCACTCTCCTTTATTATTCTTTGTCATATGTAACAAAAACTACTCTAGACACACATTTTGTGAGCAACTTCACAACAAAACTTGTAAGCTTTTACTAAAACTTGAGCAAACACTGAATTTTTAGCCCGTGTTGGCCAGGCGCTGTTAAGTTAGATGTTCACGCACTGAAATAACAGACGACTACAGTCTCTGTGCACTCATACTGCTTTTACATTAAATGTTTTTATTGTGACGCACATTCAGGAAAACCAGTAGCTTTACACATTTAATTTTACTACCTGCAACAGTAGAGATGGGCAGAACTGTTCATTATTTAAACTGTACTGGATGAAAACTTCAGGCCTGGAAGCAGCCAACTTTAGACTGGCAGCCTACCAGGGCCTTTATAAAGGTTGAGGAAACCCTGGCTTATACATGAAGAAAAGCATTGACAGAGACATTTTTTGAAGGCTTTTAGGTTTAAATTGTGTCCACAGAGATGCTCTGTGTTGGATTCATAAAGTGCAACAACAGGTCAGACTTGTAATAAATGAAAATGGTAACACACAGCCAGGTTGCCTGCCGTGCACCCTGGTGCTGGAAGAACAGCGAGGCGTTCCATCCGCTGACAGACTCGGGTTTAATCTCCAGTGTCGGCCTGCCAAACTGTCCTTGAGCGACTCATTGAACCTCTACCAGCTACAGAAATGCTTCTGACCCCAAACTGTGACCTCACTGCACGGGGGGAAACCAGACATAAAATGTTCCCCTACAGCAATCAATAAAGTAGCAGCAGAGGATTTTTTTTATTGCAACAGACTCAGAGACCTTAAAGTTTAACAGTCAGAGAGGTAAAGTTAGGAAATATAATCTCAGTGAGGGCTCATTAAAACATACCAGCAGGAGCAGCCGTGACCTAGATAGACAGACTCATTAAAAAAAAAAATAAGAAAGATTCAAATTATTTCACAGTGCAAACAGAGTTAATAGAGTCTGACACAGTTAGTGTCAAATAAATACAAATGTTTAGAAAAAAGACGAGTGATAAAAAATGGGCTCCAAATATTTAATCTTGTGTTTTTAAGCATGGAATATTTTGCTTTTCTTCCAGCTGAAACAATCTGTTACATTGAACTGCTGTCAAATGACTGATTCAGTCTACTTGCTCTAGTGGTTGGTAAGGTTTGACCTTGAGGCAGCTTTGTTGTGATTTGGCACTATATAAATGAAATAAATTGAACTGAATTCAGTCTTCTTTCAAGGTGCTGACAGTCACATCAAAACAGTTACGATTCACTCATCAAACAGCTTACATTCATAAAATAACAATTATTCTTTAATCATTTAATAATCTTGAAGTAATTCATCAAATCAACAGAGGAAAATTAAATGTGAGTTTTTTTCTTTGTGTCATGTCATTTTGTACTGAAACATTTCAGTCTTGAAGTGATGTTTGGCAGCTGGAGGATTAAAATCAAAATTTTTAGAGACTGAATTAATGAAAACTGTTCTTAGCTTCTACCCAGACTGACAATTAACCACTACGAATACTCCATGGGTCCTGGATGGCAACCACCAAGGCAGACGACAGATCCATTCCCAACTCGAATAAATAACCAGCCAATGTGCTGCAGCCAGATGAAACACGGACCTTTGGGCTCTTGATATTGCTTGGAGTCCTCAAAATAGTGCAGCAGATAAGTCTAAGAATCATTCAGTTGATGATACAAGCAGCAAATTTGGTAGAAATACTTCTGAGAAGTCCTTTTCTTCAAAGAAGAGACTAGCCACATGAAATTTTAAAATGGTCATTTTTCAATATGGCCACAAAAAAACCTAACCTATTTATGCAAATAAAACACACTGATATGCAAATACAGGTAATTATGTTAATCATTAAATGTGATGCCACAAAACACAAATGTTATAATTTAAGATATAATCTAAGTCATCTCCATTTTTAAACATAATATTTTTTGTGCAGAGAACCTATTCTATCTACAGTAATATTAGAAAAGATTAGCTAACACCCCATGCTGAGTTACACAGCAGTGATTTCCACCAGTGTGCTCTGGTTGTGCTCGACACTCAAAGTTTTGCGGGGTATAATGTTGAAGTCACTGTTTCATCTGTTCAACAGTCCATTCTAGAAGTTTCCAGTCTTAATGCACTGATATGGGAACAAACTCCATCACAGAGTCTCTCTGTGTGCTACCCTTACCCAGTTTAACCCACAAGCCAGTGCAGTTTACTGGGGGGTGGCCACTGCAGTACACAGGCAACTACTTGGATCCATAGGTAATGGTGCATTTACACATAACGACGGCACGTTACAAATGCCATAAAGTATACATTCTTGGCTGCTGATCACGAATGTGATGATTTGAGGCAGAGGTGTCTGGTGTCCTCAGGAACTGCTGCAACCTGTTACCACGCATCACGATTAATGGCATGTGTTGGTGGAGAATTATCAGGAACCATAATGTTCTGGGTTGTTGCGCACTATCTCGCGTAACAGCGCATTGTTAAGTTCTGTCACATTGTGAATGAGGCGAATTGTCTCCATACACACCCATATTCATCCAACCATCAGCTGCTGAACAATTCAGATCGCTCCAGTTTTTCCTCAACAGCCACAGCAGAAGAACTTTGTGACTGCATGCTTTGTTGGGCTCTGTGCCATGGAGTGGCGCAGAGAGGAGGAGGAAACTGAGAGCCAGATGTGTGGCTTCACGTGGCTCTTGTCTCGCTTGTTTTCCCACACATCAGGCACATGCAGCAGGTGGAGCACCTGCAAGATTGCACTGAGGAGCATTGGAATGAGACTCTGGCATCACTGTCCTCCTTCAGCATACTGCAGCAATGAAACTGAACGAGGTGCAGGAGGGTTTAATTGTGCGCACGTCAGAGAAGAACACTGTCACGCTCTATTAAGTATCTCCACTAATCAAGATGGATCAACACGCTCAGTTGCGACCTCCATGACATGAGGCGAAATGAGGGTGGTGCGTGACATTCGTGGAAGATTTTTTGACAGCCAAAAACATGCTCAAGAAAATCCCAAATATCACGCACCAACATGTGCTATTAAGAAACATATTCAGTTGTGTAAACGCACCTTAATGTTATGAATGTCATTTTTCTGTCATTCGTGACACATTCCTGACATTCTTAATGTGACTTAACGCATCTGAATATGTTTCTTAATAGTGCGTGCTGGTGCGTGATATTCTTAATATTCGTGGAGCACGTTTTTGCCTGTCAAAAAATCTTCCACGAATGTCACACACCACCCTCATTTCATCTCACGTCATGGAGGTCGCAACTGAGCGTATTGATCCGTCTTGATGAGTAGTGATCCTTAATAGAACGTGACAACGTTCGCAGTGGTTCCTGTGATGGTTCTTGGAGCCCAAACTGTCACGCGTTATTACGACGTGACACGGAAACTGTCAAGTTTTGACACGACTTGTAACGCGCCGTCACATTTCACTGCGCGCCACGACGAATCAGTTTTCTGTCACGTGCGCACAATTAAACTCGGCTCCAAATGTCGTTCCACAGTTCCTGCTGAAGCTCCTCAGGATGCTCCTGCAGGTGGTCCACCTGCTGTTGTAACTGATGAGCGGGAGAACGAGTCTGAACCAGAGGAGCGAGAGGAGACTCACGTGCAGCCAGACATCTCTGCACCTCCTCCAGTCCGGTGGAGGAAGAAGCGTGCACACAATTAAATCCTGCTGCACAACATTCAGTTTGATTGCTGACACCAAGTCGGCTAAAAGTCTCATTTCAGTGCTCTTCAGCGCGCTCCTGCAGGTGTTCCACCTGCTGCATGTGCCTGATGTTTTGGGAAAATGCGCTAGATGAGAACTGCATGAAGCCACACATCTGGCTCTGTCAGATTCCACCCTGGCCCAGGGTTTATGTCTGGGTTTTTCCCTGTCCAGGTCTTCTCTGATTTTTATGTTTTATTTTTCACACGATTGTAATTTAGTCATTTAAATCTTAGCTTGGTTCTGGTTATGTTTCTGTTATCAGTGGTCCTGTTTTCTATTAGGGTTTATCTTTTGTTATTTATTGCATGAATGGTTTTCTTGTTATCATTTATTTCCTGTTCAACCTTTAGTTTGATTTACTATTTTATTATCATCATTTTGCTGCTACTTTAATGCTTCAGCCATGTTCAGTTCTGCTTTAGTTTTTGTTAGCCTTTTCTATTTTATTGTCTGAGTTTGTTCATGCATGTATCCTTCAGTCATGCTCAGTCCTGTTCTAGTTTTGGTTATAGAATATTATTGTTCTTGTTCTCTCTCTAGGTTTGTCACTCGGTTTCCTAGTTTTCAGCCCCAACCAGTCCCAGCAGAAGACTGCCCCTCCCTGAGCCTAGTTCTGTGCTGGAGGTTTCTTCCTGTTAAAAGGGAGTTTTTCCTTCCCACTGTTCCCAAGTGCTTGCTCACAGGAGGTCGTTTTGACCGTTGGGGTTTTTACGTAATTATTGTATGGCCTTGCCTTACAATATAAAGCGCCTTGGGGCAACTGTTTGTTGTGATATGGCGCTATATAAATAAAATTGATTGATTGATTGATTTTCCCCTTTTATCTTGGACACATGTCCTTTTGTTGGTCTTTGGGAACATTATATTTTCACCTGTGGTTTTCTGTCACTTACTCCTTTTGCTTTGCACCACTTTGTTTTTCACTCACTCAAGCCTCTTGACTCTCTTCACTCTTCTTTGTTTTACCAGACCACACCTCCTTCCAGAACTTTCTCTTACACCTGCCTCTTGTTACACTGATTACATTACCTGTTATTTAAGCTCCTCATTTCCCTCACTCCAGTGCCAGTTCGTTGTGATTTTGTTATCCACGTTCCAGCCTTTGTTTCTTGTCCTGTTGCCACTCGGTATGTTTGACCTCGCTTTGTATTTTGGGATTTTGTCTTAGTCTCAGCCCTTGTACTTTGTCACGCTGTGTTTTGACCTCTGCTCGCCTAGACCACGCCTCAGCCTCTCAATTGTTTGTACCTCTGCCTTGCTGCCTGCCATACTGTGTACCGAATCCCTGCTATGTCTTAAGATAAAGCCTCTTATTGTCCCAACATCCGTGTTCTGGAGTCCTGCATTTGTGTCCAGCCACATTGCACCTGCAGCCTGACAGAACAAACTGGCCACAATGGACACAGCGGGCTCAACTCCAGCCAGCAAGCACACGGACCTTGCCTTAATCAGGGACATCTTTTCTAAAATCTATTTTTTTTTTCCAATTGTTTCCACACTTGCTACACCCCAAAGCAGAAGTTTGACTTTTTAGATAGAGCTTGGGATTTAGTGGAAGGTAACTGTTGGCTATATGACCTCTTCCCTGAGTTGGAAGATTTGGACAATTTGTTCACAGCCGGGAGCCTTCCGGTCTGGTTACGGCAGCCTGAACTTCACCTGACATCCAGCTCCCCGTGCTCTGAGAGTGATTCAGACTGGAGTGACATAGATGATGATTATGATGATTATGAAGAGGATAATTTGTCTTCAGAGTCAGAGGGGTTGGTGCTCCAAGACACAGCAAATGTTTTTTTTAAGATACAGGACTTATTCTTTGAATACTGGGACAGTTCTGATCAGCGAGAGAAGAAACAAATTTTGTCTGTGTTAGACCAGATCCTGCAGTCAGAGCCAGAAATTATGTCCACCTATCTGGATCTCGCTGACATAAAGACACAGTTTAAGCAAGGTCTGATACCCCCCTGTATCGAAGACCCCATGGACTTCTTATTTAAATCTGACATTTATGACACCATGCCACAATCTATAATCCCTTCTGCCGCAGCAGTAGCACTTGCTCCTTCATCGACATCGGTCACGCCCAGCCAGCCTCCAATACCGGCTCCCCGGCGTATTCTTACTTGGAAGTCAGCAGAACAGCGACAACCCATAGGGCCGGCTCCATATCCGGAGGCTGTTTCTTCACCGCCGCACCATGTCCAGTTCCTGTGGCTGCACCACGGAAGCTTCGCGCACCTCAGTTGCAGGCCACAGTCTCCACAGATTTTTTACACCCCGACGGAGAAGCTCCTTTGTTGCCCGACTCCCCTGTGCTGGTTCCTCAGGAACCCGCAGGGTCATCGGGAAAGACCATGTCATCACGGGGCTCAGTGTATCAAGCTGCAAAGCCCACGGTGCGCATGCCACAGGAGTGAGTGGAGCCTTCCTCATATCTGGGTCATCCGGCAGAGCCGTCTAAATCATCAAGCTTGACCTCAATCATGACTCCTCAATCAGCATCAGCTCAACTTTCAGCACAGTCAGCGGGTCAAGCTATAGCGCATACATCTCCACAATCAGCTGCTAATCCGGTGAAGTTGGTGGCTGCGCGCACGCCTCCACTGACATCTACAGTGCCTGATGATGCTGTCCCGGCGTGGACACCCTCTCCGTCTTCGGCAGCTTTGGCCAAAGCAACTACAGCGTGCACATCGCCGCTAGTGCCAGCTGGGCTGACAAATTCAGTCGCGCCGTGCTCATCACTGCACCTATCTGCGGAGTCAGTGGATACGGCCATGACACGCACCTCTCCTCCGTTTGCAGTCAAGCCAGCTATATTAGCCTTGGTGTGCACATCTCCACATTCTGCTACTAAGTCAGCAAAGACTACAACAGCGCGCATGTCACCACAGACTACAACACAACCAGCTGAAGCATCTCCTGCATGTCCACCACAAGAAACATCTTTTGAGACCCCACATCTCGTCCACCCTCCTAAGTCGTCTCCAATAAGAACTGTGGCATCAAAAACCAGCGGGACAGTGACTTTTTCATTATTTACTTTTTTGTTCACGCAGCTACATGTTTACAGTGCTACACTAATGACTATCCTGTGCTTAGTCGTATGTTTCAATGATTTCTTACGTTTTTGGCCTGCTCACTGCTTGTATTTTTGGTGGAAATTGGTTGTTTCCCCGCAGCTGTATTCCATTCAGTTTCCTCACGGGTTCCTTAAAGATTTACTGTTTTTTGTTTTCCCCCCATGTGATTCTTTTGCTACTTCATCTGTTTTTCAGGAGGTTTCATTTGGTTGGTTTCTTCATTTTCTATGTTCCTCCTTTCACCAAGTTATGCTTTTCTGGTTGGGTCGGGTAGGTAAACTGCTCTTGGTTCCGCCTTATGGTCAACTTAGGTTCCTGCATGCATGTGTTGCTTCGCTAGGGACACTCATATCCTTTATATGGAGTTTCTGGTTAATTTTGTTTCCCGGGCTCCATCACCTTTCACGTCCTTCTTTGAATAACGGCGCTTCCCGGCCTATTTTTGAGTGCTCTGTTGTCGACTGCCTTCTGTGTATGTTGTTTTGTTTGATTTACTTTGTACCTTTTAGATCAGCCTTTTGTACACATTTTTCCAATGGACCCTGCAGTGTTTCTCTTTTGTGGTTGCTTTATTTTGTGTATGTTTTTGTTATACAGTGTTTTTTCCCAGGTAGATTCCTTCACAGTTCCGTTATTTCCCCTGTCCCTCATAGGACGTTATTTCGGTGGCCCCCTGTTTCGTTTTGTTCCTTATATCATTCTTTTACTGGTTTATTTCCTTTTGGTTACCTTCAGGGTTTATTGCCTTGGTTATCTAGCATGTGTCGTTCTAGTATTATTTGGCCTTCATCAGTTTGTCTTCCCCTCCGTCATTTTATTGGTTTGTCTGGGGTTGGATAGTTATTCTTTTGTCTCATAGGTTCCCCAATGTTTGCACACTGTTGTTAGTCAGATGTGTCCCTACCTCAATTCTTTACTTAGATTCCTCAATTTCTTCTATTGTGCCCGTCACAGCAGGTCTAGTGCCCAGGGGAGAGTTTGTTTTTCTAGCACTTTATGTCCAGTTCCGGATCCTGGTACTTCCGCTGTTCCCGACTGGTATGATTGCAGAGCTCCTGATTTGCTTTTGCATTTGGGGGGGCCTACTGGCCGCCCTCCAGACTCTGACATGGTTTGGGTTAGGCCTCCTCTCCGTCCTCGTGGTGTTCCTTTTGCCTTGGGTCGGCCATTTGGTTGCCCTCCGGATTTTGTTTCTTGTCCTGTTGCCACTCGGTATGTTTGACCTCGCTTTGTATTTTTGGATTTTGTCTTAGTCTCAGCCCTTGTACTTTGTCATGCTGTGTTTTGACCTCTGCTCACCTAGACCACGCCTCAGCCTCTCAATTGTTTGTACCTCTGCCTTGCTGCCTGCCATACTGTGTACCGAATCCCTGCTACGTCTTAAGATAAAGCCTCTTATTGTCCCAACATTCGTGTTCTGGAGTCCTGCATTTGTGTCCAGCCACGTTGCACCTGCAGCCTGACAGGCTCTGTCCGTCTCCTCCTCCTCCTCTCTGTGCCACTCCATGGCGCAGAGCCCAAATACGCATGCAGTCACAAAGTTCTTCTGAAAAACTGGAGCGATCTGAATTCGGCTGGATGAATATGGGTGTGTGTGTGGAGACAATTCACCTCGTTCACAACGAGACAGACCTTAACGATGTGCTGTTATACGCAATAGCATGAGATAGCGCGTAACAATGCAGAACACATTCTTGACCGTGTGTAATGGTTCCTGATAATTCTCCGGCAACATGTGCCATTAATCGTAACTTGTGGTAACAGGTTGCAGCAGTTCCTGAGGACACCTGACGCCTCTGCCCCGAATAATCACATTCGTGATCAGCGGCCACGAATGTGTACTTCGTGGTATTCGTGACTTGTCGTCGTTATGTGTAAACGCAGAATTAAGACTTAGGTAAGCAGTGAGGACCTGTGTTCCTCCAAAGGACATGCCTGACTTTAAAGGCAAAAATACTATTTCTGCTACTAAACCCTTATCACACAACATACACTTACACTAATTAAAAACACATACAATTCATTTAAAAGCATGAAAATATTGCCTGAAGTTAATTTCAAATTCCCCCCCAGTCCACAGTACAACATCTAACTGGTACAACATTGAAATAAACCAAGATTGTGTAAATATTTGATGAAAATACAGATTTCCAGGTGGCATCTTGACAAAATGGCCTCCATCTTGAAAACTAAAGTGGCTTTTTGGCAAAAAGTAGACCAAAAGGTATCATTGCGCCAAATTTGGTCCTTGTATCACAAATGAGAGATTCTTATGATATAGGCATTCATCGGCTGTACAAACACTGCTGCACCAATGCGCTGGATCATGGACAGAAAAACATGTCACATGACCAAAAATGTCTCAAATGACATTCAGTCACCCATCAATGCAAGTGATACTTCTCATCTGAGTCTTCAAGTGAGCTTCTGTTTGACACAAAGTCATTCTAAGGTATCCTTTGAAGAGGCCGAGTACCAAAAAACATTAAAACATCAGCTCAGGCCAGAGGTTAGTGTCCAAGTCTCAGAACAAAGCAGTAAGACTGAAAGTCTTGGACCTTAAAGACTTGGACCTTCATTCTCCTTCAAAGTTATCAGCATCGCTAAACACCACTGTCTAGCAGCCTCATGATTCCATAAACTCAAACTGACAGATTTCTACTAACTGTGATTTTCCTTAAAACATATTTTAAAAATGTAACTGTACTAGGGATGCACCGATCCACAATTTTTCACTTCCGATCCGATCCCGATGCCTGAATTTGGATTTCTGCTGATAACGATATGTTTCTGATCCGATACAAGAGCTCAGTTTGCTTTAATATTATTATTATCATTATTGTTGATTTTATATGAGGATTTTCTTAAAAAGGAGACCTGAAAGTTGAGCTACAATTTACCAGAAGGTGTATTTAAGATGAAAGCCCAGATTTGATGTTTTGGTGAAAGAATTAAGTACTTTTATTTTTTATAGACTTTTACAGCCTTATTTTTACAGGCAAAGAGAAAAGACAGCACTCTCTCTCTCCGTCTGTCTCTCCCTCGTTTTCTGTCTGTCTGTCTCTCGCTCACACTTTCTCTGTCTCGCCTGCTTTCTCTCACCCTCCGTCTCTCTCTCTCTCTCTCTCTCTTGCTGTTTTCGTGCTGCGCAAACTTCAAACCTTTGGGAAACACGAAGCCTTTCAACTGTAAAATAAATGTAGTATCACCGACGCTCATGCGCAGGATTTTAATGGAGACTTTTTCCCTTTCAGCGAACAGAATCCCGTTCGGCTTCTCCTCCTCGGGTGCACGCTGAGCTGGTGTTTTACAGCCTCAGGACAGTGAAGCAGCTAACTTTTTAGCACATATTTTCGGCAACAATTCAGTTAATTTTTTCGGAAAATCCGTACTCGACGAACAGACAATTTGAACCCAAGAACCAGGCAGAAATTTGCCACTAACTGCGGCTAGAACACTACAAAAGAGAGCGCTCTCAAACAGCCTGGCTTCAGAGCCCCCCCCCCCGGCCTCTCGCTCGGCAGTAAACAAGCAGAGAGCAAACAACAGCAGTTGAGAGGATTCACAGTGGCTCTTCTCCGGTATCGGAAAATATCAAGGGTTGGATCGGTATTTTCCGATAAGTAAATTACGTCGGTATTGGATCCCGATACCGATCCGGGATTGGATCGGTAAATTGTAAATGGACTGCATTTATATAGCGCTTTTCCATCTGCATCAGACGCTCAAAGCGCTTTACAATAACCCGTCTCATCCCTAAACTGTACAGGATAGTTTTTTTAAACACTGATTAACCCCCTACCACCCACCTCATGTTAGCTTGTCAGTATCTCACAAATATAAAGTGAAATTAGCCACAGATGGAATATAGAGGCTTAGAAGGGGTTAAAGAATTTGGACTTAATCATAGACAAGTGTGGGTTTAACAATTCTGTTAACCTCCATAAATTACACTGTGTGTGTGTGTGTGCGCACGTGTGTTTATTATTAACCATTGCTGCCCATCAGCTCCATGGCGCTGACACAAGGCTCCTCTTCATCATCCTCCTCCTCCTCCACAGCTACGTCGTCGTAGACGACGGGTCCACTCTCCACCACCACGCTGCTGGCCGGAGCTGCGACAGGTACCTGCTGCGAGTTGGACTCGGCTGCCTGGGTAAACATGAGACATTGTTGTCTGTGTGCAGATGCACGATATTTAATATTTTCCTCTACATGACTCAAGGTTCCACAGGGAAATCTGAGACTAATTTGAACTTGTACGCCCCACTTCCTGTGAAATGATCAAACACGTGGGGTGATGGTGGTTAATACATGTGCAGTGAGCTGCAGGGCACGTGAAGGCGGGAGGTTTCTCTTCAAATAGCTCTAAATATTGTAACAGAGTGTGACCATGACCTTTATGATTTTAGAGTACATTATTGTCTAATTTTGGATTTTATCATTACAACAAAAGCAGAGTCTGCAGTGCATCATGTATAAAACACCGGGGTCAGCAATTAAACACAGCATTAAGGCAAATATGTGCTAAATTCCTAAAATGCCCGTGAAATTAAAAAGAAAGGCATGGGGGCAAAATGTAATTATAGCACTTTTTTGTTGCCTTTGACCCCTCCTCACCCTGTCAAATGTTCATGCATGAATGGGATTACTCTCACTAGAACATAAGACAAGTGCCACATCAACCACCGGGGACAAGTTGAGTTGAAGTAGACAAGGATAAAGAAGAGATGATAAATGGCAACACAAATTCAAAGATAAACATTATTTGTTTCACAACTGAATATCTGTATGCAAAATATTCCATATAAAAATCTGAGTTACTGACGCTAGAAGACGGTGGGAATTTCTGCAAGCATTCCAAATTCATGTAAAAATAACAAGCCTCAACCTCCCGTCCTTTGAAATGAAGCAAACGCTAAAGTGGAAAATCCTGCAGTTCACTGACTGGCCTCTTGCGGGCTGGTTCCAAAAGTGAGTCACTCCCCAAACTAACCCCTTTTAAATTCTCAAACTTTACAGCACAATTAAACATGTTTACAGCCTGGTGCAGAAAAAAAATATTTTGGCCATACAGTTAGTTTTCCTCTTCATTACAACTGCACAGGGGGTGAAGAAAAAAATAAAAAATAAAAAAAATAAATAAAAATATATATATATATATATATATGTATGTGTGTGTGTGTGTTTCAAAATAACGCAGCAGTTTGAGTCATTTTAATCAATCAATCAATCAATTTTATTTATATAGTGCCAAATCACAACAAACAGTTGCCCCAAGGCGCTTTATATTGTAAGGCAAGGCCATACAATAATTACGTAAAAACCCCAACAGTCAAAACGACCCCCTGTGAGCAAGCACTTGGCGACAGTGGGAAGGAAAAACTCCCTTTTAACAGGAAGAAACCTCCAGCAGAACCAGGCTCAGGGAGGGGCAGTCTTCTGCTGGGACTGGTTGGGGCTGAGGGAGAGAACCAGGAAAAAGACATGCTGTGGAGGGGAGCAGAGATCAATCTCTAATGATTAAATGCAGAGTGGTGCATACAGAGCAAAAAGAGAAAGAAATACTCAGTGCATCATGGGAACCCCCCAGCAGTCTAAGTCTATAGCAGCATAACTAAGGGATGGTTCAGGGTCACCTGATCCAGCCCTAACTATAAGCTTTAGCAAAAAGGAAAGTTTTAAGCCTAATCTTAAAAGTAGAGAGGGTGTCTGTCTCCCTGATCCGAATTGGGAGCTGGTTCCACAGGAGAGGAGCCTGAAAGCTGAAGGCTCTGCCTCCCATTCTACTCTTACAAACCCTAGGAACTACAAGTAAGCCTGCAGTCTGAGAGCGAAGCACTCTATTGGGGTGATATGGTACTATGAGGTCCCTAAGATAAGATGGGACCTGAATAATCAGATCCCATCTTAACCATAAAGTTATTAATAATAAGGGCTGTGGTCACGGTGAGGAGCAGCGGCTGTTCTCTGAGCTTCAAGCCCCTTTGAGCTTCAAGCCCGCTCTGCAGAAACCCTCTGTGTGATGTCACAGAGGGTTTGTCCAGAATATATACAGTCTGTGGTAAGAACACATTTATTAAACTATGATTCCATATGCGGTTTTTAACACTGTCCCTGCGGAAAACCCCAAGATGCACCTCATCACAATCTGAAGAAATACTCCTGAACTCTTGGTGATACCGGTGCAGATATTAAAAGGCAAACAAACTACTGCACCAGGGAGAACTGATTTGTACAATGTGGAAGATGTTTTTTTTCTGCCCTGTCAGCCGTGAGCTTGGAAACTAAGCAAAACAAACGTGAAATTATTTGGACTTTCAAATATAACGCAATGCTAAAATACCCTCGCCCGTATGAGCATAACAACAGGAAACAATGTGACCTTTTGACCTCTTAAAATAGGTCAACGTTACCCATCTTTCAACTTGTCCAAGGTCTGTCTCCCAAGAATGCTCCCTGTGAATTTGAGGCAGTAACAGGACTGGACGCAAAGCCTTCACAATACAACATGGCCATATTTTGGCCTCGAGTAAAAATGCTGAGTGACATCTCTTAATTTGAAAAATAAAATCTACTTTCTTCTCTGAAACTGCAGATATTTTAATCTTAATTTTTGCAGAAGAGCCCCATCATCTTCAGCTTGTCCACGGCAGCAATGAGGAAATGAGCACGTTATTGCTTTTCTTTCAGACAGGGCTGATTATGAAGCTGATTGGCGGGTGGAGGTCCCACCATGTGATGGTCAAATATTTCTGTTCTCCTCAGCAGCCTGTTTTTGCTCCTGCTGGAGACCATCGTTCATGCCTTCCTCCTCCTGCCACTTCTTGCCTTTCATTTCCTCCTTTCTACCTGTTCCTCAGTACTTCCCTTCTGTAATTTCCCATTTGGCTCGTTCTCGCATCCTCATTTTATATTATATTATTCATTTTATTTATATAGTTATTCTTTGCTCCCTTTCCTTTGCTCCTTCTTGATATCCAGTAACTTTCCATAAACACATCCAAGAGTTACACAAGAATATATCAGTACCAACGCCATTAAATATGAATGAAAAAACACTGCTTCCTGTTTAATCTCCTTTTCCGTTGCTTTGTTCTCCACCTTGTAGCAGCGTTCTGCTTCGTTAGAAGAGGATCTAAACACAGGAACTGGACACCTCATTAGCTGCTTATGAACATAAGTGCTAATATGCTAATCTAAAGAAATTAAAAAATGTAAAGCAACATAATTAGGAACAACTGGGGATTTAGGGATTAAATTAATTAAAATACAATGCAATCAGGGAACAAAAGCTGTTAAATGGGTCACAATGAAACGTGTAGAGAGCTCGAAGTCAGCGAGAGAAGGACACGTTTCTCTGAGTTCATCCTCCTCATGTTCATGTGTCGGATTACAAACTTCATACCTACAACTATTTCACTCACGCAAAGGATTTTTCGCAGATATTTCAGCTCTATGTTTGAATCAGCTGTCAAATAAGAGAACTACAGAAGCTGGAAGGTGACATTTCTGGGAAAAATAAATAAAGATGATGTGTGGCCACAGAATGCTTTAACATGCACAAGTTAATATCTGGGAACTCTTGATGTCAAATCAGTATAAACAGATTTCAATGAAACATTGTGGTGAGGCAGGTGTTGGGTCAATTCTGTACAGACCCTGAGGCGTGTTGGTGCCCGTGCTGGCCTCCAGATTCTGTCACGTCAAGCAGATGAGGGTCTATGACTATCCTTGGACTGGATGCCAGTCCCACGCAGAGCAACATATTGGTAGCCCTATTCCTATCCCAATGACCGACTTGTTCAAGGTCAAGGAAAAAACCATTCAATTTTGGTCCACATCTGAAAGAAGAGGTGGATCTGGCCAATTGATCACTGGCTGGCCTTTGATCCTGAATTTGCCTTTGATCACAGGTTACCTCTACAGCCAAGACTAGTACCCAATTACAGCTGGGTGGGTTAAGAAAAAGATTCAAGATTCATTTATTAATGACCACACAACAAGTTGGTGGAATTTGTTTCCAGTACAGCATGAAATGCTCACATCTCTGTGTCAACACACAACAAACAAACAGTAAATAGACAAATACACATAGAAACATAATTTAATGACTTGGCTTAGTGTCAGTACAGCTGTTGGGAAAAAGCTGTTTTTGAATCTGACTGATTTCGTTGGCAGGGACCTGTAGCATCTTCCAAAGGGCAACAGTGTAAACAGGTTATATGCAGGGTGTGAGGAGTCACAGGTGATTTTTACTGCCCGTTGTGCGATACGTCAATGCTATAGTGTGTCAATGGACGGGAGGGTGAGGCCTGTGATTTTAGATGATTTGTCTATTATACGTTGTAGTTTTTTTGCATGAATAGAAGTCCAAATTTCCATACCAAATAATTATGGATGAGGTGACTATGCTTTGAATGATGATGGTGTAAAACTGAAGCAGGATGTTGTGCCTGACTATTTTTTGAGTTGTGTGAGAAAAAAATAATCTTTTATTGGCATTTTTGTAGATTTGGTCCGAATGCAGAGAAGATGATGGATCTTGTCCAGAGACACAGACAGATAGTGTGACTGGGATTCAAACCCAGGTCTACATATTAGTAGTTCAACTCTTATCCCACTGAACTACCTGATCGAGGTGAAGGAAGACCCCATTAATTTATTTGTACATATCTGAAACAAAGGGTGGATGTTGCCTACTGACCCCTAACCTTTGATCCCAATTCCTTTTATCCTGATCACTGAGCCTTGAATTATATGATTTTGTGATCATGTGACCTCAGCCATCAGAAGCCACCAAATGCTGGTGATTACAAGACATAAGAAAATTACAACAAAAACATGACATACTTGGTAAGTTTCAAAGATCAAAGACCAGCAATCAAGATTAAAGATCAAATAAATGTGTGTGATCAGGAACAAAAAAATCAGGATCACAGGTCATCAGTCATTAATACAAGTGAAAAATTCAGACCAAAATCAAACACCAGAACCTAAGAATGTTGGAGAAACAAACACTCTCACCATGAAGAGATAAATGGAAAACAGAGATGTAAAGGGTGGACCGCTGGACTGTGATGGAGATATACACGCCTAGCATCCTAAGTGGCCATTATTTTGCAGGAAAGACATTTATAAGCATTAAACACTGCGTTCACTTGGCAGGCATCTCACGAGTAGGTTTGCAGTTATCTAAATACAGATAGGTCGTAACTCATGTCTTTATTTTCATCTTCAAATGAAATTAGCTTCCAACATGACAAACTGTCCCCACTTGATCTATTTCCACGTGTTAGTCATGGTTTAATTATCTTTTCCACCCCTGCGTATTAGTAACTCATGGCCACACATAATTTATTTTTCCATAAATGTCACGTTGAGGACCCCGTAGAGCACTACAGGGAACAACCCCTCACCAAAGGTTTCATGGGCATGAGGATGTTGACATGTAGTCAACATGTAGTGCCTGTCCCACCCCATGCCTGAGCATGTAGTTACTCAGGCATAGGGTGCCTGTCAGAATAAAATTAACAGTGCAGATCTCAGTCTGTACCAGCGCTCACGGTCTCTTTAGTCATTTTTAACAGGAGTAGATGCCCGATCATAAATATCACACCAAAATCAGAGGGCAGAGCTTCACACTGAGCTCATCTTATTCCTTTATTCATAACCATGTCTGTTACTTGAAAAACTGTATTTGGTGGAGTCACTATAATACTGATGTTAGTTCCATGGAACAATTTGTGGAGTGTGTGTGTGTGTGTGTGTTTGGGGGGGGTTGAATACTCACTTGGATTGTTAGATTCTTCAAGCAGCTTCCCTGAGAGGACAAGAAATCCAAGTTTTTGAAGCACCAACCCCCCACAATATAAGTGTCTTTAAATGGAAACTGAAATCTAAACATTAAACTTTGGGGATTGTTTTTTTCTTTTTGTCTCCAGCACGTTTTCCCTTTGACTCTCACCTTCTCAGAGCAGATCAACTCAGTCAGGTGTGTTCAGCCAAACAACCGGCAACAACGGGACACATCAGATTTGACATGAAATGTGCAGTTAGAGCAGGAAGAAATGGAAAATACACAGTACTTTGGCTCCTGAGGACCAGTACCGGAAAACACTGTCATCAACAGATTATTAGTGGAATAAAGCACCAAAACTGCATCCAAACTATAAGTGATGTTGCACTCCTAAAAGTATAAGAAGGCTTCAGATGCAAAAACCCAATAAGAATCTAACATTTCATATTTTTTAAACATGGAGAACAATGTAATTAAAAATGGGAATTTATAGTAAAAGACATGAGGAAATCAACAGATTTCCAGAAATACAATGAAAATGGTCTGTTCCATTTCTTAAATATATTCACACTGAAGCAGCCAATTGCATGCTGACCTCAACTAAAAATTTGTGACTCTGGAATTATTGGGTTTTGCATCTGAACCCTTCATAAGTTCTTTGATAATCTAATCAATTAAACCTAATTTGAGCTTTTAACTTTGTTTACATGAACAAAGACCTACAACAATAATGTATTTTCGGTTATGTTGAATTGGTTTCCATCAATAACGTTCAGCTACATGTGGTTAAACCAGAAATGTAAGAAACTAATAAATTACCTGTCAGGCGTTGAAGGAGCTTTTCTTTCAAAAAAAAAAAAAAAAAAAAACATTTTATTGAAAAAAAAACAAAAAAACTTTATGTCTCATTTTACAATCACTAATTCTGAGTTTCTTGAAAATATTAAAATCAAATGGAAAATATTCACTTAAAAATACAACCCCAATTCCAGTGAAGTTGGGATGTTATGTAAAATGTAAATAAAAACAGAATACAATGATTTGCAAATCCTCTTCAAGCTGGGACAGTGGTATGTTTACCACTGTGTTACATCACCTTTCCTTCTAACAACACTCAATAAGCGTTTGGGAACTGAGGACACTAATTGTTGTAGCTTTGTAGGTGGAATTCTTTCCCATTCTTGCTTGATGTATGACTTCAGTTATTCAACAGTCCAGGGTCTCTGCTGTCGTATTTTGTGCTTCATAATGCGCCACATATTTTGAATGGGCGACAGGTCTGGACTGCAGGCAGGCCAACTTAGTACTCGCACTCTTTACTACGAAGCTACACTGTTGTAATCCATACAGAATGTGGCTTGGCATTGTCTTGCTGAAATAAGCAAGGACTTCTTTGAAAAAGACTTTGCTTGGATGGCAGCATGTGTTGCTCCAAAGCCTGGTGCCATCACAGATGTGTAAGCTGCCCATGCCATGGGCACTAACACACCCCCATACCATCACAGACGCTGGCTTTTGAACTTTGCGCTGGTAATAATCTGGATAGTCTTTTTCCTCTTTTGTCCGGAGGACACGACATCTATGATTTCCAAAAACAATTTGAAATGTGGACTCATCAGACCACAGCACACTTTTCCGCTTTGTGTCTGTCCTTTTCAAATGAGCTTGGGCCCAGAGAAGACGGCGGTGTTTCTGGATGTTGTTGATGTATGGCTTTCACTTTGCATGGTAGAGTTTTAACTTGCACTTGTAGATGTAGCGACGAAGTGTGTTAACTGACAATGGTTTTCTGAAGTGTTCCTGAGCCCACACGGTAAGATCCTTTATACAATGATGTTGGTTTTTAATGCAGTGCTGCCTAAGGGATCGAAGGTCACGGGCATTCAGTGTTGGTTTTTGGCCTTGCCGCTTACATGTAGAAAGTTCTCCAGATTCTCTGAATCTTCTGATTATATTATGAACAGTAGATGATGGAATTCCTAAATTCCTTGCAATTGAACATTGAGGAACATTGTTCTTAAACTGTTGGACTATTTTTTTTTCATGCAGTTGTTCACTACGTGGTGATTCTTGCCCCATCTTTCTTGTGAATGGCTGAGACATTTGGGGATGCTCCTTTTATACCCAATCATGACACTCACCTGTTTCCAATTAACCTGTTCACCTGTGGAATGTTCCAAACAGGTGTTCTTTGAGCATTCATCAACTTTCCCAGTCTTTTGTTGCCCCGTCCCAGCTTTTTTGAAACGTGTTGCAGGCATCCATTTCAAAATGAGCAAATATTTGCACAAAAACAATAAAGTTTATCAGTTTGAACATTAAATATCTTGTCTTCAAGTATTCTTGTCTTCTTGTATTCAACTGAATATAGGTTGAAGAGGATTTGCAAATCATTGTATTCTGTTTTTAGTTTACATTTCACACACCGTCCCAACTTTATTGGAACTGGGGTTGTAATTTATATGAAAAATTTCAAGTAAGCACTGGGCTGTAATGTTAGAGTGCACTGACACTCTCTTCACAAGGTTTAAATGCAATTCAAGCGTAAATTATAAGCTAAAGAAGTGGAAAGAAGACACTCACAGCCAGGGGCCATGACTACATTAGGATTTTCTATTTTTATATTTAATCATCTTCATCTTGAAATTCTTACTGAACACAAGCTGACAGACCAAAATTTAAATCAACAGTAACACGATAATTAACTGTCCTTTGCTGCGCAAATATTTGCTTTAATTATGTTTATCTAAATTTTGCTGATCCAATATGAGCAACATTACTGATCTAATGAATAAGCCACATCTTAAATATGAATTTGTGTCTTTAAATTCAGAGTGGATCTTTTTTTTTTTTTACTTCTGTTCAGTCAAATCAATCTGACACAGCCTTGTTTTTTTTTTTTTTACATTCTGCCCATTTGTACAATTAATATAACACAATGGGACTTGAAATATGCATGTGATCATACATGCATTGTTAACTTTCATCTTTGTGAATTTGAGTTTACGGTGGTGGCGGAGGGGTTCTCTGCTACCAGAAAATATGAGGACACCAAACATCACACGGTTCATCCTGGGCCCCGACAGCGAGCAGTGAACTTCAAATGCGGTCCGTCATCAGTTTGCCGAGACGCCTGCTTACATAAGTAGACTACAGCTGCAACACCAGAGTGACCATCTGCGGTTCAACGCTCTGCTCCCATAACCTTATCACCCCTTTCAAACATCTAAGCCGCTCCGAAAATCCCCACATCTCTGCAAGTACAGCCCGCCTGCCTGCACCCGGCCTGGGCTCAGTGTGAATGTGGTTCAAGGGGGAGGAAAGGGCGGCCGTGCATAGCTGAGCCAGTTTCAATTGGCAGAAGTCAAGTTGCTGCTCCTTCAATGCCTCATAAACTGCTCGTTTCCTCCCAAAGCTTGTTTGAAAAATGTACAAACTAATTGCTGGTTCATTGAGGAGAAAATGGGAGGAGGCTTATATGAAGAGATGAACAGAAAGAGGCTTGGCGTGGAACACCCCGTGCACACATCTCTTTTCAATCTCCTCCTGTCGTAGGAATGAAATGGCAACATTACATAACATGAGCAGTGAGAGACGCGCAATCTCAGCCAATGGCATTCACTGTTTGTTTCCAGTTCCCAGGGGGAGGCGAGTGAGTTGCTAAGTAACAAGCCTTGTTGACCCAGCCCCTTGAGGCAGTGTTCTCTTCCTGGTTGACAGAGTCTGAGATCCCCGAGCTCTTCCATTGAGAGCTGCCAACAACACATGATGGAGAGCGAGACAAAGGAGTGTAAAAGGAGAGGTGGAGAGGTGGCATTCTTGAAGGTGGAGAGAAAATAAAAAAGGAGAAACACTGTGTCGAAGGTTTTGGAGGCATCTACTCCAGCAGAGGTGCAGTGACGTAACCCAACAATGTTTGGTTCCAGATCAATATGCTCAGAAAGGGGGGGAGGGGCATTGGCAAACTACAAAATCTCACATATGGTTCAAAGTTTTATCCATATATTGATCCAACCAGAGAAAGGCATATGGGACCAAGAAGAAGACGAAAATAATTTTTTGGGTGCTTTAGATCCAGATGTTTTAAATTCAGTGCCCTCCAAAATTACTGGAACACTTGGTGCACATTTTAATTTGTTTATGCCATTTCAAATACAAAAAAAATAAAAATTTCTAAAACGATCTTCCTTAAACTCAAACTGAACCAAATCTCTACAACTTGACATAAAAGTAAAAATATAAAAGCCAAGGGCAAGAAGGAGGAGGATTTACTTAAAAACAAGAACTGAAAGTTCAACTACAATTTGTCAGAAGGTACATCTGAGATGTTTTAACAAAAGAAAATCCTCCTCTGTACCACTTCATCATGACACTGTGTAACAGGGCTGCACAATTTCTCCAATCACAGCCAGAAAAGCCTATAACTTCTTCTGGGTTGTCTGGGTGTCTTGGTGGCTTTCCTCACTCTTCTCTATCTTGGACAGTGACTCAGTTTTTGAGAACTAGCTACTCCATACAGATTTATCATCAAGTGCCATACTGTTTGCATTTCTTCAAATTTTATATAAATAAAGTCCAAGACATGTTCAGTGACTTGGAAATGTTCATCATCCCCTGACTTGTCTGAAAAAAACTGCCAATGAAACTGTATATTTACAGATTTTATACCAAAGTGTTCCATTACTTACGTAACCCATCACATTGGCCTTTATATTTTTAATTAATTTATAACGTTGTAGAGATCTGCTTTGAGTTTAAGTTTAAGGAAGATAATTTTAGAAATTAAAATTTTTTATATGTTTTGTATTTGAAATGGCGTAAGCAAATTAAAATGTGAAATACTAAATGTTCCAATACTTTTGGAGGGCACTGCATGTTAACAAGCTCCAAAGTAACTGAAGTAAAGAAGTCATTAACCACCTTAGTGACATATTCATCAAGCACGATGGTGCTATCTATATTTACATGGACGCAACAACTTGGAGTCAGATGGTTTATAGTATGCCATAGTGTTTTTTTCTTTTTTTAAGAATTATTTTTGTATTCAATCAGCTTTTCTTTGGAACAGTTTCACTTAGGTTACATCAATGCCTTGCTGCGCAAAAGTCCTCAACTGCTCAACCTTTTGAATTCCAAAAAAGGTACAAATCTCCTGGTCTTTTATAATCCCTGAGAGCTTTGTCTATAGTTTTGATACCAGCATGAGTGGTATCATTGAACCACTCTTCAGAGCTCTGCTTCAACATTACTGATGTCAAAGGAGCCTTTGTATTGAGCGATCCATTAAAAATAGTTTTAAAATTTGACCATGCCACTTCAACATCACATTGCTGTAAAACAGTTAATGTTTGGTAATCACTGAAATAGTTCTTTACTGTAGTTTTTCAATGACCTCACAAGGTGGAATTATTTGGGCTTGTAACAGCAGACCTACATGGTTTTCAAGAATAAACATTTATCGTGGTTCAAGTCCAATTACACAATTTTGCTTTCTTAAAACTGGCAAAGGTGCTTAAGCCATAAGTTGATTTACTCCACTACAGTCTGTGGAACAAAGTACCTTTTAATAATAATGAAAAGTGATGTGGGTGAACAGAAAGAACAAAATAACTGACAAAAAAAACACAGAAATGTAGCTGAGAGGAAGATCAGTGGACTGATGGAAATAAACAGCAGTGAAAAGCGAAATAAAGCATAACTGCAAAAACAAACATGGAGCTGTAGAGGAGGATGAGATGACAAGAAAATGAAAAATGGAACAAGCATTGGGAAATTAAAATTGAAAATGTAATTCCCCATGAGACTGGATTTACCTCCAATTTAAAGTAAATTCATGAAATAAAGCTCCAAAAACTGTTCAAATTGAACAGAGCTGGTGACAGCTTGAAACGAAAATTAAATGAGATATTTGTTATAACTGGTTCTGCAAAGTAAACAGGAGGCACACTGTAATCATAAAATCTAAAAGTTGGAAACGTACCAAAATAAGCTAATGATTGCAGGGTGGTAGGAAGACCTTTAAAAATGCTGTTCACCTAATTTTTATTTTCAGGTTTAAAGTCTTATTTATTTTAAGACCCTGTCAGGCAGTCTTTTTTTAGAGCAGCGAGTGGCCTGGAGGGAAAAAGAAGGAAGGAGTAATGAGGGAAGGGCAAACATAGACAAAGTACGGTTCACCTCTCACACGGCCTTAGTGGGGATTTATTCATCCCCATCCGCTCAACGGGAGATCTAAGCAATCAGCAATCAGCTTTAATGGCCGACCAAGAGAGACCGATGGTAATTTACACCCCGTCTCAAGGTGCTCTGGGTTATAGTCGCCACTTCATTACGTGGGGACACAAAGCTTCCGTGTCTGTGTGTGTGCTGAAGCCTGACTACGAATGCAGTTCAAAAATGTGAATATTGTGGGAAAAGTTCAATAGTTTTTGTCAGTTACTGGTGAAAGTGAAAATTCTACAGTGGTGTAAAAAAGTATTTAGTCAGTCCCTGATTGTGCAAGTTCTCCAACTTAGAAAGATGAGAGAGGTCTGTAATTTTCATCATAGGTACACTTCAACTATGAGAGACAAAATGAGAAACAAAAATTCAGGAAATCACATTGTAGGATTTTTAAAGAATTTATTTGTAAATTATGGTGGAAAATAAGTATTTGGTCACCCAAAAACAAGCAACATTTCTGGCTCTCACAGACCTGTAACTTCTTCTTTAAGAAGCTCTTCTGTCCTCCACCTGTTACCTGTATTAATGGCATCTGTTGGAACTCATTATCTGTATAAAAGACACCTGTCCACAGCCTCAAACAGTCAGACTCCAAATTCAACCATGGCCAAGAACAAAGAGCTGTCGAAGGACACCAGGAAGAAAATTGTAGATGTGCACCAGGCTGGGGAAGAGTGAATCTACAATAGTCAAGCAGGTTGGTGTGAATAAATCAACTGTGGGAGCAATTGTAAGAAAATGGAAGACATACAATACCATTGATAATCTCCCTCGATCTGGGGCTCCACGCAAGATCTCATCCCGTGAGGTCAAAATGATCATGAGAATGGTGAACAAAACTCCCAGAACTACACGGAGAGACCTGATGAATGACCTGCAGAGAGCTGGGACCAAAGTAACAAAGGCTACACACTATGCAGAGAGGGACTCAAATCCTGCAGTGCCAGAGGTGTCCCCCTGCTTAAGCCAGTACATGTCCAGGCCCTTCTGAAGTTTGCCAGAGAGCATATGGATGATCCAGAAGCGGATTGGGAGAATATCATGTGGTCAGATGAAACCAAAATAGAACATTTTGGTAAAAACTCAACCTGTTGTGTTTGGAGGAAGAAGAATGTTGAGTTGCATGGGGGTGGAAACATCATGCTTTGGGGCTGTTTTTCTGCAAAGGAGACAGGACGACTGATAGGTGTTAAGGGAAGAATGATCGAGGCCATGTATTGTGAGATTTTAAGCCAAAACCTCCTTCCATCAGTGAGAGCATTGAAGATGAAACGTGGCTGGGTCTTCCAGCATGACAATGATCCCAAACACACCACTCAGGCAACAAAGGAGTGGCTCCATAAAAAGCATTTCAAGTTCCTGGAGTGGCCGAGCTAGTCTCCAGACCTCAACCCCATAGAAAATTTGTTGAGGGAGTTGAAAGTCCATGTTGCCCAGGGACGGCCCCAAAACATCACCGCTCTAGAGGAGATCTGCATGGAGGAATGGGCCAAAATACCAGCTACAGTGTGTGCAAACCTGGTGAAGACTTACAGGAAACGTTTGACCTCTGTCATTACCAACCTCTGTCATTACCAAGATTATGTTACAAAGTATTGAGTTGAACTTTTGTTATTGACCAAATACTTATTTTCCACCATAATATACAAATAAATTCTTTACAAATCCGACAATGTGATTTCCTAGTTTTTTTTTTTTCTCATTTTGTCTCTCATAGTTGAAGTGTACCTATGATGAAAATTACAGACCTCTCTCATCTTTCTAAGTAGGAGAACTTGCACAATCAGGGACTGACTAAATACTTTTTGGCCCCACTGTATATATTCTACACTCAAACTAAAATGTGCCATATTTTTAAATTTAATATTTGATGGTTACAGCCTACAACTCAAAAAAAGAAGAAAAAAAGGAGAAAAAACGTATCCCAAAATATTTTAACATTTCAAGTTTTAGTAACTCATTCTGAACAGAATATAAATACACACCTCTCTCAATTTGGTTCAGTACACACAATCAAACAAATGAGGAGGACTGCTGTCCTGATAATTGTCCAGAAGACACTCATTGACAGCCTCCACAAGGAGTGGCTGTTTGCAGAGTGGTGTAATTTCAATTTCAATTTCAATTTATTTTCATTTATATAGCGCCAAATCACAACAGAGTTGCCTCAAAGTGCTTCACACAGGTGTATCGAAATATAATCATGCAAAGTTGACTGGAAGGGGAAAATGTGGTAGGAAAGGATGCACAAGCAACAGGGATGACTGCAGCCTTGAGAAGATTGTCAAGCAAAGCAGATTCAAGAACTTGGGTAGTAGAATGAGGCTGGAGTCAGTGCATCAAGAGGCAGCACGCACAGCAATGTCCATTAAATGGGCTACAAGTGTTGTATTCATAGTGTCAAGCCACTCTTGAAACACAGATAATGTCAGAAGCTTCTTACGTGGGTTAAGGAGCAAAATATCTAATTTTGCATTTTATTTGGAAATCAAGGTTCCAGAGTTTGGAACAAGAGTGGTGAGGCACAGAATGCATGTTGCTTGAAGGTCAGTGTGAGGTTTGGAGTGTCAGTGATGATTTGGGGTGCCATGCTATCCGCTGGTGTTGGTCCACTGTGTTTTGTCAGGTCTAAAGTCAATGTAGCAGTCTACCAAGACATTCTGGAGGACTTCATTCTTCCATTTGCTGACAAACTTCATGGAGATGCTGATTTTAATTTCTAGCACCACAGCAGTTTGTCCACATGAATAAAGGTCTTTTTCAAAAAATAGCTGATGAACTTCTAAAAAGGAATTTTGTATTTTTAGCTTTAGTGCCAAATATGTTTGCATAGTGTTCCAGACAAATATTAGAGAAAGACTGATCTGAACATTTTGATATACAAAACATGGGTATTAGACTATATATAAGTACCTTAAAAGGGGAATTTCTCCAGGTATGCTATGTAAAATTGAGAAAATACCTATGGGTCTCTAAGGTTTAAGAACCAGAACGCTTGGGTTTGTGACTGTTCTGGATCAAGACTTAAGCCTAGGTCCCACCGAATAATAAGCCATGACTAATGAGCAATGCATGGGTGTGTATGTGTAGTGATTATTCGAAGAATGACCCACGTTTTCATCCATCACGCATCCGCTATGAAGGCGCCTCTATGTGCCTCTCTGTACCCAGCATGTGCCATGTAGCAGCCTCTAGTGAGCCACGACCGACTGGTCATTAGAGCCTCGAATGGCTCGTATCAGCCACGTATGAGCCACTCAATGCCGTGTGGTGCGACATCGGTGCACAAACGCACATTTGGTCCTACCCTCTGCCCCTCCCACACCCCTCCCACACTTGTCTCCTCATGCAGCAGGAAAAAAGTGTCCAGATGAAACAGTCTTCTGAGATTCCAGAAGTAATTAGAGGTGTTTTCAGCATCCAAAGTTTGGCAGAAATGATTATAATCTGCTACAAAATAATTATTTTATATACAGCGTCCGGTGCACAGAGCAGGTGGAATTGTGTGCACAATCAATCAATTTCAATCAATCAATATTTTTATATAGCGCCAAATCACAACAAACAGTTGCCCCAAGGCGCTTTATATTGTAAGGCAAGGCCATACAATAATTATGTAAAACCCCAACGGTCAAAACGACCCCCTGTGAGCAAGCACTTGGCTACAGTGGGAAGGAAAAACTCCCTTTTAACAGGAAGAAACCTCCAGCAGAACCAGGCTCAGGGAGGGGCAGTCTTCTGCTGGGCCTGGTTGGGGCTGAGGGAGAGAACCAGGAAAAAGACATGCTGTGGAGGGGAGCAGAGATCGATCACTAATGATTAAATGCAGAGTGGTGCATACAGAGCAAAAAGAGAAAGAAACAGTGCATCATGGGAACCCCCCAGCAGTCTACGTCTATAGCAGCATAACTAAGGGATGGTTCAGGGTCACCTGATCCAGCCCTAACTATAAGCTTTAGCAAAAAGGAAAGTTTTAAGCCTAATCTTAAAAGTAGAGAGGGTGTCTGTCTCCCTGATCTGAATTGGGAGCTGGTTCCACAGGAGAGGAGCCTGAAAGCTGAAGGCTCTGCCTCCCATTCTACTCTTACAAACCCTAGGAACTACAAGTAAGCCTGCAGTCTGAGAGCGAAGCGCTCTATTGGGGTGATATGGTACTACGAGGTCCCTAAGATAAGATGGGACCTGATTATTCAAAACCTTATAAGTAAGAAGAAGAATTTTAAATTCTATTCTAGAAGTAACAGGAAGCCAATGAAGAGAGGCCAATATGGGTGAGATATGCTCTCTCCTTCTAGTCCCCGTCAGTACTCTAGCTGCAGCATTTTGAATTAACTGAAGGCTTTTTAGGGAGCTTTTAGGACAACCTGATAATAATGAATTACAATAGTCCAGCCTAGAGGAAATAAATGCATGAATTAGTTTTTCAGCATCACTCTGAGACAAGACCTTTCTGATTTTAGAGATATTGCGTAAATGCAAAAAAGCAGTCCTACATATTTGTTTAATATGCGCTTTGAATGACATATCCTGATCAAAAATGACTCCAAGATTTCTCACAGTATTACTAGAGGTCAGGGTAATGCCATCCAGAGTAAGGATCTGGTTAGACACCATGTTTCTAAGATTTGTGGGGCCAAGTACAATAACTTCAGTTTTATCTGAGTTTAAAAGCAGGAAATTAGAGGTCATCCATGTCTTTATGTCTGTAAGACAATCCTGCAGTTTAGCTAATTGGTGTGTGTCCTCTGGCTTCATGGATAGATAAAGCTGGGTATCATCTGCGTAACAATGAAAATTTAAGCAATACCGTCTAATAATACTGCCTAAGGGAAGCATGTATAAAGTGAATAAAATTGGTCCTAGCACAGAACCTTGTGGAACTCCATAATTAACTTTAGTCTGTGAAGAAGATTCCCCATTTACATCAACAAATTGTAATCTATTAGACAAATATGATTCAAACCACCGCAGCGCAGTGCCTTTAATACCTATGGCATGCTCTAATCTCTGTAATAAAATTTTATGGTCAACAGTATCAAAAGCAGCACTGAGGTCTAACAGAACAAGCACAGAGATGAGTCCACTGTCCGAGGCCATAAGAAGATCATTTGTAACCTTCACTAATGCTGTTTCTGTACTATGATGAATTCTAAAACCTGACTGAAACTCTTCAAATAGACCATTCCTCTGCAGATGATCAGTTAGCTGTTTTACAACTACCCTTTCAAGAATTTTTGAGAGAAAAGGAAGGTTGGAGATTGGCCTATAATTAGCTAAGATAGCTGGGTCAAGTGATGGCTTTTTAAGTAATGGTTTAATTACTGCCACCTTAAAAGCCTGTGGTACATAGCCAACTAATAAAGATAGATTGATCAAATTTAAGATCGAAGCATTAAATAATGGTAGGGCTTCCTTGAGCAGCCTGGTAGGAATGGGGTCTAATAAACATGTTGATGGTTTGGATGAAGTAACTAATGAAAATAACTCAGACAGAACAATCGGAGAGAAAGAGTCTAACCAAATACCGGCATCACTGAAAGCAGCCAAAGATAACGATACGTCTTTGGGATGGTTATGAGTAATTTTTTCTCTAATAGTTAAAATTTTGTTAGCAAAGAAAGTCATGAAGTCATTACTAGTTAAAGTTAATGGAATACTCAGCTCAATAGAGCTCTGACTCTTTGTCAGCCTGGCTACAGTGCTGAAAAGAAACCTGGGGTTGTTCTTAGTTTCTTCAATTAGTGATGAGTAGAAAGATGTCCTAGCTTTACGGAGGGCTTTTTTATAGAGCAACAGACTCTTTTTCCAGGCTAAGTGAAGATCTTCTAAATTAGTGAGACGCCATTTCCTCTCCAACTTACGGGTTATCTGCTTTAAGCTACGAGTTTGTGAGTTATACCACGGAGTCAGACACTTCTGATTTAAAGCTCTCTTTTACAGAGGAGCTACAGCATCCAAAGTTGTCTTCAATGAGGATGTAAAACTATTGACAAGATACTCTATCTCCCTTACAGAGTTTAGGTAGCTACTCTGCACTGTGTTGGTATATGGCATTAGAGAACATAATTCCCATATTCCCCACTGCTGGGTAGTCCATCAGAGTAAATGTAAATGTTATTAAGAAATGATCAGACAGAAGGGAGTTTTCAGGGAATATTGTTAAGTCTTCTATTTCCATACCATAAGTCAGAACAAGATCTAAGATATGATTAAAGTGGTGGGTGGACTCATTTACTTTTTGAGCAAAGCCAATAGAGTCTAATAATAGATTAAATGCAGTGTTGAGGCTGTCATTCTCAGCATCTGTGTGGATGTTAAAATCGCCCACTATAATTATCTTATCTGAGCTAAGCACTAAGTCAGACAAAAGGTCTGAAAATTCACAGAGAAACTCACAGTAATGACCAGGTGGACGATAGATAATAACAAATAAAACTGGTTTTTGGGACTTCCAATTTGGATGGACAAGACTAAGAGACAAGCTTTCAAATGAATTAAAGCTCTGTCTGGGTTTTTGATTAATTAATAAGCTGGAATGGAAGATTGCTGCTAATCCTCCGCCCCGGCCCGTGCTACGAGCATTCTGACTAGTTAGTGTGACTCGGGGGTGTTGACTCATTTAAACTAACATATTCATCCTGCTGTAACCAGGATATGTTGATCAATTATTATATCATTTACTAACAGGGACTTAGAAGAGAGAGACCTAATGTTTAACAGACCACATTTAACTGTTTTAGTCTGTGGTGCAGTTGAAGGTGCTATATTATTTTTTCTTTTTGAATTTTTATTACAAGAGAGTAGCTACTCCAAAAATAGCCTCTCAGGTCCCGTGTAACTGCCAGGTGCTCGGATAATGGGCTTTTAGCAGCTTCGTAAGCAAAACACACATGCCTCTAAAATTCTCGTTAGTCGTCGTAGTAACTCGTACACAAACTCCCCCACACTGTTGTTGCTAAATTTTGAACATCTTGAAATTAGTGCCACGTTCAGAGATGAGCCCTGTTAACCAAAGATAATGCCTCTAAAGCCGCGTTCACACCGGGCACGACGCAAGCAACAGCAGCAACAGGTTGCCATGTAATCCCTATGGCAGGAGGCGTTGTGGCGCCAAGCCACGCAATGCAATGGACACGAATGAAGCGACACGAGTGAAGCGATTTTGAGAGATTGGCGCGTTTGTGGCGTGATACTGTGTCACGCTGCGTTTCCCTCCTCCCCAAGTTGAAAAATCTGAACTTTTTTGTCTTGTCACACCGGGATGACCAATCAGGGACTGGATATGTAGTGACGTGGAGATATCTGGAGTTTGACTGAGTTGGATGTGAACATGTCTTGTCTCTGGTAGCCAGCCTGTGAGCAGGACTTATGTCCCTTTTGTCCTTTATTTCACAATTATGGCAGAGTTTGGGGGGAGAACAAGCAGCAGCCCTGCAGCGGGGGCAGCGGGAGTTTTTTTTTTCTCACGTGCGCACGCGAGCGAATCGTCTGTGAAGATTATTTTATTTATTATCTACACAGATGTATAATAAAACAAATGGTGACTGGTTTATAAACACAATGTTTGGGGGAAGAGCGAGCAGCAGCAGGGGCAGCTGAGTTTTTTTTTTTTTTTTTTACATGTGCGCGCGTGACGGGACAGGAGGTCCTCAAACTGGGTCCTGCAGAGGTGGAAGGACTGCTGAAAGTGGCCGTCATCCAGACGCAGCTCCTACAGCAAATAATGAAACTCTCCAAATTGGGAACGTCTCATGACGATGTTGTGAACCCAGGGATGGCGCCGCTGGCGACGTTTGTCAGCTTTCCACAACAATTAAAAGCACAGCAACTCGCTCCGTGTTAACTTGACTGACAACTGGAGCCGGCGAGCGGAATGGAAGCTCCTCCTATTTGATGACGCACTGGGGCGAATTTTGGCAGCGAAAGCAGAGCGACACACCAGGCGATTTGTGGCGTCTGGTCGCGCCAGGTGTGAATGCGGCATAAGAGCCACCATTCTCCCACGATAGCTGAATAAACCCTCTTATAAGCAAAAAAAAAACAAAAAAAAAACATGCTGTAGCTCATTATTCATCCTTCATTATTTGGTGGGACCAGGGCTTAAGGGCCGAGGTCCACTGACTTCCTGGGCTTTGCCATCAGAAGTGTATCTTTATGCAGTCAAAGTGTTGAACTTGTCCACATATCTCAGCAGTGACGTTCACATCTTTGGGTCCTAGGCTTTAAAGAGTGACTACCGCCTGGTAAGAGCTTATGGAGTCATAAGATTGTTGGACAGGGGTATTTGCCGATGCAGATATCTTTGTGCATCAGAATGCTGTTCTGCAAGAACATTTCAAATAGCACATCTGATAGACTGACCCTGACGTTTCTTGCCACAGAGATAAAACTTTACTTTTTTTCATTGAGGAGTGGAACACATAATGGAAACATTTGACTTCAGTCTTGTAAATTATTATCTCTCAGACACAAAGTAAAGTTCACACATGCACGCTCACCCACAACAACTGCAGAACACAACATAAACCCAATACACTGCGTGTTGTGTTCAAGTTCATTCTGTGAAAGATGCCATAACAGTACACTGGGCCACTCAGTGCATCCGTGCACGTGTTAGGTGAGAGTGAGGGTTTAAGTGAGCAGTGAGATCAAACAGAAGGTGGCTGAGACACACACACAAAAGAAATCACCTGTGGTGAAGACAAATGAGCAAACAACAGCTTACCTGCTCTACAGCCAGCTTCTTTTTGGGTGTTCCAGTGACAAACGGCTGCAACCTGCAACACAAAATACACTCAACAAAAATATAAACGCAACACTTTTGGTTTTGCTCCCATTTTGTATGAGATGAACTCAAAGATCTAAAACTTTTTCCACATACACAATATCACCATTTCCCTCAAATATTGTTCACAAACCAGTCTAAATCTGTGATAGTGAGCACTTCTCCTTTGCTGAGATAATCCATCCCACCTCACAGGTGTGCCATATCAAGATGCTGATTAGACACCATGATTAGTGCACAGGTGTGCCTTAGACTGTCCACAATAAAAGGCCACTCTGAAATGTGCAGTTTTGTTTTATTGGGGGGGGATACCAGTCAGTATCTGGTGTGACCACCATTTGACTCATGCAGTGCAACACATCTCCTTCGCATAGAGTTGATCAGGTTGTCAATTGTGGCCTGTGGAATGTTGGTCCACTCCTCTTCAATGGCTGTGTGAAGTTGCTGGATATTGGCAGGAACTGGTACACGCTGTCGTATACGCCGGTCCAGAGCATCCCAAACATGCTCAATGGGTGACATGTCCGGTGAGTATGCCGGCCATGCAAGAACTGGGACATTTTCAGCTTCCAAGAATTGTGTACAGATCCTTGCAACATGGGGCCGTGCATTATCCTGCTGCAACATGATGTGATGTTCTTGGATGTATGGCACAACAATGGGCCTCAGGATCTCGTCACGGTATCTCTGTGCATTCAAAATGCCATCAATAAAATGCACCTGTGTTCTTCATCCATAACAGACGCCTGCCCATACCATAACCCCACCGCCACCATGGGCCACTCGATCCACAACACTGACATCAGAAAACCGCTCACCCACACGCCATCTTCCCTGGACAGTGTGAACCGGGATTCATCTGTGAAGAGAACACCTCTCCAACGTGCCAAACGCCAGCAAATGTGAGCATTTGCCCACTCAAGCCGGTTAAGACGATGAACTGGAGTCAGGTCGAGACCCCGATGAGGACGACGAGCATGCAGATGAGCTTCCCTGAGACGGTTTCTGACAGTTTGTGCAGAAATTCTTTGGTTATGCAAACCGATTGTTTCAGCAGCTGTCTGAGTGGCTGGTCTCAGACGATCTTGGAGGTGAACATGCTGGATGTGGAGGTCCTGGGTTGGTGTGGTTACACGTGGTCTAGTTTAGAAATGGTGAATTATGCCCCCCCCCCCCCCCCATTTTTTTGTGTCTGTCCATGTGTGTGTGTGTCCATATCAACATTATTTTAAGGAATAACAAACACTTACTTGTGTGTTCAATTTAAGAGGCATTATGGAATTAAAGCTAGAAAACATGAATGACAATTACCCAGACTCATTGTCTTTTCTATTTATAATATATTGTCATGCTTTGTGAGCTTCAAGAATAAAGACAGAGCAGTAAAACATTACTTGAAGGTATCGTCATAATAACGACATGACACCGTCGTAACTGTTACATGACAGTCACGAAGGTGCCATAAACATTATGTCAATGTCATAAACATTTATGACTACTACATTAAGTATCATTCGGTTTTTGGAATGACAAGTTGACAAATTAGCATATAACTAAAGACCAAACGGGCCAAAGACAACTTGTGGTCATGTCACTTTGATTAAAGTTGTTATAATCAAGATAACCCAAGTAATGTCAACTTGTCGTTATAAAAACCGAATGACACTTAATGACAGCAATCATAAATGTTTATGACACTGACATAATGTCGCTGTCATAACTGTCATAAGTTTAGCAAAAACTTTCCTTTTTGCTAAATCTTATAGTTAGGGCTGGATCAGGTGACCCTGAACCATCCCTTAGTTATGCTGCTATAGACGTAGACTGCTGGGGGGTTCCCATGATGCACTGTTTCTTTCTCTTTTTGCTCTGTATGCACCACTCTGCATTTAATCATTAGTGATTGATCTCTGCTCCCCTCCACAGCATGTCTTTTTCCTGGTTCTCTCCCTCAGCCCCAACCAGTCCCAGCAGAAGACTGCCCCTCCCTGAGCCTGGTTCTGCTGGAGGTTTCTTCCTGTTAAAAGGGAGTTTTTCCTTCCCACTGTAGCCAAGTGCTTGCTCACAGGGGGTCGTTTTGACCGTTGGGGTTTTACATAATTATTGTATGGCCTTGCCTTACAATATAAAGCGCCTTGGGGCAACTGTTTGTTGTGATTTGGCGCTATATAAAAAAATTGATTGATTGATTGATTGATAATGTTTATGACACGTTCATGACAGTGTCATGTCACTATTATGACAATACCTTCAAGTAAAGTGTGACCGACAGAGCAAAGCGGAGCGTTTACGTTCTGTGATCTTTCTCTGCAACCTCAAGGAGAAAATGTTCAATTTCCGTCCACTCTAATATGGGACTTTACATTGACAAAATATAGGTTAAGGCATTCATTGTGATTATCAAGGCTGCTCACCGTGTCTCAGAAGTGTGCGAGCTGTGCTTCAGGCGAACAAATAAATTACCAAGCAACTGACAGAAATGACAGAAAAATTGCAAGAATGAGAAACGAGACCAAAGCGTAACTGACGGGCAGACCAGCGGCCTGCTGGATCGCTGCCTCGATAGTCACGGAGATAATCGGCGATGAGTGTACCTCCAGCAGCAATCGCTTCCAAACCTTCCCACCATCCTGATGGCTGGAGTTAGTGTTGTTCCCGGAGCCAAACTAGCACTCCCAGCCCCCACTCGGCAGAATGCCAAGCCCTCCCTGAAAGCTTACAGTCAGTGCTCCACTCTCACCAATAAGGGAGAGAAAACGAGTGAGCTTTTAATTAATCTGCTTTAACCAGGAGAATGGGGGAAGGAAAGGGTAATGGTAAAGGTGGCATCTTCACCCTGCTCCTTTCTCAGAGCTCATTAGAAAACACCAGCCAGGCTAGCAATTCGCACCCCGCTGAGTGAAGAATTCAGAGGCTATACATGTGTGAGACTAGACGTTCTCTCCTGGGCCCTGACCCGGACATTCAGTGAGAAAGAGAGGAATGGATGGATGCGAAGGTTGAGGTAAGCAACAGGCGATGAGTGGGGGGCGGAACTGGGAAAGCACCGGGATAAACGGCACAAAGGAGTAGAAATAGAGCAACTAAGAAAAGAGACTGAGAGAAGACACAGAGAGGTAAACACAAAGGGTAGGACAGTACAAGGAGCAAGGAGGCAGGGAAGAGGGTAAAAATTAAGGGAACAAGAAGGAGAAGCAGGTCTATGGGAGAGGAAAATAGATTAAAGAAGAGGGGAAAAAAGATGGAGAGGCATAGCAGCAGATAAATATGGAGGACGAATGGCATGCAATGATGTTCAAGGTGACATATACACCACCCTGTGGAACAGTTTTGGATCCTGACTGGCCATTACTTAGACACTCCCCACCTTGAAAAACCAGCCATCTATCTGACACAGTCGGGTGATCACCTGACGGACGTGAAGGGAGGCGTCCTTCCGTTGTTCATAATCAGTGCGTATTTCATAATGATGAAAATGTTTAACATGCGTTGTATTTAAAGACGATTTCTGCATGCTTTCCGCTGCAAAGTGCAAGCTGTCGCTGCATCGCAGTGATGCCTTAGCAACGTCTTTGCACTTTGTGGCTTGTTGCAATGAAACCGTAACACATTTATGTTTGTGATGACGTGGGGGTTTTTTTCTGACATTTTGTCATGTCCAGAAGAGGTCATGACCATGGCAAGTGCTGTGGTGTACAAAAAGCTCTGCGCATTCTCCAAGCCAAATGGCTACAGACAGTCACGAACTACAGTTTGTCGCGGTCCAATATACAGATGTTGACAGTTCCTGAAAATTCCTCATGTGTTTAACTTCAGTCTGTTGTCTGTCTCACACATCTTTTTTTTTTCTCTTACTGCACATTTAATTTTTCTTGCATATTTCATTTGCACATTTTATTACTGTGAATTATTCCGTGCTTAGTGTATATTTATACATGCTGTACAGAGTGCAGCTCAAAATGAAGTAAAATTCCTTGTATTCTTTGGATATTTGGAGAATAAAAGCTATTCTGATTTGGATTCCCTGCTATAGGCGACCACACAGCTCTTCCATTTCGCTCTGTCTTCTGTTGAATTGTGAGCGTTCTGATCACAGTTCATGCATCTCAGTGCTGCACCACTAAACTGAGTCAAACAAACGTAAAAAGATAATTCATTCATGCAATAGTCAAATCAGTAACTTCATAAGGAGGAAGGGAGAGGTGGAGGAGGAATAATATGCAAACTGGAGACTCAATGAAATGAGTTCTGCGATGAGATCTGATGTAAACAAATGACGATAATCTGAGTTTCCACTTCTTTCATCCAGCTGGGGACTGGATCCTCGGAGACAAGTTGCACCACCACCTCTGCACAATTAAATCAGCCATAATTACAAAAACCAACACACACAACTGTGCTGCCCACTTGCAGTCTCTCATTTGTGCAGACGTCTGTTCATTCAGGCTGCAGTGCATTGTGGGATTGTACTGCAGCTTGGCAGTAAGAGGCGCACATTCAGCCAACAGAAGTGACTGTTTCTGCGCCTGGCCAGTCCATCCAGCACTGACCCTTATTCAAAACACACACACACACACACACACACTGTAGTACGTGTGTGATACCTGGTACTACAGACTCAGAGAGGAGATCATGATACACTGTAGATGAGTGTGTACATCATAGCCAGCATACAGGCACTGCACATGCTGTGCAGCACAGTGGCACAGCCTCTGTGTTCTTCCCAGAGAATTGTGGTGTTCCTCAGGGATGTGTTCTGGCTCCTACACTGTTCAAGACTTACATGGATTGGTTGTTGGGTAGGGTGGTGGAAACTGTCATAGAGACTTCAGACAGTCTTTCATCACCAGACAAGAGTATAAGTGTTTTAGCTGTGCTCAGTTGTTTAAAAAGATCTCCTTAAAGGTGTCCAGAAAAGTCACAAGTCTCAAAGCAACAGTTTTTATTTTGCCGGGTACTTTCCAGAAAAGTGAGGGAGGACGATCCTTTGTGGAAGATCCCTGACGAATTGGTGTTTTTGGATACAACTCTTTAGATCCCTACTGCTGGTCCAGATGAGGCTAGACAGCAGGACACTCCGTTGCGCATTATCATGGCACGTGACACTCGATCGCATGGTTCAGAGAGTCTGTATTGTGCAGCATTGTCTGGTTGGCACAATACACGTGTGGACCTCCTCCGCAATTCTTATTTCCTCCCAGATGTGGCACGAATTGTGTTTTTTTTGTTTTTTTTTTTACATTTCGCCTGATTTGGCTTGGCTCGTGCTCATTCATACTTAGTGTGACGGGGCCCTTATCCTTCTAAACATCTGTTAAATGTTATCAGTAATACACAATATAATCATCTTCTGGCATTTGCATATCATCATAATATGTTTGTTGCTAGCACACTGCTTGCCTTTGATAAAAATTACATCACAAAACCAGCTGGTTTGTTGATGTTGTTGATGAGTAAACATTTACTGATCTTGACTTCGGGGTCAATGAATACCCTGACTCAGTGGCGGCTGCCGGTCTTTCTAAGAGAGGAGAGTCATTGTCGGCGTACATCATAAAATTTGTAAATGCATTTATACGTAAATTCTGCCCTCTGTTCCTTTTCGAGAAAATGGTATGTGACCCTACTGTACCAAGTAGGCATCTTTTCCAGGGACTTGACCAGTGTCCTCTCAGTGGCACATGGACTCACACATTCATTGCTCTTTTCGTGCCTTTTATATACCCTGTCAAAGTTAGACAGATCCCCAAAACCCAGTTTTGACCAGACAAGACATCCCTGAGATGGTTTCCTCAAGAGGCCAACAGTACATTTTCTTTGTCACAGCACTTCCAGTCAGCCAGCTAACTGTGTCATACGAGGAGAGCTGAAAAGACGTGTTACTTTTCCTTACTTTTTGCACCAAATCAATCTTGGGTGTTGATCTGCCCTGCTGTTTAATTCTGTTTCTCCTCGTAAGAAAAACTATCAAATGGCTTTGACAAAATCAGGTCAACAACATTAGCATTGTCTGCCGTTGTGTGTGCACCTTGTTAGCTGCCTAATTTACTCTGACCTAACCAACATTATGAATGACTGATTGAACAAACTAACAAAACAACATTAAACTCCAAAAACAAAATGTTGAAATTATTAGATCAGATGAGTGGGCTGTGATAACAATAACTCAGATGGAGAGATGACCTCAATTTAACAGCTGCTCTTGTGCCCCCAAACATCACACGAGACCACGCCCTTTACCATTAAACACTGACATGGTACGTGTGCTGATGGAAGCTTGTTAGCTGTGCTACCACTCACACTCATGGTGTGGCAAAACCAAAACTTCAGGTGACAGCGGTAACTCAGAAGACTGCATAAAAGACATAAAGAACAGTAACAGCAGTGAATGTAAACCACATAACATGCGAGAAACGGCATTAACTGGTAGTTTTATCAGCAAACACGCTAACCAGAGCATGCTGGGACAATCCCAACTTCCATTAAAGCAACATACTACATTATATTAAAATGAAACAGGAAAATACTACAAGTGTGTTTTATTTACACTATAAGAAATGAACAATATACGAGGTCTGTTAGACAACTATCCAACCTTTTTATTTTTTGCAAAAACTATATGGATTTGAATCATGTGCGCTTGCATCAGCCAAGCTTGAACCTTCGTGCGCATGCGTGAGTTTTTTCACGCCTGTCGGTTGCGTCATTCGCCTGTGAGCACACTTTGAGTGAGCAGTGGTCCACCCCCCCTCGTCGAATTTTCATTGCAAGGAAAATGTCTGAACGATTTGGAGCTTTGCTGCATCAAATTTTTCCAGAAACTGTGAGAAACAGCCAGGGGGAAACCATTCGGAAGATTCAGACGGCTTTCAGTGACGATTCTATGGGGATCACACAGATCAAAGAGTGTTACAACCGGTTTAAAGACGGCGCACAATGGCGGAGGGCGCGCCGCGCTCTGAGCGGCGATCGACAGGCTGAAACGACCAGATCATTTCCAGACTGAACACTGTGTTGATCTGGGACATCGTCTGACTACTACAGAAATGGCAGAAGAGGTGGACATACCACTTTTTCGGCACATTTCACTGTTACAGGAGTTTTTGTCATGGAAAGAGGAGCGGAGGAATTCACCACGGAGCCGCTAATGGCGCGGGACAAAAGCACCTCCGTGTTGGTCTCACAGGACATGTAACATGCCCAGCTCTTGCACCATTTGGAAGATTCAGACGGCTCTCGGTGGCTTTTCAGTCGTGTGACTATCCGAGAAATTGTGGACGAGCTGGACATGCCACAACATGTCCTGTGAGACTTCACCACGGCGTTGCTTTTTGTCCCGCTCCATTAGCGGCTCCGTCCCGACGCGTGAATTCCTCCGCATGTCTTTTCATGACAAAAACTCCTGTAACAGTGGAATGTGCTGAAAAAGTGGTTTGTCCACCTCTTCTGCCATTTCTATAGTAGTCAGACAACGTCCCGGATCAACACAGCGTTCAGTTTGCAAATGATCTGGTCGTTTCAGCCTGTCAATCGCCGCGTGGAGTGCGGCGCGCCCTCCGCCATTGTGCGCCGTTTTTACACCGGTTGTAACACTCCTTAATCTGTGTGATCCCCATAGAATCGTCCCTGAAAGCCGCCTAAATCTTCCGAATGGTTTCCACCTGGCTGTCTCTCACAGTTTCTGGAAAAATTTGATGCAGCAAAGCTCCAAATCGTTCAGACATTTTCCTCTCAATGAAAATCCGACAAGAGGGGTGGACCACTGCTCACTCAAAGTGTGCTCACAGGCGAATGACGCAACCGACGGGCGTGAAAAAACTCATGCATGCGCACGAAGGTTCAAGCTTGGCTGATGCAAGCGCACATGATTCAAATCCATATAGTTTTTGCAAAAAATAAAAAGGTTGGATAGTTTTCTAACAGACCTCGTATGGTCAAGTAATTTTGCCAACCAAATTCCAAGAAATGGGTTGCAGGTTGTTTTTCGACTTCACTTGCAAAATCTGCGGTGGGACTGAGTTTCCGATGATTAAATGATGACATTCACATACTACTGATATTAGGCCATGACGCTGAAAAGCCAGCGGTCATCTGTAGAAATTTAGTCTGAAGTATTATGATTTATCTGTTGTTTAATCACTGCATGATCTGTGTACATTTGAAAGAGTTTGGATGTGACCATAGACCACATATACACTGGACAAACCCTGACCTGACCTGAGCAGGTTGAATGAAACCTGAACATGCCTCCCACCTTGCCATTACAAAAAAAAAAACAAAAAAACAACAACAACAAAAAAAACCTTAAAGCTATCAGGTTAATCTTGACTTGGGTGTATTATTAATGTACATTTTTACAGACTGGATCGTGGCTTTAAAGCAGATGTCTTGGGTACGGGTATTCAGAATTGTGACTGACATATTGCCTCAGTAACCAGGACACTGAGCCACTGCTAGCTGGTGGTTGCCTGGATCCACTAGCACATACTAGCTGTCACTCACAGCAACAAGACCCCTAACTATTCATAACTTTGTATCTTAAAATAGCTAAAGTACAGTTGTCATTAATGGAGAAAGAAGCTACTGTATATTGAGACATAAGCTTTTCTTTTTTTCCTTATGGCCAAGTGGTTAGTGCACTTGGTTTCAGTGTGGAAGGTTCCCGGTTCAAATTTCACCCCTGCCACATTTCTCCATGTAATGTGGAGTCGCATCAGGAAAGGAATCCGGCGTAAAACTTACACCTAAAACGGCGTAAAAGGAAGCTGCCAAAGGGATTTCCTTTTATTACGCTGTAGACATGGTTATTTCTGTTGTAAAGTTGGACATTTTAACATGGGCTTCTTTGGGGAGTAACTTGTTTTTGGAGCTGGCTTCAAAGCAGCCGTTCAAGGAATTTCAAGTTTTGGTACTTTTGTATTGGATTCATTTTTCAGCATGGAGGTTGGGGCATGGGTGTGATGCTCCTAACACTTTATGGCAAAGTCACACAGCAATCAACGAAGGGCAACAAAGCCCTAACGAAACAAGAAATCTGGACTTTCACTGGCATCGTTTAATCTTTGCTCAGCTTCGTTCCTGCAGCAGTTGCTTCGTCACAATTTTTAAACTGTGGAGAAATTTGAACGAATGCCACCGAAAAACCTCAATTCGTCCGTATTTCGTGCTTGCTTGCTTAGATTTTGAACATTAGCATTTAGTTTGACTTCGTTCGACCAGCTGAATGTTTTCACACAGTACAGAAGCCGTTTCTGAGTGCTGCTGCTGCCGCTGCGTTCATGTTCCGTCGGAAATTACAGGGCAAACTCAGCCTGTTTGCTGGATTTTTTTTTTTTTAATCTGGGTGGTGGGTCAGCTTCACTGGACTCAGGCAGTTTACATAGGACAGAATCAGTCTTTTGTGTTTACACAATTAATTATTTTGCCACAAGCAACTGCTGAATTTGAAACAACAAAAAAGTAATGTAATTTCCAACGGTACCTGAACGCAGTGGCAGCAGCAGCCCCTGCGTGCACTTATTTTTTATTATATATAACAATACGAATGTAGGAATGACAATCCAGCCCTTATGTACATGTGGCAACAGGTAGATAATTCAAATGATTATATAAAGAGCTGCTGGGGAAGGCAGAATTCATGTTGTGAATTAGGTGCAGGTCATGGAATAACCGCACATGGGGAGTCAATGCGGATTCATACAGACTGATCAATTTACTGCTCTGATATATTCGATCATCTTTACACTTACATTTATTCCCCCTTTTGACAGTTTTCTGTTATAAATCAATATATATAGCTTAGTAATGTAATACAGTGATACAGCAGTGACCACAGCACACCAGAGTTTTGTTTTTTGTAATTGGAGCAAGACGGAGCGTGCAGCATGTCGACAGACAGTGAGGATTCTGATGATGAAGAAAATGAACCCTCTTTTGTTCTGGATGAGGAACCAGAGCAGGTGGACCCACCGACGTACGCACAGATCTCCACAGCTTCTGTCTGCAGTTCCTCCAGGACTCAGGCGCTATGAGCTCTGTCCCAGCACAGAGTCCTGGAACGCAGAGATGCAGACACACACTGCTCCAGTTGTGGCTCCAGGTGCGTTTCATTTAAAGCATCGAGATCAACGTTAGCTTTGGTTTTGTTTAGTACCTCTTTCGTCCCTTTTGCGCTCTTGCTTCGCAGGCTATTCAGTGATGAAGCACTTTCATCCACCTTTTCTCAACAAATTCTGACTTTTTTCTTTTTTCTCTTCTTTCAGGAATTGTCGTAAGCCGTGTGACTGGGCCATTACACATAGTTTGGTTCAGGTACATATACTCATACAAAAGTGTTTAAAGGAATTTGAGGTGATGTGAGAAACTATTTGATATTTCATCAACTTAAACACAAACCCTTTCACCTTGTGTGTGTTGTAAAAATGTTAATGTGCAATAATTTTACAAAAATTAAAAGGACCTTTTGAAGGTGAATTTTAATCATACTCCTGCAGAATTCCACTAGTCTTCATTTCACATTTTCTTCTTATCTATGTATGAATTAAGAGTTTGGTTAATTAGACGTAGGGTGCATCACTCCAATTACTGTATTTTCTGGACTATAAGATGCATTTTTGTTGTCGGGGTTTTTTGTTGTTTTTTTTTTTCCTTTGGCTGGTCATGTAACATTAAAAATTGATTTTCATGTCAAAAATACCTCGTTATCATCTTCAGACACAAGGTGGCACCACCTATGTGCGTGTCAGGCTGATCCTGTACACTGATCTGAATGAAGTACTGTCTGATGCATACTTTGGAGTAGATGGTGGCAGTAATCCACCATTAAGCTGGATGCCAACTGCTGTACAACTAGTATACTACACTCCTGAATAAAGCTAGGGAAAATCCTTCATACTACTCGGCACTCCACTTGTTTGCACTTTGTGGAACAGTCAGAACCCTAATAAGGAGGATGGCTAGGCTAAAGTAAGACTAACTATAATGATAGCACTAACTATAATGATAATATAAATGTGTAGCAAATTTAAAAGCTAACCATGAAATGCGTATTTACATTTAGTGAGGTAAACATGCACACATTTGACTCTACTTTGATCTTTTCATCTGTTCAGTGGCAACAAGAAGCAGCTTACTCATATTTTTGTGCATCATACAATAACAATAATTAGCTCATTGGATTCTGCTTGCTAATACCTTGTTTGTGCAAATAAATGTGATTTATCAAGCAATGCAATATAAACAGTTTTTCCTTCCTCTTCATGAAGCAGTTTTTGACAGATGCGACTAATACTCTGGTGTAACATAGTCCAGATAAAACAGTATATATTGATGTTTGTGTTGAAGATTAGAATGATTCCTGATCTGTATTGTTTTGGGTTTTGATTGTATCAATAAACGCAACCTTTTCATAGAAAACCAAAGACACTTCACACACATAAAAAAGTCATCACCCAAACTCAAATCTAGAAACCTGACATGCAAACTAACCAAACCTGTTCTAATTGTGATGAATGAATGTTAGTTATGCACAATGTCGTCTCTCATAAGAAGTAACTGAAGAAGAAAACTGGCTTTCAATGAATATAAATATGAACTTGATGCCCCAGCAATGTCACGTTAATGTGGCAGTGGAGTTAAACAGTCTCATTTCCATCAGTTCTATATCTTCATGTGATGTTTTGGTAAGCACAGGGTCATATTTAACAACCTAGTAACCCACCCGTGGCTGTTTGATGAGAGCTGTGACATTTCTCCAGATGGACAGGATTTCTGGGTCAGTGCTCAACTGTGCAGTGAGGTGCAATGTGTTCATCCATAGAGGATATTTTAGAGACCGTGCCTGGTCGTGTGAACAGAAATTAGACATTCAATGTGTTTGCTGGTGGCTGAGGCCATGGAATACAAACATACACACAACAGAACTAAGTGACAGTGATCCGTAAGGCCAAGATGAGTGGCCGAGCGGTAGCTTTTATTTTGTAAGGAAGCTCAAAGATGTCTAGTTTTGATTGCACTAAATGTTTGTTTGGAGTCGGAGATAGGTTCTAGTCACACTCTGGCTTTGTAAAATATTTAACTGTACAATCTAATGAGGTGTACTGTCAGGATGGTGATGTACTGACTTTCTGAATTAATTTAATTAGCTTATAATGCGCCAAATCGCAGCAAAAGCCGTCTCAAGAAGCCTGATACGAAACAATACAACATCAAATTTAAATGAATAATTAAAAATTAAAAAAATTCAAAAACATAATTAAATGCAGAAGTCAAAGAATATAACAGATAAAAAATAAGAACTATTCATAAAAAAGAGAATAAAAATGGGTTTTCAGTCTTGACTTAAAAATGTCCATGGACTCTGACTGCCTCACGGTCGCAGAAAGACTGTTCCACAGGGGTGGTGCACAATAAAAAAAGGCTCTTTGACCTGCTGACTTCTTCTTCACCCTGGGAACACAGAGAAGTCCCGCATCCTGTGACCGCAAAGCCCGGGCCGGCACGTAAAGTTCCACCAGATCAGCCACATAAGATGACGCCAGTCCATGAACAACTTTATAAGTCAATAACAAAACCTTAAAATCTGCTCTCACAGAGACAGGGAGCCAGTGCAAATGGGTGTGATATGTTCAGACCTTCTGCTATGTGTCAACAATCTGGCAGCAGCGTTCTGAACCAGCTGAAGACCCCTAATGCTGGACTGCGGTAACCCTGAAAATAGAACATTACAATAATCTAGTCTAAAAGAAACAAAAGCATGAATCAGGATCTCAGCATCAGCCATAGACAGGATGGGGCTGATCCTTGCTATACAGTGGTCCCTCGCTATAACGCGGTTCACCTTTCGCGGCCTTGCAGTTTCGCAGATTTTTTTAGTCCAATTTTGCATGCTTTTTTTTTTTTACGGTGCATTGTGTTCTGCGTCCTCATCAAGCAGGCCGGTCGTGGCACCGCGAAGGGATAGAACGCGCATTGTGTTCTGCGTGTCTGTTTATAAGAATCTTCTCGCCCAGAAGAAAAAAAGAGCGCCAACAACTACCCATAACTCTGTTCTTCACTCGGAAAAAGACACCTGCACCGAGGTGTCACTCAGTGGAACAAGGCGCAACAGCGGCGCGGCGCCAGGACGAAGAGGCACGATCAAAGGAACTGTGAAATACTGGTCAGTCACTATTAATAATTTCTTATGTGTCCAACCTCGTAGGTTGATCGCTAAAATTAAATTTGTTAGTTCTAAAAGCCATCATCATTATTTATAGGAAAACGTTCTATTTTTATTTCTCAAACAAATGTTTGGGCCTGAAAACAGGTTGGTCTTATTTTTTTACTAAGGTTTGAACTTTGGGAGTGTTTATACATGAGAGAAAAGTGAGAAAATGCTAATGTCTGTTTGAGAAAGGTGTATAAAGTGTGTAGTGAGGGGTTTTACAGCCTTAAATCGTCTATAATAATTGTAAAAAATAACGCTGACTACTTTGCGGATTTCGCCTATTGCGGGCTATTTTTAGAATGTAACTCCCGTGATAAATGAGGGCCCACTGTATTTTGCAGATGGAAAAAAGCAGTCCTAGTAACATCCCTGATGTGGAGGTCAAAAGACAACGTGGGATCAAAAATTATCCCAAGGTTTCTCATTTTGTCCATATGATGTATGACACATGAATGTCAATGACACAATGGAGGTTGTTCGTGTGTCATATGATGTATGACACACAAACAACAAATGAATGTCCTGCTAGTTGCCAATGCTATTGTCACAATCAAGCTAAACAGCAGATGCATATCTAATATGTCAACTGCCAGCTGGGTAAAATCAATAACTGAGGAACATCCCAAGGAACAATGATCAAAATATTTTTGCCCACAAACAAGCTCAACAAAATGAGCTAGCTACATGTCAGCTTGCAAGGGTGAAAGGCCTTTGTAATAAGTTGATACAGGTGAGCCCTGTTAACTCATGCACGCACAAGTCGCGATTCAGCTTTATTCACGGTCAAGTTGTGAACCCCGATAAATTTAGACTACCTATAATAGGCCATTTTAATTTGACTGTTTTTGGGACAGATCGTCAGTGCGGACGGTTCTGGATGATGATTTCTTCTTCCTCCTCTGGCTGCTGCAGGTCAGCGATGAGGGCAGACGATTCTGTGCGGAAGATTCCCGACGAATCAACGTTTTTGGATGCAACTCTTTAGACAATTACTGCCGGTTCAGATTGGGCTATGTGTGCATCTGTTGAGTCCATAAACATCACAGCACCATCCACAATGTCAAAGTTAGTAATCTTTTCTTCATCAACTGGACACCTAAGCCGCTGGTCTCCATAAACCTAGCCAGGACTCAGTCCTTGAACTGTTCAATGATATTATGCACAGTAGAGGGAGAAATATGCAAATCCCTTCCAACCTTTCTTTGAGGAACATTGTTTTTAAACTTTTGTATAGTTTTCGCATGCATTTGTTGGAGATCTTCTGCCCATCTTTGCTCCTCAAAGAATCAAGTCTTTCATGGATGCTTTTGTACAAAATCATAATTACAATCATCTGTGAACATCACTTATTTGAAATGACATTTAATTTTTTTTTTAACTTCATTACTAGTCCTAATTTGACCTATTCTACTGTTTTTGGAATGCTTTGTAGACATAAAAGACAGGAATGGAACATTAACAAATGAAATAATGCTGACCACACAAAACATGAAATATCTTTGGTTCATGCTGCCTGCAATGAAAAAGAAGTCAAAGTAAATGTAAGAATCCCTGCTCTCCCCCCCCCCCCCCCCCCCCCATTTTCCACATTTTTCTGATTTGAGGTTGTACAAGGGTGAATTACTTCAATCCCAGTCAGTGTAATAAACCCACCATAGAAGCTGGTGGCAAGAGGACAATGAAAAAAGTTTTCCACTATTAATATAAAGCAGGAGGATCACAATGTTATTAAGGCAAACACACATACACACGCATGCACATCAGAGTTTTACTGTCAGAGATCAAGTGTTTAAAAGGCGTATGATGTTTCTCTCACACTCAGAAGCGTCACTACAAAGCCAGACTTTGTGGCGTCACTGTCACAGTCCATTTTCCACCATAAAAAATCTCAGACACTCTTCAGTGCTGCAATTACATGATTTAACGTGACAGTTAAAGAGATAAAACCACATCTCTGTCACATCCGAGCACCACTTCAACACCGCACACTTACTGACCATATGTTTAGGAGAAAGTGTAACTAACAGAGCGTCACATGGATTGCATGGGATTGCTGCTGCTCACACAATGAAATAATACTTGTTAACAGAAATCAGTCATGTATTTATTCACATGTTGAACAAAATAAAAGGTTTACAGCCCAATAACAGGCCTGATTACTCATAACCATCCCAAAGACGTATCGTTATCTTTGGCTGCTTTCAGTGATGCCGGTATTTGGTTAGACTCTTTCTCTCAGATTGTTCTGTCTGAGTTATTTTCATTAGTTACTTCATCCAAACCATCAACATGTCTATTGGACCCCATTCTTACCAGGCTGCTCAAGGAAGCCCTACCATTATTTAATGCTTCGATCTTAAATATGATCAATCTATCTTTATTAGTTGGCTATGTACCACAGGCTTTTAAGGTGGCAGTAATTAAACCATTACTTAAAAAGCCATCACTTGACCCAGCTATCTTAGCTAATTATAGGCCAATCTCCAACCTTCCTTTTCTCTCAAAAATTCTTGAAAGGGTAGTTGTAAAACAGCTAACTGATCATCTGCAGAGGAATGGTCTATTTGAAGAGTTTCAGTCAGGTTTTAGAATTCATCATAGTACAGAAACAGCATTAGTGAAGGTTACAAATGATCTTCTTATGGCCTCAGACAGTGGACTCATCTCTGTGCTTGTTCTGTTAGACCTCAGTGCTGCTTTTGATACTGTTGACCATAAAATTTTATTACAGAGATTAGAGCATGCCATAGGTATTAAAGGCACTGTGCTGCGGTTTGAATCATATTTATCTAATAGATTACAATTTGTTCATGTAAATGGGGAATCTTCTTCACAGACTAAGGTTAATTATGGAGTTCCACAAGGTTCTGTGCTAGGACCAATTTTATTCACTTTATACATGCTTCCCTTAGGCAGTATTATTAGACGGCATTGCTTAAATTTTCATTGTTACGCAGATGATACCCAGCTTTATCTATCAATGAAGCCAGAGGACACACACCAATTAGCTAAACTGCAGGATTGTCTTACAGACATAAGGACATGGATGACCTCTAATTTCCTGCTTTTAAACTCAGATAAAACTGAAGTTATTGTACTTGGCCCCACAAATCTTAGAAACATGGTGTCTAACCAGATCCTTACTCTGGACAGCATTACCCTGACCTCTAGTAATACTGTGAGAAATCTTGGAGTCATTTTTGATCAGGATATGTCATTCAAAGCGCATATTAAACAAATATGTAAGACTGCTTTTTTGCATTTACGCAATATCTCTAAAATTAGAAAGGTCTTGTCTCAGAGTGATGCTGAAAAACTAATTCATGCATTTATTTCCTCTAGGCTGGACTATTGTAATTCATTATTATCAGGTTGTCCTAAAAGTTCCCTGAAAAGCCTTCAGTTAATTCAAAATGCTGCAGCTAGAGTACTGACGGGGACTAGAAGGAGAGAGCATATCTCACCCATATTGGCCTCTCTTCATTGGCTTCCTGTTAATTCTAGAATAGAATTTAAAATTCTTCTTCTTACTTATAAGGTTTTGAATAATCAGGTCCCTTCTTATCTTAGGGACCTCATAGTACCATATCACCCCAATAGAGCGCTTCGCTCTCAGACTGCAGGCTTACTTGTAGTTCCTAGGGTTTGTAAGAGTAGAATGGGAGGCAGAGCCTTCAGCTTTCAGGCTCCTCTCCTGTGGAACCAGCTCCCAATTCGGATCAGGGAGACAGACACCCTCTCTACTTTTAAGATTAGGCTTAAAACTTTCCTTTTTGCTAAAGCTTATAGTTAGGGCTGGATCAGGTGACCCTGAACCATCCCTTAGTTATGCTGCTATAGACTTAGACTGCTGGGGGGTTCCCATGATGCACTGAGTATTTCTTTCTCTTTTTGCTCTGTATGCACCACTCTGCATTTAATCATTAGTGATTGATCTCTGCTCCCCTCCACAGCATGTCTTTTTCCTGGTTCTCTCCCTCAGCCCCAACCAGTCCCAGCAGAAGACTGCCCCTCCCTGAGCCTGGTTCTGCTGGAGGTTTCTTCCTGTTAAAAGGGAGTTTTTCCTTCCCACTGTCGCCAAGTGCTTGCTCACAGGGGGTCGTTTTGACCTTTGGGGTTTTACGTAATTATTGTATGGCCTTGCCTTACAATATAAAGCGCCTTGGGGCAACTGTTTGTTGTGATTTGGCGCTATATAAATAAAATTGAATTGAATTGATTAGCTGTTTTTGTAGTGTACTAATGTTTGACTATTGTGAATTTTAATTGCTTTGACATTTAACAACATATTAACATGAACTGTGAGGTAAGACGTGAGACTGTTTGCTGTAATTTGCAGAATGTGGACATGTGAGCACGTCAGTGTTTTGCCTCTGACTTTTATTAATTCATGCCTGCAGCGTTACACTGAATCTAAGCATAAATTTACACCAACTGCCAAGAACATTCAAAGAGCCTTTGGTTATCAACTATTTCAGACAGAGGCAAGGCACAGCTACCCAGGTCCATACGTATTTGAACATTGATGATTTTCTGCAGTTTGGCATTTGTACACGTACAGAATGGAGATTAAATGAAATAATATGTACTTGTAGTGTTTAATTCAAGGGGAATAAACAAAAATATTACACTATTCAGTGAGAAATTACAGTCATTTTTATTCCAGTCCCTCAGATTTCAAAAGTGGTAAGCAATTGGACATATTAACAATTCCAAATATACTGTCAGAAATCACTTTTTTTTTTTTAAGACAAGTCATTTCCTAATCACTGAATATGTCTTGCACTACATTTACAAAGAGGGGCTTTTAAAAATAATATGTTGCATTTCAGATACAGTTGCCCAGAGGGCACATGGGAGTATGAAGATCCTTCCCTGCTCCACTCTAGCAGGAAGCTGTATGTACTGGTGATGTAACAGACAGAAGTTGCACCATGCAGAGTTTCTCCAATCATAGCCACAGAGGCCTGTAACTCCTGTAGTGTCATCATAAGTGTCTGGGAGAAACCCCCAGGTGGAGTGTGGGAGTTTTTGGAGGATGGGGGTTTCGGCAAGTATGCTTTGGCCGAAAACGCCCTAAGTTTACCGAGCTGTCAATTTCAATTTATTTTTCAATTTATTTTCATTTATATAGCACCAAATCACAACAGAGTTGCCTCAAGGTGCTTCACACAAGCAAGGTCTAACTTTACTAACCCCCAGAGCAACAGTGGTAAAGAAAGACTCCCTCTGAGGAAGAAACTTCAAGCAGACCAGACTCAAAGGGGTGACCCCCTGCTTGGGCCATGCTCCAGACATAAATTACAGAACAATTCACATAAACAATTCACAAAACAAATATACAGGAATATACGAGCTGGGCCCACAACTTCGGAACTTGCCGCATGTATTACCCAATGTGTGTAGGGTGTCTCGCTAATGGCCTCACGTTTCAGGAACGAAGAGCCAGGGCTGTGAATCCTCAAAAATGAAATGAACTGAGTGCCATAAATTTATGTTAATTCATTTTACAAGGGGAATTTCCCAACTTCAAAATGTTACTGTTTGCTCGTTCTCTGTTTCTAAGGGGAATAAAAAAAAAAAAAAAAATCACCCTCCCTCATCACTTTTTTCTGATGTCAAGGATGATAAACTAATGTTTTTTATGGAGCCTAATTGTACCTGAGGCTGTGAAACTTTTTTAAAATGTGCATTTTATAAACATTTATTGTTTGATTAAAAAAGTTTGTACAAATAGTACATAAAAGCACATGTCAAAAGTTACAACCATAATAATAATGATTAAAAACAGTAATAATACTAAAGCCTCAGTCCCACCGAATAATAAGCCATGAATAATGAGCCAAGCATGGGTGTGTCAGTGATTATTTGAAGAATGAATCACGTTTTAATCTATTACGTATCCACTATGAAGAAGCCTCTCTGTACCTCGCATATGCCAGGTATCAGCATCTAGTGACAAAAAAGAAAGAAACATGGTCAAAACGTTACTTTTTTGGTAATTAAAGATTTTGGGAGCTCTGCTGGTGTGCGGATTTTCTTTCTTTTTTGTCTACTATTCTTGATTTTCCTGCACCTGGCCTAATCAGGATCGGATGTGTGCACAACTACTATTTTTACTGCTACATCAGCCTCTAATGAGCCACGACGACCTGTGATTTGAGCCCCGTCCAGCCTCGAATGGCTCGTGTCACCACATATGATCCACGTCAAGCCACATATGATCCATGTAGCGCCATGTAACGCAACGTTGTTGCACGTTAGACATGGGTTTGGTCCAAACCTCCAGTCCTCCCACACTTGTCCCTTTAATTCACAGCATCGACTCAAGATGTCACAATTTTTAAATGCAGTATAAGAACAGATGCTCCAGTACAGTCCAGTTGGTGTGCGCCGTGCCTCAGGCTGCTGTTCACCTGTGTTCCAGAGTCATTAAATGCACCAGACCAGCTAGAACTGAACCACATGTTCCTGGACAGTCACCTCAGCACTTCCTCTCGCTGGCTCCATTTCTTCCGTGGCTTTAAACACACATTTGACACTGTGATTCAACTTTTAACTTTGTGTTTGTCCATTATTGACTGCAAAATCGCTCTTTTGCGGGATGGTATTTTGTGTAAAAGCTCTTCCTGTGCGCGAGTCATTGCGTCAGTGCGCACAAAGCGCCTCTTCTGATCCATTAACAAGATGTTAAATCTATCAACATACTTTTACCAGCTCCCAATTCAGATCAGGGAGACAGACACCCTCTCTACTTTTAAGATTAGGCTTAAAACTTTCCTTTTTGCTAAAGCTTATAGTTAGGGCTGGATCAGGTGACCCTGAACCATCCCTTAGTTATGCTGCTATAGACGTAGACTGCTGGGGGGTTCCCATGATGCACTGTTTCTTTCTCTTTTTGCTCTGTATGCACCACTCTGCATTTAATCATTAGTGATCGATCTCTGCTCCCCTCCACAGCATGTCTTTTTCCTGGTTCTCTCCCTCAGCCCCAACCAGTCCCAGCAGAAGACTGCCCCTCCCTGAGCCTGGTTCTGCTGGAGGTTTCTTCCTGTTAAAAGGGAGTTTTTCCTTCCCACTGTAGCCAAGTGCTTGCTCACAGGGGGTCGTTTTGACCGTTGGGGTTTTACATAATTATTGTATGGCCTTGCCTTACAATATAAAGCGCCTTGGGGCAACTGTTTGTTGTGATTTGGCGCTATATAAAAAAATTGATTGATTGATTGATTTTACAGCAGCTTATAAAGAAGAAACGAACATGCAACTGTTTTACCAAGCTGTTACATTACAAAATAGTTACCTTTTAAGCTGTTCCAAATACGTTCTCCGCTTCATGAAGCAGGAGAGAGAGGGACAAAAAGGGTCAGATGAAACGGTCCTCTGTGGTTCCAGAAGTGATTAGAGGTATTTTCAACATTCAAGCTCTGACAGAAAATGACTAATCCACTACAAAATACTTATTTTATATACAGCATCTGGCCCACAAAGCAGGTGGAATTGTAGTGCGCAAGAGGGAGGAGCCTGTCCAAAACAGCTTCTCCTGTCCTCATAGGTGCCAGGCGCTCAGATAACGGGATGTTGGCAGTCTCGTCCTCACCACACACACCTCTAAAATCCTCGTTTGTCCTCTTAGTACCTCGTACACAAACTGCCCTATGCTGTTGTTGCTAAATATTGAACTTCTTGAAATTAGCACCACGCTCAGAGATGAGCCTCATTAACCGAATATACTGCCTCTAACCCACCATTCTCCCATGACTGTTGAATACCTCCTCTTGTACCAAAAAAAACATGCTGCATGGCTCATTATTCAGTGTTCATTATTTCGCTACTGTCCCTACAGTGCAGTGCAGCATGTGTTGTCATCATGCAAAATGAATTTTAGAGCACATGGCTGAACAGGTCCATTGGCCCAGTTTTCTATGGGTTTCTGACCTTTTTCCCCATTGGAAAACATTTTCCTTTGACCATTTTCAAGACCCAGTAGTATGACATCTCTAAAATGTTATTTGCAGGCTGCTCTTGAAGGCATTTTCCAGTAGACATCAGCCTTCAAAGCCTAACTTGAGCAACAAGTTAAAATTAATGTATTTTACATTTATTCTTTCCACTCCAACACATTTTCGGGTCTAACCCTACTTCAAATTTAGAATTCTGTTTTAAATTCCTTTAGTTTATGTGTCTGACACAGGGGTGACATATCACTTCTTTAAATGAGACTGCTTCTCTATAGCAGCATAGCAACAGCAGTAACAATGACAGACGTGTCCCACAAGCACTTGTTAAGTGCTGCTTTAAGAAAAAAAGAAAAAAAAATGAGGTGCCTGGTGGATAGAGGAGCAAATGCAACAAACTAAACACGTCCATTTTTCCAGGTGCCATGGAGACAAAATGGTCTTTCAGGGAATCCAATTGTACTTCATCAAAAAGTGGTTCAGGGAGAAAATGAATTCTTGCTAGACACCATCAACCACCAAGGTCACTCAAATGCTCCGAAATCCACCTCATACAGACATCAGTTTTCCACTTCATTGCGTCCACAAACAGTGCAAAATATGGCATCATAATTGCTCAACAAAAACAAGGCTACCCACAAAAGAAATTGTTTTTATTGACTTTTTCAAATATTTTTGATTTTATGTTCAATTTTCCAAACCTACTGTAAAGTGATTTTGCCACTACTCTCAAATGTAAATGTGGCTGAACAAGCTGCAGCCAGTCCACATGGTTCCCTCTTACAGCACAGGTATTTTATACCAAGTATAAACTGCAGAATATCACATCTTGTACAATCCCACAGATCAAGACAAATTGAGATTCACTTCAGAATCTGAATCAAATTTATTGCCAAGTAAGTTCGCACATACGAGGTCTGTTAGAAAAGTATCCGACCTTTTTATTTTTTTCAAAAACCTGATGGATTTGAATCACGTGTGCTTGCATGAGCCAACCTTGAACCTTCGTGTGCATGCGTGATTTTTTTTACGCCTGTCGGTTGCGTAATTTGCTTGTAAGCAGCCTTTGTGTGAGGATGGGTGTAGTCTCTCGTCATTTTTTCTTTGCAAGGAAATGGCGGAACGACTGGAGCAGTGCAACTGCATCAAATTTTGCCACAAACTGGGCAATAGCAAGGTGGAAACCATTCAGATTATTCAGACGGCTTTCGGTGATGATCCTCTGGGCATCATGCAGATTAAGGAGCGGTACAACCGGTTTGTTTGTACAGCGGTACAACAGGCTTTTTTTTTCTTTCTTTCTTTACTTGATAGTGGAATCTAAAATGTAGAAATTATAATTTGAAATGTTTTAAAGTGTCCAGTCCAGGTTACCATGGCGTCCAGTCCAGATTACCATGGCGTTCACTGCGCATCGAACATTTTAGTGTGTCACAGAATTTCGCTGAGTTTCTGTTTAAAACAGTAACAGTAAGTAAGAAATCAGTAAGAAAGTAAGTAAAGTAAAGATCGAATTAGCTGCGAAGCTAACGGCGACCTATCCAGGCCGGCGGCGTACCATCCAGGCCCAGGCCCGCGGCGTCGGTGGAAGCGATCCATCCAGGCCCGCGGCGTTGGAGGAGACAAACCATCCAGGCCCACAGCGTCAGCGGAGGCGACCCATCCAGGCCCGTGGTGTTGGCGCAGGAGGCGGCCCATCCAGGCCCGCGGTGTCGGTGGAGAAGGCGAACCATCCAGGCTCGCAGCGTTGGCGGAAGAGGTGATCCATCCAGGCCCGCGGCGTCGGTGCAGGAGGCGATCCAGCCAGGCCCGCGGCGTCGGTTACATCCGGGGCTGGTGACGGCTACATCCGAGGCTGGCGAAGGCTACACATGGGCTGGCGACAGCTACACCCGAGGCTGGCGACGGCTACACCCGAGGCTGGCGGTGGCTACATCCGAGGCTGCGGTGGCTACATCCGTGGCTGGTGGCGGCTATATCCGGGATTAACATCAGGGAAGGTCGGTGTGCGGCAACCGGATTTGTGGTGGTGGAGGTAATTAATAGTGGCTGTACTACTGTACTGAACTACATGAGTTAACATGGCACCACCCAGGAAGACAGATAAATTGGAGGAAGACATGGACGAGATAAAGACCTCATTAAACTGTATTTCAAAAGACATGACCAATTTAGACAAGTTGATGAAGGAGATCAAGGAGCTCCAAAATCTTGTTAAAGGAAAGGACAAGATTATTAAGAAACTTGAGCAACGGGTGGATGAACTTGAACAATATTCTATAAAAGATGATGTTATAATAACTGGTTTGGAAACAAAACATCGGTTGTACGCAAGGGTGGTGGATTCTGGTGGAGCCAGTGGGGAGGATGCACCACCTGAAGAACTACAAACACTAGAACAGCAAGTTACAAATTTTTTATATCAAAAAGGTGTTGTCATACATCAAGACACTATATCAGACTGTCACACAATTCCATCCAAAGACAGTAAAAATAAACTACCTAATATTATAATACGATTTACAAGCAGAAAAAACAAAAATGAATTATTAAGACAGGCAAAGAATCTGAAAGGAACAAATGTCTATATAAATGAGCATCTAACAAAAAAAAAATGCAGATATTGCCAGGGAAGCAAGACTATTAAAAAAACAGAAACACATTGTTGCTACATGGGTCTGGAACTGTAGGGTTTGGATTAGAGTGAAAGAAGGAACAAAGGGCATACAAATCAGAGACATGGAGGACCTTACAAAGTACAGACCTGAGTAGACAAATATGACGTCAGTTGGTAGTATGACCAACAAAAAATCAGATCTAACATGGAAACAGACGATAAAATATATGACATAGACACCAATATTGATGAAAGTATATTTGATTTGACTACAATTGGTTGTGAGTATTATATGGAAAAACAGTTAAATAGTGAAAAAAAAATCACTGAAGATACCCTGTCACTCATACATATAAACATCTGAAGCTTGTACTGTAAAATGTCAAAAATAAAATATTATTTAAACCAGTTTACAAATAGATTCAGCATTGTTGTAATCACAGAATCATGGCTTAAAGATGACCTCATGGCTGATGTTCAAGTGGAGGGATATGAGTTATATTTTGTAAATAGAAGAGATAAAAAAGGTGGAGGTATTGCTTTGTACATAAAAACAGATCTGACATGTAAAATTGTAGAAGAAATGACAATTATAGATGATGTCATAGAAATTGTAACAGTGGAAATTGTACATGAAACATCTAAAAATATTCTAATCAGTTGTGTATACAGAGCACCAAATAATAGAATTATTCCATCAAATCAAAAACAAAACACTCTTTATGTGTGGAGACTTTAATGTTAATGTGGAAAGCTCCAGCTGCCAAAGAGTAAGTGATTTTGTGAATTCAATGAATAGCTTGGGCTTATTCCATTTGATAACAAAACCAATCAGAATTACATCGCAACTGTAATTGACAATATATTCACAAATGGAACAGATGAAATTATTAAGAATGGGATATTGATGACAGATCTTAGTGATCATTTACCAGTTTTTTCAATATTTAAATATAAAAATAGGTACAAAAAAAACCTGTTATAAACTTTAAAAGAGACAAGTCATTAAAAGCCTTAGAGGCATTAAATTATGACCTTAAAAATCAAAATTGGGAAGAAGTTTATGTCGGTGACGTAAATGTAGCATATAATTAATTTATGAAAATACTGATGAAATCATATTATAAAAATTGTAAATTAATAAAAACTAGTAAGAAAAGAGTAAATACACCATGGCTCACTAAAGGAATAAATAACGCTTGTGTAAAGAAAAACTATTTATATAGGTGCTTTTTAAAAATGCGAACAAAGGAAACAGAACACAGATACAAAAAAATATAAAAATAAACTATTGACAATAATTAGGAAACAAAAAAAAGATTATTATAGTGAACAATTGAATAAGAGTAAAGATAATATGAGGGCAACATGGGGAATTATAAAAAGTGTGATGGAAAGTGATGTAGTGAAATCAACTTTTCCGAATTACCTTGTCAAGGAAAATAAAGAGATATATGACTTAAAAGAAGTTGTAAATGAGTTTAATGATTATTTTTCAAAGGTGGGATCAAGTCTGGTGGGAAATAAACCAATAGTAGAAGATAAATTAAATACAATTGTAAATACAGTCAATAGTATTTTCCTGGACAATGTGGAAAAAGATGAAATAAGGAATATTGTAAAAAACTGTGTAAGCAAAAGATCAACTGACTATGAAGATTTAGACATGATGACTGTAAAAGTATAATAGAAACTATTATTGAACCATTCACTTACATTTGTAATCTGTCTCTGTCAACAGGAATTTTCCCAGACGAAATGAAAACTGCCAAGGTAGTCCCATTATATAAAAATGGAGACAGACATAACGTTTCAAATTACAGGCCAGTGTCATTGCTTCCACAGTTTTCTAAAATTATGGAAAAAGTTTTTGTGACAAGGTTGGATAAATTCATTGAGAAACATATTTTAAATAATGCTCAGTATGGATTCAAAACAAAACATTCGACAGCTATGGCAATTATGGAATTAACAGAGAAAATATCAACAGCAATAGATAATAAGGATTTTTTTGTGTGTTTTTATTGACCTGAAAAAAGCTTTTGATGTTATCGATCATTCAAGATTGCTTCACAAGTTACAACAATATAGAATAAGAGGGATTGCACATCAGTGGGTAAAAAGCTACTTAGAAAATAGAAAACAGTTTGTTCAGATAAATAATACTAAATCAGAATTGTGTAATATTATTTGTGGAGTACCACAAGGGTCGGTACTTGGACCCAAACTGTTTATTTTGTATATCAATAATTTTGTGAATGTATTTAATGTACTTGGTAGCATTTTATTTGCTGACGATACAACATTATTTTACTCTGGATCAGATACAGGAAGTAGCACAAGTGATAAATACAGAGTTGGAAAAAGTTAAATACTGGTTTGATATAAACAGATTGTCACTTAATCTTAATAAAACAAATTTCATATTGTTTAATGACAGAGTTAAAAAAAAATGATGTGTCATTAAAAATAGATGGAAAGGACATTCAAAGGGTAAAAGAAACGAAATTTTTAGGAGTTATGATTGATTAAGATTTTACATGGAAGTCACACATAAATTACATAAAAGGAAAGATAGCGAAAGCCATTGCTGTTTTGCATAAAGTTAAATATTCATTAAATAGTTATGGATTATTAACATTGTACAATTCATTGATTGTTCCATATTTGACTTATTGTGTAGAAATCTGGGGATCAACATGTACAACTTATACACAACCTTTATTTATTTTGCAGAAAAGAGCTTTAAAAGTGATTAGCAACAGTCGTTTTAGAGATCCATCTAGTCCATTGTTCATTAAGTATAGGGTACTTAAATTTCATGATTTAGTTTATTTGAAATTATTACAAACAATGTATCAAGCGAATAACAATACCTTACCAATAAACATTCAAAACATGTTTGAAAAAAGAGTAAGTAGTTATAATTTGAAGGGCATAGAAGTCTTTAAAAAACCAAGATTCAGAACCAAGATAAAGGAACGGAGTATTGCAGTGAATGGTGTAAAATTATGGAACAACCTCAACAAAGAAATCAAAGAATCAAGGACGCTTAAATTATTTGAAAAACGTATTAATCTTGATGTATTTCGTAAGTATGAAACTATGAAATAAGTCAGTGGGCTGTGATAAAGCCAAAAATGTAATCTGTTAATAATGTTTAGAATGGCTGAAGCTTAAAATGTAATCTGTTAGGGATGTAATCTTTTAAATAATGGTTAAAATTATGAAATAAGTTGGTGGCATGTGACAAAGTCATAGAAATGTAATCTGTTAAATTATGTTGATTAATGATGTTTGATACTGCAAGATTGTATTGTAAAAAAGGGGCAGAATATATGACTTGTTCTTCCAATCTGCTCCTTTTCATTCAATGGTTTGTAATGTTTTGTTATTTCTGCTTTTCTGTTTTTTTTTTCTCTTAAATGAATGAAATAAATATTAAATAAATAAAAATAAATAAAGACGGCCGCACAACAGTGGAGGGCGCGCCGCGCTCCGATCGGCATCAACACGCTGAAACGACCGGATCATTTCCAAAGTGAACGCTGTGATGATGTGGGACCGTCGTGTGATTATCCGAGAAATTGCGGAAGAGGTGAACATCAGCACTTTTTTGGCACATTCCACTGTGAAAGAAGATTTTGCCATGAAAAGAGTGGCGGTGAAATTCATCGGCATGAAGCTGATGGCGCAGCAACAGCGCCTCCGTGTTGAAGTCTCATAGGACATGTTGTAACATGCCCAGCTCGTCAACCATTCGGAAGGTTCAGACGGCTTTCGGTGGCTTTTCAGTTGTGTGACTATCTGAGAAATTGTGGAAGAGGTGAACATCAGCACTTTTTCGGCACATTCCACTGTGAAAGAAGATTTTGCCATGAAAAGAGTGGCGGTGAAATTCATCGGCACGAAGCTGATGGCGCAGCAACAGCGCCTCCGTGTTGAAGTCTCACAGGACATGTTGTAACATGCCCAGCTCGTCAACCATTCGGAAGGTTCAGACGGCTTTTGGTGGCTTTTCAGTTGTGTGACTATCTGAGAAATTGTGGACAAGCTGGACATGTCAGGGCATGTCCTGTGAGGCTTCAACACGGAGGCGCTGTTGCTGTGCCATCAGCTTCGTGCCGATGAATTTCGCTGCCACTCTTTTCATGGCAAAATCTTTTACAGTGGAATGTGCCCAAAAAGTGCTGATGTTCACCTCTTCCACAATTTCTCAGATAGTCACACAACTGAAAAGCCACCGAAAGCCGTCTGAACCTTCCGAATGGTTGACGAGCTGGGCACACATCACCACAGCGTTCACTTTGGAAATGATCTGGTCGTTTCAGCGTGTTAATGCCGATCGGAGCGCGGCGCGCCCTCCACCGTTGTGCGGCCGTCTTTAAACCGGTTGTACCGCTCCTTAATCTGTGTGATGCCCAGAGGATCGTCACCGAAAGCCATCTAAATAATCCGAATGGTTTCCACCTGGCTATTGCCCAGTTTGTGGCAAAATTTGATGCAGTCGCGCTGCTCCAGTCATTCCGACACCCATCCTCACACAAAGGCTGCTTATAAGCAAATGACGCATGTGCACGAAGGTTCAAGGTTGGCTCAAGCAAGCATGCGTGATTCAAATCCATCAGGTTTTTGAAAAAATAAAAAGGTCGGATACTTTTCTAACAGACCTCGTACATGGAATTTGATCTGGTGTTATTGGTGCAAAAACAATAAGAAAAGAGTAAAAAGGGTCAAATAGACAACTATATTCACTGTTAAATAAATAAAACGTAATGAAATGGGACAGTGCAAAAACAGATGATTGGAGTACAGATGTACAGCACCTTTCAGTGCAGGGATAAGCAATCTGTGCTTTATGGTAGTGGGGAAGACAGGCAGAGTAAGTGGGGGTTTGTTATGGTCAAGAATCAGAAAACCAGTTAATGGACTCAATATGCAGGAAGCACACAATGAGTAGGAAAAAGAGTCAATTTATTGGAGAACAAAGTAATGATAATAATACGATTTGAGGGGACGCTGGCAGAGGGAGATGCCGACCAGACCAGGGTGTAGTGGAATCTTCAAAGGCAGGTGACAAAGGAACCAGGACCAGGTGGCCGCAAATGGAGCTGACAGCAGATGATTCACGCAATGTGAACTGAATTTCGGGCGTCTGTGGAGTGGAAGAACCAGGGTTTAAATACAGCAGGTGGTTGATTGAAGACAGGTGTGCCAATCACCTATGTGATGCAGCACCAGGAGAGACAGGAGGGGAGGGGGAGCAAAGGTAGAGCACAGGTCCAAGACAGCACAACAGGGTCTCTGGTATTGTTTATGAGTCCAGCTGTGGATGGAAAGAAGCTGCTTTTGTGTCCCAGAAACTGGGTTCTTTCTTAAGTCAACAACCATCTCCACTGTCTTGGGGGCCTATAGATTGTTCTGTTTGCACCAGGACACCAGGTGATTGAACTCCTGTCTGCAGGCAGATTTGTCTCCATCAGCGATGACTGAAATGAAAGTTGTATCATCCACGAACTTCAGGAGCTTCACAGACTGGTGATTGGAGCTGCAGCTGTTGGTGTACAGGGAGAAGAGTAGAGGAGAAAGAATGCAGCTTGGGGAGATCCGGTGCTGATGGAACGTGTTGGAGATGTGCCCTCCCAGCTTCACATCGTGAAGTCATGGGAGGTAATGGTCTAGTCGTTAAGCGTTAGGTTTCAGACCAGAGGATCCTTGGTTCAAACCCCAGCCTGACTGGAAAATCACTAAGGGCCCTTGGGCAAGGTGCCTAATCCCTGAGTTGCTCCCATGTGTAGTGAGCACCTTGCATGGCAGCACCGTGAGATCGGTGTGCGAGTGTGCCTGTGTAAATGGGTGAATGTGAGGCATTATTGTAAAGCGCTTTGAGTGTCTGATCCAGATGGAAAAGCGCTATATAAATGCAGTCCATTTACATGCTGCCTCCTGTTAGACAGGAAGTCAGTAATCCACCTACAGGTGGAGTCCTGCACGCTGTCTTGCAACAGGGCCAGGTTGATCATAGTGAAAGCAGACAAACAGAATCCTGGCGTAGGTTCCTAGGGAGTCCAGATGCTGGAAAGTGAAGTGGAGGGCCATGTTGACAGCGCCGTCTACAGACCAGTTGGCTCTGTAGGCAAACTGCAGGGGATCCAAGAGTGGGTCTTCATTCCCATAGAGGTCAGGGCGACACGTCTGTAGTTGTTAAGTCCTGTAGTTCTTTGTTTTTTGGGGATGGGGATGATGTGGAGGTCTTGAAGCATGTTGGCCTGCACCTGCCATGTCTCCAGTGACGTGCTGAAGATGTGTGAACACTGGAGACAGTTTGTTTGCACAGTTCTTCAGTATGGATGGCATACTGGCATACAGAGGCAGGTCCGGCTGTTCTACATGGCTCCTGTCTCTTGAAGATGCTGCTGACATCCCTCTCATGACTGGAGTGAGGTGTGACAGGGGAGGAGGTGGGGGTCCTTGCTGTGAGCAGCTGCGAGGAGGAGCAGATCCCACTTGGGGTGAGGGAGGACGTGTTGATGGGTCGGAGCTGATGATCAGGGGGATGGTATTAGGCCTGTCCCATTGTCTTTCACATCTGCCGTAGAATTCGTTCAGCTGGTTGGCCAGACAAGGGTCATTGAAAGAGTGGGTAAAGGCCTAGTTACACGAACATGCCTTTGCTTCACGCAATAGCACGAACGTCGCTGCGCCGGTCCCACCCGCTGTGTTCCCATCTGGATGCTGTTCTTTGTTCTACCAGCTGCCACGTGCTCTGCGCTGGACGCTGCATATATGAAATAATTATTTCGTGGCAGATTAATAATTTTTTTCTGCAAATTGGCCATTGACAATGGCTCTAATCACTTCCTGAATCACAGAGGAGGCTGCAGCCGGAACCGTTCACGCACGCACCTAACAAGCTGCATAAAGCTTTTTGAGCTGTCTAAAAAGGTAATTATTTGTCTTGTTTACATCGTCATGGCTTGATAAAAGAGCTGCATGTTCTTTCCTTCTTGTCTGCAGATGTTAAAGTATTTATTTTTATGTTTATAAAGGTGCCCTGACACGAGCATGTTTTTGATTCATGCAACAGTGCGACCTGTGTTGTGATGTGTTGTTCTGGAGAGTAAACTCGTCTTTAACTGGTGCAGACAGGACGCCAGAGAGGCGCCGGTGCGCGCTATTGTGCACAGAGAACTTTGAAATGTTCAAAAAATCTTTGAACATTGTAGTGCTATGTGGTGGGATCTAATCTCCAACACGACGTGCAGCTCGTCAAGTGAAGTAAACAAGAAGTGAATAGAGCAAGTGCTGACGTCAGAGGATCGCATCAGAGCACAGCTCGTCTGAAGGATTATAACAAGAAGTTAAAGCTCTCATAAACATAAAAATAAATACTTTAACAGCTGTACACAAGAAGGAAAAAACATGCAACTGTTTTATCAAGGCATGACAATATAAACAAGTCAAATAATTAGCTTTTCAGACGGCTCAAAATGCTTTCTGCAGCTTGTTAGGCGTGTGTGCGTGTGCGCAAACTGCTCTGGCTGCAGCCTCTTCTGTGATTCAGGAAGTGATTAGAGCCATTTTCAACGGCCAATTTGCAGAAAAAAACGATTAATCCACCACAAAATTATTTTATATATGCAACGACCAGCGCAGAGCACATGGCAGCTGGTAGAACAAAGAATGTTGTCCAGCTGTGAACACAGCAGGTGGGATCTTCACTATTGTGTGAAACTGCTGTTGCGTGAATCAAAAACATAAGTGAGGAATCTTGGGGTAATTTTTGATCCTATGTTGTATTTTGACCTCCACATTAGAGACATTATTTGCGAAATATAGCGAAGATTCGTCCCATCCTGTCTATGGCTGATGCTGAGACTTTGATTCATGCATTTGTCTCTTCTAGATTGGACTATTGTAATGCTCTATTTTCTGGTTTACCGCAGTCCAGTATTAGGCTTCTTCAACTGGTTCAAAATGCTGCTGCCAGACTTTTGACACAAAGCAGAAAGTTTGACCACATTACGCCAGTTTTGGCATCCCTGCACTGGCTTCCAGTCACTGCAAGATTGGATTTTAAGGTACTGTTATTAGTTTATAGAATTGTTCATGGATTTCCACATCCCTATCTGGCTGACCTGGTAATGTACCAGCAGGGGCCCTGCGTTCTCAGGGTGCAGGACCTTTATGTGTTCCCAGGGTGAATAAAAAGTTTGCCAGTCACAGAGCTTTCTCTTACCATTCCCCAGCTCTGTGGAACGATCTCCCGGCACACATAAAGGCAGTTGGATACTGCGGAGACTCTTAAATCACGTTTAAAGACTCATTTGTTTTCTTTGTTTTATCATTTGCATTATATGTTTTTATTCTTGTATTCTTTTATGGTTTTGTTTTTTATTGTGTTTTTAAATTTTTAATTCAGTTTTTCTGTTTTTATTATGTTGTGTGAAGTGCCTTGAGATGATCTCATCGTGAACTGGCACTATATAAATTAATAAATTTGATTTGAATTTGACAAGCTGCACGTCGTGTTGGAGATTAGATCGCGCCACATAGCACGACATTGTGCGTGAAAGATTTTTTTTTAACATTTCAATATTCTTTGTGCGCAACAGCACACACCAGTGCCCCTCTGGCGCCCTGTCTGCACCAGTTAAACACGAGTTTACGCTCCACCACGACACAGGTCATGATGTGTCATGAAGCAAAGGCATGCTCGTGTAAATGCCCCTTCTGGTTAGGACTGCAGTTTGTAATCTGTCTGAGCCCCTTCCAGACAAAAGTAGAGTCTGGAAGTGGCTGAGAACTGGTGTTGAGGATTCTCAGCATACAGCCATTTAAGCCCCTTTCACACTGGAGCTGCTTCTCGTTGCTTCGTGCAGCGTCATGACGACGCAGGAATGTCTGCGTCAGGTGTGCGCAGCAGGTGAAGCGAGAAGGTGAGGACGCAGAGGAGAACCTGCAGATAGACTCAGCTGCAGCCAGTCTCTGTGCGATCTGATTTCTCTTCGAGCTTGTATGTCTTGTGCTGAGCTGCAGGTCTGCGCGCTGAGTTCTGTCACAGTTTATCTTCTCTGACCGCGAGCTGCAGCCGTGTGCAAACGAACCATTCGTGAGAAAATGTGGAGATGTCTGGAGGTATGCTGTATTTTGTGGACATGTCCTGTCTCTGGCAATCAGTCTGTGAGCAGGACTTTGGACTTTATTCAAAAACAGTTGTGAGGGAATTTAAGGTGAGAGCAAGCAGCTGCAGCCAGGCTGCAATCAGCATTTTTTTTCTGTGCTCTTTGAGCGTGTAGTTTTTACTGCATTGTGTACACAGTATAAAAGCAATCCGGCGTGATCAGGAACAATGGAACACAGCAGAAATCATAAATTGGCGTCGAGTAACGTTGTATTGTGAGGGTGTGACTTCCAGTCACATTGAGTACCGTCGCCTGCCCTGACTTGCGCTGAAACCACTTCCTTTCTGCATCCTGTGCTCGACGCAGAAAAAATTAAACGTGTTTAATTTTTGGCATCCGATTCACTTCATCCTTTGTGTCCCTTGAGCTGTTGTGGCGTTGAGCTACATTGTCTCAGCACTAGGTTGCTTCCACGTGGTGTCGTCAGGACACGCAACTTGAAGTAGGCCCGGGGTGAAAGGGGCTTTAACTTCCCTAACTGCCTTCCTAAAGCTGTACTTTGACTTTAAACCTGACCTTGTCCCCACTCGTGAAAGCCTCCTCCTTCTGCAGCCTCAGCTCTCTGAGATTAGGACTAAACCAGGGTTTGTCGTTATACCTCACCATGGTGTATGATGGTATGCAACAGTCCTCACAAAAACTGATGTACACAGCCTCTGTGTACTCATCCAGACTGTTGGAGGCAGAGAGGACAATAACTAAAGAGTCTGGGTTGGTCTGCACACACAGTATCTGGTCGGAGAGGGTGAATTGTGCCTCCTGCACGTTGGCCTGCAATGCAATGTAGACACCAACCAGAATGAATAGTGAACTCACGGGGTGAGTAGAACCGTTTGCAGTTAATAAAATAAGTTTCCAGATCAGGAGAGCTATTGGATCACTGTTGCATTGTTACACCAGCCACTGTTGATGAAAAAACAGATTCCACCACCCTTCCTTTTTGCTGATGAGTCCTGCATCTCGGTCCACTCTGGAAAGTTGGAAGCCTGCTAGATGAGTCAGGTATTGATCCACAGAGCCACGTATCCATGAAGCACAAAACTCCAGATGTAGCGAAATTTGTTTTGCCCCACCAATAGCTGAAGTTTGTCTATTTTATTTTGCAGAGAGCTTAGAGAGCTTGGAGAGGAATATGGTGGCCGCATCGGTGAAGCCACACAGGCGCATCTCTCCCTCTTCCGGAGTTTCACTGCACAAGCAAGGCTGCAGGCACCTTTGGTCAAGATGCCCAATAAATCCGCTGAAGGCTTGAGAAAAATGGGAAACAAATCCACTGGCATTGTTCCCCTCATCTTTGTGAGCTCTATGCGGTTGAAAGCGATCCAGGAACCATTGCAAATCACAAGTAACACACAAAAACAAACTAAATAGTGCGCACCAAAACACCGAAGTGGCAGTACACTGCACCAACTTGGTGACAACTCAGGCCAAAATCAGGTAAAACAAACTTTAGAGCCCTGTCACATCTTGACGATTTAGCCAGCATATGCCGACTTATGAAAAAACTGGCGAATGCAGAATGCTGAATAATCGACTGATGGCTGTGATAAACACTGACATGAATGAATGAGGTGCTATGACTCTTTCAAATTTTAAAATAAATTCATTTTCTTGTTGTAAGACAAAGTATGGGCGTTCTCTGGTTCAGGCTGAGAAATGCACAAAATAAAGAGGAACTTCTTTTAAAATGCTATGTTTCTTCAGCAATGACAAGGAACTACCATATTTTCAGACATCGTTTTCCAAAATCAGGATGCTTTATGTACGTTTTCATCAGGCTGTGATGATGAATCCAAATGAGAAAAACAGGTAAGATTAAGACTTTATATTTACTCAGTGTGTGAATGGTTTTAATATTTGAAACAGTCTGAACTATTTGCATGACCGCAGCTTTCAGTTGTTCAACCAATCAACTGACAACTCAGAACCTAAAATCAGTACTACAATACCGAGCATACTGGTTAGAGTACATAATTTACTTCATATAATGGACAAATCATGCAATATGATGGTAGTTATTCATATAAGTGTAATCCCTGAATGGTTTATGTGATATTTTGTTTAAACCCCTTGAATAAAAGTGAAAATTCTACACACAAGCACATCTTGTTCGTTTGAGTTCAGCTCCATTGCACTGATGTAGAGAGGCAAAAATTCAAAATTGTCCCATGGTCCAAACGCTTATGAACCCAAATGCACATTAATTTTTAACGAGTGTTTACAATCACAGAGAAGACACTTCTGCCTCCGGAGTGTTTCACAACAAGTACACTTTGGTCTTATTTCAGAAAGTGACAGAAGTTATTAATTCTCAACAGGGGAAGACTTTACCGTCACACCAGTGGATCCTCTCCAGCTTTACTGTGAGTGCACAGTACTAAAATATACATATATACACACACACACACACATATATATATACACACACACATATATACAAGGTCTGTTAGAAAAGTATCCGACCTTTTTATTTTTTTAAAAAACCATATGGATTTGAATCATGTGTGATTGCGTCAGACAAGTTTGAACCCTCGTGTGCATGCGTGAGTTTTTTCATGCTTGTCGGTTGCGTCATTCGCCTGCGAGCAGGCTTTGAGTGAGGTGTGGTCCACCCCTCTCGTCTATTTTTTATTGCGAATAAATGTCTGAACGATTTGGAGCTTTGCTGCATCAATTTTTTTCCAGAAACTGTGAGAGACCTCCAGGTGGACACCGTTCGGAAAATTAATATGGCTTTCAGGGACGATTTTATGGGGATTAAACAGATTACGGGGTGTTACTGCTGCTTTAAGGACGGCCCACAACTGCTGAGAGTGCGGCGCGCTCGCAGCCCCCATCAACAGGCTGACACCTCACTGGAACAACCAGATCATTTCCAACGTGAAAGCTTTGTTGATCCGGGACCTCATCTGACTTTCACAAAAAGGCAGAAGATGTGGACATCAGCACTTTTTCCGGCACATTCCACCGTTACAGGAGTTTTTTTCATGGAAAGAAAAGCGGAGGGACGCGCCACGGCTCCGTTCATTACGCGGGACAAAACCACCTCGGTGTTGGTCTCTCAGGACAGCTTTCAGGTGGATTTTAGATGGATTCCGGTTGCTTTCCAGTCGTGTGAATATCCGATTGTGATTGTGCATGAGCTGGACATGCCAGAGCATGTCCCGTGAGGCTTCATCATGGCGTTGCTTTGCGCCGAGCGGCTGCACTGCGACACGCGGTGGAGCAGCTTCTCTTTCCATGACAAAAACTCCTGTAACAGTGAAATGTGCAGTTCATTTTTAAACTGGACGCTGTCTTGATCCGGTATGTCATCTGACTAGCACAGGAATCGTGAAAAGACGTGGACATCAGCACATTTTCCGGCACATTCCACCATTACAGGAGTTTTTTTTCATGGAAAGAGAAGCGGAGGGACGCACCACAGAGCCGTTCATTACGCGGGACAAAACCACCTTGGTGTTGGTCTCTCAGGACAGCTTTCAGGTGGATTTCAGACGGATTCCGGTTGCTTTCCAGTCGTGTGAATATCCGATTGTGATTGCGCATGAGCTGGACATGCCAGAACACGTCCGGTGAGGCTTCATCATGGCGTTGCTTTGTGCCGAGCGGCTGCACCGCGATGCGCGGAACTCCTCCGCACGTCTGTCTTAATGTGCCGGAAAAAGTAAAATAGTACTTAGTAGCAAAAATAGACGAGAGGGGTGGACCAGTGCTCACTCAAAGCCTGCTCACAGGCAAATGACGCAAGCGACAGGCATGAAAAAACTCACGCATGCGCTCGAGGGATCAAGCTTGTCTGACGCAATCACACGTGATTCAAATCCATATGGTTTTTTTAAAAAAATAATAAGGTCGGATACTTTTCTAACAGACCTTGTGTGTATATATATATATATATATATATATATATATACATACATACATACATACATAAAGCTCTCCACAAGTTCTTTTATACTCACTCGACTGGTAAGCACTGAAAGCCGAGATAGACATGTCCCAACTTGTCCTCTAACACTCTGAAACGGAGGTGTTCCTTTGTCTCGCTTCATCAGCGAATCGGTCGTGACGCGCGAAGCCTCCGCGCGGCTTTCCATGACAAAATCTCTTGTTAAAAGTGAAATCTGACGGAAAATGGCTGATGTCCAGGTCTTGTGATAACCAGAGAAAGAGCACACGACGGTCTCGTATCCAGAGAGCCATCAGCTTAGAAATGATCCAGTGGTTTGTGCCGCATCGTCGCAGCTCGCAGCGCGGCGCACCGACCATCCTTAAAGGGGTCCTTAAACCTGTACTTAAAGTCCTTATTCTCTGTGAAGCCCGTAAAATTTTCACTGAAAGCCAGATAAATTTTTCGAATTGTTTCTAGGTGCCAGTCTCTAACAGCTTCTGAAAAAAATCTGATGGAAAAAAAGTCCTTTTCATTCCGCCATTTCCAGACAATGAAAATCCGACGAGGGGGCGGGACCACTCCTTCCACAAGGCGTGCTCACAGGTGAATGACGTCACCGACAGGCGTGGAAAAACTCACGCATGCGCACAAGGGTTCAAGCATGTCTGAAGTAAAAACATATGAATGAAATCCATATAGTTTTTGAAAAAAATAAAAAGGTACGATACTTTATGGACAGACCTTGTATTGCAAGATTTTGGCAAACAGCCTCCTTACCTCAGTAAGAGCATTGAAGATGGGTCATGGCTGGGTCTTCCAGCATGACAATGACCCCAAACACACAGCCAGGGCAACTAAGGAGGGGCTCCGTAAGAAGCATTTCAAGGTCCTGGAGTGGCCTGGCCAGTCTCCAGACCTGAACACAATAGAAAATCTTTGGAGGGAGCTGAAACTCCAAACCTGAAAGATCTGGAGAAGATCTGTATGGAGGAGTGGACCAAAATCCCCATTGCAGTGTGTGAAAACTTGGTCAAGAACTACAGGAAACGTCTGACCTCGGTAATGGCAGACAAATGTTTCTGTTAATGATTTGCTCAAACGACAGATGGCTCAACTCTATTCACTGGCATTGAAGTCATCTTCTGCTTGGTTTATTCAGACTCTGCTGCCAGATTTGCTGAAAGAAAGCTAAACTCCAACTACAGTTTTATGACCTTAATGCCATCCAATCCAATCCAATCCAGTTTATTTATAGAGCACATTTAAAAACAACAAAGTTGACCAAAGTGCTGTACAATGACATAAAATCAATCAATCAATCAATAAATAAATAGATTGGCAACAATAAAAGTTTTTAAAAACAATAAAATCATCAACCCTCTAGTCAAAAGGCATAGAAAACAAGTATGTTTTAAGACGAGATTTAAAAACTAGAGGTGACTCCACCTGCCTGATACAGAGAGGCAGGTCATTCCACAATCTGGGACCAACAACAGAAAAAGCTCTATCACCTCTACGTTTGAGCTTTGTCTACAAGCAAAGCTTGATCTCGTGACCTAAGAGAATGTGATGAGGAATAAGACACGAGCAGGTCAGACAGATACCGTGGAGCAAGATCATTAAGACATTTAAAAACAAACAAAATTTTAAAATCAATACGATAGCGAACAGGCAGCCAGTGAAGGGAAAAAAGAATGGGCGAAACATGGTCATACCTCCAGAATCCTGTCAAAAGACGGGCTGCAGCATTCTGGACCAGCTGCAGCCGTGCAAGTGAGGCCTGGCTAATACCAGCGTACAGTGTATTACAGTAATCCAGCCGAGTCATATCAAAAGCATGGATTAAAATCTCCAAGTGATGCCTTGATGCCATACCTGAAACAAAAAGATAATTTGGTTTTGCTCTGTGTAAAGCTTACACATATTCAAAGTTCTCTGCTATCCTGATTTTTTTTTCACATTTTGGTGTAGTTAGTCTGTAATATGGGTAATCTCAGTGGGAATCCATCTCATAACCCAGAGTTCATTAGTCTCGCCAAAGTACTGTGATGGCACCAGTGTTTACATTTTGGAACTATGGGGTTTCTACGCAACAGCAGTGATTCATCTAAACTCAACAAGATAGTCTTGGAAACACTTCTGGAGGTCACAGGTCAAACGGTCATCAACAGCATTACAACTCACCTGCAGCGACAGACTTTTTAGGAGACCACTGTCTCCATGGCAACCATTTACAGCAGCAGGGAGTGGCTCCTGACACCCGGTGGGGCGTCTGTGCGACACAGTGACCATGTATAAATCAGTCCCAGTCGAACACAATGGGGCCATATGTAGCTGCTGAGAGCCACATTTACACTGCACCACACGTGGAAGACGCACAAGTCATCTGGACTTACGCTCTAACAAATCATATCAGTCTCACTGTTTAAAAGTTATTTCTTCAAGTAAATAAGAATATCTACAACTGCAGCAAAATATTTTGAGCCTGTGTTGAAGAGGTTTGTTTCACTTCCAAGAAATGAACACTGCAATTAAATTATTTTCTTTCCATTTCATTCAGGGTCAGAACAGGAGACGTGCTGCCTCCATCTCATCTGTCAATGTAAAAAAAATCCCCCATTTTTTAGGATACGAATATTAATTTGACAAGCTTTATGCTGGATCTCCTTCCCAACACCTCCAGAGCTTTGTTTTTTCATACCTGGATTACTTGGGCTGGGATGATACTTATCTCCTGATACAATACACATCATGATACTTGAAATGTGATTCTAAGCATTTGATATTACAATATATTCTGATTCATTTGTTCTTTGTAAGAACAGACCACAGAGAAAAGTTAAATAATAATAATAATTAAAAAAAAAATCACCCCGATGTGAGGGGTGAATGTGTTGGAATTTGATTCTCAGTTTCTCTTACTCGAATGTCTGTTTTACACACTTCTTCATTTTGAATTTTCTGGCTGATAGTTATGCTTTACTAGGCATTTCAGTAGCAGGAGGCTGATTAATGATGGGTTTAATTTGTCAGCCAATTTTTCTCCACCCCCTTTTTTGCGCTATTTCTGTGGAATTGTATTGAAATTCATCTCACTAAACTCCTCAGAGCCTTCAAACAGAAGCTCTGCTGGGGTGAACATTAATGCTCTTCACTGTGTGAAAGTTCACTACGTGAAATCCTACCCACTGTCATTCCTCTAATCACAAACTTTCTCATTTCCAGGATCATATCAAATTATATATGACACATATAATAGTGTTATCAATCGATTAAAATAATCACCATTAATCGCATGACTGTCCATAGTTAACTCATAATCAAATGCAAGTAATCGCAAATTACTCTTTTTTCTTCAGCCCAAGCTGCTTCTTAATGTGTGCAATCATTATTAATTTTTAAAAAAAATTAACAGATTTTGTTCATGTTTCTAGAAAATTCCAGAACTGTAGCAGTAATCCTTGGACACTCAGAGTCATAGTGCTTGAATGATGTTTTAGCTGTTAAAAATATATTAATTCTCATTACTATTATTATTGTTGTTTTTTGTTGTTCTCATTGCTGTCCTCATTCTTGTTGTTTGTTGTTTTCAGAAAGAGGTCTTTAAAATGTGGTCCTTTACTCTAACGTAAGGCGGAGATGTCTTGTAAATCATTTCTTTACAAAAACAGTGTTTAACATAAGATTTATACAGAAACGCAGCGGGTTCGGAGTGTTTTCGGCCATGTTGGATTAGCAGCCAGAGAGACACCAGCCAGCAGACGTCACTGTGCAAGTATGTGGAAGGCCCCATGCGATCTATGACGTCACTGTGGTCACGAACCTAAATCTGTACGTGTTGCTATTGTAAGTATTTCAAGTCCATCTGTTCTTTTGAAAAAAAATTTTTCTAGACAACGCAAATTTTGTTCATACTGGCAACATCATATTAAGAATCACCTATTTAAAGGCTAATAAAAAAATTAATAGTGGTTCCAATTAAAATTCTTTATGCCTTGAATCTTAAAAAGTTCAGTGGCCCTACACTTTTAAAACATTTTGTACTCACACTAAATTAAACACAATGTGTAATTTATGAAATTTCACATTATGAATTATGAATCATTATGAAAAATGAGAGTTTAAAGTATCACCACTAACCAACTGCAAGAGGAAAAAAGAAAAAAAAAAAATCAATTAATTGAAATATCAACACCAACAATAACAGATCTGTGAGCAAGCTCTGTAAGACTAGTTGTTGCATGTATTCTGTATCAGTGGTCGTCTTTTGTAATGAAATGTCTGTATTAAACTGTTCATGTGTATATGTAATTGACAAATATGATACATTAACAAAAAGAAAAGTCCAACTTTCATGGAAATCCGTAAAGTAAGTTTGGAAGATTTGCGCTTAGAACATCAACAGCGTACACTATAATACATCAATCAAAAACAAAAGCCCAATTATGAGGCCTTGAAGATGTTTGATGGATGACTTTTCTTTCTACACATCTTCATATAGTGTGCTACCATTGCATGAATATCATCCATCGGTGTGACGCCAAGAGTATGATTGTCTGTGCTACTTGTTTGTTCTATGTGGACTGGTGCCATGATCGAGGTGTACTTCACCTTCAGCCTTATGTGTGCAGGAATATGCTTTAGCAACCTAAAACAGGATCAAAGGGGTGAAACGTGTCTCATGATGAAGCTATCATGATAAACCAGGTTTACCATGTTAGTCAGATTAATGGAAGAGAGAACAATGCCTTTTCATGCCGTGCCAACAAATTACTCTCTCCCCAAAACTGCTATGAAATACCTCAACTACAACCCCTGGCAAAAATTATGGAATCACCGGCCTCGGAGGATGTTCATTCAGTTGTTTAATTTTGTAGAAAAAAAGCAGATCACAGACATGACACCAAACTAAAGTCATTTAAAATGGCAACTTTCTGGCTTTAAGAAACACTATAAGAAATCAGGAAAAAAAATTGTGGCAGTCACTAACGGTTACTTTTTTAGACCAAGCAGAGGGAAAAAAATATGGAATCACTCAATTCTGAGGAAAAAATTATGGAATCATGAAAAACAAAACGCTCCAACACATCACTAGTATTTTGTTGCACCACCTCTGGCTTTTATAACAGCTTGCAGTCTCTGAGGCATGGACTTAATGAGTGACAAACAGTACACTTCATCAATCTGGCTCCAACTTTCTCTGATTGCTGTTGCCAGATCAGCTTTGCAGGTTGAAGCCTTGTCATGGACCATTTTCTTCAACTTCCACCAAAGATTTTCAATTGGATTAAGATCCGGACTATTTGCAGGCCATGACATTGACCCTATGTGTCTTTTTGCAAGGAATGTTTTCACAGTTTTTGCTCTATGGCAAGATGCATTATCATCCTGAAAAATGATTTCATCATCCCCAAACATCCTTTCAATTGATGGGATAAGAAAAGTGTCCAAAATATCAACGTAAACTTGTGCATTTATTGATGATGTAATGACAGCCATCTCCCCAGTGTCTTTACCTGACATGCAGCCCCATATCATCAATGACTGTGGAAATTTACATGTTCTCTTCAGGCAGTCATCTTTATAAATCTCATTGGAACGGCACCAAACAAAAGTTCCAGCATCATCACCTTGCCCAATGCAGATTCGAGATTCATCACTGAATATGACTTTCATCCAGTCATCCACAGTCCACGATTGCTTTTCCTTAGCCCATTGTAACCTTGTTTTTTTCTGTTTAGGTGTTAATGATGGCTTTCGTTTAGCTTTTCTGTATGTAAATCCCATTTCCTTTAGGCGGTTTCTTATAGTTCGGTCACAGACGTTGACTCCAGTTTCCTCCCATTCGTTCCTCATTTGTTTTGTTGTGCATTTTCGATTTTTGAGACATATTGCTTTAAGTTTTCTGTCTTGACGCTTTGATGTCTTCCTTGGTCTACCAGTATGTTTGCCTTTAACAACCTTCCTATGTTGTTTGTATTTGGTCCAGAGTTTAGACACAGCTGACTGTGAACAACCAACATCTTTTGCAACACTGCATGATGATTTACCCTCTTTTAAGAGTTTGATAATCCTCTCCTTTGTTTCAATTGACATCTCTCATGTTGGAGCCATGATTCATGTCAGTCCACTTGGTGCAACAGCTCTCCAAGGTGTGATCACTCCTTTTTAGATGCAGACTAACAAGCAGATCTGATTTGATGCAGGTGTTAGTTTTGGGGATGAAAATTTACAGGGTGATTCCATAATTTATTCCTCAGAATTGAGTGAGTCCATATTTTTTTCCCTCTGCTTGGTCTAAAAAAGTAACCGTTACTGACTGCCACAATTTTTTTTCCTGATTTCTTATAGTGTTTCTTAAAGCCTGGAAGTTGCCATTTGAAATGACTTTAGTTTTGTGTCATGTCTGTGATCTGCTTTTTTTCTACAAAATTAAACAACTGAATGAACATCCTCCGAGGCCGGTGATTCCATAATTATTGCCAGGGGTTGTATAATGTAGCATAGCATACGACTATGTTGTAGGGGTGTGACAATATATAATTTCATGATATATCTAATACAGATTTTTCCTATATGTTTTGCACACTTGACGAATAGCTACCATGGCCAAACTGCCTCACTACAATGGCGCTCCATGCTCGTTTAGCTCGTTAGCATGCATATGTCTTAACGGGGGGGAGGTGATGGTTTAGTGGTTAAGCAGCGGGCTTGAGATCAGAGGATCCTCGGTTCAAACCCCTATTGCTCAAATCACTAATGGTAGTTGGGCAATGTTCTCAACCACTAAATTGCTCCCAGTATGTATTGAGCACCCTGCATGGGTAAATGTGAGGCATTACTCTAACGTGCTTTGAGCTTCTGATATACAGTGGTGGCCAAAAGTATTGAAAAATCAACTTTTTAAGCAAGAAGAATTCTAGCTAAAATTACAGCACATAACAATGTACATCTGTACTCAGTACTTTGTATGGAGTCCTTTGTTCTTCAACACCTGAGCAACCCGCTTTGGCATGGAATCAAACAGGCGACGACAGTAATCCGGTGTGACTTCTTGAATCCATGCTTGCTTGATTGCTTCTCGAAGTTCATGCACTGAGGACATTTTTTTGGCAGCAACGGCTTTCTTCACTTGGGTCCAACAATTCTCGATTGAGTTGAGGTCCGGAGATGACCCTGGCCATGGTTCCAAGAGCTGGATGTCCTGGTCCCTCAGCCAATTCTTCACCACTTTGGCCATGTGGCATGCTGCTCCATCTTGCTGAAATATGGTGGTCCCATGGAATTCGGAAGTATGATTCAATATTTCATCAGACACATTTACAACCAATCAGAGCACACGATGAAATATTTCATCATACTTTGTGAGTAATACGATAGAGCGCTAATAAGCAATTAACTAAAAATTTGATTTTATCATGCTGTCTCAATACTTTTGGCCACCACTGTAGATGGAAAAGCTCTACATAAATGCAGTCGATTAACGTGTACTCACACTCTGCAACAGTGTGTTATGGCCCCAAAGTACAGTTTGTTTGCCTGTTTTTTTTTATGTGTGTGTGTGTTTTGTTTGGTTTTTTTACTTTATAGAAGCAATAGCAGTGTACCAGCCATCAATGTCGATGTGTGAGATTAAGTAGACATTTGTGACATACACACAATGGTAGGCACAGCTAACCAAAAAGTTAGCTTCGATAACAGATAATCAGCTAACTGAAAAGTTATCTTTTATGAAGCTAAACCAATAAACCACCCAAAAAATTATCAGAAGCTACATCTAATTGATAACCGACAACTTTCAGTATCTCCGGGACACTTGCAACTAACAAGCTGAATCACTTCTACTTGTAGTAGCATCAAAGACGACCACAGTCCCAAATAATAAGTCAGCACTTCTGTCTCTGTGCGTCCTGCCCACTGCTGGAAGCTCCTATTTACTACATAGCTTGTAGCAGTGAAGCAGCTGAGTGGAGCAGCAAAGCTCAACTCTCTACTCAATAGCAGTGTCACCGTGAGGTGGAGGTCTTGGAAAATAAAGTAGTGCTGACTTATGGTTTTGATTTATAAATAAAATCAATACAGATAGAAGAACTCCATTAATGTCAATTATGTCATTTGTACAAAATTAAAATATAACATATATCTTTTAACTTTAAATAATGCACTAATTCTGAAGTTTTGTAACAGACAGATGTCAAAGGGATTATACGTAAAATGTGCCTCTGCTAACACTGACTGGTTGACTCATTCATTCTATGTAAAAACCAACACACTAATGTGAGGTGTGCGTTGGTGTTTACATATAAATGTGGTTTTGTAAAATATGCTTTTTTTTATTTGTAAAAAACGTATTTGCAAAACAAAGCCAAGTTGTGATTCATATGAGGTCTATTAAAAAAGTATCCAACCTTATTATTTTTTTCAAAAACCATATGGATTTGAATCACGTGTGATTACATCAGACATGCTTGAACCCTCGTGGGCATGCGAGAGTTTTTTCACACCTGTCGGTTACGTCATTCGCCTGTGGGCAGTCTTTGAGTGAGGAGTGGCCCACCCTCTCGTCGATTTTTTCATTGTTTAGGAATGGCTCAGAGATTGCTGCTTTGTTTGATCAAAATTTTTTCAAAACTGTAAGGCACAACTGAGTGGACACCATTCGATAAATTCAGCTGGTTTTCGGTAAAAATTTTAACGGCTGATGAGAGATTTTGGTCTGGTAGTGTCGCCGTAAGGACGGCCCATGGCGCCTGACGGCGATCTGCGCTTCGAGGCGGCAGCGTCTCACCGTTTCAAGTTGAAAACTTCCACATTTCAGGCTCTGTTGATCCAGGAAGTCGTCAGAGAACAGAGAACTTTCAGAAGAAGTCGGCATGAGGAGTTTATTCGGACATTCCATTGTTAACGGACATTTTGTAATGAAAGAACGTGCGGGCAGAGTCGCATGTCGGGCCGGACCCGACCGCGGGGGGTCGCGATAGGAAAAACACCTCCATTGGAAACCTTAACGGGCAAGTTGGAACATGCCCAAGCTGTTAAACAATTTCTCAGTTACTCACTTGTTGAAAGCCATCAAAAGCCGTCTGAATTTTACAAATGGCTTTCAACACGGAGGTGTTTTTCCTGTCGCGGCGCACACAGATTTGCCGAGTCGTCACGGAAACGACTCGGCGAATTTGCGCGCACGTCTTTCATTAAAAAATGTCCTTAAACAGTGGAATGTCCGCATAAAGTCCTCATGCCGGCTTCTTCTGAATCTTCTCTGTTCTCTCACGACGTCCTGGGTGAATTAAGCCTTAAATTAGGATGTTTTCAGGTCGAAACAGGCCGACAACGGCGCCTGGAAGCGCTGCACGACGTCCTGCTCTGTGGGAAGTCCTTACACCGACAGAAACACCCCATAATCTCTCATCAGCCATTAAACTTTTCACCGAAAACCATCTTAATTTCTCGAATAGTGTCCACTCGGATATTCCTCACAGGTCCAGAAAAAATGTTGATAAAGCAACGCACACCGTCTCGAGCAGCGTGTGAAACAAAGGAATTCAGCCGAGAGGGCGGAACCACATCTCACTCAAGGTCTGCCCACAGGGAAATGACGTCACCAACACGCGTGAAAAAACTCACGCATGCGCACAAGGGTTCAAGCATGATTGGTGTAATCGCACGTCATTCAAATCCATATAGTTAAAAAAAAAATAAAAGGGTCAGTTTATTATCTAATAGACCTCGTGTGTGTATATATATATATATATATATATATATAAAAAACTGGTGTCAAAATAAATAGAACACTGCCATCTACTGGTGCCCAGACGCTTAGTACTTAGGGTGAATACTGCCATGAACACTACTGGCCAGTAGATGGCAGTAGAGACTGTGAAAACTTGTCAAAACAAAATTCCAGATAATCCATGCGTGCTACATTTAAGATGCGTTGAATTTAATAAACGCAAACTGAATTTCAGACATCTTATATATATTACTCTGGAACAAAGACGACAGACAGTGACATAAGCAAGATGTTAAAGAGCAAACAGGAATTGATTGCAATGATTCCAACTGAAAATAATGGAGAAGCAACCTGGGCTTCTTCTTGCATTTTTTACATAAAACAAACAATAACAATGTCTATAAACCCAGAGAATATATTCACGAGAGTTTTGGGCACAATATACAAAGACTTTAATGCTGTTGTCCGTGTGGAGCCTGATCAGAGCGTCTCAAATGCATTTATTCTGTCGTGAATGTACTGAGATTACCCATAATGCACCTGGAAACAGCATGTCCATACTAAAACCCTCAAAATTAGTGCATTACTTTAAAACTAAAACATATAGCTGATATTTTCACTTTATAAAACTTCAGACGTGATGTTAATTTAAATACCTTGTCTGAAATTAGTTTGGTTAAAATTTTAACCATAAGTTAAAACTGTATGCCTCTGGATGACTTGGGTGATATTGCCAGCGTATCAGTATAGGGTCAAAAGAAATGAGCTTTTTTCTTTTTTTGTGACCAGTTCAACTTTGCCTGCAGAGGATAGAGCGGTTTCTTCTGGAACCAGCTCTCCTTTGTTTGCAGAAGACAGAACTGCACATCTAATATAAAACATTTAACTGGTAGATACTCAACTGATTTTAGACTTAACATATGTTTGTAAGTGTTAAGCTAAAAATTATCTTACCAAAACTTATGAGAAGATAATTGGGCCGATGATGGTATTCAAAGTTATCTGAAAAGATAATCCGATAATGAAAACATTAACTTTGATAATTAGCTGTTAGCAGATTAGCGGAACTGTGCCCACCACTGCATACACCAAGGCCCAACCTTCTGGTAGTCAAAATTGATAATGTTCTGTTGAATGTGCAAGACGTGACTGACAAATTTATTTATTCTTTTTTGTCTTCATCAGACAAAGTTTTAAACATGTTAAGTGCAAAAGGTAAATTAATTATTAAAGTTTCTAGATACTGTTGTTTAGGCTTTGTAAAAGAAACCAAGTATTACAGTTATAGCACAGCCCAAGATTCAGTTAATAATCAACATCTGCATAGAGTCAGTCTTTTGGAAGTGCTGTATGACTGTGCTAAAAGTATTAAAAATGTGTGCAGTTGCCTATGAGTATCAATTTTAACATTTTGGTTATTTTATTTTTAATTTTATTGTTTCATGTTCTGCATTGTATTGACTTAGAATAATGTCATTATTCTATATATTCCGATACAGTAGGTGGCAGTATAGGCACCTCTAAAGCTGGTTTGAGATCCATCAATAAAACAAAGATGATGAAAAAGAGGTTTTCTAATAGTAACTTTATTTTCAGACTATGGTGAGTTACAGTGGCTTTAACTGCTTACGTGTCTTGAAAACACCGTAATCTTCTAGAAAATGCAAGCATAACGATGTGATACACTTAATGGGTACCCATCATATAATTCAGGCCTGGCAGCGCTCAGATATAGGCCAGTGTTCTGCTGGGCCTATAATATGGTTGGGGAAAACCTGGTATAACTTTGTGAGCATGCTGTCTGTGCATGCCACCCGTTGTTCGTCTGTAGAACCATCATGTGTGCACCTCCCACATGTGATGATAAATCAGGAGATGGAAGAGGGTGAAGATCTATTTGCCACATTAGGTGGATTTGTGATTCAGCGTTGGCGTGTTTAACAGTCCCACCATAAATATCTTAGCCCTGGCGTGTAGCTGCTTTTTGAGGTGCACGTTGCCTCCTGATTAGCTCGTGCATGACAGGAGAAAAAGATGGATTTGACACTAATAACATGCTTCTTTTTCATATATTTTACATAAAGAATATTAAAGATAGAACAGTTAACGCAACAATGCAAGACAAAAGTAAGAAAAGTTAATTTTCAGCATCATGTTGCTTTACCTTATAGACATGTCACACAGCAAAGTTTTCCTCCTCTCATCCATTAACTGCTGGCTGCCTCCTGTCTGTCTCACTTTCTACATTTCACTCGCTTTCTCCCATCAATCTCACCCTCTACTCTCACTCCTCCTCTGTTCATCCACTCCGCGGCAACTCTCTGTTAGGCTATCAGTCTCTGTCCGGCTTAGTGGCTCGTTCCTAATCAGCTTACTGCCAATGAGACTAAGCCTGAGCTGAAAAGGCAATTGAGGGAGGCCGTTTAGCCAGTGGCTGTCAACTGGCAATAGCTGGGGGGGTGGTGTCAATTAAACTCGACGGTGGGGAGGAATGTATTTGACAGAGAGGGAACTGACTTGAGAGTCACGATAAAAGTGCACAAAAGAGTATCTCTGTAAATTTGTTCACCAAATTGTTTTGTGTGGAACCATTTGTAGCTGCAAAACCTTTTTCTTCTCCCAGCAGCTCAGCACTAAGCGGTATAATGGCCCTGCAAAGACAAAAAATGCCACTGCGTCAACATTTTTTGGTGCTTGCCATTTTATTGTACGTTGCGTTTAAGCTTTGGATAAAATCTGGGATTTACTCCAACGAGCCCAGATTTAGAATTCCCCTCAAAATTCCAAAACCGGCTGTCCCATTAGTTATGGGATGAGTTGGGAACAAAGGTTTGGCCTCGGAGAGCTGTTTGGAAAATTCTGTAGTGGTAACATTGCTGTTGCTGCTGCAAGTAACGCTGGACAACAAAAATCAAAAGGATGCTACTCAGATTGCCAAGAGAAATCAGAACAATTGACAGTGTTTGGTGTGAAGTATTAAATATGGACATTTGGATCTGACTGTAAAGTAGAAATGTATGTGAAATTTATTCAATTGAGAGAAGACTTTACTGAGTTTATATGATAATGTTAGCACACAGTATCATCTGTAGGGGCTTGACGGGTAGCTCCGAAAGGTTGTAGCTTGCACATTCATATATCAGACAATCAAGAGATTTGTGATGTTAAGATTTCAACATTAAATTTAACAAAGAATTCAACCAATATACAGTAAATGTACATGAGATATACAACCCCTGGCAAAAATTATGGAATCACCGGCCTCGGAGGATGTTCATTCAGTTGTTTAATTTTGTAGGAAAAATGCAGATCACAGACTTGACACAAAACTAAATTAATTTCAAATGGCAACTTTCTGGCTTTAAGAAACACTATAAGAAATTGTGGCAGTCAGTAACGGTTACTTTTTTAGACCAAGCAGAGGGAAAAAAAATATGGAATCACTCAATTCTGAGGAAAAAATTATGGAATCATGAAAAACAAAAGAACGCTCAAACACATCACTAGTATTTTGTTGCACCACCTCTGGCTTTTATAACAGCTTGCAGTCTCTGAGGCATGGACTTAATGAGTGACAAACAGTACTCTTCATCAATCTGGCTCCAACTTTCTCTGACTGCTGTCTCCAGATCAGCTTTGCAGGTTGAAGCCTTGTCATGGACCATTTTCTTCAACTTCCACCAAAGATTTTCAATTGGATTAAGATCCGGACTATTTGCAGGCAATGACATTGACCCTATGTGTCTTTTTGCAAGGAATGTTTTCACAGTTTTTGCTCTATGGCAAGCTGCATTATCATTTTGAAAAATGATTTCATCATCCCCAAACATCCTTTCAATTGATGGGATAAGAAAAGTGTCCAAAATATCAACGTAAACTTGTGCATTTATTGATGATGTAATGACAGCCATCTCCCCAGTGCCTTTACCTGACATGCAGCCCCATATCATCAATGACTGTGGAAATTTACATGTTCTCTTCAGGCAGTCATCTTTATAAATCTCATTGGAACAGCACCAAACAAAAGTTCCAGCATCATCACCTTGCCCAATGCAGATTCGAGATTCATCACTGAATATGACTTTCATCCAGTCATCCACAGTCCACGATTGCTTTTCCTTAGCCCATTGTAACCTTGTTTTTTTCTGTTTAGGTGTTAATGATGGCTTTTGTTTAGCTTTTCTGTATGTAAATCCCATTTCCTTTAGGCGGTTTCTTACAGTTCGGTCACAGACGTTGACTCCAGTTTCCTCCCATTCGTTCCTCATTTGTTTTGTTGTGCATTTTCGATTTTTGAGACATATTGCTTTAAGTTTTCTGTCTTGACGCTTTGATGTCTTCCTTGGTCTACCAGTATGTTTGCCTTTAACAACCTTCCCATGTTGTTTGCATTTGGTCCAGAGTTCAGACACAGCTGACTGTGAACAACCAACATCTTTTGCATCTGATTTAATGCAGGTGTTAGTTTTGGGGATGGAAATTTACAGGGTGATTCCATAATTTATTCCTCAGAATTAAGTGAGTCCATATTTTTTTCCCTCTGCTTGGTCTAAAAAAGTAACCGTTACTGACTGCCACAATTTTTTTTTCCTGGTTTCTTAAAGCCAGAAAGTTGCCATTTGAAATGACTTTAGTTTTGTGTCATGTCTGTGATCTGCTTTTTTTCTACAAAATTAAACAACTGAATGAACATCCTCCGAGGCCGGTGATTCCATAATTATTGCCAGGGGTTGTATAGATACTTTGAATTATTTGTTGAATTAATTGTTGAAATCCTGGCATTGCACATTTCTGGAGGGACTGATGCATATCGTGAGTGTAAGATTCACAACTAAATTGAGAATAATTGAATGGGCTACAGAAATCTGACATTCAGCTGTGTTCAAGTAATTCATATGGATGCAAGCTCCATTATATCCAATCAGATCTACTCCTGATGTCGCTGGGTGAAAAATCTTCAGTGAGGCCTTCAGAATTTCAAGCAAGTCCATATAATGTTTAAACTAATGGGGATAATGATGTGGACCATCAGGTTCTTTTACAAATCAGACATGAAGTTTGCAGTGTTCTTTGACACTCAATAGCCTTCTAACGGTTTCTTGCTAGCACACAGCTACATCAGCAGTGTGTGTGTGTGCATCAGAAAGCCATTACAAAAAGTTGGCCAGCTGAACCTGGCTAACATATAAGTTCATGTTGTAAATTATTTAAATTCTCTTTTTTGTGTTTACAGAGTATCTGGAAAGTATTCACAGCGATTCACTCTTTTCAGATTTTGTTATGTTACAGCCTTATTCCAAAATGGATGAAATATAATATAATATATATATATACACATACACACACACAAACAACTAAGAAATAACGAGTACATAAGTATTGCCATAAGCTCAAAATTGAGCTCGGGTGCATCCTGTTTCCACTGATCATCCTTGAGATGTTTCTACGGCTTAACTGGAGTCTACCTGGTGTAAATTCAGCTAATTGGACACGATTTGGAAAGACACACACCTGTCTACATATAAGATCCCACAGTTGACAGTGCATGTCAGAGCACAAACCAAGCATGAAGTCAAAGGAATTGTCTGCTGACCTTTGAGACAGGATTGTCTTGAGACACAAATCTGGGGAAGGATACAGAAACATTTCTGCTGCTTTAAAGGTCCCAATGAGCGCAGTGCCCTCCATCATCAGTAAATGGAATAAGCTCGGATCCACCAGGACTCTTCCTCGGGCTGGCCGCCCGTCTAAACTGAGTTATCTGGGAGAAGGGCCTTAGTCAGGGAGGTGACCAAGAACCTGATGGTCACTCTGTCAGAGCTCCAGCATTCCACTGCAACCATCTCTGCAGTAATCCACCAATAAGGCCCAGATGGTAGAGTGGCCAGACAGAAGCCACTCCTTAGTAAAAGGCACCAGCCCTACAGTGAAGCATGGTGGTGGCAGGATGTTTTTCAGCAGCAGGAACTGGGACACTAGTCAGGATTGAGGGAAATATGAATGCAGCAATGTACAGCAACATCCTGGATGAAAACCTGCTCCAGAGTGCTTTTGACCTCAGACTGCAGCGACGGTTCATCTTTCAGCAGGACAATGATTCTAAGCACACAGCTAAGGTATCAAAGGAGTGGCTTCAGGACAACTCTGTGAATGTCCTTGAATGGCCCAGCCAGAGCCCAGACTTGAATCTGACTGAACATCTCTGGAGAGATCTAAAAATGGCTGTGCACCGATGCTCCACATCCAACCTGATGGAGCTTGAGAGGTGCGGCAAAGAAGAATGGGCAAAACTGCCAAAAAAATAGGTGCACTAAGCTTGTGGCATCATATTCAAGAAGACCTGAGGCTTTAATTGCTGCCAAAGGTGCATCAACAAAGTATTCAGTAAAGGGTGTGAATGCTTATGTACATGTGATTTCTTAGTTTTGTATTTTAATAAATTTGAAAAACTTAAAAAAAAAAAAACTTTTCATGTTGTCATTATGGGGTATTGTCAGAAGAATTTTGAAGAAAAAATTAATTTACTCCATTTTGGAATAAGGCTGTAACATAAAATCTGGAAAAGTGAAGTGCTGTGAATACTTTCCAGATTCACTGTAGATTTTAGCTGTTGCACATTTCTTAAGTTTTTACTCTGTTCTGCTTTTTTAATGCACAGTGTTTGAAGGAGGAGAAGGAATGGATCTGTTGATGGTTTTACTGCACAGAGAGAATTCTATTGTGAGATATTTGAGTCGACTCAGATCTTACAGCATACCACATAACACCCAATCAAGATAAAAAAAAAAACGGCTATTAAATGCAAGGATTGTTGTAGCCTAAATTCATGAAAAGCTCATGTTGCTGCACCGTCAGTAATACGTGCCACGTTGTGTGCATGTGTGTTTAAGAAGAAAGGCGTTGGTAGCTGTGTAGGTTGGGCCTGGCAGTAATGACCGACTGCTAGCCAAAGGTTCATCGGACATGTTGTGGAGGGAGGTGTTGGGTTGTATCACAGACTTACAGGGAGGGCTTGCAAACCACAGACAAATTATACACCCACCCGGAGCACAGCTGGTCACATAACAAGGAAAAACATCCTCTTCAATTGAGTGTGCCAGGAAGGAAAATATGATACCAACTGTCCGACACCGCCAAATTTAGGGCCATCACTGCAAAGCAGCCTCGCCTCCGCTGTCAATTTTTTCTTCTTTACTTTCTCGTGACACCTGCTCAGACGGGCTGAAATCAAATTGCAAGATATTTCAAACCCCCACCGTCGCCTCCTCATCATCCAGCGACAATGACTCACAGGTAGCAGTGACAACTTCTGGGTAGACCGTGGAGGAAAACCAACCTTGGCCAGTCTTGTAAATAATTTTTCTTTACTGGTTATTTTGTCTGTGCCCCTCATCCTTTAGCAAAAATAAACAAACTATCCAGAATTGCTGGAATTGCATCATTACAACAATAATAAAGGAAAATAAAGATGTGTTTGGGTGTTCCAGTAGAAATGTGCAGATGAAGGAGTACAGAAGTGAAGTATTAAAGGAGGGAAAAAATATCACTGGAGGGTAATTATCTGGGCTATTTCTGGAAGACTGCTTTTCCATCTTCTCGCAGCGATGGAGAAAATAGAGAGGGTCTGTTCTGCAGCTGACTGGAGGAGGTGGAGGGTAGAGGGCTTGAAAAAAAAAATGGAGGATGAAGTAAAACGTAAAAGGCGTCCTGTGATACAGTTAGTGTGTGAGGTGGAAAAGCAGCAAAAGGAAGGGGGAGAAAAATGAGACTGACATGAGAGCAATGTGTGATATGGTCCAAGATGATAGAAAGGTATAAGCCAAGAGAAATGAAAACAGGTGCAACACCGGTATGCAGATGAAGTTTAATTTGTGTGAAAAAAAGGAGGGTGTAAAGACAAGCAAGTGATTCCACAGAATTTGTTCCCTGACTGGAACAGTCTTGAAGCTGAATTATCAGGCGTGGCACAAATAGGATGAACACAACTGCAAACTCACACAACTGATAGAGTACAAAAAGGGTTTAATAAGGTCAGTAGGCAGGGGGGTCGGTACATGGGTGGTCCAGCAGAGTGGCAAAGGTAGAAGATAGAAGTTAGGCTGAGGCGTGGTTCAATAAACAGGCACAGGTAAAAATACACGGGTTACAGGCTATCAAAGGCAAAGACAAGCTTGAGGTTAGAAACAAGGAAAAGTCAAAATACTGGTAGGCAAAAACAGGACAAAACAGAGCAAGGGATAAAGGCTGAAAAGTGACATGAAATCAACAATCTGGCAGTGAGCTGTGGAACTGTGAGGGCTTAAACAGGGAGCAGGCTAATCAAGGTGTAAACAACGGACAGGTGCGAAGAAGGTGCTGAAGCCGAAAAAGACACTAACCCAAATCGATATTGAACGACTGCCAGCCAAAGGTTCATTGGTTGCGTTGTGGAGGGAGGTTTTGGGTTGGATCACAGACTTACAGGGAGGGGCTACAAACCACAGACAAATTATAGACCCACACGGAGCACAGCTGGTCACATAACAAGGAAAGACATCCTCTTCAATTGATTCTGAATCTTAAGAATTGGAATCGATTCTTGAAATCTGAATCGGTACCCAGCCCTAGATATTTTAGAGATGTGGGAATGGACCGGTTGCATGCCTGGGTAGTTGCCATCCAGGAGCCAAGGTGTTTCCATGGTGTCATGGATGCAGCAAAGTGCAGCACCAATGCATGCTCCCAGACTTGGCTTGATCAAAAGCTCAAATATGATATTTTTTCTCCCTCCTGCATATATCTCATGGTTTTAATTTATTTTCCTTAAAATTTTGTTTGTTTTTAGATAGCACATATAATTTTGGTGTTTTCAGTTTTAATCTCTGTTCTTATGTCTCATTTTCTTTCATCTCAACACCATAAGAGGTTATTCTCATAAGAAACCAAACCTGATGACTCAGACATGCTGCACATATAGACAATTGCAGTCACAATATATATAATTGTTGACCTTGGAGACGCCTCACACGTGCAGATTAGGGGTCAGAGTATTATTGAAGCACCAATATAAGACATTCGGTATGCAAACCAATAATCCCATCTCCATATTTTCAGTATATCAATGGATGTGTCGGTAATTAGTGCGCTGTTTTGTGCAGCAGCTCAGAGCTGAAAGAAACAGTTTAAGTCATCTCTCACATGTCTTATAGCGCCGCGACAACACGATGAACAAGAGCAGCATGCCCACACTGAGTTTTAGAAACATATTTACTCTGTGTTTTCTTTCAAAGTCTGTGTGTGTCACCTGGCTGTGTCAGCACAGCCCCGACAGCAACTAAAAACAGAACAGCAGCATACCTGCAGTGAGTTCAAAAATTTTTTTTACGCTTTGCTTTTTTCATATAAGCACAAAATCTCTTTCTGAGGATGGCGTGAGACAAAAGCATGACTAAAACCTTCTCACCTGCCAATCAGGTAGCACTTCCCACATAATGCATGAGTTCTTCATTTTTCCTGCTCAGTCTGTGCAGGCCAGGGCCTTAGCCAGTGGGAAAGAGGACAGAACCTCCCTCCCTCACTCTTAGAGTAAAGGTTCACTTTTGAAGGCATTTTTTGCATATACTACTTCTACTACAAATAATAATAATAATAATAATAATAATAATAACAACAATAATATTTTTAACAACTAAAATGTTTCATCTGTATTACTCTCTGGCCAAGTCTTGTTACAATTCTGCACTAAGTGGAATTGATGAGCCATATAAAAAATATTTGCTCAATTTAACTTTTTTTTTACATAACTAAAGTGGTATCCTTATCCTTTTTTAAAGCTATGTCTAAGCTGTGGCATAAATGGGTCTGTCTGGGGTTCCAGCTTTAAATTCAATTCAGTTAGGGAAGCAATAAATATGAAATTGATTAAGGCTCTTGAGGTTAGCAGTCTTATCAAACAAAAATATAGGTTGTAATGTCAATTTGGGATAAAGGCAAAGAAAAGGTAAAGATGTGCAAAAGAAAATACTAATACAACATACAACCCCAATTCCAATGATGATGGGACGTTGTGTAAAATGTAAATAAAAACAGAATACAATAATTTGTAAATCCTCTTCAACCTATATTCAACTGAATGCACCACAAAGACAAGACATTTAATGTTTAAACTGATAAACTTTGTTGTTTTTGTGCAAATATTTGGTCATTTTGAAATGGATACCTGCAACACATTTCAACAAAATTGGAATGGGGCAACAAATGACTGGGAAGGTTGATGAATGCTCAATGAACACCTAACTGGAAACAGGTGAGTGTTATGAATGGGTATAAAAGGAGAAAAAAGAAGGTATAAGTCATTCATTGTATCTGATGTGTTTTTCAAATATCTTTCTTTGGGAGAAACCTGATGCCAAGTGGGCAGTGTTTATTACCAGTCACATTTGTTTGTACCTGTACATATATAATTAAATCTGTAAATATTACACCAGTTGTTTGTCTTGTGTCCAGTTGAAGACAGATGTTTAATCAATCATATCTGGAACTTGTGACTTTCAGATCAAAGACTTGATTAATATTGATCATACCATGATCAGATTCCTGCGGTACGCAGATGGTACCCCTTTCGAGGTATTTAATTCAATTTAATATTTCATTAAATATCGTTTCAACTTATATCTACTACATCAGGGGTGGGCAACTTGTTCCAGAAAGGGCCAAGAGGGTGCAGGTTTCCTATGCAGCCACTGACTCCACCAGGTGATTCACTGATTAATATCACTTTGAGCAGATGGAATCAGTTAATCAGTGAAATCACCTGGTGGAGTCAGTGGCTGGAAAGAAAACCTGCACCCTCTTGGCCCGTTCTGGAACAGGTTGCCCACCCCTGTGCTACATAGTGCTGGTCTTCAACAGTTAATAAGGGTGTGGTCTCAATGTGGCTCAGACTTTGACATTAAATATAATGCAAAGAGTAATATTATGATTGCTAGAAGCAAGGAGGACAGTAAATTGCCATTTTCTCTCTGTCTGACCTAATCCTCAAGAGTTGTTTGACGCAGAGACATGTCAAAGTGACATGACCAAATTAAGTGGCCCTCCCATCAAATCTCCCACACTCTGAGTTTCTGTTTGAATGCCTGTTGAAAGTGTGTACTTCAAACTATATATCAGTTAGGCCCAGTAAAACTTGAATCACGATAAATAATTTTCACCAGGCTTTTTACTGAATATTGTGGCAACATGTGGGGTGGGTCTTTGTGCAGCATGTGCACGAAAGGGAGTTCTCTTCCTCTTTTCTCCTCACTGGCCAGAGCAATTACAAAATGATCACGACCCACGTATTTTGTTGTGGAGGCGCTTCGTTTAACACACGCACAAATGTCTTCCTCTTTTCTCTTCTCTGGCTAGGGGAGGACGACACGACTTGCCCTTTATCATTGGTGGAAAAAAACGCATGATGTGAACCATCAAAGTCACCAACCCCACGGGGGTTGCTCACCATCCCTACATGGGATGTTGCTGAGGAAAAAAAATGCCAACAGACTGAGGGCCCAATGCTGCCTCCAGGCAGACAACAGGAGGAATGACAATGTGTAATGCCTGTAACATATCCAACACAAGACAGAAAGGTCTTATGTTGGACAGGAATTGTTTTTCTGAGTGGCACAAATAATTTGTGTGGCATCTCGCTCACTCACTCACTCACTCACTCACTCACTCACTCACTCACTCACTCACTCACTCACTCACTCACTCACTCACTCACTCACTCACTCACTCACTCACTCACCTTCAACTGCTTACTCCAATTAAGGGTCGTGGGGGGCTGGAGCCTATCCCAACAGTCATAGGCTGTGACGCGGAGTACACCCTGGACATGACACCAGTTTGTCGCAAGGCCACATATAGACAAACACATTCACACCCACACACACATCTACGGTCAATTTAAAGTTTCCAATCCATCTAACCTGCATGTCTTTGGATGTGGGAGGAAGCCGTAGCACCAGGAGGGAACCCACGCAAACACAGGGAAAACATGCAAACTCCACACAGAAAGGCCACAGGTGGGACTCAATCCCATGACCTTCTTGCTGTGAGGCAACAGTGCTAACCACTAAGCCACCGTGCTGCCCTGTGTGGCATCTTATTGTTTTGTAAATAGTTTTACAAAAAAATCCCTGAAGCATTTCTTGCATTTTAATGTAAATAGTTTTATATAACTTTGTTGTTTGCTACATTTGCACATATGTTTTTGAAATTTACAATTTATATTTGTATTCCAAGTTATAAAAATGGTTTGTTAAACATGTTTGTTTTTCATTGTAAAAAAAAACAAAAAAAAAAACTTTTTTCTATTCAGATTTTATGTTTTTGTGTGAATTTATGTTCACTGTGTTAATACAGTATGCCAGAATGAAAAAAAAAAAATGTCACAAAGGTGAGCGTATACCGAAAAAATGACAGCAAAGAAGGCAAAGTAAACATGTTTTTAAGGTAAATTATGACGATAAAACTAAAAGTGGTCAAAAATGGCCAATTATACCCTGGACCCGAGGGGGTTAAAATATGTGACAAGGTTAAATATTTAGGACATTATACAACTGATGACCTGTCTGATGATAGGGACAGACAATAAATGGTAAATGGACTGCATTTATACAGTGCTTTTCCATCTGCATCAGAAGTTCAAAGTGCTTTACAATGATCCCTCTCATTCACCCATTCACACAGACACACTCACACACTGATGTCAGGGTGAGATCATGCAAGGTGTTCACTACACCCCGGGAGCAACAAGGGGATTATGGACCTTGCCCAAGGGCCCTTAGTGATTTTCTGGTCTGGCTGGGTTTTAAAACAGAGGATCCTCTGGTCTGAAGCTCAAAGCTTAACCATTACACCACCACCTCTGACAGGTGGCCTTGCACATACATGCATAATGTATGCACAAGCTAAATATGCTCAACCGCAAATTTAGTATGTGTTCATCATCTGTGAAGACCACACTTTTTAGACGTTTTTGCATCCCAATGTATAATACCCACTTATGGCAGTGCTGCAGAATAAACAGTATGAATAAACTTAGAATACACTTAATGTGGCATATACTAGTGGCATGAGACGGCTGCTTAAAGTCCCACAATGGAGCAGTGCATGTCAGATGTTTGTCAGTGTTGGTGCGCCCACCTGTCCTGCTCTACTCAGGAATCTCATGCATGGGTGTATGTGTAGATTATCTGAGTCATCCAATAGCATAAATGCAACACTAGTGAACCCTGCAATGAGTGCAGTCAGGTTCACCTCAACACTATGGAACCATTGACTCTTTACAGTGCATCTAGGAAAGTCTTCACAGCGCTTCACTTTTTCCACATTTTGTTATGATGCATCCTTATTATAAAATTGATGAAATTCATCTTTCCCTGTCAAAGTTCTACACACAATACCCCATAATGTCAAACTGAATAAAAGTTATGAGATTTTTTTCAAATTCATTAAAACAAACAAACAAAAAACCCAACTAAGAAATCACGTGTACATAAGTATTCCCAGCCTCTGCCAAGAAGCTCAAAATTGAGCACAGGTGTATCCTGTTTCCACTGATCATCCTTGAGATGTTTCTGCAGCATAACTGGAGTCAACCTGGGCTAAATTCTGTTGATTGGACATGAATTGGAAAGACACGCACCTGTCTACATATAAGGTCTCACAGTTGACAGTGCATGTCAGAGCACAAACCAATCATGAAGTCAAAGGAAAGACCTCTGAGAAAGGATTGTCTCAAGGCACAAATCTGGGGAAGGGTACAGAAACATTTCTGCTCCATCATCTGAAAAAATGGCTGCCCGTCTAAAGTGATCGATCGAGGGAGAAGGGTAGTGGGAGGAGTTGGGGAGGTGACCAAGAACCCGATAGTCATTCTGTCAAGGCATTCCTCTGTGGAGAGAGGAGAACCTTCCAGAAGGACAACAATCTCTGCAGCAATCCACCTATCAGGCCTGTATGGCAAAGTGGTCACATGGAAGCCACTCCTTAGGCCTGCTTCACACGGCAAGATCATTAGGCCGATATCGGACCCGATCTTCCCCTTCTGACAATCTTAAGGGCGCCCTGACAATTGTGATGACGCTAAAGATAATCTTATCAGATATTCCTGCCGTGTGTGGTGTGTTAAGAGCGCTCTGATCTGCTGTGAATAGTTTCTGGATACACTGCAGTCTTTATGCATATACTATGTGCACTTTCTGCTATTGTAGATTTCGGACTCTTTTCATTCTATTTATTTGTCTGTCTCTTTTTGTGCTATGGACTATGTTTTTGTGTCCTAAATAAAGTAACTGAGTTGAGTGAAACAATCACTTTTGCTGCTTTTGCTTTACTCCAACATGAAATGGCACAGTTGTCGGAAATCAAGAGATGAAACTTCTGTGAGTCAGATGAGATTAATTGTCTCAGCATTTTTGTCTAGTTGAAATGCAAACACATTAGAAGATCTAAAGAAAAGATGAAAGAGAAAATGGGTTCGGAAAAAAAAAGATGAAGCATAAGGGACAGACAAAGAAATCATTAGCAACTTAAAAAGCCCAAAGCCAGAGCAGACATGATGGTGCAGTGCCTGCAAGCTGGAACTGAAGGCTTTTAACACGAACAATAAAAAAGTAGGCGACAGAATAGAGGAGGAAATAGGGAAAGAGGTTGTGACAGAAAGGAAATGGCAAAAAGTAGGATGAAGTCGTCAGAGAAACGTGGAGGAGGTAGGCCAAAAAAAGAGAAAGGAAGTAAAGCGAAGAAAAGAGAGAGGAGAATATAAATGAGTCTTTTTCCAGAGCAGAAGAGATTATGTGAGTAAAACCAATTAGAAAGTCATTTTTATGCAATTAAGGGGGAAAAAAGACAAGCTTCTTCCCCCTGTAATTAAATTCAGACAGTTGTCTGTACAACAGTGGTTACCAGCTTTTGTCTTTAGCATGTGAGCCATTAAAGCCATTGAAAAGCAAGAAGTGTAGCGTGAACATTTCAGAATAAACTCGAGATTTGTGATCCATCAGAAACAGGCTTGGCTTGGCACCGTTACCCTGCTGACGAGTGAACAGAAAGCACAAATGCCGTTAGAGTTCATGAAGTGAAGCAAGATGGTAGGTAGCACAATACAAGACTTGCGTTTAATTAATACAGTCCTTCCTACCTACAGTCCCTTTCTCTCAAAAATTCTTGAAAGGGTAGTTGTAAAACAGCTAACTGATCATCTGCAGAGGAATGGTCTATTTGAAGAGTTTCAGTCAGGTTTCAGAATTCATCATAGTACAGAAACAGCATTAGTGAAAGTTACAAATGATCTTCTTATGGCCTCAGACAGTGGACTCATCTCTGTGCTTGTCCTGTTAGACCTCAGTGCTGCTTTTGATACTGTTGACCATAAAATTTTATTACAGAGATTAGAGCATGCCATAGGTATTAAAGCCACTGCGCTGCGGTGGTTTGAATCATATTTATCTAATAGATTACAATTTGTTCATGTAAATAGGGAATCTTCTTCACAGACTAAGGTTAATTATGGAGTTCCACAAGGTTCTGTGCTAGGACCAATTTTATTCACTTTATACATGCTTCCCTTAGGCAGTATTATTAGAAAGCATTGCTTAAATTTTCATTGTTACGCAGATAACACCCAGCTTTATCTATCCATGAAGCCAGAGGACACACACAAATTAGTTAAACTGCAGGAATGTCTTACAGACATAAAGACATGGATGACCTCTAATTTCCTGCTTTTAAATTCAGATAAAACTGAAGTTATTGTACTTGGCCCCACAAATCTTAGAAACATGGTGTCTAACCAGATCTGGATGGCATTACCCTGACCTCTAGTAATACTGTGAGAAATCTTGGGAGTCATTTTTGATCAGGATATGTCCTTCAATGTGTATATTAAGCAAAATATGTAGGACTGCTTTTTTACATTTGCGCAATATCTCTAAAATTAGAAAGGTCTTGTCTCAGAGTGATGCTGAAAAACTAATTCATGCATTTATTTCCTCTAGGCTGGACTACTGTAATTCATTATTATCAGGTTGTCCTAAAAGTTCCCTGAAAAGCCTTCAGTTAATTCAAAATGCTGCAGTTAGAGTACTGATGGGGACTAGAAGGAGAGAGCATATTTCACCCATATTGGCCTCTCTTCATTGGCTTCCTGTTAATTCTAGAATAGAATTTAAAATTCTTCTTCTTACTTATAAGGTTTTGAATAATCAGGTCCCATCTTATCTTAGGGACCTCATAGTACCATATCACCCCAATAGAGCGCTTCGCTCTCAGACTGCAGGCTTACTTGTAGTTCCTAGGGTTTGTAAGAGTAGAATGGGGGGCAGAGCCTTCAGCTTTCAGGCTCCTCTCCTGTGGAACCAGCTCCCAATTTGGATCAGGGAGACAGACACCCTCTCTACTTTTAAGATTAGGCTTAAAACTTTCCTTTTTGCTAAAGCTTATAGTTAGGGCTGGATCAGGTGACCCTGAACCATCCCTTAGTTATGCTGCTATAGACTTAGACTGCTGGGGGGTTCCCATGATGCACCGAGTGTTTCTTTTTATTCACCTCTTTTTGCTCTGTATGCACCATTCTGCATTTAATCATTAGTGATTGATCTCTGCTCTCTTCCACAGCATGTCTTTTTCCTGATTCTCTCCCCTCAGCCCCAACCAGTCCCAGCAGAAGACTGCCCCTCCCTGAGCCTGGTTCTGCTGGAGGTTTCTTCCTGTTAAAAGGGAGTTTTTCCTTCCCACTGTTGCCAAGTGCTTGCTCATAGGGGGTCGTTTTGACCGTTGGGGTTTTTCTGTAATTATTGTTTGGCTTTTGCCTTACAATATAAAGCGCCTTGGGGCAACTGTTGTTGTGATTTGGCGCTATATAAATAAAATTGATTTGATTTGATTCTCAAATAGTGGGTGTATGGCAGGGGGAAGCGTGTGTGACCGTGGAGAACATGCTTTTTTCTCGTACTAGAAAAAAGTGTAATTGTCAGAGTGTGCGCAGGGAGTACTGAGGACTCTAGCATAATGGAACGCAGCTCTAGGTAGGGTTTTTTTTTTTTTTTTGCACTATGGTGGAAGACAAACAAAGACCGGTACGTCTTAAACGGCATGAAGCCAATTAAATTAAGGCATCACTTAAAGACATTACACCCCAATCACGCAGATAAGCTGCTTGAGTTTTTTTCAGCGAAAACTTGCCGAATATTGCCAGCAATCATCCCGTTTTGTGAACACTGCTTCAATAAAACAGCAAGCACCGTTAGCATCATAGCACCATAGCAGAGGAGCTGAGCAGCAGTAGACATGGTCTCTGTCATGATGGATGATGCAAGTGCTGCAAAAATAAAAACAAACACAAATTAAATAAATAAAAATCACAAAAAATAATCATAAAAAAAAAATCAGCAAAAATTGTTTTAATCATTTTTGTTTTGTCTGTGAAAGTGTTTTATAAATTGTGATCCTGAATAAGTGTTCTGATCAATTTGAATGTATTATTCAATTTCAATTCAATTTCAATTTATTAATTTATATAGCGCCAACTCACGACAAAGTCACCCCAAGGGGCTTCACACAATTCATAACACAAAGTAATTTAAAATCAAAATTAAAATCAAGAAAAGCACAATAAAAACATAAAACACAGTAGAATAAAAAGAAATTACAAAGCAAACATAAAAACAAATCAGATTAATGATAAGACAGTCTAAAAAAGTGGGTCTTCAGTCTTGATTTAAAAGTCTCCACTGTGTCAGACAGGTTCAGGTAACTTTATTTGGTAACTTTACTGCCTAATAACTGCAGGTAGATTGTTCCAAAGAGTCGGACCACGGTAGGAGAAGGCTCTATACCCCACAAACTTGTTGGTCACCCTCGTAACACACAGAAGTCCTGCGCCCTGCGAATGCAAGGTCCGTGCAGGTACGTAGGGCTTAACCAAGTCCGTCAGGTAGGAAGGTGCCAGTCCGTGAACAATTTTATAAACCAACAATAAGACTTTAAAATCCGATCTGGCAGAAACCGGTAGCCAATGAAGAGATGCCAGAATGGGTGTAATGTGGTCAAAACTTCTACTTTGTGTCAAAAGTCTGGCAGCAGCATTCTGTACCAATTGAAGTCCCCGAATGCGCTTCCTCCAGTCTGGCTCTCTCCGTCTCTCCGTCTGCTGTGGATTCATCTGGGTGTTGAGGAACAATCTGGAGTGATGTGAACGGTTCAGCAGCTGACGGTAGGATGAATATGGGAGGTGTGTGGAGACAATTCGCCAAATTCACAACATTCCTGACAGATTAGTGACAGAAAGTAACAATGCGCTGTTGCGCACAATAACGTACTGTTGCGCGCAATAACACGAATAGACCAGGACAATATTCTTGACCGTGCATAATGGTTCGTAATAATTCGCCAGCGACACATGCCATAAATTGTAACATGTTGTAGCAGTTCGCAACAGTTCCAGAGGACACCTGACGCCTCTGCCCCGAATCATCACATTTGTGATTGGCAGCCAAGAATGTAATACTTCGTGACATTTGTGACTTGTCGACGTTTTGTGTATACGCAGCATTACTAAGGAAGATCAGGGCCGGTTTCATAAAGCAGTCTAATCTTGTTTAGTCAAATAAGCTCACTTAGTTGACTAATTTTTTTTTACCTTAGTTGCTGCACAAAGTGCTTAGTTGGCTAAAGTTTCAAGTTATCCGACTAAAGTTTTTAGCCTGGTACAGAGGAGGCTTATCTTATTTTAGTCGACAAAACTTCAGTGTCTTACCTCAAAATATGGCAGCTATTATGTACCACCACTTGATGGAACACTCAAGAGCATCCCTACGCCGCTCGTATTCCTTCAAAAGGAGAGTTTCCTCTGTTTTTGGCCATGTTGCAGCAGACAACTGTCATGATGCGTTTGTTCACTTCTCACATAAGCCACCGGGTGTTGCTGCTACACTGAGCAATGCTGTGTGCATAAAAAGGCTTGATGGAAGTGTAGAAGAAGAAATTGAAGCATGAAATTGCTAGGCTAAGATCTAAGTACGTCATTCTGCTGTTCGCATGGGTTGCATAAATGTTAATAAAGCCAGTTAATGAAACAAAGGCTGGAAAGCTCATGACAATGAACAACCCGGAAGTAAACATCTCTTGGCAATGGCACGCACAAGGCCGTTATGCCCGTGAAAACCGCTGACTAAGGTAAAACGGGTAATCTACGAGTTTAACCATTGATGTGAAATGATTAGACGGATAATGTTTGGCGACTAACTGTAGTCGACTAAGAAAGTGTAATAGACTGATAGATTAGACTGCTTTATGAAACCGGGCGCAGATGTTTTTTCTCACCAGCCACATTATCCACCTTCCATCCGGCCCCCATTAAAATCCTAAAATGAAATTGCAAGCTTAATTTGTCACATTTCATACAGACTTGAAAGATCTTTCAAGTCTGTATGAAATGCTGTTACAGGTAATTCCATGAGGCAGTTGTTAGATGAAGAAACTTCAGTGTAATTCAATTGGAGAAGAAGATGTGCCAAAGGCTGTCTACACAAAAGCAGCCAATGGACACCAACGGGAAGATGTTAAAAAATTAACAATATAAAACAGGGACATGTTGGAGAAAGAATGGTTGCAGAATGAACTGCAGAGCCCAACGTGAGACTGAGACGAAGCAACACAAGCGATCTCTGGTAGCAAACCCTCCAGTGAAGCACTGGGAGCAGCCTGGAGGAGGAACTGGGAAGAGAAGAGGAGGCCAGCGTACACAATGCTTCAGTGTAACTGCTCGGCAAGGCCTTGAAACAAGGCACAAAGGCTGCACTGTCAGCAGGCCTGATCCCGCACTTTCATAGGTCTCCCTGACACCAGGCCTCTCCCCTTTTTCAATAACCAGCACAGCAACCTTTTCAGAGGCTGAACCAACGGTCTGCTCCTTGACCACACAACTCAAAGAGACTATTCTGCTCTCAACGGTCACTGTTTGAGATCATTTTTGTCATTCTTAGCCCACCCCCTGCCCCCCAACCTCAGTCTAGTAGTTCATTTAATGCTGCAGCTGACATGGTACAGCAGAATCCCAGATTACACCGCCCCACTGATTTCTAGGCCACAAGGTATATTCTTGTTCCTAACAGCTTGTGCTTACAGCTACTGAAATCTCAAAAACCACAGGGAGTGAGAACAGCGTTGTCCATTCAACACAGGAAAATTTGTGCAATTTTCCAATAAATGGACAGACCAGAAAGCATTGCTTCATTTCTGTTTACCACTGGGGGCAGCACCACATACAGTAGCAGGCAGAGCTGCACAGACGCAGGCAGCCATTGCTAGTATAGCCTAAACAGCATAACATAGCTTTCCCGTTCTGAAGTATTAAATTGTCAGCTGATCGTAAAGTTCAAACAGGTACATGTATTAATTATACTGCCTACCACGATTGGACATGTTGATTTTGCTTTTACCTTGCCAAGCTAAACGTTCTACTGACCAGTCTCTGGAGAGTTTTGCGGCGACCTCTGAAATTTTACAAGAGTTTGAAAATGCGGATATGGCAGCATAACAAGCTTAATTCAGTTTTATAATGTCACAAATTGATCTAACGACCACATCGCAGTACACTGAGATTTATTGAGGGGTCTGCGTATCGATGTAGCCGTATCCATTACTTTATAGTTGATTGTCAACTCATATTAATTGTTACATTATTGGACAGAACATGTTGCTATGGACGATATCAAATCTTTTCGTCTGTACTACAATTTAGTGTAGGCAAACTTGAAACACTGTTCTGTAATGTTTCAAAACCTTTGCAACATCTCTTTCAGACTATTGTTCCTGATCCCATATCATAAAGAAGACCTTGTGTGGTGTGCTGCCATCTGCTGAATGGTTCAAGAATTTGCATCCATATCAAATAATGAATTTCATATTTAAAGACTGGAGCCAGCATGTATGCTGCTTGTATATTTCTGAAGATGATCAGGCCAGGAGACAAGTAAGCTTCTCCGTAAGAATGCCAGGACTACTGCAGACAGTCAAAACGTGCAGCTCACATCCAGAATCAACTGGATGATGAGCTACTTTGAGTTTATATTTCAATAATCATACATGTTTCTGGATTGTGAATGAAAACCCACATGAACACCAGACAACACCCACCAGCTGGTGAGTTAGAACCAAGGAACTTTGTCATCAAGTGATGATGTTCATTATTTAGTGATTATGGAAATGCATTTTCCTTTCCTTCCTTGGTCGGACTGTCCTTGGACAGTTAAACAAAAGGATGCAGATTAAAGTCACAGCAGGTGGAAAATCACTGGTGGAGTCCTTGAACAACCTGGCAAATGACTAAGTTGTGTCACACTGTGCTGAAGCTAAGCCTGACCTCTTGACCCCCACGTGGACAAGCGTAAATATAAAATCAATCTTCCCACAATGATCAACAAGGCATCACATTACCAGTAGGGCTGAAACGATTAGTCGAGTAAACTCGAATAATTCGATTACAATAATTGTTCGAGGCAAATTCTGTGCCTCGAAGCTCCATTTAACCATTTAACGGGATGTTTTCAGTACTGAAGCAGTATCCAAAATTTGAAAAACATCTCCGTATTTGTGTCAGCACTTCACCAATGGGACATTTTTCTGACTGAATACAGCATTTAACTAGCAAACTAGTTACTAACAATAAATGTTAAAGTCTATTAGTCAGAAAACCTGAGCTAATGTCAGCCTGTGTCAGCTGAGCATGGTTAATTTATAAAATTCACACGCTGCTATGGTGCTGTGATATTTACATCAAGTCTTTTTCTGCCTGCTGCTACTGCTTTGACATTAAAATAGTGTAATTATGTAGCACGTTTTGAAAAAAAAAGTACTCAGTAGCTGCTTTACACATTTAACTTTACTATCTACAGCAAGAGGCAGAAAGACCTGTTAACAGAGAGTTCTCAATGAACTCTCATTATTTAGAGTGTACGTTCCAAAGATTTTGACCACTGCAGCCCCCAGGTTGAAGCCATCAGCCTCTCGGGCTTATATAATTTATTTTATTTTATTTAACCTTTATTTATCCAGGTTAGTCCCAAAGAGATCAAGACCTCTTCTGCAAGGGAGACCTGGACAATTATAAAGTTTCCAATTCACCAAACCTGCATGTCTTTAAATGTGGGAGGAACATGTGAACTCCACACAGAAAGGCCACAGGTGGGAATCAAATCCATGACCTTCTTTTGTGAGGCAACAGTGCTAACCACTATTCCATCTTGCTGCCCAAATAGAATAGTGGGGAACCTTTGCAGTATGGAAGCGGTAAAATAGAACAACATTGTAATGGGAGGAAAAAACAGCAGTGAAATATGCCGTTTGTACTAATTTCAACATACTGCACTGAACTTTTTTGCAGTTATCTGTTGAAGTGTTGACCACAATATTTATATACTGTGGGCATCTACCCACAATACATAAATGAGCCCACCTTTACTCAAAAACAATGAATGCTAGTGTAAGTAAGACCCTTCGGCTGCTCCCTTGATTGCACTCAGGGTCACCACGGCAAATCTGAGGTAAATCTGAAGTTTTATGCCTGATGCCCTTCCTGATACAACTCCACTTTACATGGAGAAATATGGCAAGGGTGGGGTTTGAACCAGGAACCTTCCGCACTGGAACCAAGTGCAGTAACCACTTTGTCACCACCCCCATATTAAAAGGGCATATAATGAGGACAAAGTAGGGGTATGATTCAGCCACAGAGAAACCTGAGGAAAAGCAAACCCTGAGGACGGGGGTGTGGCGCCTGCCCACGTCCCCAGAAGCTGAAGAGTTCAAGATGCTCTGAAATACATTTTCCTGAATTTTAGAGCAAAAAACTGAGGAAATTTCATGAGACTTTCATGAGAAGATTTGAGAAAAAAAAATTTGAAGTACTCCATTCGAAAAATTTTTTTGAAGTACACCATTCTGAGTATATATTAGCAAAGTTACACATGTCGTGCCAATCCAGTAAATAATATTCATCTGCCCACAATGGTAGGTCTATTATGTACACAGCAGTAAAAGTATCAGAGCTGTTCTTAAGAGTCTTCAACATTCAGCTGCACAAATAGAGAAACAGACTTTGACAATCATGTAAAGCTTCACTTAGCAAGTAAAAGGATTATAGCAAGTCATATTTCTACAGTAATGTTCAGTATTTGAATAGAGAAATAGTCATAAAACCTCATCCATCTTAGAATTACAGGCTCCGAAATAATATCAGCACAAGATACTTATTCTGAGATACTGTACCAAGAATAAAGATGCCCATTAACATTAAGTTAATGAGTAATGAAAAGAAGGAACTTTTGTCTGTGTACCTGAATGAGAACAAGGTGTCCAATGTTTACAGAATATTTTGAAACATTTACAGTAGTGTTCAGAATAATAGTAGTGCTATGTGACTAAAAAGATTAATCTAGGTTTTGAGTATATTTCTTATTGTTACATCAGAAACAAGGTACCAGTAGATTCAGTAGATTCTCACAAATCCAACAAGACCAAGCATTCATGATATGCACACTCTTAAGGCTATGAAATTGGGCTATTAGGAAAAAAAAGTAGAAAAGGGAGTGTTCACAATAATAGTAGCATCTGCTGTTGATGCTACAAACTCAAAACGATTATGTACAAACTGCTTTTTTAGCAATCCTGTGAATCACTAAACTAGTATTTAGTTGTATAACCACAGTTTTTCATGATTTCTTCACATCTGCGAGGCATTAATTTTGTTGGTTTGGAACCAAGATTTTACTCTCATCAGTCCACAAAATATTCCTCCATTTCTCTTTAGGCCAGTTGATGTGTTCTTTGGCATGTTGTAACCTCTTCTGCACATGTCTTTTATTTAACAGAGGGACTTTGCGGGGGATTCTTGCAAATAAATTAGCTTCACACAGGCATCTTCTAACTGTCACAGCACTTACAGGTAACTCCAGACTGTCTTTGATCATCCTGGAGCTGATCAATGGGTGAGCCTTTGCCATTCTGGTTATTTGTCTATCCATTTTGATGGTTGTTTTCCATTTTCTTCCACGTGTCTGTTTTTTTTTTTTTTTCCTCCATTTTAAAGCATTGGAGATCATTATAGATGAACAACCTATAATTTTTTGCACCTGCGTATAAGTTTTCCCCTCTCCAATCAACTTTTTAATCAAACTACGCTGTTCTTCTGAACAATGTCTTGAACATCCCATTTTCCTCAGGCTTTCAAAGAGAAAAGCATGTTCAACAGGTGCTGGTTTCATCCTTAAATAGGGGACACCTGATTCACACCTGTTTGTTCCAAAAAATTGACAAACTCACTGACCAAATGCCACACTACTATTATTGTGAACACCCCCTTTTCTATTTTTTTTTTTTTTTTAACTAATAGCCCAATTTCATAGCCTTAAGAGTGTGCATATCATGAATGCTTGGTCTTGTTGGATTTGTGAGAATCGACTGAATCTACTGGTACCTTGTTTCCCATGTAACAATAAGAAATATACTCAAAACCTGGATTAATCTTTTTAGTCACATAGCACTACTATTATTCTGAACACTACTGTAACTGTTGGATTAAATTGCAACATCAACAGTATCAGTGAATAGAAAAAAAATCATTTGCCAAAATCATGAAAAGTACAAAAAAGAGAAAGGGAGTAAAACTGATTTGAGTTTATATTTTTTATATAAAGAAAGAGATTAGATTAAGAGATGAGGGTGTCCACATCGTCTGGTGAGAAGGTGAAAAGAATAATTTTATTCATAACCTTTTCTAGATAAACACATTCATCCTCCACGCTGAACGGAATTCATTCAAATCAGTGGTTCTGATGAGCAGACGCGTGCAGACAGTCGGGAATAACTTGTTTTCTGTAACCGAGGACTTTCAGCCAGATTGGCTGTGTACCACACTTTGAGCACTGCGGTCGGTTCACCGGGCTCATGGCTACACAGCAAAGAGACAACGGATTGGTTTGGGACTACTAATGAAGTAAAACCACTAAAAACTCTTGGTAATAGGCCTCGGAACAAATGCAGTGAGTTACTGTAAAGTTCAGGAGTGGGGTTAGGAAAGACCAACAAACCAATGAAATGATGAGGTAGGGGGAGCTTACATCCCCATAATCACCAAAGAGCTGCATCCAGAGGAGCAGAGTACTATAACTTTCAAGATGGTACCTAAAACCAATATTCAGTGAAATAGGTTTAAAACTGAGCCATAGGAAACCAATTTCTTCCCAACAGCAAACAAACTGAAATAAGCCACAGCTTTTCTCCCGACTGAAGAAAACCCATTAGAAAAGCTGTGTGGAAGAGCCCCGTGAGTGAGGGTGGTGCAAGGAGAGGGGAGCCTAACAGCCAGACACAAATCCTGGCAAACAAGATACAACTTGGAAGATGGAGAAAATCCCACAGGAGTTGGGGGTGTGGGGTGGGTGGGAGTTTCAGGGTGGAGGGATGCTAACATGAGTGAGTGTTCAATCTGCAAAGAGTTTGAGCATCTGTTCTCCTGTCGCTGGTGATTATCGTGGACGACTGGAGAAGTAACACCGCATTGCTGTGGAATGAAGCCACCATCAAGATAAAGAAACAAAGTGAACTTGAGCACAGAACAGGAGTGCTGGATCAAATCTGTGCAAATCTCTATCCATCTCGTCTCTATTCAACTGAGCATCTGCTGTTTACATGGAGGATTATTTCATAATTTGGCGGGCCAAAACATGCACTGAACAGTCCAAACATAATTAAATATGGATTTATGTGCACAAGAGCACATAAATCCATAGAGCTGTTCATCATTATTAAACTATTGACCAATGTGACAGGTTACAGTACTGACAAGAAGATCACACACAGGAAACTGATGATCGAATGCACTCAGGCAGTAAATTGAAGTTGCTTCTGAAAGGACACAACAGCTGAAATCATTAACTATTGAAATTATATTTAATCATACAACTACTAAAATTCCGTTATGCTTGTTGGACATCTCCTGCTCAGGGTCACCACAGCAGCTCATCAGTCTCCATCTCTCCCTGTCACACCAACCACCTGTATATCTTTTCTCACCACATCCATAACTCTCATCTTTGGCCTCCTTCTTCTCATCCTTTTGGGGGATCCATCATCAGCTTCCTTCTTATATACTGTTTTCTTCTTCCATATCCATCTGCTTGCTTGGTCTCCAAACCTTGGCCTTCTCGAGACGCTGGAATCCTCAACAGTGAGGCAACTAATTTCTGGATCATGTATAGAAGAACTCGCCACATGGCCGAAATGTCATAGCTGATGCTCCCTCACCATATAAGTGATTCCCCTCATTTAAGTAACCCCTCATCTTAAGTAACAAGTCGTTCAACACAAAGTCCTTCCAGCGGTACCCAAGGATCCTCCAAAAGAGACCAAGTACCAAAGACACTGAGGTAACTCATCTGCCACTCTTTTCCAATCAGTCTGCACTGTTAGCCACCTCTCTGCCTCACTCTCCACAACTCTGGATAGTCAATCCAAAATTTTAAAACTTTTCTATCTTGACCACTTCTACAACCCCTGGCAATAGTTATGGAATCACCGGCCTCGGAGGATGTTCATTCAGTTATTTAATTTTGTAGAAAAAAAGCAGATCACAGACATGACACAAAACTAAAGTCATTTCAAATGGCAACTTTCTGGCTTTAAGAAACACTATAAGAAATCAGGAAAAAAAAAATGTGGCAGTCAGTAACGGTTACTTTTTTAGACCAAGCAGAGGGAAAAAAAATATGGAATCACTCAATTCTGAGGAATAAATTATGGAATCACCTTGTAAATTTTCATCCCCAAAACTAACACTTGCATCAAATCAGATCTGCTCGTTAGTCTGCATCTAAAAAGGAGTGATCACACCTTGGAGAGCTGTTGCACCAAGTGGACAGACATGAATCATGGCTCCAACACGAGAGATGTTAAATGAAACAAAGGAGAGGATTATCAAACTCTTAAAAGAGGGTAATTCATCACGCAATGTTGCAAAAGATGTTGGTTGTTCACAGTCAGCTGTGTCTAAACTCTGGACCAAATACAAACAACATGGGAAGGTTGTTAAAGGCAAACATACTGGTAGACCAAGGAAGACATCAAAGCATCAAGACAGAAAACTTAAAGCAATATGTCTCAAAAATCGAAAATGCACAACAAAACAAATGAGGAACAAATGGGAGGAAACTGGAGTCAACGTCTGTGACCGAACTGTAAGAAACCGCCTAAAGGAAATGGGATTTACATACAGAAAAGCTAAACGAAAGCCATCATTAACACCTAAACAGAAAAAACAAGGTTACAATGGGCTAAGGAAAAGCAATCGTGGACTGTGGATGACTGGATGAAAGTCATATTCAGTGATGAATCTCGAATCTGCATTGGGCAAGGTGATGATGCTGGAACTTTTGTTTGGTGCCGTTCCAATGAGATTTATAAAGATGAATGCCTGAAGAGAACATGTAAATTTCCACAGTCATTGATGATATGGGGCTGCATGTCAGGTAAAGGCACTGGCTGTCATTACATCATCAATAAATGCACAAGTTTACGTTGATATTTTGGACACTTTTCTTATTCCATCAATTGAAAGGATGTTTGGGGATGATGAAATCATTTTTCAGGATGATAATGCATCTTGCCATAGAGCAAAAACTGTGCTTGGTCTAAAAAAGTAACCATTACTGACTGCCACAATTTTTTTTCCTGATTTCTTATAGTGTTTCTTAAAGCCAGAAAGTTGCCATTTGAAATTACTTTAGTTTTGTGTCATGTCTGTGATCTGCTTTTTTCTACAAAATTAAACAACTGAATGAACATCGTCCGAGGCCGGTGATTCCATAATTTTTGCCAGGGGTTGTACTTCTTCCAACCACAGTATTCTACCACACTCATCATTCAACTGTATGTACTCCATCTTACTCTTAACAACTTTCATTCCCCTTCTCTCCGGAGCATATCTACACCACTCCAGGCTCACTTCAACTTGCTCTCTACTCTCACTACAAATCGCATCTGCAAACAACTCCACAGAGCCTCCCGTCTGATCTGGTCTGTCAAATTCTTCATTACATTTGCAAATAAGAAAGGGCTCATAACTGATCTTTTATGTAATCGCCTCCACTGCTAACCCATCCATCATTCCTGTAGCACATTACTGCCTCACACAATCCTCATACATGCTCTACACCACCCTCACATACAATACCACAACTGTTCTCTTCCTGTCATAAGTCCTCCACATACAATATAACTCCTTTTGGATGTCTGCACACTTTTTGATGAGCATTCAAAGCAAAGACTCGCTTGGTCTTTCTTGGCATGAAGCCATATTGCTCCTCAATGATTTTCAAATCTCTTCCACTATTCTTTCCCATAATTTGATGCTGTGGTTTATTAACCACTATGCATTTGTCAATACTCATGGGGCTCTACGTAGTGTCAAACCTGACTTGTGGCAATAATCAAAAGGTTCAAATCATGCTGTTGGCCTACCTTTTTCCAAGCGTGTCGAGTGGCATGCTCAGGCTCGGTGAGTTGCGAGCTGCTGGTTTACGGTTGTATCCTGCAGTCTTTGCAGGAGGCACTTCATTTTGGTTTTTGGACTTGTGTGCTGGGCTGGACACAGGCTTGACATTGAGGTCCTTCAGGACATCATAGTTGATCTTGGAGGAAATTTTCTTCTGCTCCAACATCTTCTCAATGGCCTCATCAGCAGTACTGGCTTGTATCCTTGTACGTTGCTTTCTTGGTTGTTTTGGCTATTGGTGTTTCAAAAAGAAAAACAATAAACCCACTTTTTTCAAAAGCATTTATTACGATAAAATAATGCGTTTTTTTTTTAAAGCTTATGTAGGTACCACATTGCCACAACACATATACGAAACTCTAACCTGGATTTCAAATCTTTTTAACAATAGCATTTTCTGTGCTACTCCATTATGAGGCTGTGAACAAGAACACAACATGCAAATGTTCAAGCTTATAATCTAGTTACAGTTGTCAATGGTTTCTTGTGGGCTTCCCTCACTAATCTTTTTGGCAGGCAGTCACTGTTTTGAGTGCAGTTGTGTAGATTTACTACATGGGCCCATCAGTTTCACATCTCTTAATTTCACATCCTCAACTGATGTGTAGAACTTAACTTCAGACCTGTTACCTGTTGACACGACAATCAAAGACTGAGCGAATAATAGCCATGAAAGAGAGTAGTAGCCGTTCAATAACTTTTTAAACACTTAAAACTGGTCAACACATAAAAAATTATCTTATTTGGATGTAATTTATAGTTGACAGTCTACAAATTGCATAGTCATAGTATGCAATTTGTATGCAATAGTCATTATTTGCTTTCAAATGTGGCAGGCTACTAAACTAACATGGAAAATATAAATCCATATATAAAATCGTATATGGTTGGGATTTCATATGTCACATTGGGCTCATCGGCCAGTTTGTCTTACTGCACATTAATTTATACACAGATTGACTTTGGTACACACTGCCCAAAATATAAATATTTCATGGAACATGGGCACAGGCTTCTCACAAATTTCTTCACACATTTATTTAAATGAAATTCACCCTACACCAGTTCTGCCTAAAAACATAAATTGCAAGAGCAGTCTCAGTTTTTGTTTTTTGTTTTTAACACATTCGGATCAGTGCCGTCATGAGTAAACCTCTATTATACTGCTGTGCCACAGCAGATAATCCATCCAGTTAAAACCGGTGAACAGATGTTGAGTTTGACAAGAAGCCTGCACTGTGCCAAAACCAGCATTTGGAAATGAACCTGCTGACAATACAAACTCCAGCCAGTTCCAGCGGGCTCACGCTTCGAAGTTCATTCATGTCATATTTGCATTGTTTACCACCAATAAATATTTTCTTGATGTGAAAACTCTGTTTTTAAAATAACATCTTTAATAACAGCAGCATTCTAAAGGCACCTTGACACGTGCATGAATTGGATCCCTGCACTTGCACGCAATCTGGCGTGCCAATGAGTAAACCCGTCGCAGACTGTTGTAAACTGTACACAGCTGTTCAAAATTTCTGGCACGCATTAATGTCGTGCCACTTGTGAACTACTTGTGAACATTGCGCAACCTATTTGAAAAAACTGTGTGTCACTGCGTGTCAATGCATGCAGGGCAACTGAACGATTATGACGAGAAGTTACATCTATAATAAAAATAACTTTACAGATACATTATCTAACACATAAGAAGGAATGAAAATACAAGTGTTTTACCAATCAATTACAATATATATTTTATAAATAATTACCTTTGAGACAAGATACCAAATGCTTTCTCCACCACACGACGCACATGAGGCAACATGTAGCTGTAGGTAATTTCTCTGTGATTCTGGGAGCGATGAGAGAATGCTTTCATCACCCACGTTCTGAGAGCACATGCGTCATCAGCTACGAAATGATTATTTTATATAGTGTGGCATCCAGCGGGACAAAGTGGGACACATTGGCATGACGAATTGCTTGCATTGATCAAATTTGTGTAAGTGTCAAGATGCCTGAACACACTCTCTTCATTTCTCAATTTCTCAATTTTATTTGCTCGGAGGGACAACGTACATTAATGAACATTTTCTTTTTAAAATAAATAAAAATAAAAACATAAAGGTACACAATTGCAGCCACAGGCTGATTTCCATTATCAGTCCCCCTGCCAGATGGTACAGGCAAAGGCGGAAATATAATTCCTTCCCGTTTCATCCCAAATAGCAAATTGGGGTGGGTTTTAACTACTTGGTCCATCTTTTGTCAATCTTTTTTTTTTTTTTATTATTATGTTTTTTCAATTTCTATCTTTATGAAGACACAAGGAACAGTAAAAATAAACAAAAGGCAACAACCAAAAACAGCAAACTGCCAGACCAGAGACAACGAAGTGGTATAAACATATAACTGACGAGATCTATATCAAATTTACACAGTCAGAAACTTTTATCCATGAGCAATAATCTGGCATTGAGCCAGAAAAGGTCCCCATATTGCAGCATGTCTGTGTTGTCTGTCCGTATTGTCCAGGCGAAGACGTTCCATCTGTATCGCTGAGACCATTTCTCTAAGCCAATGTTCAAAACTTGGAGGGTTGGTGGATTTCCAGATCATCAGGATAAGTTTTTTGGCAACTACCATTCCAAGTTGTATTGCTGACGATAAATGAGTTGTGTATCCCAAGCTGATAGAAGAACATCCGAATATTGCAATATGGTGATCTGGTTTAATATCTCTGGAATAACATTTAGAAAACCAACTAAAAATTGCAGACCAAAACCCAAATACTCTGGGGCAAAACCAAAACAGATGTGCTAGTGTTCCTTCAACAGAAGGACATTTATCACATTGAGAAGATACATTGGGAAACATTTTGCTTAGTTTTGTCTTTGAATAATATAATCTGTGAATTACTTTGTACCATCTTTTGTCAATCTTGAACAAATGTGGGATACGTAGTAGTCACGAGCATGATCGGCAATAGCACTGAATTCATATCATCCTGATTTACCAAATCGGCATCATTACGTGGCAACTTTTGGGTGTTCATAGTCTTAGCAGCTTCAACCATTTCAAACATCTCTAAACAGGGTAGTCGAACTTGAAACCAGTTTGATTTTGTTCCATCGGGGTAAAAATTTGATGCTAAAGCAGCATTTGTTGCAGTTGTGGCTGAGAACGCAGCCAGGCGCCGCTTTACTTTCATTTTCAAGCAGGTTGCCACGTGTGCCCCTTATAAGCCAGCCAGTTATCACGCTGACTTATAAGGGTAGATCATTCCACAGAACAGAGGCACGATAAGAAGTTTATGACTGTCAGTCGTGCTGCTCAACATTTCCGTCTTTAAATTTTCTTCACGCATGGAATGTGACATTGTGTTTTAATGAATGTGTAAGAACCATTCACAGATTTTATACCTATATAAAAAAGAAAAAGAACAACAATCCTGTGTAAGGAGCTTTGAACGCTTTCATCAATAACTCATGCAAACATTTCTCCGGTTCCCTGAATCCTAACTTTTTAATGACCACAGCTCTTACCTTCTTTTCTTTGTAGGTCCCCAACTCCTTTTCTTTTGCTATCTTAGCCTCTTTTTCTGAAATTTGGATACAGGAAAACAGTGTTGGAACAAACAACCTGTAACATGGTATGGTGGGAACTGACCAGCCACAAACTTAACATTTAAAGACCAATTGGTTTGACTGCAGTTGAAAATAAATTTGGATGATTAAATGTCAACATTTTGTAAAAGTACCTTTCTGCTCCTTTAAGTAGACTGTGTTTTCCGCCATCCAGAGTGCAGTTTTGACTCTGATTTCGTCGTCATTCAACAGGTACTACACAGAGGCAGAGAGAGGATTATCAGATCTCAATCAACTAGGGATGGCTTTTGATAAGATTTTATCGATATCGATGCCATTATGAATTCAGCTTATCAAGCTGATTCTTTATCGATTCCCTTATCAATAAATCCTGTGAATTTTCTGTGTTCTAAAAGTAGGCTTTACAGGTTTATTATGTCAACAACATTTTCTTGAGCCTTAAGGTAAATAAATATGAAATTGGTCATTGGATCCTTGATCTCTGGAAATAAATTAAAAATAAATAAAATCTTTACATGGTCACTGGATCCCAGCTCTCTGGGACAGGTTCATCCGGGAGTCAGCAAGACCTTATTTAGGACATTGTTTTGGTGATTAGGGATGTCCTCATATATTGTAATAAATATTCCAGAGAAAGGCGAGAGCTTCTCTCAGAACTGAGAAGAACAGGACTGAAAAAAGTTTCTGCTGGAAGTATTTTAAACATAGGATCAGCTGGTTAGGTGAACTGGAAACTTTATAATTGTCAAGGTCTTCCTTGTAAAAAAAAACATCTTGATCTCAATGGGACTAACCTAGTTAAATTAATATTAAATTAAAGTGGGAGTGGGAAGTGTTGGCTTTTTAAATACTTGAAAGACACTGGACTCAATTTAGTACTGCTACAACAGACTGATGCAGAAGGTGGCAGCAATGCAACAATGAGGATGCTGGCTGCCATTAAACACCATAGAAGAAGAGAGGGTGCGTTTGATTTATATGACCGTTTAGAGGTCAGAGTGCATTTCCGCATTGACACAATGGCCTCAAAAATCCACACACACACAAAAAAATGCATAAAGTACTTAATTTAGTCATATTTGTCGTCACCCTGGGTAAATTGTCGGACTCGGACCCACTGATTGTGCAGCTAATCTCGTTTCCTCAGCAGAGCATGCACAAGACAAAAACAAATGTGTTTTCTTCATGGCAACCAGCTAGCTCCAACGTAATGTGAACCGAAGAACCTATTAAGTCTGGACTTGAAAGTCTCTACAGAATATGACTTTTACTGATGCAGGGAGATCATTCCACAGAACAGGGGCATGATAAGAGAAAGCTTTGTGAACTACAGACTTTTTATTCATCGTAGGGACGATATGTAGAGTTTAATTATGTCAGCTAGGTCGGGAGGTGCCAGTCCGGCTCGAGAAGGATTCGGGCAAAATCCCACTTTTCTCTTCATCAACAGCAAAACAACAAAGCTTATATGTAATGTCCAAACACTCCTATTACAACAACAAAAAAAATCAATTAGTATTTTTAACCATTTATTAAAAATTTTCATCCAGCAGGGGTGGTGGCCAAGTGGTTAGTGTGCTTGGTTTTAGCGCAGAAGGTTCTTGGTCAAATCCCACCCCTGCCACATTTCTCCATGTAATGTGGAGTTGCATCAGGAAGGGTATCCGGTGTAAAACGTGTGCCAAATCAATATACACATCCACCTTGGATTTGCTGTGGCGAGGAAGCAGCCAAAGGGACTTACTATTAAAGATTTTCATCCATTTAATGTAAGAAACTAATCAGTAAGTGAGGAAAAATTAATATTAGGCTGTTCATAAAAATAATAGTGTCTGCATTTTTCTTTCTGTGACCTTTATTCCACCCCTACAGCTGGCCCTTATTTAAGGACAAAGGCAGCAAATGTTGTACATGCTGGTTGTCGTGCATTTCTTTCTGGCAATCTGAGTAAGATGGGTCGTTCCAGACACTTTTCAGAACAACAGCGTACTTTGATTAAAAAGTTGATTGGACAGGGGGAAACAGATAAAGAAGTGCAGACAATGATAGGCTGCTCAGCTAAAGTGATCTCAAATGCTTTAAAATGGCAACCAAAACCAAAAAGACATGGAAGAAAATGGAAAACCGCCATTCAAATGAATCGAAGAATAGCCGGAACAGCAAAGACTCAGTTCCAGGGTGATCAAAGGACTAAATTTACATATGAGTACTGTAACAATTTGAAGACGACTATGTGAAGTCAAACTATAGGCAAGAAGCCCCCACAAAGTCCCATTCTTAAAAAAATAAAATAAAATAAATAAATAAAGTGTGCTGAAGAGGTTAGAACTTCCCATCAACTGACCCAAAGAGATATGGAGCTACAATTTGTGGACTGATAAAAGCAAGATTGTTCTTTTTGGGTCTAGGGGCCACAGACAGTTTGTCAGACGACCCCAAAAACTGAATTCAATCCACAGTACACTGTAAAGAAGTGAAACATGGTGGGTCAAGCATCATAATATAAGGATGTTTCTCATACTATGTGTTGTGTGTTGGGGGGGTTGGCTGGATATTTTGGTGTTGTTTTCTTTTCTTTGCTCTCCAGGTGGTATGCAAACTGGGTTTTTGTCTGTGGAGAAGGTGCTGGCAGAAGAATCCTTCACCCTCATCAGCACTATTGGCTGCACTTGTGGAGGATGTTCACGTGCAGGCCTAATGACTTGCAGCACCTGTGAATGATGCTCACGTGCAAACTTAAAGACTTTCAGCTGAAGCAGATAATGAGATGGCGTTCTGCATTTAAGCCATGAGTGATTTGAGCAGAATTGCCGGGAACTCGACCTTGTGACGTTCGTTTGTGAGACGCTGAGGACCGCGCCAGGGTTTGACACATCGTGCCTGTGAAGGAGGACAGGTGAGGGACACATGCTGTCAGCACACATCAGAGGTGATTATTGTCTGAATGACCGTTAATAGTAATTTGGCATTTTGTTACGCAGTATATTTGAACATTGCTGAGAATTGTGCAGTTTGCTTCTCACTGCCGTGGCGTACAGACTGATGATCCTCCACCTGTTGTGAGAAGCTGCTCATTTACATAAAGCTTAAATTCAGACCTGAATGTGTTGCTGATAGTGTGTGCCTCTGAAGGATATTTGCTGTAGCCCTGTTGACTTACCTCACCTTTTCCATCCTTCACAGAGTCAGTTTGTCGTGTCCACCTGGGGGGTGTTTGGTGGTGAATCTGAGTCCAGAAGCCCCGGGCTTCGATCCATTTGGGCACTGGAGAGCGCGCCGTCCTTCACCTCGCCAGACCACCGCACATTTATGTTGTACACTAATTATTGCACAGGAGGAAAATAAAATTGTTTTGTTTTTGGAACCGCTTTTTGGTTATTTAGCGCTGGGTTCAGTCAGACGCTGGTCCGCTCCTCAACCCGCGTCTGCACATAACACTATGGTGTTTGGCCGATTTATCACATACCAGGGATCATGGATCAGTTTTAACACATTAAAATACAACCCCAATTCCAATGAAGTTCCGACGTTGTGTAAAATGTAAATAAAAACAGAATACCCTGATTTGCAAATCCTCTTCAACCTATATTCAATTGAATACACCACAAAAACAAGATCTTTAATGTTCAAACTGATAAACTTTATTGTTTTTGTGCAAATATTTGCTCATTTTGAAATGGATGCTTGCAACACATTTCAAAAAAGCTGGGACAGTGGTTTGTTTACCACTGTGTTACATCACCTTTCCTTCTAACAACACTCAATAAGCGTTTGGAAACTGAGGACACTAATTGTTGAAGCTTTGTAGGTGGAATTCTTTCCCATTCTTGCTCGATGTACGACTTCAGTTGTTCAACAGTCCGAGGTCTCCGTTGTCGTATTTTGTGCTTCATAATGCGCCACACATTTTCAATGGGTGACAGGTCTGGACTGCAGGCAGGCCAGTCTAGTACCCACACTCTTTTACTATGAAGCCACGGTGTTGTAACACGCACAGAATGTCTTGGCATTGTCTTGGTGAAATAATCAGGGACGTCCCTGAAAAAGACATTGCTAGGATGGCAGCATGTGTTGCTCCAAAACCTGGATGTACCTATCAGCATTGATGGTGCCATCACAGATGTGTAAGTTGCCCATGCCATGGGCACTAACACACCCCCATACCATCACAGATCCTGGCTTTTGAACTTTGCGCTGGTAACAATCTGGATGGTCTTTTTCCTCTTTTGTCTGGAGGACACGACGTCCTCATCAGACCACAGCACACTTTTCCACTTTGCATCTGTCCATTTCAAATGAGCTCAGGCCCAGAGAAGGTGGCGGTGCTTCTGGATGTTGTTGATGTATGGCTTTCACTTTGCATCATAGAGTTTTAACTTGCACTTGACATGGTTCAAGTACTGAGTTACATTTTACTGATATAGAAACCAAAAAATAAACTCTCTTATAACAATAAAAATACTGTTTCTAGCTGAACAAAATACTTATCAATATATAATCGAAAGAATTAATACAAAATCTTTATCCAAAATAAAAAAGTTATGTGAACTTAACCGAAGCTATAGCTAACCTTGGCAGTAACTAAGTTTTACAGACCTACGAGACAGCGGTCTCACCATAGGTTGCTTCAACTAAATTCATCAAAACATATGAACTTATTTTCTTGAAATTCTGCAATATTCTTAACATTTTAGTCCTGTCTCAGCTCAGACAGTGCCATATGGTAGAGGTGCAATGTATTTTCATTGTGAGAAGCCCTGTTTGCATCAACTCTATTCTCAGCTAGGAGATCAACATTTGAAGACCTAATCCTGCTGAAGGTTCCATTTCCATACCACTGCACAATGACAGTAGCATTGGTTGACCTGAGCAGTGCTTTTTCTGTAGTGAGCAGGAGCATCTGTTGCAGAAATAGATCTAAGCTCTCATGACATACTCCATATTTTCAAAAATACCTCTACAGCACCATGGTGAAAGTCTTTGTAAAAAAAAAAAAAAAAAATACAGGAGCTGCAGAAATCTAAATACAATCTCATTCATTTACATATATTTGGTAATAGAAAGATATGTTTTTCATTGAGCTAGGATGAAAATCTTGAGATTTTTTTTTTTTTTTTTTTACACAGGGCACTTTTTTCACGCACGTTATGTTCACAATGTTTGTGTGAAATATCAAAATTTTGATACACTGAGGAAGACCTAGTCAAAACGCGTCTGTGCTCCTGATCCTGTTGCCTTGCCGTGAGTCATTAAAACCAAGGACACTTGAGTGTTGCTGGCTTTATTTTTATACTGACTTGGTTTGTGAGCTGTGCACCTCCACTCTTGGTCCCTGTGAGTGCTCGTTTTTCTTCTGTTTAAATATCAAAATTTTACCATGAATAATTTGGAGTAGACAAGTATTATAGCTTTTGGCTCCAAAGTGTAAATTTTGTTGTGATTTTCAACTTTGCTTGTTTGTCATTTGCAATGATTTTCTTAGACAAATTGTAATGGAATACCTAAAAACTGGAGTTTTGAAATTTCAAATATGGTTTGTGAGTTCCATGCAAACTTTTTGGGTGCCAATATAAACAGAAAATGTATAACGGCAAAATAGGTGGCACTGTCTGAAATCTTCAATTAAAAAAAACATCAATTTCATGCGATTTTCACCATAAATCCGTACTTTTTTTAATAACATATTTTCATGACTACAGAAAGGTTATAGATCGAAAGCCAACTATTTTCTTCTAATAATGCCACAAAAATGAAACATATCTAAAAAACTGGTTTCCTGAGATTTTTTTCATGCCCATGTCAGTAAAATGTAACTCAATGCTTGAAGCTTGTCACTTGTAGATGTAGTGACAAACTGTGTTGGCTGACAATGGTTTTCTGAAGTATTCCTGAGCCCACACAGTAAGATCCTTTACACAATGATGTTGGTTTTTAATGCAGTGCTGCCTGAGGGATCAAAGGTCACAGGCATTCAATGTTGGCTTTCGGCCTTGCCGCTCATGTGTAGAAAGTTCTCCAGATTCTCTGAATCTTCTGATTATATTATGGACTGTAGATGATGGAATCCCTAAATTCCTTGTAACTCAACATTGAGAAACATTGTTCTTAAACTGTTTGACTATTTTTTCACCCAGTTGTTCACAAAGTGAGGATCCTCTCCCCATCTTTGATTGTGAATGGCTGAGCCTTTTGGGGATGCTCCTTTTATACCCAATCATGACACTCACAATTAGTGTCCTCAGTTCCCAGTTCCCAAATGCTTATTGAGTGTTGTTAGAAGGAAAGATTATGCTTTTTTGAAATGTGTTGCAGGCATCCATTTCAAAATGAGCAGCTATTTGCAAAAAACAAGTTTATCAGTTTGAACATTAAATATCTTGTCTTTGTGGTGTATTCAACTGAATACAGGTTGAAGAGGATTTGAAAATCATTGTATTCTGTTTTTATTTACATTTCACACAACGCCCCAACATCATTGGAATTGGGGTTGTACTTGAAGATGTCATGTTGCCATATACCGAAGAGGAAATGCCCTTGAAATGGGTGGTTCAACAAGGCAATGACCCTAAACACACCAGGAAGCGAGCAGCATCTTGGTTCCAGAAGAATGAGATTAATAGGGCTGGGTATCATGGCCAAATTCCATAATCTATTCGATTTCGATTCATAGGATCCTGAATTGATTAATCACGATTCGATTCGATTCAATTCGATTCGATCTGCTCTTAAATGAGGAAAATGGCTCAAATGTTTTAGAAAATACAAATGTACTTTATTATTCTCTCCAACATTAACAAAATGACCTGAGTTGTAAACAAAAAAAACAAGTGCAATTGTATAATTTTAAAGGCATTGCAAGTGAAAATATACTTGAATTACAACTTTTCTTCAGTGCAAATTGCATTAAAGCATTGTTTTCTAAAGTGCAAAAATAATAATTTTGGTAACTAAAACTCATTTACTAGAGCTAAACTTAATTGAGCCCTGGTGGTCACATACGAGGACATCCCATTTTCAACTGTCTTGGTTTCAGTCCCAATGAAAAGTTAAAACCAGAGTTGAACCAAGACCAATAAAGTAAAAACCATGACCAAAAAAGTCAAAACAACAAAAAGTGAACAAAAGTGTAAACCTGGACCAAAACAAGTCCAAACTTGGACCAAGAAAGTCAAAACAACAAAAAGTGAACAAAAACTGTAAACCTGGACCAAAACAAGTCCAAACTTGGACCAAAAAAGTCAAAACAACAAAAAGTGAACAAAAAGTGTAAACCTGGACCAAAACAAGTCCAAACGTGGACCAAAAAAATGTCTAAACAGGACCTAGCAATGCATGGGTTCAGGTCTCAAGAGTTTAAGGCTGGTTAAGACGGCAACTTTGTTCTCACTTATTAATTGTGAGGTTCTTGTGCAAGAAAAGGAGCTCACTGACATGATCTGGGGTTAAGCAGCTCTTTTTTGCAGTTATGATATCACCCGCAGTAGAAAAAAACCCTCTCCGATGCAATACTGGTCCCTGGGACACAAAGGTATCATTTCACCAGGCAAGCCAACAGTGGATACTCCTTTTCATTTGACCTCCACCAGTTCAGAGGATTATCATTCAGCCCAGCAGGTTTTTCCATCCTGTATCTTCTGACTTCATCTTCCGTCCTTGTTGCTGGAGTTTTCTCTTCATGTTCCTGGACTGTTGGTGAGTACACTGCTCCAAGGAGTGACTTCAATGTGCTGCATTTCTTGGGCTTTTTGGGTGAAGTCGCTCCCCTGATCTCCTCAGCTCCTTCTCCACCAGCATCATTACCCTGAGCATTTTGCTGCTGAATAAAACAGAAAAAATGTAAATGAATTAATATATTTAAAATAATTTAAGTATTTTAAATTATGACATATTCCTTACAATCCAATAGCTTATCTTTTAATTCTCACTGAAAATATTCTTATTAAAACAGTTTTTTAATACTTACATCAAGTGCAGCAGTGGCAGCCTCAGTCTGAAGCCTGGAGAAGGTGTCATCTCGCTCTTGAGCAGACAGAGATGGTAGAGCCTTAAAGCGAGGATCCAGTGCTGATGCAGCATACAATGTGTCCTTCTCATCATATCTTAAAGACATTTCACAAATGATTTTGTTATCACAGTATGAGAATAAACATGGCATGCATACAAATATACATACAACACATACAAATAAAAAGTGCATGGTCTATAGCAGCAGCTACAACTAATCAGTATAAGAAGATGCACATATAAAATACAAAACTTTGCTTTAGTTGTGTTTGATTTGGCCTACTTACATGGAAACACACACATGCACACACAGACAGTTTACCTTGTCCTCAAGTTATTCTTTACATCACTCTTCAACTCCTTCACCATGGTGGAGTCTCCCAGGCAGGGGGTTAAGGCTTCCTGAAGTAGGGCGAGGAGTGGGGCGATGACAGACAGTGTTGGTTGCTTGTCCTCTGACATTGCCAGTGTGGCTCCTTTCACTGGTTTCAAAACACGCACCAAATCTTTGGCAACTGTTACATTCTCCTCTGTTAAGGTGCAGATATCTTTTTCATTCCTGCGCACGTCTTGTGAAAGGAGAGTGGCAGAGATCGCCGGCTGTTGTTCTAAAAAGCATTCCAGCATGTCTAGTGCGCTGTTCCACCTGGTCACGACGTCTAATGTGAACTTGTGCGCTGGAAGTTGAAGCAGCTTCTGTTTTTCTTTTAGTATGTGATTTTCCGGCGTACTTGGGTGGAAAAACATTGCAATACGCCTCACTCGAGCGAGCAGACGTGACACGGCTGGAATTTTCAGACCTGCTTGTGAGGCTAAATTCAATGTATGAGCAAAGCAGCCGACGTGCATTAGTTTCATGATCCCCACTGCACGAACCATATTAGCAGCGTTGTCCGTGACCACTGCTGGGTCTTTGCCGGTCAGACCCCACTCCTGTATAACATGCATCAGCATATCTGCCAAATTACTAGCAGTGTGGTTTGTGAGAACCTCGGTGGTCTGTAGCACATGAGACATGAGGCACCACTCGTTGGTGATGTAGTGACAGGTTACTGTCATGTACGACTGCGTTGACAGTGATGTCCAAGTGTCACAAGTGATGCCAACTCTCTCTGCTGACTGGATTTTCGTTACGATGTCGTTTTTCACACGTGTATACATCCTGGGGATAACTGTGTCAGTCAGGTGTTTACGCTGCACCATCACATAATGTGGATCGAGCACACGTACGAGCCACCTGAAGCCTTCGTTTTCCACCACTGAGTACGGGCACAAATCTTTACAGATAAAAGTTGCGATGCCTTCTGTTATTTTTATGGCCGAGGAGAATCGGCGGGTAATGTCACTGATTCCTTCAGTTTCTTTTGTTTCGCCCCGGCGGGTTGTTGTCAGAAGCTAACGTTAGCGTAGTGTGATACCTAGTCAAGTGATTTCGAAGGTTTTGTTGTGAAAGTGTAGGAACACAGACCCACAACAGGGGGCATAAATGAAAAGGCAATGGATAAGCCAAACAGTAACAATTTAATGTTGTAAATTGTGCACAACGGAATACAGGCAACAACAAGTTTGGAACTACAGTCAATTACACGTTGGGTGACATGTGGGCAGGCTTGAGGATAGGAGACGCCCGTCCAGAACCGAGCCGGATCCCACATGGCCCTCACCGCCAACGGATCTGAAGAACACCGGAGCCGCCAAGTCCTGAGTCCCCAGGTGGCCACCGTCTCCAGCTGTCAGACCTGGCACTGCTGGCAGAGAACAGAAACAGCACAGGTGAGTGTGAGTACGCACACTCAGTAATCCCACAGTCTGTGTTCTTTTGGGAGGGAGCACCTCCACCTCCAATCACAAACTCGTGCAGCTCCTGTCTAACCACTTATCTGGTTGGAGTGTGAAGCGAAGCCGTCGCTGATCACACCAAACGCCAATCCCTCAGATAAGGCAACACCACAGGAAAATGGCTGCAAATAAGTTCAGACTATAAGTCAGGGTTTAGTTCAGCAGAGAAAATTACCTCCAAGGTAGCTGATTTCTTGGCGGGGAGGTGGAGTTGCAGTCCGGCCTTTAAGGTGGTGGTGATGTGGATGAGTGACAGCTGGTGCTGATGATGAGTGGCAGCTGTCACTCCCGGTTGCTATGACGCCCTCTCTGCTTGAAGCCCGCACTTCAAGCAGGGCGCCATCTGGTGGTGGTGGGCCAGCAGTACCTCCTCTTCAGCGGCCCACACAACAGGTTTGTGGTGTTCCTACAGTAACTGAGCTCCGCTTGGCAGATGTTGCAAACCACTTTGCTCTTATCAACTTTGTCCTTTGTTGTTTTAAATTTGAAATGATTCCAAACGTCCGACTTAGGTTTGAACGGACTTTTACCAGTATCGGCCATCGTGCATGTTTTGAGCGCTTGAATGAACCGGACATGAACCTATTACGTAAACGTCACTTCCACATCACATACGCACCCACGTACGCACCAGACTGCAGTGGTTAACTTACGGAGAAGAATCGATCTAATGCCCTATGAATCGCTATTGTAAATTAAAAATGAAATCGATCCAAAATCGATTAAATCGATTTTTTTACCCAGCCCTAGAGATTAACGTTATGGAGTGGCCAGCCCAATCTTGTGGCCAGCCTTAATCCAATAGAAAACCTTTGGGGTGACTGTTTCTCAGGAAAAATAAAAAAAACAACAAGGAATGCACAGGAATTGTGGAATGTGGTCCAATTGTCCTGGGCTGGAATACCTGTTCACAGGTGCCAGAACTTGATTGACTCCATGCAACACAAATGTGAAGCAGTTCTCAGAAACAGTAGTTATACAACTAAATATTAGGTCAGTGACTCACGGGAGAGCTGTTTGTTTGAGTTTGTAAAGAAAAATGCAGACACAGCTATTTTTTAACAACCTCAATATTCCTTTTTCTTTGCTTTCTGTAATAACAAATTTGATCAATTCTTCTTCCTGTTTTGATTTGGAATAGAATGTGCAGTGTTCCCAATGCATTTGCGCATATGAAGATAAACAACTAATAAGGATTCGGGGCTTTACTCACTTTTTTTTTTAAACACAGTGCTATTATTTTGAACACAACTGTAAATTATTGCAACTTTTTTAATATAAATTGCAGACTAACTAAAAGCAATCCAGTCATGCCAAGTCTGGCAACATGCACGGGTACTGCGAGGGATGGGTATCGAGAAGATTTTATCAATATCAATACCATTATCAATGCCACTTATCAATCCGATTCCTTATCGATACCTCTTGTGAATTTTTTTGTGTACTAAAAGTAGGCTTTACAGGTTTTCTATGTCAGCGGGTCCAAGAGCTTCTTCTTACACCCTCTCTGTGGAATGGTCTTCCTGCGACCATGAGGCAGTCGGAGTCCGTGGACATTTTTAAGTCAAGACATAAAGCCTATTTTTATTCTCTTTCTTATGAATAGTTTTTTTTTTATCTGTTTATTCTTTTACTTCTGTTTTTAATTATGTATTTGAATTTTTTATTTTTTGTTTATTTATTTTAATTTTTTTATGTTGAACTGTTCTATGAGAGGCACCTTGAGACAGCTTTTGTTGTGATTTGGCGCTTTATAAGCTGAATAAATTGAAATTGAACTGAAACTGACCAACATTTTATTGAGTCTTAAAGTAAATAAATATGAAATTGGTCACTGGAGCCTTAAACTTTGGGCATAAACTCTACATGGTGGATCCTTGATCTCTGGACATAAATAGAAATAAACAAAATCTGTAGTTATTGTCAAAAGCATTTCCTTTCAGACATTACTGGCATGAATGTCTTTCCATACATCTGAGCTGAGCTCTTGCAACTGGCTGTGCTGAACGTCAGGATGTACAACCCCTGGCAAAAACTATGGAATCACCGGCCTCGGAGGATGTTCATTCAGTTGTTTAACTTTGTAGAAAAAAAGCAGATCACAGACATGACACAAAACTAAAGTCATTTCAAATGGCAACTTTCTGGCTTTAAGAAACACTATAAGAAATCAAGAAAAAAAGATTGTGGCAGTCAGTAATGGTTACTTTTTTAGACCAAGCAGAGGAAAAAAAATATGGAATCACTCAATTCTGAGGAATAAATTATGGAATCACCCTGTAAATTTTCATCCCCAAAACTAACACCTGCATCAAATCACATCTGCTTGTTAGTCTGCATCTAAAAAGGAGTGATCACACCTTGGAGAGCTGTTGCACCAAGTGGACTGACATGAATCATGGCTCCAACACGAGAGATGTCAGTTGAAACAAAGGAGAGGATTATCAAACTCTTAAAAGAGGGTAAATCATCACGCAATGTTGCAAAAGATGTTGGTTGTTCACAATCAGCTGTGTCTAAACTCTGGACCAAATACAAACAACATGGGAAGGTTGTTAAAGGCAAACATACTGGTAGACCAAGGAAGACATCAAAGCGTCAAGACAGAAAACTTAAAGCAATATGTCTCAAAAATCGAAAATGCACAACAAAACAAATGAGGAACGAATGGGAGGAAACTGGAGTCAACGTCTGTGATCGAACTGTAAGAAACCGCCTAAAGGAAATGGGATTTACATACAGAAAAGCTAAATGAAAGCCATCATTAACACCTAAACAGAAAAAAAACAAGGTTACAATGGGCTAAAGAAAAGCAATCGTGGACTGTGGATGACTGGATGAAAGTCATATTCAGTGATGAATCTGCAATGGGCAAGGTGATGATGCTGGAACTTTTGTTTGGTGCCGTTCCAATGAGATTTATAAAGATGACTGCCCGAAGACAACATGTAAATTTCCACAGTCATTGATGATATGGGGCTGCATGTCATGTAAAGGCACTGGGGAGATGGCTGTCATTACATCATCAATAAAAGCACAAGTTTACGTTGATACTTTGGACACTTTTCTGATGTTTAAGGATGATGAAATCATTTTTCAAGAAGATAATGCATCTTGCCATAGAGCAAAAACTGTGAAAACATTCCTTGCAAAAAGACACATAGGGTCAATTTCATGACATAGGGTTAATGTCAATGAGCAGATGTGATTTGATGCAGGTGTTAGTTTTGGGGATGGAAATTTACAGGGTGATTCCATAATTTATTCCTCAGAATTGAGTGAGTCCATATTTTTTTCCTCTGCTTGGTCTAAAAAAGTAACCGTTACTGACTGCCACAATCTTTTTTTCTTGATTTCTTATAGTGTTTCTTAAAGCCAGAAAGTTGCCATTTGAAATGACTTTAGTTTTGTGTCATGTCTGTGATCTGCTTTTTTTCTACAAAGTTAAACAACTGAATGAACATCCTCAGAGGCCGGTGATTCCATAATTTTTGCCAGGGGTTGTAATTCATAAAGAATACAGGACGTCTCATTTTGGGAGGAAAAAAGTTTTAGTCGATTGTAGTTTATTGTCTCTATTACAGCGTTTGTAAGAGGTGTAATTTTATTTAAAGCAGCAATGCGTTTTGAAGTTATTAATTCTGACCGGACTATGTCTCAGCAGAGAGCGACGCAGCGTTTGAAGCTGTGCCAACGGAACGGAGGACGATCCTCGTTTCTTGACTGCAATAAGACAAGAGTCCCAGTCAGTGACTTTAATCCACACAAAAGTGACTCACAAGATTTTAATGGCTTTGAGAGGGGATAAAAAGCAAATCAAACAATCAACGAGCTAGTGGATCGAAGCATTGCTTCATTGGTTCACGCTTCAAAGTGGGGTTGCGCTGCAGAAGCGGTTGATTACAGAGCTGCTGCCGGGGCTGTAATCAACATAGAGACATGATCATTTCCCGACAAACACCCTCAAAAACAAAGGCTGCCCTGAAGGACCAATAAGGGAATCGTTAAGCAAAAAGGCTATTGATATTGGTGGACTGAATCATTTCTTAACAATACTCAAAAAGAACAGGTTCTTGATACCCAACCCTAGGTACAGTGCATTGCCACATCCAACACTTTATTAATCAGCAGCTTTTTGTTATTTTTAAAGTGTTAGATATAATACAGGAGTGAAAACAAACATTCATGGAAGAGGTAATAAAATGTTTAATAATGCTGAAGAGATGGAGGATTCTTAGCAATGCAGGAGATCAATCTTCATTCAGCAGTGAGAAACCTCAAGACTGGTAATTTTTGGAGCTAATTATGCAGCAGGTACATACCAGGTCGATCTCTTTTTCATCGATCCCACTCAGGTCCAGCTCCCCACTGTCATCGGCACCATCTGTCACATAAACACAAACCACAACAGACACTGTCAGAAACTTGCTGTAATGCACATTTTGACAGCAGCAATCGTATCCCAGAGGAGGAAGAATGAAAAAAGAGCTTGAAAAACACCAGCCTGCATGAAATAAATAACATCCCAGTGTATCCTCTTCCTTCTTATGAAGCAGTTTCCTTCCAACCGCTGCTGATAAGACGGTAATGGGCTTAACTCGCTTTTTCAATCACGATACACTTTCTAGATTGTGGCATACTTTGTTTTTAAACAAAGTGATGCTGAAACAGCATTCGCATTTTTTCCTCAACATCCACTCCCGCTTTTATTTTGCGTCTCTTTGCAATGGTGCTGATTGCAGCCATTTTCATTTGTGATAAAGAGAGACATTTGAAATTCCTTGGCCTGCATGCATTTTAATTTAGAAGGAGAAAAGAGGAAAAATGGTTGCTATCAAAGAAAACCTGATTGCTTTGATAAAAGGAAACAAAAGGTTTTTTTCTCCCTCAGTAGGAAAAAGGAATGAGGGTGTGCTGGCTTTCATAATGAAAGGGGGGAAAAAGCATGAATAAAGCTTTCACTCCAAAGATTCTATAACTTGATTAGCCACTTTGTAATAATTGAAAGACAGTCAATCACAGGAGCAGAGACGAAAAGGAAGGATTTTACACAAGCAGTGTGCAGCATGGGTATCAAAGTCCTTTTACCATCTAATGCCTTAACTTCAACTTAGCAGAGCAGGTAGCTCAGCGGATAAGGAGTTGGGCTACCAATATGCAGCTCCGGGTCAATTCTTGGTCATGGTACCCGTCTGTGTCCTTGGACAAGACTCGTCTACACTGTGAGTCCACCAAACTGTAAATGAACACTTGCATCCCATCCAGGGGGAGTCGTAGATCCTCAACTGCTTCATACTACGGAATCGGTAAATAAGCGCTATGGGCCTCAGGGCCTAGACAGAACTTGCTTCTTCAACCTCAGTCAGCTTGCTGCTTTTGGCACATTCAAAGCAGACATGGGGCCAAATACAAAAGTATTTGTATTTGAAAATACTTAAATACATTTTCTTAATTTGTATTTTCTGATTTTGAATTCAAAGTATTTGTATTTCAAATACATCGCCGATCCCAAGTATTTCCAAATACTTTTACAAATACTTTTTCAAATACTTTTCAAACTTGGGAATCTCTGTGACACCATGTTGAATATAGATTGTGATAGTTTGATTACTGTCTGTGATATTATAATAGTGAATTTGTGATAAAACACTCAATCCTTTACTTATCAATAGTATTTGGTCATGCTATTTTCACAATAAATTGTCACCGGTTTATCAGTTTTTGTGTTGATTTGTTGTTTATAGTTCATAGAAATTATTGGTATTTGTATTTGAAATACTCAAAATATAAAGTATTTGTATTTGAAAAAGTACAAAGTATTTGTATTTGGAATTCGAAAATCTAAAGTATTTGTATTTGTATTTAAATACAATGCAAAGTATTTGACCCCATGTCTGATTCAAAGTGACCACACTTCCTCAAGTTCAAACTCTCAACAGAGCAACAACTTCAGAGATGTGCCGCCTAAAGCCCCGTTTACACATAGATGGTAAGAGCTCCCGGAAGCGTCCCGGAAGAGTTTTTGGCTGTCTTAAGGATCAAACACCGTTGTTAACGCCAGCACAAGGGGGCGTGGCTTAGTTCCGGCTTTACCGGGAATCGTCGAAAAAATTATTCAACATGTCAAATAATTCCGGGAGCGCTCCCGGAGAATTCGCGTGACGATGGAGACAACACGAACAACGGCGTTTGATACTTATTAATCGCCGTTTCATCCTGCCCCTTCCTGTAGTGCCGCAGTTTACACCGCCGTAATTGGCGGCCAGCGTTGTATCCCTAATCAACGGTGTGTAAAACGGCGATAGAGCCCACATCGGCGTCCTCAAGGGCATTTTAACCGGCGACAGAGGCAGACAAAACGGCAGCGCTAGCGGACAGTACGCCATTCTAAACGCCACCTCCCGGTATGGCGTTCCAAACGGCCGATAGGCGGCAGTCAGTATAAAAACGCTAGTGTGCTGCATGCAGGCCTCTCACTCATGGCCAGCTCCAGATATTTTTGCAGAGAAGCTCCAGTATGCCTCCTAAAAGAAAATTGGCAGCGGCAAGGACTTACCAAGAGGTCTGGTTCAGAAGCAGAGGGAGGCCTGTGGTGGAGACGGTGCAACACGTTGAGGAGGGGGAAAAGGAAGGAGAAGAAAAGGCTGAGGATGATCTCCCTCCCCCTGCAGTGACAGAGGCATGTATTCCTGCTGCTTCAGCCTATTATACTCTGGGGGCGGTGCCTATATGCAAAAGTTCCTGGAATAACGCAGGATTTGCCTGGATAAAACCAGCGGTACACAGGGCATTATCGGCGGCAGCAGAACACCGCCGTTCTCACGCACGTCTTAACCTGCGATTGTAAAGGATAGAACTGGGTATTAACCCCCGTTGCCTGACGTGTCCCGGATGCTACGGCGTTTTGACGCTTTATTCGGCGGATTTAGCGGCGTTTTATCTGCGTATTTGCGGCTAGTACAGTGGTCAAAAGGCCGGCGAAATGCTCCGGCACTTTCCAACGCGAATACAGCCAGAACTACCGTGAACTTCGGTCTACGTACTACCCGCTGACAAAACCATCTATGTGTAAACAGGGCTTACGTCTGTAGGCAGGTTTGGTAGGAGACAAATGCTAGGCTCACTGACACAGCTCTGATTGCAAAAAGGCTTTAATGAAAAGGAATGCAATGGTCGGTACACAGGAAGGCAGTCCAAATGGCTCAGCAGCAGTACAAAGTTCATCAGGCTAGACTTAGTCGGAAAAAAACGGGCAGGAGGTCGAGAACACACTGAAGCAGGCAGATCTAGGAAACACGAGAACGAGAGCTGGTATGAAGGCACAGGGCACAACAAACTGGCAAAGAACCAACCTAACCGGTGAGCTAATAAAGCCCCAGGTGGCAATAAGCAGATTATGAACAGGTGTGCATGGTAGGAACCAGAAGCAAGGCGTGGCCAGGGAGGGAGAGAGAGAACCATAAACAGACCCCAGCAATAAAAACCCCACAAGAAAAGAATACACAGAAAAGTAACACTAAGCAAAATGAGAAGAAAAACAAACCAAAAACCCAGCAACCAACCAGATCAACCGTCGGACCCTGACAGTTTACGCGCTTCATTAAGAAGAAACAGGGGCACAGATGAGTGCACCTATCCTCATCCATTAAAGATTGTGTGGGTGACGGGTTGATAATCTCATCAGCTATTTGAGCCCCAGTCAGCTGACTGCAGTTTCCTTTAAAAAGAAGCCGCTGCAAAGGGGATAGATGGGTCAGTCACTATCTGTCAAGCCCAGCCTTCTAAGAACCTGCCTTCCACGAAGTGTGAAGGAGAGATAAGCTGGAGACAAGCCCTAGAAGAGATCGGCAGCTCAAGAAAGCAGAGAGGCTCGGAGACCAACACTGATAACGGCAATCCAACCCCAGAGAGGCAAGCAGGAGGGAACACTTACAGAGTAATTATTCAGTTGCTACTTTGATATATTGGCATTTCCTAATTTAATCAAACCTATGAAACTCGTGCAGGAAAATGTGCAGACCTGAGGTGCAGAATTTTTAAATTGCCTTTCTGTCTGCATAAACCAATGAAATACAAAAGCCTTGTACTTATCTGCACTTCTCCCCTTTTATAAAGCGCAGACAGATGGGTGTAGTGGGTGAACATTAAGGATTATGCAAAAACACAGAACCATTAAGGTACCAGGAAGCCTTAAAGTATTGTTATATATTACCACCTAAATTTAGGTTTGGGGGAAATGCCTTCAGTATTCTGGAATAATTTATTCAATACTCTGATCAACCTTCACAGTGAAAGAGGAAAAAAAAAAATACAGAAGAGGTGACGGACTCTGAGGAGAGCTGCCACCATATAGGCATCATAAATGCAACGCTACCCCCCCCCTCCCCACACACACACACACATTTGTGTGTATGTGAGTGTGTGTGTGTGTGTGTGTGTGTGTGTGTGTGTGTGTGTGTGTGTGTGTGTGTGTGTGTGTGTGTGGTGGGTATGACTCACCCTACCCATCTGTCATCTGTCCACATCTCTTGTAGCTCCTCCTAAACTGCTTTATGGATTTCAGTGAAACTTCATACAATGGTAGCACAACATGAGAAGATGTGCATCAAAGAAAATAAGTCTGGTCCAACATCTTCAAGGGGAGATAACTTTTTAAAATATATATTTATCCGTTACATTGCACAAGACTATATTTAAGATAATTATGGTAAATAGACTGCATATAGACAGCTCTTTTCCACCTGAATCAGAAGCTCAAAGCACCATATTCAGCGTTTACACATAATGACAACAAGTCACGAATACTACGAAATATACATTCTTGGCCACTGATCAAGAATGTGATGATTTAAGGCAGAGGCGTTAGGTGTCCTCAGGAACTGCTGCAACCTGTTACCACGTGTTACGATTAATGGCATGTGTTACTGGCGAATTATCAAGAACCATTACGCACGGTCAAGAATAATGTTCCGTGCTGTTGCACCTTGTTCCGCGCTATTGCGCGTAACAGCGCATCATTATGTTCTGTAATATTGTGAATTGTCTCCACACACACACCCATATTCATCCATCACTGCTGAACAATTCAGATCGCTCCAGTTTGCTCCTCAAAATCCACAGCAGAAGGACTTTGTGACTGCATGCTTAGTTGGGCTCTGTGCCATGGAGTGACACAAAGAGGAGGAGGAGACGGAGAAAGTCAGATGTGTGGCTCCACGTGGCTCTCCTCTCGCGCATTTTCCCAAACATCAGGCAGAGCAGCAGGTGGAACACCTGCAGGAACATGCTGAGGAGCATTGGAACGTAAGTTTTAGCCGACTTGGCGTCACTGTCCTTCTTCAGCATACTGCTGCAATGAAACTGAATGCGGTGCACCAGGGTTTAATTGTGCGCACGTCAGAGAAGAACGCTGCCACGCTCTATTAAGGATCACCACTAATCAAGATGGATCAACATGCTCAGTTGCGACCTCGACGACATGAGGCGAAATGAGGGTGGTGCGTGACATTCGTGGAAGATTTTTTGACAGCCAAAAACATGCTCCACGAAAATCACAAATATCACACACCAACACACACTATTAAGAAATCTATTCAGATGCTTTAAGTCGCGTTAAGAATGTCAGGAATGTGCCAAGAATGACGCAAATATGACATTTGTAACATGTCCTGCCTATGCAGCATTACAATGATGCCTCACCTTCACCCATTCACACACACGACTATGGGAGGACCTTGCCCAAGGGCACTTAACGATTGTGTGAGCTGGCTAGGACTTGAATCGAGGATCCTCTACTCCAGGGGTCACCAACCCTGTTCCTGGAGGGCAACTACCCTGCATGATTTCTAACTCTCCCTGTTCCACTCCTAAGCAATTAACACTTTCAGGTGTGCTCAGCCAATCAAGAGCTGGAAAACAAAACTTTAAAAAAATCAGGTGTGACATGAGTAGGTACATGTGGTAAACATGCAAGACAGGTGCTCTCCAAGAACAGGGTTGGTGACCCCTGCTCTAGTCTCAAGACCAACACTTAACCACTGGACCATCAGCTCCCCTAATTAGTCTGAAATGACGTGTTTATTATTACATGTACAGAGGTTGGTCACTTTCCTAATTCAGGAATTTCATCACAAAAATTTACTACCACCAATATATAAAATACATGGAAGCAACTCAGAGGTAATACCTCAGAGGTATTCTCTGATTACAGGGGTTTGGGTATGAAGAGTGGCAGGTATCTTTTTCCTTATTTTATTTCTTTTTTTGGGGGGGGGGGGGGGTTGTTTGTTTTAGCTGCATTGTCCTTTCAGGAAAACAAAATCTACATTTGTAAAGTTTGGATCATCAGTTGTGCAGCTCTGATATTTAATCATAATTAATAGCTTCGGCAGATTGGCAAATGCTTCACCACAGTGAAAAATGGCTAACAGGTCAAAGAATGCCTTATGTGATGGGTTGCTGACAAAAAAGTAAAATAAAGAAACAGAACCTTCCTGAAAGAGTTAAGATCATTGCAGTGGTTACTGTAAATCAATATGTGGATCTATTCAAAACAAATCAAGTATTTGGACAGTCTATATTATAATAGCCAAGTGGCCTCTGTGTGTGTGTGTGGGTGTGGGGGGCGGCTTCGATCACAGAAAAACTACGGAGAGCTGATATTTGCGGTTTGGTATGCTCATGTATTTTGGGTCAAAAGTAAACACTGTGAAAATGGAAATTTCACAGAAATTAGCAATTTTACCTAACCAGTAAACAGTGGATGTTGTGCTGCAATGCAGCATGGGAGTTGGGGGTTTTGGGGTTTTAAATGTAGTTATTGCAGTTCATGTTAGTTTAACAGTGCCGTTAGGGTTATTGATTTATTGTGTTTTGTAGTTCAATTGGTTTAGTCAGTTAAGTGTCATGTTGCAGTTACCATGAGTGAGTTAAGCGTCACGTTGCCGTTATAAGTGAAATGTGTAGTGCGTTTGATGTCTTCCGCCATTGTTTCTGTATGTCTAAAAACAGAAGCACCTGCTTGCAGCAGAATGTAGAGAAGACAAAAAGCTCTCCATGCGTGTGCATAACTTCAATCACGGACAAACTGTGGAGAGCTCACATTTGCCTTTTTTTTTTTTGTTCAGCCATGTGCTCTGCTACAAAGACAGCTTGATCAATGCTCAGCAGACTTCTGAATCCAAATATGGAAAAACTGTCTCAAATTTAAAGCAGTTGAGGATAAAATGCTTGTCAGCAATGCAATGGTGGTGAAATCATAGTTTGAGTGGAAGAAATGCAACTGCGCCCTAATCTCACCTATGGTCATGAGGGTTGGGTCATGACTGAAACAACTAGATCGCGGGTACAAGCGGCCAAAATGGGTTTCCCTCAGACACCTCAAAATACCGCCTCTTCTTCTTCCCCCTGTCTGCCCTATAAGGCAGCAGGCCCCTTTGATGTGGTGAGGAGAATAAGATACTTCATGGCAGAGGTTTTGAATACCACAGGAAAAATAAAAAAAAGGTGTCCTGGAGGACCAAAGGCTAACAGGTGAAAAAGACAAAAGAGAACAAGAGACTGAAAAGAATGAGAGAACAACAGAGGAGTGAGAACCAGTGCGTGAGAGATTGAGATAAGAAGAATAAGAAATGCTGACACAGAGTTTAAAAAAAAGGTCAAAGAGATACAAAGAAACTGCAAGGGATTTGAAAAAGGGAAGAGAAAAGATGCAATGAATCAGAACCAGTGATGGAAATGAAGTGGGGGGGGGTCAATTTTTTGGTGAAAAGTAGTTGAGACTTCAGTGATGGCTGCAAAATCAAAAAGCTCTGTGGTGCATTGTGTTGCACTCTAGTACTGAAATCCTGTCTGGTTTATCAGAAGATAAATATGAAATGTTATGAGATTGGTATCCTTAGATTTATAAGAAAGATTAAATATTCCTTTGTTAGTTCCACATGGGAAACAGCATCAGCGATAATAGAGCTGTGCAACAGTTGAGCAAAGTAAAATGTCAAATAGAAGGCAAACACAAATGTGAGAATGAAAAATAGAGAAATACTATGTACATTATAAGAGGGACACAAATACAGCATATGCACTGGGTACAGTAAAACAGACTGAACAAACATATTGCATAGTTTGTTGACCTAGGAGATTATATATATATATATATATATATATATATATATATATACACACAACAAAAATATAAATGCAACACTTTTGGTTTTGCTCCCATTTTGTATGAGATGAACTCAAAGATCTAAAACTTTTTCCACATACACAATATCACCATTTCCCTCAAATATTGTTCACAAACCAGTCTAAATCTGTGATAGTGAGCACTTCTCCTTTGCTGAGATAATCCATCCCACCTCACAGGTGTGCCATATCAAGAAGCTGATTAGACACCATGATTAGTGCACAGGTGTGCCTTAGACTGCCCACAATAAAAGGCCACTCTGAAAGGTGCAGTTTTATCACACAGCACAATGCCACAGATGTCGCAAGATTTGAGGGAGCGTGCAATTGGCCTGCTGACAGCAGGAATGTCAACCAGAGCTGTTGCTCATGTATTGAATGTTCATTTCTCTACCATAAGCCGTCTCCAAAGGCGTTTCAGAGAATTTGGCAGTACATCCAACCAGCCTCACAACCGCAGACCATGTGTAACCACACCAGCCTAGGACCTCCACATCCAGCATGTTCATCTCCAAGATCATCTGAGACCAGCCACTCGGACAGCTGCTGAAACAATCGGTTTGCATAACCAAAGAATTTCTGCACAAACTGTCAGAAACCGTCTCAGGGAAGCTCATTTGCATGCTTGTCGTCCTCATCGGGGTCTCGACCTGACTCCAGTTCGTCGTCGTAACCGAGTGGGCAAAATGCTCACATTCGCTGGCGTTTGGCACGTTGGAGGTGTTCTCTTCACGGATGAATCCCAGTTCACACTGTTCAGGGCAGATGGTAGACAGCGTGTGTGGCGTCGTGTGGGTGAGCGGTTTTCTGATGTCAGTGTTGTGGATCGAGTGGCCCATGGTGGTGGTGGGGTTATGGTATGGGCAGGCGTCTGTTATGGATGAAGAACACAGGTGCATTTTATTGATGGCATTTTGAATGCACAGAGATACCGTGACGAGATCCTGAGGCTCATTGTTGTGCCATACATCCAAGAACATCACCTCATGTTGCAGCAGGATAATGCACAGCCCCATGTTGCAAGGATCTGTACACAATTCTTGGAAGCTGAAAATGTCCCAGTTCTTGCATGGCCGGCATACTCACCGGACATGTCACCCATTGAGCATGTTTGGGATGCTCTGGACCGGCGTATACGACAGTGTGTACCAGTTCCTGCCAATATCCAGCAACTTCGTACAGCCATTGAAGAGGAGTGGACCAACATTCCACAGGCCACAATTGACAACCTGATCAACTCTATGCGAAGGAGATGTGTTGCACTGCATGAGGCAAATGGTGGTCATACCAGATACTGACTGGTATCCCCCCCCAATAAAACAAAACTGCACCTTTCAGAGTGGCCTTTTATTGTGGGCAGTCTAAGGCACACCTGTGCACTAATCATGGTGTCTAATCAGCATCTTGGTATGGCACACCTGTGAGGTGGGATGGATTATCTCAGCAAAGGAGAAGTGCTCACTATCACAGATTTAGACTGGTTTGTGAACAATATTTGAGGGAAATGGTGATATTGTGTATGTGGAAAAAGTTTTAGATCTTTGAGTTCATCTCATACAAAATGGGAGTGTGCGTTTATATTTTTGTTGAGTGTATATATATATATATATATATATATATATATATATATATATATATATATATATATATATATATATATACACACACATACACAGGGGTGCACATAATTGGTACTCATTGTGCTCGTATGTGCTAAACATTGTTGATGCACAGCAGAGGGAGACGCTTTTCCGACAATCGGTCATTGCTTTCCTCTTATAAAGTGCTTGGCTGTCACGGAGCATATTCCGCCATCTTGGATTATTCTGTTTGAATAACCAACTAAGGTACATCATGCTGTTGTCACACTGCCTTCAGAAATCCTGAGGTGGGAGATCTACCAGGAGGCGTGTGGTGGATGCTGCTATTGTTACTGAGTGAGGTATAGTCACAATATTACTGCATTTAGAAAGCACTCCCTTCCGGAGCCTACCAATGTAGTGGACCTCCAAAGAACACCCTAGTGTGATGATGATGAAGGGCAATAATCAAATATTTAATCCAATAATGTATATTATTCTGAATTGGTCCATTCTACACAATGAGTACTTTTACATTTTATACTTTAAGTACATTTTGATACCAATACTTTTTAAGTTTTACTGACTTAAAGTTATAATGTAGAAGTTTTACTCTGTTGCTTTGCCAGTCTGCTGCTATACACCTCTGCACAGTCAGTGGCATTAATGCACTAACAAGTTTGCCAACTACTATTAAAGTTAAAAGAAAAAGAAAGCACTAACATAGCAAGGGTAACTTGCAGCAACGTTATTTATTTGCTGTTAAACTGCTAATGATATAGACTGTTGGTAACTGCAAGGGATACTGTAACCTCTGTTAATGTTGCTTCAAATAATATTCTCACAACACCATGTTGAATGCAGAGGACACATAGTGAGCCAACAGTAAAGAATGACTGGGGTTTTTAAACATGCCCAGAACTCAATCACGGAACACTAATGTAAATAAAATGGTAAATGGACTGCACTTATGTTGTGCTTTCATGATCAAAATGTTTCACAGTAATGCCTCAAATTTACCTATTCACACACACACACACACACACACACACACACACACACACACACACACACACACACACACACACACACACACACACACACACACACACACACACACACACACACACACACACACACACAAAACCTGGAGCAGCTTGGGGATCAAGGACCTTGCCCAAGGGTCCTGAGCAATTTTCTGGTTAACAGAAAAAGGATCCCTTGATCACAAGCCAACCACTTTAACCACTAGATCAGGGCTCCTCAACTCATTCCATAAAGGGGGTGCAGGTTTTCTTTGCAACCATCCACTCCACCAGGTGATTTCACTGATTAACATCACTTTGAGCAGATGGAATCAGTTAATCAGTGAAATCATCTGGTGGAGTGGGTGATTGCAAAGAAAACCTGCACCCTCTCGGCCCATTCTGGAATAAGTTGAATACCCCTACTCTAGACCATCACCTTCCCCATGAGGTCAGAGGTTGACTGTTATTCTACAGACATACCAAAGACTACAGTCTTGACCAGATGTCCAAAAGCCAAACGTCTTGTGTTCACTCAGTCAACAAAGGCACATAAAACTACAGGCTGTGACCAAAGCATAAAGAAACCATCAACGACAAATAATGTGAAATTTTTCTGTATATTGAACAGTTCCAGCCTTGAAATAGACTGGAGTCATATCCAGGGTCTGCCCCGCCTCTCATGTTATGACTGTTTAGATTGGCTCCAGCCCCATGACCCTTGATTGAAGTAAGCGGGTATTAATGCATTAATGAACATTTGCATTAGTGCTTTGTATGTCATGTGACATGGATTATTCATCCCATTTGTGTTGCATTGCATTTAGTGTGCAAATTTGGTTCCATTTACTGTGCAACTTTGGTTCCATACGTTTTGTACCATTGCATGCTGCGAACCCCACCCGCGCTCACACTAGTGGGGGCAGCGTTTAGCTAACATGGCAGAGTTTCTTTTGTTAACACACACACACAAAATATCCCGCCATAAGCTGCCTGGAGGGATGACGAGCTGTTAGGATGAAAACCTGGACAAATTTCTGATGGAATTTTTCGCTGGACTGAGGAACTACACAAAGTCTTGTTTTTTTGGAAGTATCACGGACTACATCTGTTTATCAAAGTTGACTGAGAACAATTTTGGACTCCTATTTAAAGTTCGTGTTGGACTGTTGATGCCAAAGCACCAGTGATGCACATCAAAATGTAAGTCCCTTTTTTGTTGTTTAGAAATTAATATAATATCAAATGACAAGGATCTATTTTAACTGTTACATATAAAACAAATAATAAATGTTTTTACATTCTTTCAATGGAACAAATATTTGACCTCATGAAATAGTTGTTTCACTGAACTCATAAACATTAATTATTTGTATATTATAGCACACAAAAGAAACAAAACTACAGTAGAGAATAAGGTTTAGAGAAAGACTTGCAGAAGAATAAAGGGAGTCCCAAAAAATGGCATAAAAACAAGCTCACAAATCTCTTTGTAATATGGATCTGTATTGGTTTTTGAACAAAACTGAGACATACAGTACAGAGACAGAAACACTAACAGGAATGTGAAATAAAAATGAAAAAGGTCAGAATGGCAAAATGAAAAAGAAACATTAGTCTGCTGGCTCCTCCTCACCTCCTGTACTGTCCCTCCCTCTCTCTCTCCCTACAGCGTGTTGGTGATTATGAAGGATGAATGTTTCTGTAGTGCCCCGGTCCTGCAGAATCGCCCATTACCGCACACCAAAAGGAACCTGCATCATCCAGACGAAGGGCTCCTGATGACAACAACAATCCTGATCCTGTACTACAGGCTTCACTCCTGCTGCGACGAGCCACATATTTTATCTGCTGTCTGGCTTTTAAGACAACAGCGGCTGTTTGAGATAAAGTGCAATTACATGCTGTAAAACAATCCTAACGAGCTCAACAGGTAATTAACGTCACAGGGGGTTTGCTAAAGCAGGCAACAAATTATTCAAATGCGGATTTTCCTTCTATTGTTGTCAGTTATGTTCATTTTATTAATAATACCAAATTTCTGCACATTCCACAATTCTCTGTCTCCCCTGCTTCAGACGATTTAGAAGAGCAAAAAACTGTATTTGTGATCACTCGAGGTGAACGGTATAAATGGTAAAGGTACACTGGTATGAAGCATTTTGCGGTACTGATTTGGAGTATTCTGCACTAACTGGTAGAGAATGCACGAGCAAACTCTGTGGAATACATGAGAGGAGCACGTGGTGATTTGTTAGACTACTCCCCCCCTCACCCCAACCTTTGTGAGACCTCCATCCTGAGTGCCAATTTCACTGCCTGCTCCAAGCCCACTCCCTTTAGGCAAACCACAAGAACAACTCCGCCATAAGGCGCATTTCAACAATCGAGAGAAAGAGATTAAGAATTTATCATTGTTTTCCCCTCTTACATTTTTTCACAGTGGGTTACACTCGAAAAGCACAAATAAATATGGCCACACCTCCTCACAAACCTTTATAAAGAATTTTGTGTGACTGGAGAAACAATAAAACCCAAGGCACCCTTCCTTTGCACAATAAATAAATAAATGAAGGCCTTTATTTTAATGGATATTTCCAATCAGGCGATCCCTCCTTCAAGTCCTTCTCTACCCACTTCTCAATGTCGACCTAGAGATGCATCAGGAAGTACATCCAGCATATAACATGAAAAATCAAAATGCAGATGAATATGAGATCTACTATTATTAAACACAGCTAAAGCACTCACTCACTTTCTATACCTGCTTATTCCAATCAAGGGTCACAGGAGGGCTGGAGCCTATTCCAGCAGTCATAGGGCGTGAGGCGTGGTACACCCTGGACAGGATGCCAGTCTGTGGCAGGGTCACAGACAGACAGACAGACTCAGTGACACACACCTACGTAGTTCAGCAAATAACTGAAACAATACTTCACATGGTGATACAAGCACCAAATCCAGCACAAATTCTCCTTAGATACAAGCCACTTGAATTTTCAATAGGTGGCCATGTAGTGGTCAATTGAAGAATTATACAGGGGTTAAAATATAAAAATGCTCCAATCATATTGAAAACTGTACCACATTATTTGTCTGATCATAAAGATTCCAAAAAGGTATAGTTGGGACTATCTATGACTGAATGTTATGGAGTTATGGGGTAAAAACCTTAAGAATAGTGACAAAGGTCAATTTCAGTTTGTACAGGGGTCAAAAGTTAAAGTTGCTCCAATTTTATTAAAAAAAATGGTACAAATTGTTGATTGAGCTACTTGGATTAATAAATGGAATAGTTTTGACTGTGTTAAATGCTTGGTCTCTAAAGTAAAGGTCAAATACTGTTGACGTCCACTGAATTCTATGAGATGTGACATACGAGGTCTGTTAGAAAAGTATCCGACCTTTTTATTTTTTTCAAAAACCATATGGATTTGAATTACGTGTGATTGCATCAGCCAAGCTTGAACCTTCGTGCGCATGCGTGAGTTTTTTCACGCCTGTCGGTTGTGTCATTCGCCTATGAGCAGGCTTTGTATGAGCACTGGTCCACCCTCTCGTCGTTTTTTTATTGCGAATAAATGTCTGAATGATTTGGAGCTTTGCTGCATCAATTTTTTTCCAGAAACTGTGAGAGACCTCCAGGTGGACACCGTTCGGAAAATTAATATGGCTTTCAGGGACGATTTTATGAGGATTATACAGATTAAGGAGTGTTACTGCCGTGTGATTATCCGATTGTGATTGTGCATGAGCTGGACATGTCCTGGAAGGCTTCCTCTTTCCATGACAAAAACTCCTGTAACAGTGGAATGTGCCGTTCATTTCTAAACTGGACACTGTCTTGATCCGGTATGTCGTCTGACTAGCACAGGAATTGTGAAAAGACGTGGACATCAGCACTTTTTCAGCACATTAAGACAGACGTGCGGAGAAGTTCAGCGCGTTGCGGTGGAGCCGCATGGCGCAAAGCAACGCCGTGATGAAGCCTCACAGGACATGTTGGGGCATGTCCAGCTCATGCACAATCACAATCGGATAATCACACGACTGAAAAGCAACCGGAATCCATCTGAAAAGCCATCTCAAAGCCGAGGTGGTTTTGTCCCGCATAATGAACGGCTCCGTGGCATGTCCCTCCGCTTTTGTTTCCCTGAAAAAAACTCCTGTAACAGTGGAATGTGCCGAAAAAGTGCTGATGTCCACGACTTCTGCCTTTTTGTGAAAGTCAGACGAGGTCGCGGATCAACAAAGCCTTCACGTTGGAAATGATCTGGTTGTTTCAGCGGGGTCTGAGCATGTCGATCAGCGCTGGTATCGCGCCGCGCTCTCAGCAGTTGTGGGCCGTCCTTAAAACGGCAGTAACACTCCTTAATTTCTAACAGAGCTCGTATGTTACCCCGTAACGTGACAACTAAGCATGATACATGGTGCAAACTATTCCTTTTTGAAACCCTATTACCTCAACCAATAATTTGCATCACCACTGAACAAAATTGGAGCAACTCTAACTTTTGACCCCTGTACAAACTGAAACTGAACTTTGTCACCATTCTTGTTGTTTTTACCAAATAACTCTATCTCTACATTCAGTGATAGATAGTCCAAACTATGCCTTTTTGGAATCTTTACAATCTTTACATCTTTTCGTTTTTTTTCAAATGAATAATATCTAAGGTGTACTTTTGCCAAATTTGGTGCTTGTATCACCATTTGAAGGATTCCTTTGTAAATATTCTGTTATCTGCTGCACTAACGGTGCCAATCTAGAGCACAGACTATATATATATATATATATATATATATATATATATATATATATATATATATATATATATATATATATATATATATATATAAAATGGACAGAGCCTGCGTTATGTCACAAATCAGTTGTCTGCTGAGACCTGGATGAGCCAAAATGAAGTCCGTGTCTGGGCTAAGTTCTCTACTGCGCCATGTTCACAGCAGCTAAACTCCAAACTCACTAAAGTATAAAGTGGTGGAGCATGCATGGTTCTATGTGTGACGAAAGACGCCTGAACACGCTCTTCTTAAGTACGACCCACTTATCCTGGTTTCGGGTGTTTATTATATCATACTTTTGGGGAGTGCGCGGTGGTTCTGTTTACTTTATTGTGGACATTAAAAGTTATGAGCTGTGTATTTTCTCAGTAATCATGCAATAAGTGGATCTAACAGGTGAAGCTACAGACAGCGCTGTTAGCATGTAACGTTAAATCCGACGAGAGTTTCACTCAGTGTGTCTACTGCAACAGAGACGTCTGATCTGTTAGTACGTTTCATCGCAAAACAAGCCAGATTATTCCAGGTGTTTGTCATAAAGTACTCCAAACAAGCAGACACAATCTCCCTGACCAGCCACATCTAGCGGATTCCGAGCTAAAGACGAGACATGGAGACGCTCCGCTCAGAAGCTGCCAATCAAAGCGATCACAACCCAATTATACAGAACTTTATGGCTTAAAGCATCTTAAACTATAATGTTAGGGAAAAAAAACAACCCCATAGAGTTGTCATGGAGACAGAAACTGTCACAAAACTGTTTTTTGGACCAGGCTGTAAACGTTTATTTCTGCTCTAATTTGCACATTTTAACATGGAGTCTCATGGGAAAGTGCTTTGTTTCAAAACCAGCTTCAAGCGGCCAGTCAAGGTGCTACACTTCTGCATCGAGCTCATTTATAGCGGGCTCAGGTTGCCGTTTGATCTAGAGTCCCCAATTAAGCTAACCTGCATGTCTTTAGAAGTGGGAGGAGGGAACCCACACAAACGCGGGGAGAACATGCAAAGCCCACATAGAAAGGCTGAGAAGGGACGCGATGCTATGACCTTCTTGCCATGATGTAACAGTGTTAACCACTAAGCCACCGTGATACCCACAGCAAAAGCAGACAAAAGATGACACCCAGGTAAAGGTCAGTGTCATTTATATGTGGAAAAAAAAACAATGTTGCTGATGTTTTTTTGTTTTTTTAATTTTCATGAATTTTCTTTTTATATGAAGTTGGATTATAGAAGGTCAAATGACTTTAAGTTATGTCTGTTGATGTGTGCTTGATCAATAATGCTACTGATTATGTAGGCAGTCGTCCAACAATTTCATCACAACATTGACTGTTTCACATGTCCAGTGTGAAAAAGCTCATTTAAAAATAGTATTATTTACACCATAAAAAAGGCTAAGAAAATTCTATCCAAAAAATTATATATTCAAAATACCCTTCAAAATACCCTATGAATCATATCACAGTCTAGCGGTAGAAGGTTTACTGCCAACAGCCTAAACAAACAGGATCATGTCAGAATTGAAACTTCATCTGCATTCACTCTCCACATCTTTGTATTCGGGGGCCAGGAACTGAACCCTCTTCTACCGCTGCACTCAGCCTAACGTAGTCTGGGATCCGATTATCGGTTAGGGGCCGACAACGCAGAGAAGCGGCTCCTGGTACAGAGCTCCTTGCGAGCAGCAGTATGAGGTAATGAGGCTCAGTGCCAGCTCTGCCCCGGAGAAATAACCAGCCAGGAGAGGCAATAAATAGAGTGAAAGATTCTCGCTGACACAACGAACCGGGGGCGAGCCCATTAAAGCGTGACCTCTCTGACCTCAGAGGACTCCAGACAGAATACGCCAACTCAACCACCTGCTCCTCCTCCTGCACAAACTGAGGGGTGGGACTGCTGGAGGCACACTCAAACCCACTTGTTTACCTTTCACGGCTATGTTCAAATTAAATGGGGGGAGGGATTATTTGACAAAACTTTTCACAATAAAATCCAAAGTGCATTCAACCCAGACTGTACAAACACCTTACGCTTTCCTTATTTTACACTGAAAAAAAATTTGGAGTGATATTTACTTGAAAAAACCTAGGAAAGTTTTTTTCACTCAGAAATTCCAAGTAAATTTTACAAGGAGAATTCTTAAGTAAATTTTACGTGCATATTTTAGTTTATCTAAAAGAATGACTTTTACTACTACTACTTTTACTAATTTACTAGCAATTATCAACTGAATATTTTCATTGAATTTTACTCTGTCTTTATTCATAAAAAAGTAAAACTTTTCAGCTGTTCCCCTTGTTTTCACTCAAGGTTGCCACAGCAGATCCCGTTTGGATCTGCATTTTGATTTGGCATAAATACTGGATGACCTTCCTGATGGCCCTCCACATTCCATGGAGAAATGCGGCAGGGGTGGGGTTTGAACCGGGAACCTTTTGCACTGAAATCTAGTAGGGGTGTCGGAAAAAAAAATCGATTCACGTCCGAATCGTGATTCTTATTTATTACGATTCTGAATTGATCCAAAATATCCAACAATCGATTTTAAAAAGCATTTTTTAAAACATTTTCTTGCTTACTCGCTGCAAGTACTGTTTGTCAGGCAACGGTTTCCGTACTACAGCATCCCCACGAGGGGGGGAGGGGTCCGGCGTGCTTCAAACATTCATGAGCTGCAGCTTAGCATGGCGGATGAAGAGCTAATTCAGCCAGTACCGTCTTTGCTGAAGGCAAATGTTTGGGCGCATTTTGGATTTTATTATTTGCTGCGTAAGAAGGAGCTTGACATGACTTATGCAGTGTGCAAAATCTGTAAAATGAAAGTCAAGTACTTCAGAAACACTTCAAATCCACAAGCCCACATGCTACGCCATCAGCTGGAGCTAAAAGAGGGAGCAGCGATATCTGCCTACTACTGACCAGCGCTTTGCTAAACTGCCAGCCAACTCTGAACGAGCAAAACAGATAAGTAAATGTACATCTAGAATCACTTGATTAACCTTGTAAAGCTGCATTTTCTTAAACATAAACATGTTTTAAGTAATATAACTATTTCTCAGAGCTCTTTGAATCGACAATCAATTCTGAATCGAATAGTCACCCCAAGAATCAGAATCAAATTGAATCGTGAGTTGTTGTACGATTCACATCCCTAAAATCTAGTGCACTAACCACTTGGCCACATCTCTGCCTACTATGGATTATTAAAAATATTTAAATTTGTCAGACAGTGACTCCGAGTGAAAACAAGGGCAACCAAAGGGACTCAGTGCAAACTCAGTGCAGGGCTGGTGGAAAAGTGGTTAGTGCACTTGGTTTCAGTACAGATGGTTCCCGGTTCAAACCCCACCCCTGCCACATTTCTCCATGGAATGTGGAGGTGAGTCAGGAAGAGCAACCAGTCAGAATTTGTGCAAAATCAACTAGATATGCTGTGGAAACAGCTGAAAAGTTTTACTTTTTATGAATAAAGACAGAGTAAAATTCAATTAAAATATTCAGTTGATAATTGCTAGTAAATGTTACTTGAGATATTCTTTAAAAAAAACCTAACATATGCAAGTAAAATTTACTTAAGAATTCCCCTTGTAAAATTTACTTGGAATCTCTGAGGAGGGAAAAAAAAAAAAAAAAAAAAACTTGCCTTGGTTTTTTCAAGTAAATATTACTCCAATTTCTTTTCAGTCTACTTTTAACTTCTCAGAATTGATTTTTCTAAATAGATTTTATAGCTGTATGCAGTTTATGATCGACAGCCCGCTATGTTGCATTTGATCTTTCAGGATTTTCAGCATAATCTTATTTTGCCCACATTTTAAATCACTGTTGATCAAAGAGTCGTGCTGTCATTGTAGCCTGCATCAATGTGTGGCCTACTTTTCTAAACACTTTGGAATTTTAGATCACAGTGGGGGGGATGAATGAATGAGTAAGCCCTCTACTCATTTTTACAGATAAGCCATGGTCTGGTTTTAACCATGGCTGAATTTTCAAGATGTTCAAAAGTTTATTTACCATTGAGTCATTTGTCATACTTTGGTTATCTCTTACATTTCCCTGGAGCCCATGATGTTGCTGTATATGCTATAACATCACTGAGATGTTTTTTTTTTTTTTGGAAGTGCCATGATTGTGCTAAAATTATACTACAGACTAATTCAGATTTTTCTTCCTGTTTTACAGCGGGAAGCATCCAGCTCATTGGTGCATTACCGCCACCTTCTGTGTTGGAAAATGAATCAGACATTCAGATCAATATGCAGGAGCAGTTTGTCACTCATGTATATGGTTCTATCTAGTGGCCATAGGTGATAATGCAGTATTTTTTTCATAAACAAGTTGCTTCAAAATATAGAGTGCAGGACAGGACAGGAACTGCCTGAACTGGAGTCTGCTCCAAAATTATTGGAGTAAAGCTGAGGGATCCAAGCTCTGTCTGGGAGAAACATGTGGACAAAGCCAGAGGAAACATTGATCAGCCTGGATACATTCTCTCCTCTGACTGACTGAATGATCAGATACTCCAACTCATTTATTCCCTCAGCTATCAGGCTGTTAAATGTCGGCAAAAAGGCTGAGACTAATTGTGGCCTGTGTTGAATTTGGAGTCTAAGTAGTGTTTTACAATCAAACATTTTGTATTTATTTCTTGCTGATCCTGCTAATCTGTGGGAACTGACGGTTGAGGGCAAATTGTTTGTATGCTGCCATGGAAGTCCTGCATTTATTTTATTTGTTCTCTAATTATTTAGAGGGTTCAATAAAATGGGGAAAGGTGAATAGCGCTTCACTTTATCCACATTTCTTTTTTCTTCAAAATTCTACACACAATACCCCATAATGACAATGTGAAAAGTTTTTTTTTAACATTTTTGCAAATTTCTGAATTTTTTTTTAAAATAAAGAAATCACATGTACATAAGTATTCACACCCATTTCCATGAAGCTCAAAATTGAGCTAAAGTGCATCCTGTTTCCACTGATCATCCTCGAGATGTTTCTACAGCTTAATTGGAGTCCACCTGGTGAAAATTCAGTTCATTGGACAGGATTTTGAAAGGCACACATCTGTCGCACAGTTGACAGTGCATGTTAGAGCACAAACAAGCATGAAGTCAAAGGAATTGTCTGTAGACCTTTGAGACAGGACTGTCTTGAGACACAAATCTGGGGAAGGGTACAGGAACATTTCTGGTGCTTTGAAGGTCCCAATGAGCACAGTAGCCTCCATCATCTGTAAATGGAAGAAGTTCAGATCCACCAGGAGCATCTGATGCAAATGTAAAAGTGCTGCATAAGTGCAGTTCATTTAACATGACTCTTCCTAGAGCTGGCCGCCCATGTAAACTGAGTGATTGAGGAGAAGACTTAGTCAGGGAAGTGACTAAGAACCTGATGGTCATTCTGTCAGAGCTCCAGTATTCCTCTGTGGACAGAGGAGAACCTTCTAGAAGGACAACTGCAGCAGTCCACCGATCAGACGTGTATGGTAGATTGGCCAGACAGAAGCCACTCCTTAGTAAAAGTCATATGGCAGCCTACCTGGAGTTTATCAAAAGGCACTTGAAGGATGCTCAGACCATGAGAAACAAAATTCTCTGGTCTGATGAGAAAAAGATTGAACTCTTTGGTGTGAATGCCAGGCATCATGTTTGGAGGAAACCAGGTACCATCCCTACAGTGAAGCATGGTAGCATGGCAGCATCATGCTGTGGGGATGTTTTTCAGCAGCAGGAACTGAGAGACTAGTCAGGATTGAGGGAAAGATGAATGCAGCAATGTACAGAGACATCCTGGATGAAAACCTGCTCCAGAGGCGCTCTTGACCTCAGACTGGGGCAAAAGTTCATCTTTCAGCAAGACAAAAACCTTAAACACACAGCCCAGATATCAAAGGAGTGATTTCAGGAAACTCTGTGAATGTCCCTGAGTGGCCCAGCCAGAGCCCAGACCTGAATTTGCTAGTTTTTTATTTTTAATTAATTTGCAAAAATCAAAAAAAAAAAACAAACAAACAAAAAAAACTTTTTTCATGTCGTCACTATGGGGTGTTCTGAATTTTGAAAGAAAAAAAAATTGAAATTACTCCATTTTGGAATACGGCTGTAACATAAAATGTAGAAAAAGTGAAGCACTGTGAATACTTTTTGGATGCTCCGCAACTTGCAAGACCACGTAAAAGCTTATGGTGTCATGAGGTCACTGGACAGAGGTGTTTGGTGATGCAGATATCATTGCAGGCCAACAAAGATCCAAGTCATTAGGGTCCTGGTGCTGCCTGTCTTGCTGTGTGGTTGTAAGACTCGGACTCCAACCAGTGACCTAAGGCGATGATTGGATGTGCCTCTGAAAGATCCTCAGGTATCGCTGGAATGACTGTATCAAATGAGCGGTTACTGAGAGAGGCTAAGATGAGGATTATCACCTTGTATATAGGTCAGGTGTTGGTGTGGAGGATGCCATCCTCTACCTGCTACACCGAGTCCACTTGCATCTGGATAAGGGAAACAGTACAGTAAGGATTCTCTTCCTGGACTTCTTGAGTGCCTTCAACACCATCCAGCCCCTTATGCTCCAGAACAAACTGAACAGCATCAGAGTGGACCCTTGCCTGGTCACTTGGATCTCCAGCTACCTCACCGACAGGCTGCAGTATGTCAGGCTGAGGGACACCACGTCTGACACTGTGATCAGCAGGAACGGCGCACCCCAGGGCACAGTGGTGGCCCCTCTTCTCTTCACCATTTACACCTCTGACTTCTGCTACAACTCTGATCTGTGTCACAACCAGAAGTTCGCAGATGACACAGCCATTGTTGGATGCATCAGAAATGACAGAGAGGAGGACTACAGGAGCTTAGTGAAGGACTTTGCTACCTGCTGCCATATAAACCATTTGCAGCTCAATACCTCGAAGACAAAGGAGCTGGTCATTGACTTTGGGAAGTAAAGAGCAAGTCCGCGACCAGTTTTGATCCAGGGAGTTGAGGTAGAGGCTGTGGCTGGACAGCAAACTGGACTGGACAACCCACACCAACCACCTGTACAGGAAGGGATAGAATTTTCTGAGGAGGTTGCATTCATTTAACATCTGCAGGACACTCCTGTGATGTTCTACCAGTCCGCAGTAGCCAGCGTCCTCTTTTACACCGTGGTGTGCTGGGGGGAGCAGCACATCCAAGAAGGACACATCCAGGCTGGAAAAACTGATCATGTGGGCTGGTTCTGTGGTTGACATCAAGCTGGACATTATGAACGATGCCAGCCAACCTCTGCATACCGTCATCAGCAACCAGAGGAGCCTCTTCAGCCACAGACTGCTCCTTCCTAAGTGCAGGACCAACAGACTGAAAAACTCCTTTGTCCCTCAGGCCATCAGACTGTACAACTCCTCACTCAGGGGGAGGAGGAGTAACTGGACAACAGAGGTCAGGAATGAGAATGAGAGGAACAGCAGTAGCCAGTATTGATCGGTATGTCTGGTATTTATATTTGCAAACTGTTTTCCTTTTTTTCACTTTTGATACTCTGTGTGCTCCCAAGGGATCAATAAAGTTCTATCTAATCTAATCTAATCTGATCACTTGCATTGTGACAGAGTGTCAGCTGCGACATTTTGTGCATGATCACTCAGTGAGCATGCCTAAGATCTATTGCAGGTGCTTAGGTGTTGAAGACCCCAGTGGCTGGAGAAGGTGAAGTGGACATCATAGTTTCTCCTGGCTGTGGCAGATAGATGGTTATTTTTGAGATATGGGAATGTACCACTTGTCTGCCTGGGCAGTTCGATGGTGTTTGTGGATGTGGCAAAGCGCAGCACCAGTGTGTGCTCTCAGACTTGACTACCTACAAAGTTATTTTTTAAAAAGTGACACTGCCAAAAGCTGCACCAGCACTATGCCCTATAAAAATATGGCTCATCCACATAATAAAATGTATTATCTTCAGGTGGAACTGAGGCAGATGTATCAAATCACATTATTCATAATGAACAAATTTATTCAGCACACACTGTCTAAAACAACAAAAAACTTACAATGAAGAAAGAAAATGGATTAACGGTGCATTTGTGTGCCTGAAAGGGTATAGGCAGAATCAAAGCTTATTAACGCCTACCCTTTTAACTAAAAAAAAAAAAAATTTACCTAGTCCAAAAGGAGTGGGGGGATAGTAAAAAAAAAAAAAACGCTACTATTCCCACTTCTATTTTCAACCACTTCAAACTCTTCAGTTTAAAAGGACACAATGTGAATGCTACCAAATTTACATTTACATATTTACATTTACAATTGGCAACACACAAAATTCATCCTTCTTCAGCAGATACATACTGTAGCTTGAAAACATCATGTCTTTATATTGCTTTTTAAACTGACTGATATTTGGACATCGTTTGAGTTCATCCGTCAGGTTATTCCATATTCTAGGGCCACACATGGAGACACAGAAACCTTTCCTGGTCGTCCGAGCACCAGCAATTTTAAAATGATACAAGCCCCAGCAAATTATATTTTACCTCTCTCTCAGTAAAATATTCTTGAATTCTAAGGGGCACTTGTTTATTTTTCACTTTGTACATTAACTGAACCGTCCATCCATCCATCCATTTTCTTCCGCTTTATCCGGAATTGGGTCGCGGGGGCAGCAGCTCAAGCAAAGCCGCCCAGACCTCCCGATCCACACACACCTTCCTAGCTCCTCCGGGGGAACCCCAAGGCGTTCCCAAGCCAGCCGAGAGATGTAATCCCTCCAGCGTGTCCTGGGTCTTCCCTGGGGCCTCCTCCCAGTGGGACGTGCCCGGAACACCGCTCCAGCGAGGAGTCCAGGGGGCATCCGGAAAAGATGCCCGAGCCACCTCAACTGACTCCTTTCGACGTGGAGGAGCAGCGGCTCGACTCCGAGCTCCTCCCGAGTGACCGAGCTCCTCACCCTATCTCTAAGGGAGCGCCCAGCCATCCTGCGGAGGAAACTCATCTCGGCCGCTTGTACTCGCGATCTCGTTCTTTCAGTCATGAGCCAAATCTCATGACCATAGGTGAGGATTGGAATGTAGATCGATCGGTAAATCGAGAGCTTTGCCCCCCTACTCAGCTCTCTCTTCACCACAACGGTCCGATACAGCGACCGCATCACTGCAGATGCTGCACCGATCCGTCTATCGATCTCACACTCCATCCGTCCCTCACTCGTGAACAAGACCCGAGATACTTAAACTCCTCCACTTGAGGCAAGGACACTCCACCGACCTGAAGAGGGCAAAGCACCTTTTTCCGGTCGAGAACCATGGCCTCGGATTTGGAGGTGCTGATTTTCATCCCGGACGCTTCACACTCGGCTGCACTCGGATAGCCCTTAGCAAAGGACCCCGGACCCCGTACTCCTGGAGCACTCCTCACAGGGTACCCCGAGGGACACGGTCGAATGCCTTCTCCAGATCCACAAAACACATGTGGACTGGTTGGGGAAACTCCCATGAACCCTTGAGCACCCAATGGAGCGTGTAGAGCTGGTCCAGTGTGCCGCGACCAGGACGAAAACCACACTGCTCCTCCTGAATCCGAGGTTCGACCATCGGTCGAATTCTCCTCTCCAGTACTCTGGAATAGACCTTACCGGGGAGGCTGAGGAGTGTGATCCCCCTATAGTTGGAACACACCCTCTGGTCCCCCTTCTTGAACAGAGGGACCACCACCCCGGTCTGCCAATCCAGAGGCACTGTCCCCAATCGCCACACGATGCTGCAGAGGCGTGTCAGCCAAGACAGCCCCACAACATCCAGAAACCTAAGGTACTCAGGACGGATTTCATCCAACCCAGGAGCCTTGCCACTGAGGAGCTTTCTAACCACCTCAGTGACTTCGGCCTGGGTAATGGATGAGTCCGCCTCTGAGTCTCCAGTCTCTGCTTCCTCTTCGGAAGACGTGACGATGGGATTGAGGAGATCCTCGAAGTACTCCTTCCACCGCCCGACAACATCCCCAGTCAGGGTCAACAGCTCCCCACCCGCACCGTAAACAGTGCTGGTGGAGAGCTGCTTCCGCCTCCTGAGGCGTCGGACGGTTTGCAAGAATCTCTTCGAGGCCAACCGATACTCCTCCTCCATAGCCTCCCCGAACTCCACCCAGACCCAATTTTTTGCGACCGCACGGGCTGCGGCACGCTTGGCCTGCCGGTACCTGTCAGCTGCCTCTGGGGTCCCACCTACCAACAAAGATAAGTAGGACTCCTTCTTCAGCTTGATGAACCAAATTTACCTTTTGGTACAAATAAAGTAACCTTGAACCTTGAAGGCATCCCTTACTTCCGGTGTCCACCACCGGGTTCGGGGATTGCCGCCGCGACAGGCAACAGAGACCTTGCGACCACAGCTACGAGCAGCCGCATCCATCGACAATGGAGGGTGTCCTGGTGCAACGTGCACTTATGGACACCCTTGTGCTCAAACATGGTGTTCATGATGGACAAACTGTGACTAGCACAGAAGTCCAACAACTGAACACCACTCGGGTTCAGATCGGGGAGACCGATCTAATTGAACCGTCTTTAACAAAATCATATCGTGTAGTTTTAATATTTGAGATTTAATGAACAATGGGCTGGTGTGGTCTCGATAACCTGCATTATGAATTGTTCTTAATGCTCTTTTTTGAAGAATGAATAATGGTTGCAATGTAGTTTTATAACTGTGGCCCCAAACTTCAGCACAGTAAGTCAGGTAGGGTGCAACCAATGAACAGTACAGGGTACGAAGTCCTCTGCAATCAAGAACATGCTTTGCTTTATTTAATACTGCAATACTCTTTGATACCTTCTTTTGAACATGATGAATATGAGCTTTACAATTAATTTTTTCCATCAATAACGACACCTAAAAACTTATTTTCTTTGACATGTTCTGTTTACCCCTTGTATCTTGAACTGTATTTGTATGTCTTTTTTTATAATTTCCAAATAACATTAATTTAGTTTTTGACAAACTTTTCTTTATTTAGTTGTACTACTGGTGTTAATTCTCACCAACAGATATGAATAAGTAGACGCACCGAGTGCAACACTCGTGCTTTTAACTGACAAAGTCGACTGACACTGTGCAGAAGTTATTTACAGGCCTTCAGACCAGTGACATACCAGAATACTGTAGCGTGAAGCAGATGAAAGCCATTGCTGGTTACGTCCGCTGACAAGGCCAGCACCCATTTAGAGCTGCATCAATCCACATCTCGCTGTCCATATATACGAGGATCAGCTGAAAAGATCTTCCTCCTTCATGATTATTTCAATAATAACAAAGATACTCACACGAATCACATCTCCCTAAAACTTTGAATGTTCTCTGTCATTCGATGTCATTACTTTTCCACTTTGTCACCTTCCCTTTCACACACTTACACCAACACCAGACAGGTTTTGCATTCTGTCAGTGAAGAAATGGGGCGTCTTCACCAGCAACGGACAGCTGCTTGCACCTCTGCATCATTAGTATAACTGTGACGTAAAATCTTAGCCACTGCAATGTACGTCCCCATTTTTTATGGGCTACTGTGCACAAGTGTCACATCAAAGGTGATTCTGCAAATACCGAAAACTACAGGCATAATCTATTTGGTGTAGCAACAGGGCAGCGCAGTCTTGCTTAAACCCTGCATGATATCGCGGGATTTGACCGCCTCTGGGGACAGCCTCCCGTTGCGCAATACTAACACAGCATAACTTCATGTGGATAAATGGTGTACTGTTTTGTTTTTGGCTGCAAATCACCAAAGCAGTTGCAAAAAGCTGAGTTTTTTTTGGTTCCCAGTGGAGAAGGGAAGACGAGGCAAATAGGAGAGGTTCTGTCGGTAAGTGTTAGCCTACACAGCTAGCCAGAGTAGCTGTATTCTCAAGCCTGCAAAACCGCCTCGACACGTTTGAGCTCCGGATAATAAACAAACAGCGACACGTGTCCACTTTCCACTGCATTGTCACTTTTTCTTTGCATTTTCACTTTGTTTGCCGTGTAATTTGCCCAAACACTCAGAGAGGGCTGTCCCCGGATATAGGATTATTGCGTCATATTTTAACCCTTTAGCGCCCGCCCTCAAACAAGGCTGCACTGTCCAATAGTCAATCAGTAAAAGATTATTCTAATGCCAGTTTCACTTCGATATCTTGCCTGTTACTGAAATAACTGTGTTGGAGGCAGAACTTGTCAGCAGATCCTTGTAGAGACAATTGTGTGTGTGTGTGTGATGCTTTTGCAAATGTAAAGTTTTGATCCTATCTACCCCCTATTTGGGGGTACACAATTACAGAACAAGCTAAAGCTAATAGCACCTTGGTTCGACTGTTTTATCAAAGCATATTTTTAGGGACAGGGCAGAGGTGTTCATGGCTGGTGGCTTGGGTGCAGGTATGCTTATAAACTCACTCACCGTGGAATGTCAGTGTTAATGTGGAGTGGAGCTAATGTCAGCTAAGCTATGATACCTGCTAATGGTATAATACCCCCCGCGACCCTTAAATGGACTAAGAGGTAGAAGATGAATGAATGAATGAATGAATGTAATAAAATCGTCAGAAAGAACAGACACAGCCAGTCCTCAGCCACTGCAACTGGAGCATTTTAAAGCTGTCTCATGACAAAGATTGTCACTCAAAGCAACCAAGACTTTATGGCTTAGAACGTCTTAAACTAAATAATTTTAAACTCAAGACCAAAGACATTTTGTTTTTTGTACCAAGCTGTAAACATTAATTTCTTATCTCAAGTTGGTCCAGCAGGCAGGTGTAATAAACCAGTTCCACCGCCGATTCAAAACAGACACTTTTTTTTGGTGGCGATGCATTCGGTTCTCTTTTCTACAACTTTGGCTGCAGGCATTGATTTCTTCCTCCTACGACTAATTTCACCATAATGATGGTTCAATGTTGGTATATAAGAGGAACCAAGCAACAATCAAGTAGGTGTCTCCTCAGGTCATTGGCACAGCCCTTTGAAATGACGGCTGCTGTGATTTTGTGCTGTGTATCTGTATATATATTTAACTGAAGCATTTTTTTTTTAATTACAGCACAGTGACAGTAACTTAAATTTACAATGTCAATATGAATTCCTTGAGATATTTTCTGCTTTGTAAATCAAACTTGTGTTTTGTCAGAATCATGGAAGAATAATCAATCCATTTACCAACTTATAGTTGTGATCTTTTTACTTAGTGAAAATTAATTTGCCAATTTGGAGTCGATCCCATGTCCATTTCTGCTCCTCTCTGCATTAGGCTTCATACTGCTGCCTCTGTGCAAAAAAATAATATATTAACTTTGAATTAGCTTGACACCAGAGCTGCTGGCTGCTCGCTCTTCTTTCATTTCTGAGGGAGTGTCCACTTTGATATAAGACCTTCATAAATGGAATTTAAATCGACCCACGTGAGGACGTCTGTTCCCTTCTAAAGACATATCACCACAAATTACATTCAGTTCAACAGCGAGTGTTCACAGTGAAAGCTCCTACAGAAAAAGAGATATTGTATGCATCAAATGAAGTCCAACTACCATTTGAATTGTTATCATATATAGAAATTAGAAATTTGTTCAAGGCTGCTGGTTTTCTGTTTGAAGAACCAAACAGAAACCATTCTGCATTGGACCAGTTTGCATTGAGACAGCAATAGCTTTGGCAATCTGACATATGACCCCAATAACCCTGACCTTCACCCACATGACCCACCTCTGGCTGACCTTGCCAGGACAATTCAGGAATCCACCCAAGTATGTGCCACATTTGGTCCCCAGTAAGCTTGAGTTCTACCAAAACAAACCCTTTAAAGGCAATTCTGGAGCTGACAGTCATTCACATATCAAGTTTGGTGGAAATCAACCAAAGGACTTGTGTGAAGTAGCCAACTAAATACATACAAACAAAGGTTTTGATCTTTGCCAGAACAAAACCTACAAGAGTGCTCCGACAACACAATATCTCCTGCTGGGTAATGCTGCTTTGGTACAAATGCTTGGTACATTGTGATAAACTTTCAAGGTATCTGATAACATTTACTTTGTTAAGACACATCATCTATTTGCACTTCTAGCAAAAACTGTCAAATGAGATCATTTTAGTGAATAATTTCTTTCATAAATCAAGAGAAACCTTTCTTCCTAATGAATCACAACATAGATTCATAAACATATTACTTTTCAAAGTTAACCTGTTGATTCAGACTCTGAAGGGAAAAATATAAATGAAAAGGAATTTTCTATGACGCTCCTTAAGTTGAATAATATGATAATATGTGTATGGTACAAGTTGGTACAACAAGGACTTGGTACAAGTCCTTGTTGTACCAACTTGTACCATAATATGTGTACCATAATACTTGAGAACAAGGAATTCCTCCTAAAAACGTGAGAGGACTTGATTTCAGCACGCTTATATCCTTTTCGGTAGGGAGGGACAAAGGGACGACCAGGCAGACACAGACATCGCCGCAAGATAATCCCCTTTCCAGCCTAAGGCCAGCAGAGGATGATAGAGGCAACTGTGGGGTCACCAACAAGCACACAATAAGTGTGACAGAAATTGGCCCGAACATATGTTGCTCTAAAGGCTGCCACTGGTGTTCAATTAGTTTGAGATCCGGTGACTGTGAAGGCCACACCACATCATGAGTCACATGATTTTCATACTCAAAGCATTCAGTGACCTCTCATAAGTGATGGATGAGGGCATTCATTGGGTTTCTTCACACACTTAAATACTATTCCAGTGGTAAATTGCATTGCAACTCCCACCAAAGTGACAGGGAACTTTGAAAGAGTCGTGCCCACGTCAACGTGATTGCGTGGCCACCGAGTTATGGAGTTGCAGAAGCATAAATCAGGCTTAACTCTGGACTCGTCAGTTTTGCAATAATTTTATCCAGTGAAAGAAACATCCACATAATTAGGATTAAAGTTGGCTTTAGTAAAGGCTTTGACCCCTGCTAAGACTGGGCGTGCACTGAAATGGCACCAGCCTCCTGCTGTGCAGAGGGAAAAGGGCGAAAAGTCTATTTCACTTTCTTTGACAAAACACCCAAAGGCGAGCCGTTTCCTGCCTTTGCCTGCCTGGTAAATGGTAGCTGTCATCTCCCTTCAGACTCGCGGCGGCAGACGAGAAGGCTTCCCTTTCCTTCACTGGGCCACAAGACACGCGTCATCTCCAATCACAGCCAGCTGCTGTCACGGGGTGCGACTGCCATCTCGCCGGAGACACACAGTGCTGCTCGCACACACACTCGTACTCAGTTTGACTTTTAAAAGCCACGTCACACTGCTGTTGGCTCTGAGTTAGCTTAGCCTGCACTGACTCAGTGAAAGTATGACTGGCCATCCGTGGAGAGCAGCCTGAGTTTAAAATAAACGCCAGCTGACTATTATTCTACTTCTACTATGCATCAGTGACATGTTTCTCACTGCACCATTGTCACCTGTCTGTCTGCCAGACAATCTGGTTGTCTGCATAACTGCCCATTTGTAATGTACTGCCATGAGCAGCACCAACATGGCTCCTGTCACTTGTTGACACTCGGGCCACCTCAGCTGTCCTAACACAGAGAGGACATGAGTGGAAGCAGCACATGGTATGTGAATGAATGCCCTGTATAAACTAATAAGTCATTATGAATTAAAAAAAAAAAAAAAAAAAAAAATCAATGTTTGGTATTAAAGCCACAAGATGACCAACAGACAATGCGGAAAACAGTTACATGTGTACCAGACATTCATTTAACAGGGACTTAATTTCTGTGTTTTTCTGTACAAATCCTTTGCTCACTCATTAAAAGTGTTCTTTGTCAGCTAAAGTCTGGAGAGTCCATCAGAAAGTTGTGTGCACACCCAAAACGTGGAGGAGACATCAGACAGCGAACTTTCCCAATGACTGCATGTTTGTTTTATCTTGTACTTGTTTGTAGCTCGCAGCACGGTGGTTTAGTGGTTAGCACTGTTGCTTCACAGCGAGAAGGTCATGGCCTGTGGCCTTTCAGTGTGGAGTTTGCATGATCTCCCCGTGGTTGCGTGGGTTTCCTCTGGGTGCTCCGGTTTGCTCCCACATCCAAAGACATGCGGGTTAGGTGGATTTGAATCTTTCAATTGTCCGTAGGTGTGCAAGTGGGTGTGAATGTGTGTGTTTGTCTGTTTGTGGCCCTGTGACAGACTGACGTCTTGTACTGGGTGTACCCCGCCTCGCGCTGTATAGGCTCCAGCCCCCTGCGAACCTTAATTGGACTGAGCAGTTGAAGGTGTGTGTGTGTTTGTAGCTCGCCAGCGGACGTCTACTCGATGTTAAGCTGCTTTCTCATGACAGCAGCAGGAAAGCAGTAACAGCAGAATTCCATCTGCAGTAGCAGGCTGCAGGTGGCGACATGAGGCACGGTGCACATCAGCATTTGGTGTTTATCCACTCAGCCCATCAGAGTCTGAAATCCACTGAAAACTGATGCATCAGACGATTTTTGCGACCAGACAAATTATTAATTACATCCTTTCTCATTAGTTTACTCAATCCATCAAAACAAAGTCTGAAAATTATGTCACTGATATTTGATTACTACCGGCACACACTGTTGACGTTATCAGAGGTAAGACATGGCAGAGACAAGAAAAAGAGTATCAGGGCATTTCCCCCAAGGACATTTCCCCACGGCCCTTTTTCACCCTAGGTCATTTCCCCCCGGCCCTTTTCCACCCTAGGTCATTTCCCCCGGGCCCTTTCCCCCTCCAGTCATTCCCCCCATCCCCGGATGGCACTGCCGCATGGCTGCTAATGTTGGCTGTCACCACTCGAATATCTGGGTGTTCTCAGATATACTAAAGGAACAAGCAATGAACAGAGTCTTTGTCCAGCAGTTGGGAGCCGGTGAGCCTGCCACACCACACCACCGAGTGTATCGGGACACCACCCGCAGATTTCAAACCATTGTGGCCAACTACCAAGAGAGAGATCGCTTGGACTTCCTCCGCGGTACCGCCCACAATTTGCAGCTATAAACAATGGCTATAAAAAATATTTTGCATATTTGAAAAGACACACTGATACAACAAGTTTACATCCCAAATTATCAAATAGTTAATGTCAATTTTTCATGCTTGTTTTGTAAATATTTAGTTGTTAAAATAAAGTATAAACACTCACTAATAATTTGTTTATTATATGGCTTTCATATATATATATATATATATATATATATATATATATATATATATAATATAGCGCCGGTGTTGGGCTTGTAGTCAGACCCGTTCGCTTTCTTCACCTCCATGAAGAACTTGCTTATCAGATGCTCAAGGTTGTTAGCTGGCAAGCTTTCAATCTCTGTTTTTTAAATGCTGTTTAGATATTTATGGAGTATGTTCATGTCAGACTTGGTTTTTCTAATCGTGTTTTTAGCTTTCTGGTTTGTAATGACGTTTTCATCTTCTTGGTCTTTGCACGTCCACTTCAACCTTGTTTGCTGTTAATTCCTCCATTTTCTTTGTTCGCTTTTTGTTTAGTTTATTTTCACCCCATGAAAATTGTAAACAAAGTTGCAAATCTGATAAGTGATCTGGACCGCCTGTCATGGTAATGGTTTGATATGGGAAAATATCAGACCGGAAATCAGCCAATCAGAGCGCGTATAGCGTCGTAGCCATATAATAAAATGGAGTACAAAAGAAAACGTACACAGGGGTGCGTGTAGTCAGGAAAGGGGAGTAGGGGTGAAATGACGGGGCAAAATGACCAGGGGGGTCACGACCAGGGGGGGAAAATGCCCTAGAACAGAGAAAAACATCATGAAAACATTTTTTTTTCCTGTTTTTTACAATGTGCTGGATTCACAAAATTATTTAATTTTGGGTGGGTGTTTAATCAACTTTAATAAAAAAAAAAAAAATCATTTAATTTATTTTGGGCAGTTAGCCAACTTCGGTTAAAAAAAGAATGGGCTGATGCTCAAGGACGGGTCCAGCACACAGATACAGTATATAAAAATCTAGAAAGCTTTTTTAATCAGTGAGTATATATATATATATATATATATATATATATATATATATATATATATATATAATTTATTGTCTTTTAACAAAACAATGCAACACAGGGCAATCCAGCACAGCATAGTCAGTGTGAAACTAACTAATAAAATGAATACAGGGTCTGCATGTGAGCCAAGATGTCAAGAAAATACACAGCCAGGAGCTGGACGATTTGTCATGGAATTAAGAATTGGTTAAAAAGTCAGTCAGAGTGAGTGAGTAAAATTTTGGTTATTGTTATTTTTGTTCTCCAATCGCCCAGCTCTAACAGAGCAATTACTGATTGTGTTTAAAGACAAAATTTGAGCCACCTTTGCAGAGTGTATCAGTTAGGTCCTGAGGAAGATGATCCGAGAGCGGTTGCCATATTTTATAGAAGGTGTCTGAGCTGCCTTTCAAAAGTGCACTTAAGCGTTCCATTGGAAAAACTCTAAATGTTTCTCTGTACCATTGTGTAACGGATGGGGGTTGTGCCTGTATCCACTGAAGCAGGATGCATCTTCTTGCTATATGTAGAAGTTTGCGCAACAACTTTATCTGTCCAGGTAGCACCGGCAATCTCTCAAATAGTCCAAAGAGAAATAAAACAGGATTCATCATGATCACACAGTGAAAAATGGAGAAAGCTCAGTAGCAATATTTCTCCAAAACCTCATTATTAACAGACATTCCCAGATACAGTGGTAGTAAGTACCCACAGTGTTCTTACATTAAAAAAAAAAAACGGTGAAATTTGAGGGTTAATTTTATGCAGAAACTGAGGGGTACGTTGGAGTCTATATTGGTTTTCCCTGAGCCGATTGCAAGTAAACAAATTTCCAGCAAGCTTGAGGGTGCTTGACCAACTTTCAGTACCAATCTCAATCCCAATGTCTGATTCCCAATGTGTTCTAGAGTTCCCGATGCTGGGAGGATTAATTTCCAGTAATTGTGCATAGCACAAAGAAAGAAATTTCTTTTTAGGTATGGCCTCCTTATTAAATTTAAGAAGGAATGTTTCTAGTGAATTAAGAATTGGTTGATCCTTTGGAAAAGAGAGGGAAGATTGTACAAAATGTCTCACCTGGAGAAAACCAAAAACGTCATTCCGAGCAATACCATAAATGTTTTGAAGTTGTCTGAAAGACATAAGATCCCCCCCATCAAACAGGTCGCAAATGAACCTCAGGCCCTTGGAATACCAGTTGTCAAATATACCAACACGTCTGCCAGGGGTAATAATATATTTTTAATAATAGGCTGCAGTGCACTTGAGAAATCTTTCTGTCCAAAATAAACCCTTATACAACCCCTGGCAAAAATTATGGAATCACCGGCCTGGGAGGATGTTCATTCAGTTGTTTAATTTTGTAGAAAAAAAAGCAGATCACAGACATGACACAAAACTAAAGTCATTTCAAATGACAACTTTTTGGCTTTAAGAAACACTATAAGAAATCAAGAAAAAAGATTGTGGCAGTCAGTAACGGTTACTTTTTTAGACCAAGCAGAGAAAAAAAAATATGGAATCACTCAATTCTGAGGAAAAAATTATGGACTCACCCTGTAAATTTTCATCCCCTAAACTAACACCTGCATCAAATCAGATCTGCTCGTTAGTCTGCATCTAAAAAGGAGTGATCACACCTTGGAGAGGCTGTTGCAACCAAGTGGACAGACATGAATCATGGCTCCAACACGAGAGATGTTAAATGAAACAAAGGAGAGGATTATCAAACTCTTAAAAGAGGGTAAATCATCACGCAATGTTGCAATCACCCTGTAAATTTTCATCCCCCAAACTAACACCTGCATCAAATCAGATCTACTCGTTGACATTGACCCTATGTGTCTTTTTACAAGGAATGTTTTCGCAGTTTTTGCTCTATGGCAAGATGCATTATCATCTTGAAACATCCCCAAACATCCTTTCAATTGTCCAAAATATCAACGTAAACTTGTGCATTTATTGATGATGTAATGACAGCCATCTCCCCAGTGCCTTTACCTTACATGCAGCCCCATATCACCAATGACTGTGGAAATTTACATGTTCTCTTCAGGCAGTCATCATTATAAATCTCATTGGAACGGCACCAAACAAAAGTTCCAGCATCATCACCTTGCCCAATGCAGATTCGAGATTCATCACTGAATATGACTTTCATCCAGTCATCCACAGTCCACGAATGCTTTTCCTTAGCCCATTGTAACCTTGTTTTTTTCTGTTTAGGTGTTAATGATGGCTTTCGTTTAGCTTTTCTGTATGTAAATCCCATTTCCTTTAGGCAGTTTCTTACAGTTCGGTCACAGACGTTGACTCCAGTTTCCTCCCATTCGTTCCTCATTTGTTTTGTTGTGCATTTTTCGATTTTTGAGACATATTGTTTTAAGTTTTCTGTCTTGACGCTTTGATGTGTTCCTTGGTCTACCAGTATGTTTGCCTTTAACAACCTTCCCATGTTGTTTGTATTTGGTCCAGAGTTTAGACACAGCTGACTGTGAATAACCAACATCTTTTGCAACATTGCATGATGATTTACTCTCTTAAGAGTTTGATAATCCTCTCCTTTGTTTCAATTGACATCTCTCGTGTTGGAGCCATGATTCATGTCAGTCCACTTGGTGCAACAGCTCTCCAAGGTGTGTTCACTCCTTTTTAGATGCAGACTAACGAGCAGATCTGATATGATGCAGGTGTTAGTTTTGGGGATGAAAATTTACAGGGTGATTCCATAATTTTTTCCTCAGAATTGAGTGATTCCATATTTTTTTCCTCTGCTTGGTCTAAAAAAGTAACCGTTACTGACTGCCACAATCTTTTTTTGTTAAAGCCAGAAAGTTGCCATTTGAAATGACTTTAGTTTTGTGTCATGTCTGTGATCTGCTTTTTTTCTACAAAATTAAACAACTGAATGAACATCCTCAGAGGCTGGTGATTCCATAATTTTTGCCAGGGGTTGTATTAAGCCATACTTTAAGTGTTACAAAAATGATATTGTTATTCCTCACCCCCACTGGTAGTTTGTTTAAACCCAAGGATAAAAAAAAACTCAACAGTGATAGGGGTTCACAGCACCAACTATCAACATGAGGTTCAGTTTGATGAAAAAATGAATGTACCCATCCTGATATTATCCTGACATGACAAGCCCAATAATACAACCCCTGGCAATAATTATGGAATCACTGGACTCGGAGGATGTTCATTCAGTTGTTTAATTTTGTAGAAAAAAAGCAGATCACAGACACGACACAAAACTAAAGTCATTTCAAATGGCAACTTTCTGGCTTTAAGAAACACTATAAGAAATCAAGAAAAAAAGATTGTGGCAGTCAGTAACGGTTACTTTTTTAGACCAAGCAGAGGAAAAAAATATGGACTCACTCACTTCTGAGGAATAAATTATGGAATCACCCTGTAAATTTTCATCCCAAAAACACCTAACACCTGCATCAAATCAGATCTGCTCGTTAGTCTATATCTAAAAAGGAGTGATCACACCTTGGAGAGCTGTTGCACCAAGTGGACTGACATGAATCATGGCTCCAACACGAGAGATGTCAACTGAAACAAAGGAGAGGATTACCAAACTCTTAAAAGAGGGTAAATCATCACGCAATGTTGCAAAAGATGTTGGTTGTTCACAGTCAGCTGTGTCTAAACTCTGGACCAAATACAAACAACATGGGAAGGTTGTTAAAGGCAAACATACTGGTAGACCAAGGAAGACATCCAAGCATCAAGACAGAAAACTTAAAGCAATATGTCTCATAAATCGAAAAATGCACAACAAAACAAATGAGGAATGAATGGGAGGAAACTGGAGTTAACGTCTGTGACCGAACTGTAAGAAACCGCCTATAGGAAATGGGATTTACATACAGAAAAGCTAAACGAAAGCCATCATTAACACCTAAACAGAAAAAACAAGGTTACAATGGGCTAAGGAAAAGCAATCGTAGACTGTGGATGACTGGATGTAAGTCATATTCAGTGATGAATCTCGAATCTGCATTGGGCAAGGTGATGATGCTGGAACTTTTGTTTGGTGCCGTTCCAATGGGATTTATAAAGATGACTGCCTGAAGAGAACATGTAAATTTCCACAGTAATTGATGATATGGGGCTGCATGTCAGGTAAAGGCACTGGGGAGATGGCTGTCATCACATCATCAATAAATGCACAAGTTTACGTTGATATTTTGGACAACTGAAAGGATGTTTGGGGATGATGAAATCATTTTTCAAGATGATAATGCATCTTGCCATAGAGCAAAAACTGTGAAAACATTCCTTGCAAAAAGACACATAGGGTCAATGTCATGGCATAGGGTCAATGTCAACGAGCAGATCTGATTTGATATAGGTGTTAGTTTTGGGGATGAAAATTTACAGGGTGATTCCATAATTTATTCCTCAGAATTGAGTGATTCCATATTTTTTCCTCTGCTTGGTCTAAAAAAGTAACCGTTACTGACTGCCACAATCTTTTTTTCTTGATTTCTTATAGTGTTTCTTAAAGCCAGAAAGTTGCCATTTGAAATGACTTTAGTTTTGTGTCATGTCTTTGATCTGCTTTTTTCTACAAAATTAAACAACTGAATGAACATCCTCAGAGGCCGGTGATTACATAATTATTGCCAGGGGTTGTAATATTTAAAGTTGGGTAGAGCAAGACCGCCCTCGTCAATTGGATTCTGCAAGATCTTCATTTTAAGCCTAGGTTTCTTTCCATGCCATATAAATCTTGATAAAAGTCTCTCAATCTCAGAGAATGTTACTTTGTTAATCTTAAGAGGTAACATCTGTATAGGGTAGAGTATCCTGGGAAGGATATTAATTTTGATGAGACTTATCCTGCCTAACAGCGACAGAGGGAGGTCAAACCACCTATTTAGGTCACTTTTTACTGTATTCACAACCGTTTTAAAATTTAGTTTGTATAATTCAGAGGTATTTGCTGACATCCTTATGCCTAGATATTTAAATCCTTCATTTGACCATCTAAAGGAAAAATTTGGGGGTGGGTCCCCTCCCTCCCCCAGAGGTAAGGCTTCAGATTTATCAAAATTAATTTTGTATCCTGAAATCTGTCCAAATGTGTTAATAATTGAAAGAAGAATTGGAATGGATGACTCTAGTTTGGTAACAAATAGCAGCACATCGTCTGCGTAAAGTGAAATTTTGTATTCAGTATTTCCCAGTGTGATTCCAATAACTTCAGGATGAATTCTTATAGCCTCTGCAAGCGGCTCTAAAGCCAAAGCGAATAATAGGGAGAGAGGGGGACAACCCTGACGAGTACCCCTGCCCAGAGGGAAAGCGTCAGAGGTACACCCATTCACCAAAACCCTGGCAGTGGGAGACTTGTACAGCAACCTCACCCAGCTGACAAAGTTAGAGCCCAATCCAAACCTCTCCAGCACATTAAATAGGTACTCCCACTCCACCCGATCAAAAGCCTTCTCAGCATCCAATGAAATGGCGAGGGCCTTGTAGCTTCTATTTTGTGAGTATTGTAAGATGTTTAAAAGTCGCCACATGTTGGAGTGGAAGTACCTATTCCTAATAAATCCGGTCTGGTCGGGCCTCACGAGAGTTGGCAAAATCTCTTCCAGTCTCCCAGCCAGAATTTTGGATAATATTTTACAATCTACTCCTAGCAGGCTGATCGGTCTGTAAGATGTACACAAGTCAGGGGGTTTATCCTTTTTAAGGATTAAAGATATGTGAGCCAAATTCAAAGTAGGAGGGAGTGTTCCACGCTCAAATGATTCCTTATACATTTTTAATACGGGATTTACAATCTTAGGGGCCATTGTTTTGTAGAAGTCCGGTCCAAACCCGTCTGGGCCCTCCGCTTTCCGGCTCTGTAATGATTTTATAGTTTTTAAAACTTCCTGAGTGCTTATATTTCTTTCCAAATCAACCCGTTTTTGTTGACATAATACATAAAGATCAAGTCCATTAAAAAAAATTGTCACTTATTTTTGTTGTGCCCTCACATTCAGAAGAGTAGAGTTCTTGATAAAAATCCCTCATTATTTTAAAATAATGAGGGATTTTGAATTCTTTGATTCAAAATGCAAATCATTCTTTTTATCTCTAAGAGAAGATATTGCAAAAAATCCACCTTTTCCCTGGGCGAGGCGAGCAAGAAGGCGTCCCGGTTTATTTCCTGACTCAAACAATTTGTGTTTTGCATAAAATATTGCTGTTTCTGCTTTTTGGGGTAAGTAATTGGTCTAGAGCGGATCTAGCTGCATCTAATTTCTTGTGTACAGATTCAGACGAGGACTGTTTAAATTCCCTCTCCAAAGTTGTGACCTGCTGTTCCAATTCCAATTGTCTAGAGAGTGTATTCTTCTCTTTTGCAGCTGTAAATGAAATAATAGAACCCCTCAGAAATGCTTTGCCCGCCTCCCACAAGGTGGAGGCGCTCATTGCAGGAGTATCATTTGTAGATATGAATAATTCCCATTGGTTCTCGATATATATTACAAATACGGAATCACTCAGGAGAATAGGATTCAGGCGCCAATGTCTCGCCAGTGGATCACAGTAGGGTGGCAATAAATCCAGAAAAACTGACGAGTGGTCAGAAAGGAGACATGGGTTAAGTGAACATAACTGGGTCCTATCAAGAATAGATCTAGAGACAAACATGAAATCAAGTCTAGAGAAAGACTGATGAGGACGAGAAAAAAGGTAAAATCCCTAACATTTGGACTGCAAATCTTCCAAGCATCGAAGAGGCCGAGATCAGCACACAGGTCAGATGTAGCTTTTACCATTTTAGAAAGTGGTTGACTTTTAGGTGGGTGGTAGTCGGAGCAGCAAGAAAGACCACAATTAAAATCACCACCAATTAAAACATGAAGAGGACATATAGATGAAATTTTCTGACAGAATCGTAGAATAGAACGTGCCGTCATATGTATTTGGGGCATAAACACTGCCAAGCAAAATTTGTTCCCCATATAAAACCCCTGTAATTACCACAAAACGTCCTTCCTCATCTTTAATAATTTTATCCACTGTAAAAGGTAAGTTTTTATGAATAAGTATTGCCACTCCTCGACTCTTTGAGTTAAAAGAAGAATAGAAAATCTGTCCCACCCAGTCCCGCTTTAGTTTTAAATGTTCAAAGTCAGTTAGGTGGGTTTCCTGTAATAATGCAATCATTACCTTATCTTTTTTAAGCATGGAAAGTATTTTGCGCCTTTTTATGACGATTAATTCCCTTGACATTTAGCATCAAAATTTTAGTGTTACTCATTAGCCACACTCAAAGATTTTGTAAAAAAAAATATTGTACCATAATGAGACTAAGTAACACAATACAATAGTTATTGACCCTTTAACTAGACTAGCTGTGCTGGCATGAACAAAACCATCAAACACAGATGGCAAAAGAACTATTACACACAAACCAACAAAATGTGCAAAAGATGAAAGGTACATTCAATCAATCAATCAATCAATTTTTTTTATATAGCGCCAAATCACAACAAACAGTTGCCCCAAGGCGCTTTATATTGTAAGGCAAGGCCATACAATAATGATGTAAAACCCCAACGGTCAAAACGACCCCCTGTGAGCAAGCACTTGGCTACAGTGGGAAGGAAAAACTCCCTTTTAACAGGAAGAAACCTCCAGCAGAACCAGGCTCAGGGAGGGGCAGTCTTCTGCTGGGACTGGTTGGGGCTGAGGGAGAGAACCAGGAAAAAGACATGCTGTGGAGGGGAGCAGAGATCGATCACTAATGATTAAATGCAGAGTGGTGCATACAGAGCAAAAAGAGAAAGAAACAGTGCATCATGGGAACCCCCAGCAGTCTACGTCTATAGCAGCATAACTAAGGGATGGTTCAGGGTCACCTGATCCAGCCCTAACTATAAGCTTTAGCAAAAAGGAAAGTTTTAAGCCTAATCTTAAAAGTAGAGAGGGTGTCTGTCTCCCTGATCTGAATTGGGAGCAGGTTCCACAGGAGAGGAGCCTGAAAGCTGAAGGCTCTGCCTCCCATTCTACTCTTACAAACCCTAGGAACTACAAGTAAGCCTGCAGTCTGAGAGCGAAGCGCTCTATTGGGGTGATATGGTACTACGAGGTCCCTAAGATAAGATGGGACCTGATTATTCAAAACCTTATAAGTAAGAAGAAGAATTTTAAATTCTATTCTAGAATTAACAGGAAGCCAATGAAGAGAGGCCAATATGGGTGAGATATGCTCTCTCCTTCTAGTCCCCGTCAGCACTCTAGCTGCAGCATTTTGAATTAACTGAAGGCTTTTTAGGGAACTTTTAGGACAACCTGATAATAATGAATTACAATAGTCCAGCCTAGAGGAAATAAATGCATGAATTAGTTTTTCAGCATCACTCTGAGACAAGACCTTTCTGATTTAGAGATATTGCGTAAATGCAAAAAAGCAGTCCTACATATTTTGTTTAATATGCGCTTTGAATGACATATCCTGATCAAAAATGACTCCAAGATTTCTCACAGTATTACTAGAGGTCAGGGTAATGCCATCCAGAGTAAGGATCTGGTTAGACACCATGTTTCTAAGATTTGTGGGGCCAAGTACAATAACTTCAGTTTTATCTGAGTTTAAAAGCAGGAAATTAGAGGTCATCCATGTCTTTATGTCTGTAAGACAATCCTGCAGTTTAGCTAATTGGTGTGTGTCGTCTGGCTTCATGGATAGATAAAGCTGGGTATCATCTGCGTAACAATGAAAATTTAAGCAATACCGTCTAATAATACTGCCTAAGGGAAGCATATATAAAGTGAATAAAATTGGTCCTAGCACAGAACCTTGTGGAACTCCATAATTAACTTTAGTCTGTGAAGAAGATTCCCCATTTACATGAACAAATTGTAATCTATTAGACAAATATGATTCAAACCACCGCAGCGCAGTGCCTTTAATACCTATGGCATGCTCTAATCTCTGTAATAAAATTTTATGGTCAACAGTATCAAAGCAGCACTGAGGTCTAACAGAACAAGCACAGAGATGAGTCCACTGTCCGAGGCCATAAGAAGATCATTTGTAACCTTCACTAATGCTGTTTCTGTACTATGATGAATTCTAAAACCTGACTGAAACTCTTCAAATAGACCATTCCTCTGCAGATGATCAGTTAGCTGTTTTACAACTACCCTTTCAAGAATTTTTGAGAGAAAAGGAAGGTTGGAGATTGGCCTATAATTAGCTAAGATAGCTGGGTCAGTGATGGCTTTTAAGTAATGGTTTAATTACTGCCACCTTAAAAGCCTGTGGTACATAGCCAACTAACAAAGATAGATTGATCATATTTAAGATCGAAGCATTAAATAATGGTAGGGCTTCCTTGAGCAGCCTGGTAGGAATGGGGTCTAATAAACATGTTGATGGTTTGGATGAAGTAACTAATGAAAATAACTCAGACAGAACAATCGGAGACAACAATCGGAGACATTCTTGAGAATGAATCAAAAAACAAAAAGAAACATTCAAAAAATGGGAAAAAAATCCAGAGTGCTACCAAAAGAAGTCTCCACTCTACAGGAAACAAAAATCCTACTCTGTTCCCACCAATATAATAATTCTGACTACCAAATTATTTGTGAACAATAAGTACTTAAATTGTCATTTTTCTTCATTACTCAGGCATTGTCCTCGATATGTAACCATGAATACAGTACACTTAAGTGAAACAGTTTTCTTGACAGAGAACTTTTCATTCTAAAGCGTCGATGAAATCCTGTGCATCCGTTGGAGAGGAGAACTCGTGTGTAGTACCGTTGTGTTTGAAAGCGAGTGTGGTGGGATAACGCATGATGAAGCATATGCCCTTTCCAATAAGAGCACGGCATGCATCGTTGAAGACTCGTCTCTTCTCGCGTACTGCTGCGGACAAATCCTGATGAATGAAGTTGCGTTGCCCGTCATGTTTAAGCTCTGGTGCTGCTCTCACTGCTGCCATGATGCGCTGCTTGTCTCTGGAGTTGTGAAGCTTGATGATAACCGGCCGTGGATGCGTGCCTTGTCTGCCAGAGCTTCGGGGTGCGCGGTCCATCTTAATGCGGGGCGCAGCTCTATTTCCAGTGCCCTTATCCAGACCGAGAAACGAGGGGAGCCAGGCTTCAAAAAACTCCAGTGGGTTGGCTCCTTCTGTGCCCTCTTTCAGATTGATAAGGAGAATGTTGTCCTGTCTTCTGTTAACCAGGTCGTCCAACCCGCTGGCCATTTGTTCAATTCTCCTTTCCGCTTCAGCCAGTCTTAGCGCCAGGTCCCCAGTGCTGTCTTCAACATCCGAGACTCGCTGCTCCACATCTATAAAACGTGTTTCATACTTATCGAGTCTGGATGAGATTTTATCCAGTGTCTCAGAAAACTTAGTCAGTCTGCCTTCCATCGCTGCACTGAAACTTTCAGACACTTTGAGAATCAGTGCCTCAGTCTCATCTGGTCCCTGGGCTGGTGCTGGAGTCTGTGCATGAGATGGCTCCTCTGTTAGCGGTGTGTCTTTTTGGCTAGCGCTAGCGTTAGTAGTGAGCTTTTCGGTCTGGATTTTCAGTTGTTTCGACACAGTCCTCCGTTCAAGAGTGAGAAAGTGCGTATATATAGTGCCAGAAACACGTAGCTTGCTTAACTATTAATGATATTGGTCATCATGCGTATTACACTTTAATACCTGTTGGTGGAAGTGAGAGCACAGTGAAGGCACGTCTTCTAGCCAGACATAATCACCCGGAAGTCCAGTGAGTATTTTTGGTCGCTTTCTTTTCTTTCTTTTTTGCTATTTGCAAAATACACACTCATCTGTGGATTTTTAAACACAGAAAGACCATATCTGTCAAAACTTCATTTTATTCCCAACTCTGACAACTGGACTCAAAACCTTCAATTCTATACTTAATATCACATTCACCGTGAATGGAACATGCAAAAGTCGACAGCTTCTGCCGCCTCACGCCGCTTGTGCTCTGTTAGAAACCATTTGTGAAGCTCACGGCATTTTGGAGTCCACGAATGTCAATAACTGCTAAGAAATGTCAGGAAGATGAGGACTAAATGTGCACACCCAGCCAGCCTCAGATTACATAGAAGCTGGGAGTGGCTTTGCAAGTTGTATTTATCCTTATATTTATTATGAAAATAAAGTTATAAATTAGTATTCTTGTAAATGTTATTTAAATATTGACACCTTATCATTTCTCATTTTAAAAATGTAAAACATATGTGTCCCCTGCTCTTTTTTTTGTTTAGTTTTTTTGCTGATCCAAAAAATTATCTGATCCCCCACTTAAAACCATGATCCAATCCAAACGAAGCGTTTTGCCATCCATGGCACGTCTAATTAATAGTCATTATGTCTGATGCAGTTCATCCTTTATATTAATGTCCAATCAAGCATTGTAAATCTTCAACAATCTGGATAATAAATACAAATATAATGCAATGCTAAAATACCCTCAGCCATATGAACATAAAAATAGGAAACAGAATGTGACCTTTTGACCTCTAAAATGGGTCAAGGTTGGCCATCTTTGAACTTGTCCAAGGTCTATTTCCCAAGAATGTTCCCTGTGAATTTGAAGACCCTGACTTATGCTGTGCACGGTCGGATGGACGAATGGACGGATGGATGCAAGGCCTTTGCAATACCCATTGGTCCTATTTTGGCCTTGGGTAAAAATCAATAAACATTTCTTAATTGTACAGCAGACATGCAAAATTAACATCTAGCATTGTCACAATAACAAAGGTCCCCGAATACACCTGGATACCTCATTTTTCACTGTGGAAAGATGATGGATATTGGCATAACAGAGTGAAGTCATAAAAACAAGTGACAAAGTATAAATACTGCTAAAATATTTAGGGTAGCAATATATTACCTCTTCCAAAAGACAGCTGTTATTCAATACACCTTTAACTGAAGGACAAACATGTCCTTAGTAATGTCCTTACTACTACAACCCCTGGCAAAAATTATGGAATCACCGGCCTCGGAGGATGTTCATTCAGTTGTTTAATTTTGTAGAAAAAAAGCAGATCACAGACATGACACAAAACTAAAGTCATTTCAAATGGCAACTTTCTGGCTTTAAGAAACACTGTAAGAAATCAGCAAAAATAATTGTGGCAGTCAGTAACGGTTACTTTTTTAGACCAAGCAGAGGGAAAAAATATGGAATCACTCAATTCTGAGGAAAAAATTATGGAATCATGAAAAACAAAAGAACGCTCAAACACATCACTAGTATTTTGTTGCACCACCTCTGGCTTTTATAACAGCTTGCAGTCTCTGAGGCATGGACTTAATGAGTGACAAACAGTACTCTTCATCAATCTGGCTCCAACTTTCTCTGATTGCTGTTGCCAGATCAGCTTTGCAGGTTGGAGCCTTGTCATGGACCATTTTCTTCAACTTCCACCAAAGATTTTCAATTGGATTAAGATCCGGACTATTTGCAGGCCATGACATTGACCCTATGTGTCTTTTTACAAGGAATGTTTTCACAGTTTTTGCTCTATGGCAAGATGCATTATCATCTTGAAAAATGATTTCATCATCCCCAAATATTCTTTCAATTGATGGGATAAGAAACGTGTCCAAAATATCAACGTAAACTTGTGCATTTATTGATGATGTAATGACAGCCATCTCCCCAGTGCCTTTACCTGACATGCAGCCCCATATCATCAATGACTGTGGAAATTTACAGGCAGTCATCTTTATAAATCTCATTGGAACGGCACCAAACAAAAGTTCCAGCATCATCACCTTGCCCAATGCAGATTCGAGATTCATCACTGAATATGACTTTCATCCAGTCATCCACAGTCCACAATTGCTTTTCCTTAGCCCATTGTAACCTTGTTTTTTTCTGTTTAGGTGTTAATGATGGCTTTCGTTTAGCTTTTCTGTATGTAAATCCCATTTCCTTTAGGCGGTTTCTTACAGTTCGGTCACAGACGTTGACTCCAGTTTCCTCCCATTCGTTCCTCATTTGTTTTGTTGTGCATTTTCGATTTTTGAGACATATTGCTTTAAGTTTTCTGTCTTGACACTTTGATGTCTTCCTTGGTCTACCAGTATGTTTGCCTTTAACAGCCTTCCCATGCTGTTTGTATTTGGTCCAGAGTTTAGACACAGCTGACTGTGAACAACCAACATCTTTTGCAACATTGTGTGATGATTTACCCTCTTAAGAGTTTGATAATCCTCTCCTTTGTTTCAATTGACATCTCTCGTGTTGGAGCCATGATTCATGTCAGTCCACTTGGTGCAACAGCTCTCCAAGGTGTGATCACTCCTTTTTAGATGCAGACTAACGAGCAGATCTGATTTGATGCAGGTGTTAGTTTTGGGGATGAAAATTTACACGGTGATTCCATAATTTATTCCTCAGAATTGAGTGAGTCCATATTTTTTTCCCTCTGCTTGGTCTAAAAAAGTAACCATTACTGACTGCCACAATTTTTTTTCTTGATTTCTTATAGTGTTTCTTAAAGCCAGAAAGTTGCCATTTGAAATGACTGTAGTTTTGTGTCATGTCTGTGATCTGCTTTTTTTTCTACAAAATTAAACAACTGAATGAACATCCTCCGAGGCCGGTGATTCCATAATTTTTGCCAGGGGTTGTATACACAATCAGAGCCAGGTCAATATTTTACTTTAAGATGCAAAAACTCAGTTAATCGTGAGACAATTCTACGTTGTTTGATCATTTCAAATCAGATGACTTCTTATTCTCGATATAGAGAAACTGGTAAATTATGTTTCCATTGGCAGGTTTACCTCACGTGTGTTAGAAGAATAACTTTATGATGTGTTAAAAAAAATGGTTTGACGATCAAAGGAATGACTGCTGTGGAGGAAAAGACTGGTGTTACTGAAGTGGGGGGTGTAAAAGGCTTTGAATTTTCTTTCATCCTTGAACGTCTCCTCTGTGTACAGAGAGATAAGACAGGTGCTGCTCTGTCAAAAGCCTGTAATTGAGTCAGCAGAACTGCTGTCAGAGCTCAGACTCGTCAAAAAGCTTCTACCACACCCCAAACTGCTGAGAGCAGTGAATTTACTGCAGTAACTGCCTTTGGCGGAGCATGGATGGCAAAAAAGTTTGAAGACTTTTCAGCGATTGATCTCGTAGTCGTTTGTTTTCTTCATGAAGCCCACCACCATTAAACTCTTAAAAAAAAAACTACAAAAGGCCTTGTTGACTTCCACAGCTTCAGCTCTCAAATAGCCCCCCCCCCACAGAATGTATATACACACTCGACCAGCCCTCCATGATGTCACAAAGGTTTTCTTTTCTTTTTTTTATTTTTTCTTTGGGCAAAGAAGTTGAGTGCTGGTAAGAACAGTGTGACCCAGGTGGGACATATGAAGTCCTGACATGCCCCTATTTCACAAATAAGCAAAGCCAGACCAAGGCTAACTTTGATTCAGATCAAGGAATCAAGGAAATTTTATTGTCATATGCACAGAACAGAAGAACTTTCCTGCACAATGAAATGTGGCTACTGCATTTAACCCATCCTATTTGCCAGTAGGAGCAGAGGTCGCCATTAGGCGCCCGGGGACCAGCTCCAGATGTACATCCCTGCCTTGGTCAACAGCAGGGCTGAGCAAACCAACACCGACCCATAACAAACAACACACATAACACACAACACATAGGCCGGCCCGGTACATAAAACATATATATGAAGCAAAACACGAGGGAAAATGAGAAGAAAAAAAACCCCTCATAGCCGCTGCATTACACAGCGGCAATGAGGAAAAAAAAAAAAATCCCATCAGCACAAAAAACAATCACAGAGACAAAACAAGGACGACAACCGAGATTTGAAAGGACCAGTTTATCAGAACACTCCGGAAGGCAGCCAGTTTCGGCGCCGTCGACGGCCTTGTCTGACAGTCTGGGGGGGGGGGGGGGGGGGGGGGGGGGAAGGGAACAGCCCTGCGCAGGCTGAGAAAGTCCTGGACAGTCCACAGTTCACGTCAGAGCTGGAGAAGCTGAGGGGAGGGGGGAAGACCAGGGAGCGAGGTATAAGTGTTGTTCTTCTGAGGAGGAAGAGGTTTCTTATCACAGCAACCTTGAAGTGCAGCTGTATTTGGGGAAGCCAAATGAATAGCCAGATTAACAGACGCCTGAAAGATTCCACAGTTCTGAGAACAGAGTGGCTCTCAATGCATCTGAAATGTAGAATGTGGTCTTCACAGACGGTCATAGCGGGTTTCCAGGGCTGCAATCTTCCTAGAGATGTCATCCAACGCGCGGTTAATCCCCGCCGACTGCACAGCCACTGCCTTCCCAATCGAATCAATTATATAGGGCAGCTTGGAACGACCAATCAAAGCTGCTTCCACTTTCTTGATTTCCGGTAAACCAGCAGAGTGCCCGCACTACACATCAGAAAGCCGGTCACCACCAAGCCGAATATGTACACATCTTCAACGTCCTCCACAGAAAGCATGTAAAGGCACATGACCTGCCATCTCCTCCACGAGTCCATCACATAACCCATCACATGCGTCCCAGCAGGACAGGTCGGGTCCTCCGCACCCGAAGGTCTTGTAGAAAAAATAGCGTCAATTGCGTTCAGAGACCACTTTAACAGATCCATTTTTGTCGTTTCCAGAAGAGCAAAGCTGCAGCCTCACAGACAACACGCCACAAAAGCAGGAAAGATAAGGAGGGAGGGAGAAGAGAAAAGTGCGTCCATCTCAGTCGAGTGCAAGCTGGCAAAAAAAAAGATATTTGATTAATGCGTATTTTTGTGGACTGGGTGGCGGATGGGCGTGGGTATTAAAATGTTGGCCCAGCCAGTCACCAAGTTACCTGATAATTAGTGCTAACATACAAAATCAACAATACTAAAATATCACTCAAAGAAAATACTGGCGCACTGATTTCTTTGATGGTCTCTTACTACAACTAATGATTCAGAAAGCCACTTTACTACAGATATCTGAAATAAAACGCTCACAAAGCACAAATAGTCCATTTGAATGGGTCGGCTTCACAGTGACTACCAGCCATCGACTTCAGCACACAACTGTCACTCAAAGTGATCATGCCCCTAATTACTCCTAGCTTTATGGCTTAAAATATTTTCAACTGATGAGTCACTTACAAAAAATAAATACATAAATAAAGGAGTTAACTAGTTATAGAAACCAAAACCGGTTTGTACCCGTCTGTAAACACTTATTTCTGCTCTAAGGTTGGACATTTTAAGATGAGCTTCTATGGACAGTGCCTTGCTTTTGAAGCCAGCTTCAAGCAGCTGTCAAGGAACTGCAAGCTTTTCCCACTTCCACTCTGGCTTCATTTGTCACTACCGGAGGTTGTGGCTCGATTTTCCCCAGGTGGTTTCTGGCAATAAAAATGGGAGAATGGTTTGACAAGAGCTGCAGAGCTGTGTTCACAGAGGTATTTAAGGTCAAGGCAAACGTCATTGATTGAACTAAGTGCTCTGCTGAAAACTGTGTGACTCAATCAATGCTGCCACTAATGGCACAGGGCAGAGATCCCTGAAGGCATCGGCTGTAGACAAATGTGACAAAGTCGTCCGGAAGTGTTGGAGTAACAGCCTGTCTTCTGGCAGGCTGCTGGTCAGTCTCACTGCTCAAAGGCTTAGTTTTTCTTCTGACAGACAAAGTTAATAAAAATGCTATTACTCAGACAGGTTATCGATCAGGCCGATGGCTTAAATGAGAGTAAAATAAAAGAAATTAAATACGGATGCATGGCTGTAACTGACAGTATTTTCAAAATAGATACGCTGTACAAGGCTTGGCTGAAAACTCTGAAGGTTGACTATGAATTAGTAATGCCACGCTGTTCTTTCATTTTCATTTGACATATTCTTTGGATTGCCTAAAGTGTTCAGAGGTGATGGTACTATTATACCTAAAGTGACAGCAGGACTTATCCCAACATTGTGCAGTCTCTTGGTTTACTTTGCTGCAGGCATGAAGTAAAATATGTTAAGCTACTTTCGACAATTCTGTTTCCTAAACGTACTTTATAATAACGCCTTTTAATGTCAAAGCAGCTGCATTAACAATTTTTGCTGTGAATGTTCTGGCACCATGATGTCATACTAACGTGAGCAAACTTTACATGACTTAGACATGGTCAAAGATTTCTTTAAAATACAAACATGGCTTGATTTTGTCTCGAGCCATTTAGAAATCCATGTGTCCAAAATAGATTCTGCCACTAAAGATTTTATTTCTGCCTCATAGCCCCCTCTGCCTTCATGATCAGCTGCCCCACATACTGCATCTGACTGAGCTCAATTATGGCAATATTTATCCAGGTATGGCAATATTTGGAGTTGTGTAGATCTCACTGAAAGTTGACAAAAGAAATTATTCATTTTAATGGCATTACAATGTATCTACAGAATAAGGGTTCAACTCCCAAAGGCATTTCTGCTGACGTGGTTCCTACATTAGAGGAAAACGTAATGACAAGTGGGCAGCTGAATTTAAAAGGGGTAGAAAGAGAGAAAGCAACTTAATCAAGTGCTCTGCCCTCCACTAATAAGGTTTGCAGAACAGACACACACCCTGGTGTACACAGATGAAAGGTTCAGTCCTAATGACAAGGTACTCGGTTCACTTTCAACTTCAAAGATTGAGCCGAGGGAAGAGGGGGAGATATCCATTTTCGTCCCTCTCATATCCACTTCAATTAGCCGAAGCCTGAACCAAACCAGAATCAGCTTCAATCCACAGAATGTCCATCTGCAGCCATAGAACCAGGCGCCAAACAAAAACACAAAGCCAAGAGAATGCTGACCATGGACCTGCAGATACAAGAATTAAAAAAAAAAAAAAAAAAAATCTACAAACATATACGCACCACACACACACACACACACACACACAAATTGAAACATAATTAAACACATATGTCCCACAGTGCAAACCATACAAAAAAATAAGAAAATAAAGATGGTACATACAAGGTCTGTTAGAAAAGTAATGGACCTTTTAATTTTTTGCAAAAACTATATGGATTTGAATCATATGTGATTGCATCAGCCAAGCTTGAACCTTCGAGCGCATGCGTGAGTTTTTTTCACGCCTGTCAGTTGCGTCATTCGCCTGTGAGCACGCCTTGTGGGAGAAGTGGTCCAGCCCCCTCGTCGGATTTTCATTGTCAGGAAATTGGCTGATCGACTGCCGCTTTGCTTCATCAAAATTTTTTCAGAAAGTGTGAGAGACAGCCAAGTGGAAACCATTTGGAAAATTCAGATGGCTTTCAGTGAAGATCTTATGGGGATCACAGAAATTAAGGACAATTACAACTGGATTAAAGATGGCCCACAGTGGCAGGCTCAAATGACCAGATCATTTCAAAAGTGAACGCTTTGTTGATCCGGGACGTCGTCTGACTACCAGAGAAATGGCAAGACAGCTGGACATAGCACTTTTTCGGCACATTCCACTGTTACAGGAGTTTCTGTAATGGAAAGAGGAGCGGAGAAATTTGCCACGGAGCCGCTCATGGTGCGGGACGAAAGCACCTCCGTGTTGGTCTCACAGGACAAGCCCTTGCACCATTCAGAAAATTCAGACGGCTTTTGGTGGCTTTTCAGTCGTGTGAACTGCTTTTTTAGCAATCCTGTGAATCACTAAACTAGTATTTAGTTGTATAACCACAGTTTTTCATGATTTCTTCACATCTGTGAGGCATTAATTTTGTTGGTTTGGAACCAAGATTTTGCTCATTTACTAGTGTGCTGGGGGTCATTATCTTGTTGAAACACCCATTTCAAGGGCATGTCCTCTTCAGCATAAGGCAACATGACCTCTTCACGTATTTTGACATATCCAAACTGATCCATGATACCTGGTATGCGATATATAGGCCCAACACCATAGTAGGAGAAACATGCCCATACCATGCTTCACTGTCTTCACTGTGAACTGTGGCTTGAATTCAGAGTTTGGGGGTCATCTCACAAACTGTCTGCGGCCCTTGGACCCAAAAAGAACAATTTTACTCTCATCAGTCCACAAAATATTCCTCCATTTCTCTTTAGGCCAGTTGATGTGTTACAATGTGGCAAATTGTAACCTCTTCTGCACGTCTTTTATTTAACAGGGAGACTTTGCGGGGGATTCTTGCAAATAAATTAGCTTCACACAGGCGTCTTCTAACTGTCACGGCACTTACAGGTAACTCCAGACTGTCTTTGATCATCCTGGAGATGATCAGTGGGTGAGCCTTTGCCATTCTGGTTATTCTTCTATCCATTTTGATGGTTGTTTTCCGTTTTCTTCCACGCGTCTCTGGTTTTTTTTTGTCCATTTTAAAGCATTGGAGATCATTGTAGATGAACAGCCTATAATTTTTTGCACCTGCGTATAAGTTTTCCCCTCTCCAATCAACTTTTTAATCAAACTACGCTGTTCTTCTGAACAATGTCTTGAACGTCCCATTTTCCTCAGGCTTTCAAAGAGAAAAGCATGTTCAACAGGTGCTGGCTTCATCCTTACATAAGGGACACCTGATTCACACCTGTTTGTTCCACAAAATTGACGAACTCACTGACTGAATGCCACACTACTATTATTGTGAACACCCCCTTTTCTACTTTTTTTTTTACTAATAGCCCAATTTCATAGCCTTAAGATCTTTTCGTTATATTCCCATTAATAAATCAGCGATGAAATTGTCACAGACACTATGTTTGATCACATCTTCTTAGGGCTCAGTCATATGACACACGATGACAGCTGAACAAAGGAAAAAAGTCACAACGTCACAAATCGAGAAAAGGTAGATGAATGAGCCGGCACTTCTCCAATCACCGAAAAGCCTGCGAGTCCAGCGCGCGTAAAGGAATGAAACAAAACCGAAACTAACAAAAGAAATAAACAAAGCAAACGGTGACCTTGATGCTTTAAACAAAATCAAAACAAAACATATATGGTGACGTGACATGAGGGCGGGTATCAAACCGAGCACCAGCCTGTGATCATGTCTGCAGCACCTGCAAGTGCGAGATCTGGTTGTCTTCACCACAGGTTTGTCTTCACAACAACGTGTGCGCACACGCATGTCCCAGCCATCTGGCAGAGAGAGAAAGTAGTTTTCATTGAGCTGTTTAGAAACAGTTTACTGTTTACACAAGCGATCCCATGATCATTTGTGGAACGGTGCACGCACACTCCAGCCGCCTGTGGCTGGAATGTGCGTAAATAGTTACAGTAGTTGATAAAACATTCTTGCCGCTCTTGTTTCTGTATGACAACGTTGTTTTTCATCCCACACATGGACGAGTCACGTTCAGCTCGTCTGAGCTTTAGTTATTGATCTGTTCGGATATCGTCAGTGTTCGTGCAACACATCGGACTTGGGAGGTTGGACGAAGTTGGAGGACAATCAAACGGAACACTGACAGTACGGGAACTACACAAACGATGAGGAACCGTCAAGACAGAAAGCAAAATGGAATACAGACTAATTGAGATCGTCGTTGGGATTCCTTCACATTTTTCAACAGTTTAAAAATTCTGACGATGCATCAGCTACAGGAACGAAGCTGGACAGCGGTTAAATGATGTCTCCCAATGTCAACGGAAGTCCAGATTTCTTGTTTCGTTTTGGCTTTGGTGTCCTTCGTTAGTGCTGGGGGGATTAGCTGTAGCTTACATGTTCACCTGAGACAACCAGTCACTCAAAGCCAATCCTACCAGCCAATGAAGGTCACATTGTAGTGCGACGTGACTGCCTCTCTGTGCTCACAAGAGATGCAGTGTGTTGTGGGCCTGGGATTCTCATAATCAGTGACGGCTGAATGCATTCAGACAAACTTCACCACTAGCTGACACTAAACGTTACACATTGTAGCTTTAAGTAACTGAAGATGGCAGAGCCATGAGGTGAAGCAATCGTGAATTTGACGGATTGATGAACACAACTCAGATACAAACACAACACAATGACACAATATGAACAATGATGAACACAATAATGGAGCTTTTGCGCTGTGAAAAACGTGAAACCATGTCTTCCTCAAAAAATCTGCTGGCTTCTTCTTACTGCTCAGCTGTTTCCAATCATTTGTTGCTAAAAAGTGACAGGTGCTTCTTTGTGTGTCAGGGGAGGCACGTGGCTGTCTACACCCTCCCCAGGTTAAAACGTGTGACTTGGTGACAACTAGCGCAGTGCTGCAGAAATAGCAGACGTTCATAAAGACAGTTTGAGGTCAGCTGCTTGCATTAGAATCCCCAGAGCCATCTCACTGAGCCGTGCACACGCAGTTTGGCACCGTTCAAGCTTATTTATTCAAGATCAGCTTCAAGTCCCAAGAGCCCACAATTAAAATACTACAGTCAAACAAACATACTTCGATAAAGAGAGGAACCTAATGGAGGCACACGGCACATGGATGTCTGGTAGATGATTCAAGGTGAAGCCGTCCATCAGAAAGACCAATGGAATGAAATGAAACAAAAAAAGAAAAGCAGATTAAAAGCTCTGCAGAACGGAGTTTCTTCTGACTCCTTCAGTTTGCAGATTGTCAGGACTATTGATGCCTAACACTGATGTCACTGCATGGCATTAATGTTAGTTTTCAACCAAAACAGCTGCGATTCTCACTCCCAGCAGCCACGTTCTTTAAATAACAGGAGCACTTGCACTCATTCTTCTACTTATCGGCGCATTGGTCTTAAATTGAGGTGTGGTTAGCTGCAGTGCTGGTGTAGCCATTTTATACAGTCTGTAGAAGTTGTCTTTTGATGAAAAGACGAGCCGAAACTTCTCTCATTAAGACTCTGAGTCGAGTTTATTAACAGACTACCAACATGTCGCCGTAAGAATATATGGACTACAAACATGGCACCGCACGCCAACAGAAAGGCAGGCAAAAAAGAGCACGTCACCCGAACTCTTAAAAGGGACCACTCCTATTATATGAATCACATGGCACCTAACATAATACTCATAAGAAAGTGAATTATGCCATCAGTGTTGAGAGCACTACACATGCCCCCTCAGAATTCACTTTAACAGGACACCTGAACATAAAAAGAAAAGGAGGAGAGAAAATAAATGTATTAACGGTGTGGGGGGCGAATCAAACGTCCAGTGCGGCTCCGCCGCATGGGAGAAGGCGGAACCGCCCCTTCAGGGCTGTCTGCGGGGCTCCCCTGCGGCATGGTCGAGGGGCGGGGGGAAAAGGCAAAGGGGGTCTAGTCAGAGGCCGTCCTCGTTTCGGGGGTTGAGCCAACTCAACTGGCGTGGCCAGATCTAGGTCATCTGGCTTAAGGCGGTCCACAGAAATACACTCCAGTTTATCCCCAATGTCTACCACAAAGTGCTTGTTCCCAGTTTCCACGACACGGAAAGGGCCCTCGTAAGGCGGGCGGAGAGGTCCGTGGTGACCATCTGCTCGAATGAAAACATAGCCAACAGACTGTAGGCTACTGGGGACGTGAGAGTTCGGCAAACCGTGACAGGAAGTAGGAAGTGGAGCAAACAGCCTGGCATTATCCAACAGGCTGGAGCACTGGAATGTGGCTGACCAAGGGGCCGTGGTGTTAGGGACGAAATCCCCGGGGACCCGTAATGGCTGACCATAGACCAGCTCTGCGGAGGAGGCGCGAAGGTCTTCCTTCGGTGCTGTCCTGATGCCCAGCATGACCCATGGGAGTTTGTCAGACCAGGAACTGTCCTTCAGGCTAGCACGCAGGGAGGCTTTCATCGATCTGTGAAAACGTTCGCAGAGGCCATTACTCTGGGGGTGGTAGGCCGTGGTGCGGTGGAGTTTAACTCCCAAGCTACCTGCGACAGCGTTCCAAAGGTCAGAGGTAAATTGAACGCCCCGGTCCGAGGAAATGTCTGATGGGGTGCCAAAACGGCACACCCGGGAGCCAATAAATGCCCGTGCCACATCAGCTGATGTTATAGATGACAGTGGAACAGCCTCTGCCCACCGTGTGGTCCTGTCGACCATAGTGAGTAGATGAGTGTAACCCTGGGAGGGCGGAAGCGGGCCAACGAGGTCGATGTTGACGTGGTCGAAACGTCGTTCCGGCACTCAAAACTGTTCCAGTGGCGCTTTGGTGTGGCGGTGTACTTTGGCACGTTAAACAGGTGTTCGCCCAGTCTCTCATGTCCTTTTTGAGACCATGCCACACAAACTTGGTTGCCACCAGCCGTTGTGAGGCCTTGGTTCCAGGGTGTGAGAGGCCATGGATGGCATCAAAAACAGGTCGCCTCCACTTCGCAGGCACAACCGGCCTAGGAGAGCCCATGGAGACGTCGCAAAGCAGAGTGGTGCCAGCGTCGCCAAATGCCACATCCTGCAGCTGCAGCCCAGTAACGGATGAACGGCAAACCTGCACGTCCGGGTCTGTGGCCTGCTCTGCTGCCATGCTGTCGTAATCCAGGCCAAGGTGGACCGCCCCCGCAACAGCGCAGGAGAGGCAATCTGCGACATGGTTGTGCTTTCCAGAAAGGTGTGCAATGTCCGTCGTGAACTCCAAAATGTAAGTCAGCTGTCGCTGTTGCCTGCCCGACCATGGCTGAGTGACTTTGGACATGGCGAAAGTCAGAGGCTTGTGGTCCACAAAAACGGTGAACTGGCATCCCTCCAGCAGTGAACGAAAGTGTCGGATGGCGAGGTACACCCCAAGTAGCTCCCGATCGAAGGTGCTATACTTCCGTTCACTGGGACGCAACTGCCTGCTGAAAAAGGCGAGAGTCTGCCAGGCATTATCCACCCACTGCTCGTAAACCGCACCGACTGCATAGTCTGAGGTGTCCGTGGTAAGTGCGATTGGAGCGGAGGAGGATGGGCCAACATGGCAGCTTTAGCCAGGGCTGTCTTAGCGTCCGCAAAAGCCTTGTCTCTTTCCGGGCTCCAGCCCACAGTGTGCTTAGGCTTGCCGCCTTTCAGAGCCTCATACAAGGGCCGCATGATTTGGGCGGCCCTGGGGAGAAAACGGTGGTAGACGTTAACCATGCCTAGGAACTCCTGTAAGGCTTTGACAGTGAGTGGGCGTGAAAAAGTGGTGATGGCCTCCACTTTTGACGGAAGAGAAACGACCCCGTCCTTTGTGACTCTGTGCCCCAGAAAGTCTATGGTGGACAGGGCGAACTGGCACTTGGCTGAATTGATGATGAGCCCGTGCTCGGCAAGTCGCTCGAACAGAGTGCGTAGGTGCGAAAGGTGCTCTGAAGGTGATGAACTGGCCACCAGGATGTCGTCAAGGTACACAAACACGAAAGGCAGATCCAGTAACACAAAGTCCATGAGCCGCTGGAAAGTTTGAGCAGCATTCTTGAGGCCAAACGGGGTGCGCAGGAACTCAAACAAACCAAACGGCGTGATCACAGCTGTTTTTGGGATGTCGAGAGGGTGTACGGGCACTTGATGGTATCCTCTGATCAGGTCCACTTTTGACAAAATGACCTTACCAGCCAGGTGCGCTGAAAATCCTGGATGTGCGGTACTGGATAGCGGTCAGGCGTTGTCGCGTCGTTGAGCCGTCGGTAGTCCACGCAAGGGCGCCAGCCCCCCCCCCCCCCCCCCCCGGCTTGGGGACGAGGTGCAGGGGGGAGGCCCAAGGACTGTTGGAGCGACGAACAATCCCCAGGCGCTCCATGGACTCGAACTCTGTCTTGGCCACGGCAAGCTTGTTCGGCTCGAGACGTCGAGCGCGGGCATATACAGGTGGGCCAGTGGTGTCAATGTGATGCTCGACACCGTGCTTGGCCGTGGAAGAGGAGAAAGTGGGCTGTGTGAGTGCTGGGAACTCGGCGAGCAGATGCTGGAAACTGTCCGTGACAGAGAGCAGGCTGGAGAAGTGCAGTGCATCGGAGTCGTTGAGGAAGCATGCATACGAACAGAAAGTTACGGCGTCGATCAAGCGCTGATTTTTAACGTCCACCAACAGTCCATATGCACACAAAAAGTCTGACCCTAAGAGGGGAACGGCTACTTTGGCAGTCACAAAGTCCCAGCTAAAGCGTTGGCCCCCAAAACACAGTTCAACATGCCTTGTGCCGTACGTACGGATGGGGCTACCATTGGCGGCTTCCATGGGGGGGCCGTGGTTGTCAGCTACCACGTCCACCTGTGAAGCAGGCAGTAGACTCCGCTGTGCCCCTGTGTCGCAGAGGAAACATTGGTCAGAGACGGAGTCATGGATGAAGAGCAGCCTGCCGGCATGGCCGACGCTCACGGCCACTAGTGAGCGCCGGCCGTGGCGTTTCCCACTCCACTGAAGCTGCATGGAGAACGGCATCGTTTGGCCTTGGGGCCAAATCTGGCATGGTAGAAGCACACACCTGAAGACCGCTGCCGACGCGGGGCTGCTGCTGCGATGAACATATGATCATCCGGTACCTCTGATACAACACCAGCAGGGAGAAGGGCGGCTGCGCAGGGTTGTTGACTCGCCAGGAAACACTTGTCAGCCTCAGCAGCCAGTGCTCTGCAATCAGTGCTGGCAGTGTTGGCCAAAGCAGCTCTCACATGAGCAGGCAGTTGGCGTAGGAAAAGGTGGAGGAAAAGGAAATCTGGCTTGTTGTCGCCAAGCAGGTCGAGCATTCTGTCCATTAGCTCTGAAGGCTTGCTGTCACCGAGCCCTTGAAGACCGAAAAGCCTATTGGCCCTCTCAGCGTCAGACAGTTCGAATGTTCGAAGTAAGTATTCCTTCAGAGTTTCATACTTGTCCGTCAGAGGAGGACTTTTAAGAAGGCTCACCACTCTTGATGCCGTAGAACTTCCGAGGGCAGATACTACGTAGTAGTATTTAGTTTCGTCAGTGGAGATCTGACGCAAGGCAAACTGTGCTTCAGTCTGAGCAAACCAGGCCGAAGCAGAAGATTCCCAGAATTCGGGGAGCTTGAGAGACACAGCGTTGGCAGTCATGACGATCTGGATACGTCCAGCAGACAAACGTCGGGGTCACCAGTGTAGAAGTTGTCTTTTGATGAAAAGACGAGCCGAAACTTCTCTCATTAAGACTCTTTGAGTCGAGTTTATTAACAGACTACCAACATGTTGCCGTAAGAATATATGGACTACAAACATGGCGCCGCGCGCCAACAGAAAGGCAGGCAAAAAAACAGCACGTCACCCGAACTCTTAAAGGGACCACTCCTATTATATGAATCACATGGCACCTAACAGAATACTCATAAGAAAGTGAATTATGCCATCAGTGTTGAGAGCACTACAGTCCTTCCATTTTAGAGACCGTAGGTAATTGGACACACTAATATAAGCATTATCGCTACTGTTAGTGATGTGATAGACCATAGTTGATTAGTGATCCATCCAGACTTCCCCACACGGTTTGACATGCTTATGAACCATGAATTGCAAAGTATAAATAATAGTGTTAAATACACATTTTATTGTTAGAGTGACTGATTTTTAAAGTAACTGTGTAAATCTTAATGCAGAGCTGCAGAAAAATAAAAGTAGCTTTGCCGTCACATAAACAAAACATGTTAAATGTTGACTGCTGCTGTTCCCTTGCACTCACCTGGTGCAGGTTTGAAACGTCGGTGTCCAAACACAGAAAGACTCAATCTGAAATATCAGGAGTTGAGGACAGAGTAGGTGTGCGGCAGCCTGCCTGTGCGGTCCGGATTAAACTCAAACTCAACTCAAACTTTATTTCTAAAGCACATTAAAATGAAAGTAGTCGCCCAAAGTGCTGTACAACAGTGGACACCAGGTTACATCCAATAATAAGTAAATTAATGAATTAAAAATAACCATTTACAGCAGGTGATAAAAAAAAAAAAAAAAAAAAAAAAAAAAAAAAATCAAACAGAGGTGGACCTACTCATTTCAGAAACACCAGGGAAAAGAAGTGGGTTTTTAGGGAGGATTTAAAAGACTCTAGGGTCAGAAATGATCTAATATGGAAGGGGACTGTTCCAAAGCTTGGATGCAGCTGCCGCAAAGGCCCTGCTACCTCTAGTCTGTGGTCTGGGTTTTGGCACCTCCAACAACAGTTGGTCAGAAGACCTTAAGGCTCTGGCTGGGGTGTAGTGATGCAGAAGCTCGGAGAGGTGCACAGGGTCCAGGCCATTAAGAGCTTTAAAAACATCAAAAGAAGGTTAAAATCAATACAATATTGGACACGGAGCCAGTGCAGGGAAGGGAGGTCAAGACTGGCATGATCACACTTTCTCTTGCCCAAGAGAAGACGAGCAGCAGCATTTTCAGCGGCGGTTCAGAGAGGACTGGTCCAAGCCAACATACAGGGAGTTACAATAATCCAACCTGCTTGTAAGGAAGGCATGAATAACCTTCTTTAGGTCGATCCAAGAAGAATAGTACTTAGTCTTGGCTAAAAGATGAAATTGGAAAAAACTTGTTTTAACAACAGCGCTGATTTGCTCATCAAATTTAAAATGGCTGTCAAAAATCACCCCAAAGTTCCTTACACAGGACCAAATGTTGGAACTCAGGGGGCCCAGGATATTAGCAGAGAAGGCTGTGGAAGAGTTTCCTCCAAACAAGATCATCTCCGCCTTGGAATCATTAAGATTTAGCAAATAAGCCCTCATTCCTGATTTAACCTCAATCAAACAATAAAATAATGACTGCAATGTGTCATTGCCTAACGACCTTAGTGACAGGTAAATCTGGACATAGTCAGCAAAGCAATGAAAAGAAATTTCATATTTTCTAAAAACACCACCAAGGGTCAACATATACAAAAGAAAAAGAATAGGGCCTAAGATGAAGCCTTGAGGGACTCCACAGGTCAGTGGGGCCACATCTGAAGAAAAGTGCCCAACTGCACAGAAAAGGTCCGCTCTGTGAGGTAGGACCTGAATCAGCTGAGACCAGAACCTGTAATGCCCACACACTGCTCGAGACGATGCAGCAGGATCGCGTGGTCCATTGTGTCAAAGGCAGCTGAGAGGTCTAAAAAGTATCAGGACAGCAAGGAACCAAGTGTGAGGAGTGATTTTTCCCAAACTTTACAGAGTGCTGTGCCTGTCTGGGAGGACTCTGTGCAACCATGCAGCAGCAGTCAGGCAGTGTAGCGTGTTTTGCCTGGCACTTCAGTACAGTGTGAAAATGATCTATTTTATTTTAAAGTATTAAAACTTTGAATGCCTTGTTTTCATTCAGGATCATAGGCAAAAGTCTGTTGATTTCATTGTTCTGCTACTAATCTTCACTTCGTGAGCCAGCTTTCTGAGACAAGTCAGGGGACAGACACATGACCATTTTCAATAGGCACGTGCATCTCTCCCTTACAGAATGATACGATATGCATCTACATGAATGGGCTATGACAATATTCAGGAACAGCACTTTTTATTTTTATTATGGAACAATTCTATTCAATGCAATCTGATACAATTCTTATTTTATGTGAACATTCATTTTCCATGATGAATTAAAAGAATTCAAAAGATGCATCGCTTCACTTCAAATGCATATTTCATGAAAAAAGCAGGTCTGCGCTACTGTACAGCAAAAACACTGCCGCTGCCTCTGCTCACCTTTTGTTCACCACTGGGGGCAGCGCCATATACAGTAGCAGAAAGAGCAACATAGAAGAAGCCCAGAATTAGAAGCCAGCTGTTGTTAACGCAGCATATCTGTCCCATTCTGAACAGGTAGAAAAGTATGGACAAACTGAAGTGAATGTAAAGTTCAAATGGGTACATTTATCAATTATGCCACCTACTACTGCAAAACATATTGATTTTGTCTTTATGTTGCATAAATAGCACATCATACCGTGCATCCGGAAAGTATTCACAGCACTTCACCTTTTCCACATTTTCTTATGTTATAGCTTTATTCCAGAATGGAGTAAATTCATTTTTCCTCTCAAAATTCTACTCACAACTACCACATAATGACATGATTTTTTTTATTATTATTATTATTTTTGCACAATTATTAAAAATAAAAAACTAAGAAATCACATGTTATTATTCACACCCTTTGCTCAATACTTTGTTGATGCACCATTGGCAGCAATTAAAGCCTTCTTGAATATGATGCCACAAGCTTGGCGCACCTATTTTTTGGCAGTTTTGCCCATTCTTCTTTGCAGCACCTCTCAAGCTCCATCTGGTTGGATGGGGAGCATCGGTGTACAAACATTTTCAGATCTCTCCAGAGATGTTCAATCAGGTTCAGGTCTGGGCTCTGGCTGGGCCACTCAAGGACAGTCACAGAGTTGTCCTGAAGTCACTCCTTTGGCATCTTGCCTGTGCATTTAGGGACATTGCCTTGCTGAAAGATGAACCTTTGCCCCAATCTGAAGTCAAGAGCACTCTGGAGCAGGTTTTCATCCAGGATGTCTCTGTACATTGCTGCATTCAGCTTTCTCTCAATCCTGACTAGTTTCTCAGTTCCTGCTGCTGAAAAACATCCTCACAGCATGATGCTGCCACCACCATGCTTCACTGTAGAGATGGTGCCTGGTTTCTTCAAAACAAGAGGCCTGGCAATTCACACCAAAGAGTTCAATCTTTGTCTCATCAGACCACAGAGTTTTATTTCTCATGGTCTGAGAGTCCATCAGGTGCCTTTTGGCAAACTCCAGGCAGGCTGCCATGTGCCTTTTACTAAGGAGTGGCTTCCATCTGGCCACTCTACCTTACAGGCCTGATTGGTGGATTGGTGCAGAGATGGTTGACCTTCTGGAAGGTTCTCCTCTCTCCACAGAGGAATGCTGGAGCTCTGACAGAGTGACCACGAGGTTCTTGGTCACTCATTTAGATAAATCATTAAGAAATTTAAACAGTATGGTACTGTATGCCACAGATGCCTGGTAGGTAGCTCTCAAAAACTGAGTGACCATGCAATGAAAGAAAACTAGTGACGGAAGTGACCAAGACATCCATGACAACTGTAAACGACTTTCGGGTTTCATTGGCTCTGAGAGGAGAAACTGCATAGTGCTGTTTTTCCATAGTGCACCACCAGTTCTATAGCTTTGTGATGGAGCAGATTAGCTCAGCTGTAACAAGACGGTATCTGCATTTCAAACGGCGAAATGGCTGAAATTTTATTTATTTATTTATTTTAAACACAGTTTTATGCTTTTCATGGACCAAAAGTAACCAAACAATCCAGCAATCAATTTTTAAGCATGTTGTATGAAATCCTTCCTCTGATGGAAGCCTCGGGCCTCACAACACACTGGTTTTTAAACCCCAGGTGAAGCTCTGTCAAGCTTCTGCTCCAGATACTTTCACTTCCTGCAGTGGTTGGCAGCATTCTGCCTTCAGCCCATGAACCCCATGTAACTGGCCAGTGCAGAGCATTCAACTTTGTTGGCTTGAAAAGTATTGAATTTCTTTTATAGTGAGCTTCTGGTCATTTTCAGATTTGAAGCATCTGACTGGGAATGAACAGATAACACACAACAGCCCTAAACAGAATATATCCTGCTGTTTTTTATCAGCAGTCAAATCAAAGGTCTCATCTCTCCGTAGAATGTTGTTCCAACACTGTACAGGCCTTTTGTTTTTTCTTCCCTCAAGCAAACTAGTCTGGTCTTCCCGTTGCTGAGGTTTATACCTTACTGTGGACCCTTTGAATTGATTCTGGCAAAATTTTCTCATTACTGCTGACTCTAAAATTGTTAATGTTTTCTTCATCAGGGAAGGAATTCTCCTGTCATCCAACAAATCCATTTCTGTAGCCTCCCATGCATTTGATGTTCTTGAGTTATGGGTTCCTTCGAAGAATGTACGAAATAACTGATTTTGAGACAGAATCAAGTTTTTGGCACCTGTCTAATTTGTTTTCTTTGCTCAGCCTGATGTATTTGTATTATCAGTGAACAGCAAACATATAATAAATGCAAATATAAGAGCTAAAATCAAGTTTATACCCATCATCTGCTTAAATTTAAATGAAATGAGGAAATCTTACACAGCAGGTAGGTGTTCAACTACTTTTGGTCCATTAAACATGAAGGGAACACATGTAGAGCGCTGTAAAATCCATGCTTGTATGCCTACAAAATATGTATTAGGGAGCTACGACCACTACCTTTGCACCCCCCCCTCCCCCCAGGACTAAACCACACCAACTGTTTTAGGTTCCTTAGATGACCACAAAACACAATCAGGATGTTCCCAAAAATAAAAACTGGCCAAAGATTCAATGGCAAAACCATTGCAGGTCACAGCAAACTCACTTGTGCCTAAATTCATTCATGGGTTTAAGATTCAAATGGCGTCCAAAATGGCCACCAATAGACCTTTATCATTAAAATACATAGTAGGAACAAACAATCGATTTAATAATGACAGAAATCATTGGTGTTTAAGTGAAAAAACCCTATTTTGGTGGCCATCTTGGACGCTATCTTGGATAACTGGCTTAAGGCCAGTTTTTATTTTTGGGAACATCCTGATTGTGTTTTGGGGTCATCTAAGAAACCTAAAAAAGTTGGTTTGGTTTAGTCCTGGAGGGGAAGCAAAGGTCGTGGTCATAGCTCCCCTAGTAATAACTGATTTGGATGTAAACACAACTGGTAGTTCACAGTTTGAAGTCATACTTGATTACTTGCGTTCAACGCAAGCAAGGTATGGCAGATCAAAATCCGGGATACAAAATATCCGCACTGGTGCAATATAGACACTTGGGTCTTAGTCCGGGACGAACGTACACTCACAAAAAGGAAAGTGATACGACAATCTAGTCATTCTTCCAAACTTTCTGGATGGAGTGACAATAATGCTTCATTTTCTTTCTGCCACAATCACTTTTGGGATATCTGGTGTATTCCACCACTGTTTGAGTCGAGTACATACCACAAATTTTGTCATCACTAGATTTGCTGTTGGTAACATCTTGCAGCTTTTCTGCCACCTCAAAGACACAAAATTAGCCAAATATGTTTGTCTGTGTGTTATCGAGGCATATCATTCTTAGCAGAGTGACATGAACCCAAAATTACACACATGGCTCAGCTACATTCAATCTGGAGCAGAGTTAATGATTCACCACAATTACAACAATTAAACCTAAAAAAGCATTTTTCAAAGTAATTATGGGTTATTATAGTGATACAATTATAACCAGACACAGTCACACATCAGTAGCATCACTGCAGTATCCAAAATCAGATGGTCCTTAAGTGAATTAGAGCTTTAATAGAGATGATTGTCAAATTGAATAAAGTGGAACCGTAAAAGCACCAAGACTCTCAAATTACTCACCTCTTACTGTATGCATCACCGATATCCATTACATAGCAACACAACCCCCTATCCTCCTTTGAAAAATACTTTGCACAATGCAAGCAGATGTTGAAGAAAACATCTCAGAAAATCAAACATCAATACACATTAAAGTGCATTAAAATAAACAAAAGCTTACTTGAGTTGCACTCAGAGGCCTCTTTCACACCTTCAGCACAGTCACTGACGATGTCAGAAAGACGCAGTGTGGCTGCCGTCGCCATCTGGCCCAGGATGGACTCCACCGATGGACCCTTTCGCTTTGGGAAACCGCCCTCCAGCTCCTCGGGTGTTGACTCTAGTTTCACCAGAGTCTCCAACGTCAGCTCATTAAGGTCTTTGCCAAAGTGTTCAGCCACATTCTTCAGCACTTCTTCCACATCTTCATCTAGTTCCTCATCATCCCCAGCGTCACTGTTGTTTTCACAGTCTGGGAGCAGAATATCAAATTAGTGTTGCATTCAGCTGTTGAGCACTTTCACAACTGATGAGTTTGAGACAAACATCACTAAACTAAGAGATTTGTGAGAAAGCTCACAAAACACCTGCTTTGCCGTACTAATTGCTTACACGTATTATATTATACTTCTTCATGAATGAGTGAAAAAGCAAAACATTTTCTTAAAAAAATACAACTCACTGATAAAATACCCTCGGCCGAATGAGCATGGTCTTCTTTATAATTTACAGTTGTTTATTTGGTATCCCAGTACAATATGCATATATACACACATCCATTTGATGCTTATCTGATCCTATACCAAGCAAAACTGTTTAAGGACCTGTGGCCCACTCTTGGGCAAACTGTGCTGGAAATGATTAATCTCTCATTAACCTCTGGACCTGTTCCCAAATGTTTCAAATCTGCAGTGATTAAACCATTAATTAAGAAATCTAATCTTGACCCTAGTATATTGAAAAACTATAGGTCAATATCTTTTTGAGCCACTGCAGTCTGCTTTTAGAAAATATCATTCCACAGAAACGGCTCTCACTAAAGTGGTGAATAATCTTCTGCTTGCAATGGATTCGGAGGCCACTATGGTTCTGGTGCTGTTAGATCTTAGTGCTGCGTTTGAAACCGTGGATCATCATATTCTACTCAATGGGCTGGGGAATCAATCAATCAATCAATTTTTTTTATATATAGCGCCAAATCACAACAAACAGTTGCCCCAAGGCGCTTTATATTGTAAGGCAAGGCCATACAATAATGATGTAAAACCCCAACGGTCAAAACGACCCCCTGTGAGCAAGCACTTGGCTACAGTGGAAGGAAAAACTCCCTTTTAACAGGAAGAAACCTCCAGCAGAACCAGGCTCAGGGAGGGGCAGTCTTCTGCTGGGACTGGTTGGGGCTGAGGGAGAGAACCAGGAAAAAGACATGCTGTGGAGGGGAGCAGAGATCGATCACTAATGATTAAATGCAGAGTGGTGCATACAGAGCAAAAGAGAAAGAAACAGTGCATCATGGGAACCCCCCAGCAGTCTACGTCTATAGCAGCATAACTAAGGGATGGTTCAGGGTCACCTGATCCAGCCCTAACTATAAGCTTTAGCAAAAAGGAAAGTTTTAAGCCTAATCTTAAAAGTAGAGAGGGTGTCTGTCTCCCTGATCTGAATTGGGAGCTGGTTCCACAGGAGAGGAGCCTGAAAGCTGAAGGCTCTGCCTCCCATTCTACTCTTACAAACCCTAGGAACTACAAGTAAGCCTGCAGTCTGAGAGCGAAGCGCTCTATTGGGGTGATATGGTACTACGAGGTCCCTAAGATAAGATGGGACCTGATTATTCAAAACCTTATAAGTAAGAAGAAGAATTTTAAATTCTATTCTAGAATTAACAGGAAGCCAATGAAGAGAGGCCAATATGGGTGAGATATGCTCTCTCCTTCTAGTCCCCGTCAGCACTCTAGCTGCAGCATTTTGAATTAACTGAAGGCTTTTTAGGGAACTTTTAGGACAACCTGATAATAATGAATTACAATAGTCCAGCCTAGAGGAAATAAATGCATGAATTAGTTTTTCAGCATCACTCTGAGACAAGACCTTTCTGATTTTAGAGATATTGCGTAAATGCAAAAAAGCAGTCCTACATATTTGTTTAATATGCGCTTTGAATGACATATCCTGATCAAAAATGACTCCAAGATTTCTCACAGTATTACTAGAGGTCAGGGTAATGCCATCCAGAGTAAGGATCTGGTTAGACACCATGTTTCTAAGATTTGTGGGGCCAAGTACAATAACTTCAGTTTTATCTGAGTTTAAAAGCAGGAAATTAGAGGTCATCCATGTCTTTATGTCTGTAAGACAATCCTGCAGTTTAGCTAATTGGTGTGTGTCCTCTGGCTTAATGGATAGATAAAGCTGGGTATCATCTGCGTAACAATGAAAATTTAAGCAATACCGTCTAATAATACTGCCTACGGGAAGCATATATAAAGTGAATAAAATTGGTCCTAGCACAGAACCTTGTGGAACTCCATAATTAACTTTAGTCTGTGAAGAAGATTCCCCATTTACATGAACAAATTGTAATCTATTAGACAAATATGATTCAAACCACCGCAGCGCAGTGCCTTTAATACCTATGGCATGCTCTAATCTCTGTAATAAAATTTTATGGTCAACAGTATCAAAAGCAGCACTGAGGTCTAACAGAACAAGCACAGAGATGAGTCCACTGTCCGAGGCCATAAGAAGATCATTTGTAACCTTCACTAATGCTGTTTCTGTACTATGATGAATTCTAAAACCTGACTGAAACTCTTCAAATAGACCATTCCTCTGCATATGATCAGTTAGCTGTTTTACAACTACCCTTTCAAGAATTTTTGAGAGAAAAGGAAGGTTGGAGATTGGCCTATAATTAGCTAAGATAGCTGGGTCAAGTGATGGCTTTTTAAGTAATGGTTTAATTACTGCCACCTTAAAAGCCTGTGGTACATAGCCAACTAACAAAGATAGATTGATCATATTTAAGATCGAAGCATTAAATAATGGTAGGGCTTCCTTGAGCAGCCTGGTAGGAATGGGGTCTAATAAACATGTTGATGGTTTGGATGAAGTAACTAATGAAAATAACTCAGACAGAACAATCGGAGAGAAAGAGTCTAACCAAATACCGGCATCACTGAAAGCAGCCAAAGATAACGATACGTCTTTGGGATGGTTATGAGTAATTTTTTCTCTAATAGTTAAAATTTTGTTAGCAAAGAAAGTCATGAAGTCATTACTAGTTAAAGTTAATGGAATACTCAGCTCAATAGAGCTCTGACTCTTTGTCAGCCTGGCTACAGTGCTGAAAAGAAACCTGGGGTTGTTCTTATTTTCTTCAATTAGTGATGAGTAGAAAGATGTCCTAGCTTTACGGAGGGCTTTTTTATAGAGCAACAGACTCTTTTTCCAGGCTAAGTGAAGATCTTCTAAATTAGTGAGACGCCATTTCCTCTCCAACTTACGGGTTATCTGCTTTAAGCTACGAGTTTGAGAGTTATACCATGGAGTCAGACACTTCTGATTTAAAGCTCTCTTTTTCAGAGGAGCTACAGCATCCAAAGTTGTCTTCAATGAGGATGTAAAACTATTGACGAGATACTCTATCTCCCTTACAGAGTTTAGGTAGCTACTCTGCACTGTGTTGTTATATGGCATTAGAGAACATAAAGAAGGAATCATATCCTTAAACCTAGTTACAGCGCTTTCTGAAAGACTTCTAGTGTAATGAAACTTATTCCCTACTGCTGGGTAGTCCATCAGAGTAAATGTAAATGTTATTAAAAAATGATCAGACAGAAGGGAGTTTTCAGGGAATACTGTTAAGTCTTCTATTTCCATACCATAAGTCAGAACAAGATCTAAGATATGATTAAAGTGGTGGGTGGACTCATTTACTTTTTGAGCAAAGCCAATAGAGTCTAATAATAGATTAAATGCAGTGTTGAGGCTGTCATTCTCAGCATCTGTGTGGATGTTAAAATCGCCCACTATAATTATCTTATCTGAGCTAAGCACTAAGTCAGACAAAAGGTCTGAAAATTCACAGAGAAACTCACAGTAACGACCAGGTGGACGATAGATAATAACAAATAAAACTGGTTTTTGGGACTTCCAATTTGGATGGACAAGACTAAGAGACAAGCTTTCAAATGAATTAAAGCTCTGTCTGGGTTTTTGATTAATTAATAAGCTGGAATGGAAGATTGCTGCTAATCCACCGCCCCGGCCCGTGCTACGAGCGTTCTGACAGTTAGTGTGACTCGGGGGTGTTGACTCATTTAAACTAACATATTCATCCTGCTGTAACCAGGTTTCTGTTAGGCAGAATAAATCAATATGTTGATCAATTATTATATCATTTACCAACAGGGACTTAGAAGAGAGAGACCTAATGTTAAATAGACCACATTTAACTGTTTTAGTCTGTGGTGCAGTTGAAGGTGCTATATTATTTTTTCTTTTTGAATTTTTATGCTTAAATAGATTTTTGCTGGTTATTGGTAGTCTGGGAGCAGGCACCGTCTCTACGGGGATGGGGTAATGAGGGGATGGCAGGGGGAGAGAAGCTGCAGAGAGGTGTGTAAGACTACAACTCTGCTTCCTGGAATCATTTTAGGATTACTGGGAATGGCCTTGCATGGTTGACATCATACCTGACCAGTCATTCTCACTACGTTTTGTACAACTCTACCTCTAACCTTAGTCACATTAAATTTGGGGTTCCACTGGTGTCCGTCTTAGGCCCCCTGCCTTTCTCCCTTAATACAGCACCCCTTGGGCACATACTGCGGCATTTTGGGATTACCTTTCATTGCTATGCTGATGATACTCAGTTATACATGCCGATAACTGCTGGTAATGTCTAGCAATTTCATACTTTTAAACTCTGACAAGACTGAAATGGTAAAAGTGGTAAATGGACTGCATTTATATAGCGCATTTCCATCTGCATCAGATGCTCAAAGCGCTTTACAATAATGCCTCACATTCAACCCGATCTCAGGCTGCTGCCATACAAGGCACTCACTTCACACTGGAAGCAACTCTGGGATTAAGGACTTTGCCCAAGGGCCCTTAGTGATTTTCTGGTCAGACTGGGATTTGAACCAAGGATCCTCTGATCCACTAGACCATAACCTCACCATGAAACGATGGTTCTTGGTCCAGTGAGACATCTGCATCAATTTGACCAGCTAACGCTTAGCCTAGGCTTGTGTGTCATACATCACACTGACAAAGTGAGGAACCTTGGGGTAATTTTTAATCCTACGTTGTCCTTTGATCTCCACATTAGAGATATTACAAGGACTGCTTTCTTCCACCTGCGAAATATAGCAAAGATTCATAACATCCTGTCTATGGCTGATGGTGAGACCCTGATTCATGCGTTTATCTCTTCTAGATTGGACTACTGCAATGTTCTATTTTCTGGTTTACCACAGTCCAGCATTAGGGCTCTCCAACTGGTTCAAAATGCTGCAGCCAGACTTTGACAGGAAGCAGAAAGTTTGACCACATTACACCCATTTTGACATCTCTTCACTGGCTTCCTGTCCCTGTGAAATCAGATTTTAAGGTTCTGATCTCACAGGTATTAACCTATAAAAAATTTTAGAGGTTAAATAAAATAAGCGTTTATGCTTTATTGTGTTATCAATGTGTCATTCATATATTTGCCCTCTGTATGTTTATACTGATTCTGCAGAATAAACTCAATCAATCACGAACAATATTTTATTTACCTTTTAACGGTGCTTTTGAAAAGAGCGTAAGTTACCTTTGACCACGGGTGATACGCGTGGATGCTGAAATCTGCAAGATGTCTTGTAAATCACTCCAGAGGTGTTATCAGATTACAAAAACAGCATTTTCAGTTTTCGAAGTCTTATTTCTCGTTAGCTTTGACAAAATATGTGAGAAACATGTTAGATTTACAAAAAAAACGCAGTGGTTTTGGAGCGGATTTTTTTTTTTTTAAGTTGATCAACATGTTGTGTAATTTATATTTCAATATTACTGTATTATCATGTACGGCTGGAAGACAGTAATGTCTACACTGTGATGAGCTGCTCCTGTATACTGATCTGCAAGAGGTACCATGATTCACACTTCACTTATCCTCGCTGCGTCGTACCTTCTCTGACATAGGCGGCGTATATTCCTTTCAGCTTGGGTCTGCTGTTCTGCAGCTCTGTCTCAATTTCATCCCGGTAGCCTTTAATTTCATCTGTTAAAAACAAATATGAAGAATAATAAATGACTCCTGTGTTACAAATGCGTAATGATAAATAAATAAATAGAAACTCTTCTTGTGTCCCTAATTTTTTGGGTGTAGGTGATAAAATTGCATTCCAAAGGTTTTTAATATCATTTGTTGTTTTTCTGAACCTTTACTTGCCCTTTACATCTCCCTCAGTTTCTTCAACATACATCGCTGATCCAGTAAAAAAGTATGGTTAATTTACATGTTCTCAAGTGGGAACAGTTTCCAGTCTCCTCTGCTACACTTTATCATTTCTTCTTCACTTATCCACAGTGCGCAATCACTCTGATCTGCATTTAGTCAAGGTCAGCCAAGTGGCAGACACACTGATGAAGAGAAGAAACTGCAACCAAACTGCCTTTGTCAGGGACATGAATGAGAGTATAAACACTCTAAGGACTCTTTCAAATCATTTAGCAAATCAAAGCAAATGGCCTTTGATGGAATGGAAAACAGACAAGGATAAAACATTCATACCTTCAACGTCATCCATCTCTTTCTTCAACTCGGTTTCCAGCTACATGGAGGAAGTCAAAATGTAGAAACTAAATAAAACAAAGGGTACTTCAAAAAAACAAAATCCACAAAAGATTACAAAAGTGTAAGTACAAGGTGAAACATCAGAGAATTAAAGACCAGAAAGCTGAAAGGAAAAAAAAAAACCTGTGGGAGGCTGACAGCAGGCGCACTAAAACTCCAAAGCACCAAGCACACGTTTGATTTGATGCTGCTGAAACAGCTGAAGTACATCACTTACTTGCCAACACTAATGCACACCAAAGTCCACAAGACAATTCAACCGCAGGGATTCACCACAAATACACCTTTAAATAACCCGTGTATGCGAACTGATCATTTGCACCATTGCAAAGGGGTAACTGCTCTGGACCAAGGGCCTTAAATCTGATGGTTCTTGTTATTTACAGGAAAATGCCTGCAGCTGCACAAAGAAAGACTACAATCCAAAATTCTAACATCTGTGGAGAAAGCACTCTGTCTTTCTGGACTCTATCGGCTATCGGACATGCAACTGTATGCTGTAAAAATGTTGAACTTGGGTCCTCGGTCTTTGAGATCAAGAGAAACAGGAAAAGCTGATGTGTCATGGTTTTGTTCGAGAGACATGTTTGGTGATGCCATACTTCTGGAGGAGAACTGTGTGTGTCACCTGAGGTGATGACTGAATGTCTTTGGTACTAGGTCTCTTCAGAGGATCCTTGGGTACCGGTGGAATGACTGTGCCAAGCGAATGGTTACTGAGGAAAACTCTGATCAAAAGTATGGCTTCCACTGCAAGGGAGTGCCACCTGCAGGTTTCTCAATGTTGAGCACACCAGCAATTGGTGGAGGCCAAGTGGATGCCCACGTTTCATGGGCATGAAACGTGGTTACATTTCAGAGTTGGGAACGACTGGTTGTCTGCATGGGTGACTGTCATCCAGTACCCAGGATGTTCTGTGGTCTGGTGGATGCAGCAATGCACAGCACCAGTGCATGCAACCACAACTGACCTAAGTGATGGAGAACCAGCAGAATCAAATGGCAAAAAGCATGAAAGCAAAACTGAATTTAAAACAACTGGTTTTCAAGGTCGCCATCCTTGGATCGTGTCAAAAGCTACTGAGTGTTTAAATTTTATTTTTATTTTTTTTAATTAAACCATCATCACATATAATACCTGACTGGCTTTGATCTTCTTCAGTCCAGCTGTAAACGAGGGCGGGTCACACTCTACTTCCAGGTCAACCTTCATAAACTCCTCGATAGTCATCTGACTGCTGGGTGTATCCTCAAACTCTGTCAGTCTGATCCAGAAGACATTTTAAAGTTTAACTAATGTTTTTATTAAGACAACAGTAAATTGCATGATTTCAACAATTTGATACATAAACTCAGTTATTTAATGTGATGCGTCTTTCATTCAGAGCATTCAGCAATTTAAGAAAATGATTTACACAACTCTAATTTTAACAACTATGAACGCGAGCATCCTTCACGCCATCAAACATCTCATGCAACAGCTGAGGAAACTTAAAAAAATGAAAAAAAAAAAAGATAAAAAAAAAACACAACTTGCCTTTTTCTTAATGTCCTGTCAGAAACTTTCACAACATGGATAATTTCTTTAATGGTGCGGCGAAATTCGTACATGCGAGCCGCAACCAGCAGAGCTGAAAGACAGAACAAGAATCATCAGGAGATGACATGTCCCCCGACCCCCACAAATCAGTAATACAAAGTGTCGGGGATCACCCATGTACATAAAATTGTGCAATTGGTTAATGAGATATAGTGCTAACCAGGGCTGCAATGACAATATCTTGCTGTGACCTTGAGACTGACCTCAAGGTCACTGCAACTGACTAGTGTCAGGGATCACCCAAGTACACACTTATGAAAAATATGAATGAACCTGGTTAACCAACCGGTTCTTGACATATCATGCTAACAAGCAAAAACAGACGGACAGACAGGCAGATGGACAGACATGCTGATCGCTATATGCCCCATAAAACATGATACAAACACCTATAAGTAATAACGTATCATGGAAAAAAAATATTGCACATCATCACAAGAATAAATAATTTTATCATCTTTGTTAATTAAAGTGAAAATTACTTTCATGTTATAGTTTGAAAAACAAAATTATGTTAATATAAAGAAACTGTGCAAAAGGTGTAGGCAACATAGAATGTGCTTCATTATTGGGTCAACACAAACTATACTTTGAAAAGCACAAACACTTCCATTTAATTAATAACAGGAAATTAATTTCATTAAATAATCAACTATCAAATTACGAGGAGTGACTGAAAAGTTTTGAGCCCAAACAAGAAACCACAGATAAATTAATGCTTTATTTTTCAACATAATCCTCATGTAAGTCTACACGTTTCCCAGTGTCACTGCAGTGTCTTAATACTGTTCTCACAGAAGGTCTTATCCTGGAACTCAAGGAAGTCATCCACTGCAGATATGACATCATTATCAGTATTATAATGAGTTTCAACAAGTTGCCTTTTCATGTTTGGAAACAGATGGAAGTCCAAAGGTGCCAAACCAGGGGAATAAAGTGGGTGCAGAACAAGTTCGAAGCCACATTCATGAATAGCAGCAGCCATAGCGATGACCAATGTGTGGACCAGAATTGTGCTACTGAAACAGAACACCTCGTCGAAGCATTCCACACAGCTTCTGCTTTATTTTCTCCCGCGGTTGTCGTAAAGGGAAAGCATAATAGACCCTATTGATGGTCTGTTCCTTCTGGAGATAATCCACCATTATGATGCCCTCAGCATCTCAGAAGACATGACCTTTTCAGCAGATAGAACAGCTTTGGCTTTCTTTGGGTGGAGAAAACCCATGTTTCAATTTCTTGTTTGGACTCTAGTTGAAGTCATGGACCCAGGTCTTGTCCATGGTCACAAATTGTTGCATGACGTTATCCAGATCTGCCTCAAAAAGCTGAAGATTCTCCCTGGACATCTGGAACCTCGTGCATTTCTGATAAGCCATGAGAAGTCTTGGGACCCATAATGCTGGACGTTTTGTCATTCCCAGTTCTTCAATCAGAAGTGAATAATGCTCTGCTGGGAAATGTGTAAAGTACTGGCTACATGATGCTCACTTAAGCCTGGTTAACACGGAAAGAGTTTAAAATTGTCTGTAGGTTTCCAAAACCTGAGAGACCACACACGTGAAGATAAATAAATCATAGATCTAACAGGTTTGGTTGTACAGTGTGTGGTGTGCAGCCACACAGTAAAAACAACACACACAAACAGATTTCACACACAAACATTCCCAGGTCAGACAGAAAATCTCGCAAAATCTCTCGAGATTAAACGTGACTTCAGAGGAAACAAACAGAGATAGTTTGTGGACAATTTACAACAGAGGGGAAAAAAACGATACACAAAGAAAAGCGTTCTTTAAAGGAGTGGAGACAGCGCGACCATCAGACTTTCTGGTAAGTCAGAACAGCTGTTTTGATTTTATTTTCCGAACTGTACGTCCGTCACCTCGCTTTCTGATTGGCTGCACATCACATTCAGTAGGCTGTGTGCTCGTTTGTGGTTGGAGGACACCTCACACGCTGCAATATCGGGCCAAGACAATACAACATGTTGAATATCCCCGATTTGCGATCGGAGTGCCCCTGACATCCTTCCGAGCAGATCAGAGCGCTCTTAACACGCCACACATCACAGGAATATTTGTTAAGATTATCTTTAGCACCATCACGATTGGCGGGGCGTCCTTAAGATTGTCGGAAGGGGAAGATCAGGTCTGATATCGGCTTAATTATCTTGCTGTGTGAACCAGGCATTACTTTTCTATCAGTGAGGACCACATCATGGATCATAAGGTCGAGGTGGCAGTTGTGGGTTTTCCTGACCTTACTCCATCTTCGACACTTGTCCTGCACCTCTTACATTCAGCTGACTCGTGTTTAACTGAAGCATAAGATGGATCATCCTCCCCAATCTCATTTCCATGTCCTCACAGATCTCCTTCAGAGGCATTTCCTTTGTCATGAGATACTGAATCAATGCATGCACGCTAGCTTTGTCCATTCTGCCATTCTGACACACCCCTACTCACTTCAGTGAAATATTGCTCGCAGTGAGTCAAAATTTCACAAATTCTCAAGAGAAATGTTGGTTTCTTAGAATATAAAAGATGGAGAACTGCTTTATCTGGGTCAGGCTCAAAACTTTTCAATCACCCCTCATAGTTACAAAACTGCTTGTTTTCCCATTCAGCTGCTCAGGCTTATACAGAGCAGACTGGCTGCTTCGTAGTTACTTAAATAATTGTCAAATTAAAAAAACAAAAAAAAAAAACTTGATTTCTTATTTTATTTTGTCATCTTTAATTATACTGCCTCTGTAACTATATCATTGTTGACATTTTTAACTCCATTTTTATTTTACTTTTATTATTATTTTTATTATTCTTCACTAAACAAGGTGGTTGTAATTTTTTTATGTTTTAATGTATTCTGAACAGTTTATAAATTGTTACACCATAAATTAAAAACTGTGACACAAAATGTATTATTACTATTATTCCTTGTATTATATGATACACAACAAAAAACTGTTAAAACTATAAAATATATGTAAAAATCTGATGAAATAACTAAAATTTGTGGTAAAAAAAAAACTGCAAAACTAACAAAAATGTAGGTTATCATCTAAATGACTATGTATTCTTAAGTAAACACAATTTTTTTCAGAAATTGCAGGAGACCTCTTAAAAGGAATTTCACCAGTTTAAAGGTTAAAAGTGGTCTTGCATAATATTTATTGACATTCATGACAAATAATGCATGTTTTGTGTGCACTGTACAGTGTATATATTTAGCTTTAATTTCAGCACATTAACAAACATATTTCATTAACCATTGAGAAATTTAACATTTTTAAACAGTTTCTCTGTTTTCAGGAGCCACATTTGATTATACAAAGTAAACATAAGGATTATTTTTAATATACATGATCACTTTTACAGCTAGTTTTCTTTCAGTAAGTCAGGGGATGGATACACAAAACATTTCAAAGTTAAGAAAAAAATACAAAAACAGTATGATGCCATATAATCAATTTGTCTTCAGTAGGCAGTTTGCAAAGTGAGCGTGTTGGGAAACAATTGAGGGAAGCCAACAAGATAACCAGACAACTCTAAAGTAGTTACAGGCTAATGTGGATGTGAGTGGAGAAACTAAAGTCTTCTCTGTTGTATTATCATTTTACAGCTTGACAGGGGAGTGACACAGAGAAGGAATTTCTTAAAAAGCTACTATTTGCCAGAAAAGACCTGAGAGACTCAAGTTGAGATTTGACCCTTTTTGCTGTAGGAAAGAAAACCTCTTTTCCACTCCACATTCCAGATGTGGCTGGTGGTGCAACCACAGACTGTACATATACTGGACAAACCCTGCGTGACATCACCCATAGGTTTGCTAGACATCTGGAGCAGCCAATATGAAGCCTGTGTCTGGGTGTCGCCATGTTGACACCACCGATTCTGGCTACGTTAGGATGAACTAATTAATGCATAAAGGAGTGGAGCATGGGTAGCTCTGTGTGTGACGAAGGGAGCCTGAACACGCCCCTCTCTCTGGGTCCAAACCACTTAAGCTAAAAGACTAACCTTAGTTCAGGTGTTTATTAAACTTTTCAATAAAATTTTTGGGGACTGCGTGGTGGTCCTCATAACAATTTGCTTTGGTATGGACATTAAAAGTTATGAGCTGCTTATTTTCTCAGTAATCATGCATTAATGAGGTTTAACAGATCAGGCAACCTGTTAGCTGCTAAAAGTGCTAAGGCTGATAGCATACAATATTAAATCTGACCAGAGTTTCACTCAGAGAGAATACTGCAGCAGAGCCTTCTTAGATGAACGGTCAGGACATTTCACCACACAACAAGCCATATTATTCCAGGTGTTGTAAACATGTTTATTTCTGCTCTAAAGTTGGACATTTTAACATGGATTCCTATGGGAACGTACCGTTTTGGAGTCAGCCTCAAGCAGCCAGTCAAGCAACTGCAACTTTTTCTTCTATCTCTTCCAGTAGGGCTTCATCTGAGCTCAATCAAAGCTTACCGCTTTGGGTGCAACAGAAAAGTTGCATGATGCGCAATTTCTCCAATTAGGGATAGAAGCTAATTGGAGAAACTCCTTCAGAACTGTATGGCTGTCTTGGTCGCTTCCCTCACTGATCTCTTTCTTGTACAATCACTCAGTTTTTGAGAACTGCTGACTCCGGACAGATTTACCATATAACATCATACAGTTTGTATTTCGTAATGATTGATTTAAATAAACATATTATATGACGTGACATATTCACACTATCCTAACTTTGTCCAATCACTTATGAGCTCTGACAACAAAGTTAGAATGAATAACTAGAGCACCGCACTCAGAGTGCAAACCATCGCCAACATTAGTTCCCAATTCTACAAAATTTTACCTTGGAAAAAATTTTCAAGGTCTAAGTCCTGTTAGAAGTGGCTTTTCATAAGCTAAATTAGATGTGATCAAATGTCAAGCGTATGCATTTAGTACATGCACTTGAATCAAAGTGTCTCTGCTGTGCACAATCTGTCATTGTTTCTTGACACTTGGTTTCCGACTGATAACTGGAAGATCGACAAACAGGCATAAAATTGGAACCTCCATATCCATTTCTGGTGGTGTAGGTAAATCCAAAAATGAGAAAAATTAGAGTGATTTTGGCTCAACTGACTACGATATAATGAAAATACAACAAATGGGCTTTTCAATATTAAAATCAAATGTCCACAAAATCTACAATCTGTATAAGATCCGGATCAAACTCTGTCAGGTGACAGTGGATACCATCCTACATAACGCTCTCTAATATGAAAGAAATTTTATCTTTTTGATAGAGGTATGGATTTTTGAAAATTCGTTCAATGTTAAAGATAGGGATTTTTCCAATATTCCAAGATTTTTTCTGACTTTGACCTTTGACATATGACCTTGAAAACTGAATGCCTTCTTGCCTTAAGTAAAAATTTCATAACAATATATGAAAATTGTGGGTTCCAGGCTGTTCACAAACAGACAGACAAACAGGCAAACAAACAGACAAACAGGGGCGAAAACATAACCTCCTTCAACTATGTTGCCGGAGGTAAAAATGGCTGTAATTCCTAAATGACTGGTTCATTTCAACTCCACTTCACCACTGTACAGAGTAAAAATTACAACAACTGTCACAACCCTCTTATTTATGGGCCTGACTGTAATGTGTTGAATTATTTCTGCATGTCTTGCAAGTGCACTTTGAAGACCGGAGGACAGAATCAAGAGATGGGAGCACCTCAGCCAGCTGAGCCTCCAGCTGGCTCCACACAAAAACTGTTTTGTGAAGAAGCAACAACACTAATATTATGCAATAAAATGCAGCGTGAGCCTTGAAGGAGAACAGTTATATAACTGTCATTAGAGTTGTCTAGCTCAAGAGCTGTTAAAAGATAGATGCACGCGTCTGCTTCTACATGCACACTTCCAACAGCCCGGAGGGTTGAAGTGCCGCTTGAAGCTCCCAGTGAGGACTTTCTCAAACAATTCAGCAAATTACCTTCAAAGCACAAATCTGCAAACATGTTGGTTTTTCCTGCACAAATCCAGACATGGAGAGTTTCATTGTCACTTTGATGTGCTACATTGAGGTCACCATCATATTTCTCCAGACTGTTCTTGAAGCAATGTCCTACTCAACCAGGAAAAAAAAATCCTAAGAAAATACTTGTTTGCAGTCTATCAGCAGTCATATTTTACATCATATTGGAACAAACTTTTCTTCCTTCTATTTGAGTGTATGCTGGCTTTAAATTATTTATGATAAGCAATTAATTATTCAGGCAATGCAGCAGAGGAACAGAGAATGGCGAAAATTGAAACTGTGTGCACAAATGTGCACAGAGACGAGGAAGTTGGTGATTTGATTTCAGGACATCTTATCTGGTAAAGTGTCTAAGTGCAGTTTAGTCGGCATGGCAGAAAGGTTTCTGGGTTCAGCCAATTCCTGCAACCGCAACTCCACACGGATGATGAACATGTGGGAAATCCACACCAGTCACCTCGCCAGCTTAACCTTGGCACATGTATGAGGGTGCTGGCAGGTCAGACGAACGGGGTCTATCTGGCATAAAAAGAATCATTTCCAAGAGGCCATCCATCCATCAATCTTCTGAACCTGCTTATTCCAGTTAAAGGACAAATAGGACTGGAGCCAATCCCAGCAGTCCTTGGATAAAAAGGTAGGGAACCCCCTGAACAGACCGCTGGTCCATCGCTGGACTGCATATTCAGACAAATTCATTCACACTTGTAAGTGCAGTCAATTTAGAGTCACCAGTTTACCTAACGTGCATGAAAATTCAGCAAGGTATGTTTTAAATAATACATTCCAATTCTAAGGTAGAACTCTACTAGTGCATACTAAGGTATTTAAATATCTAAAAAAGAAGAGTAGAATAGAGAAGAGAAGAGCCACTTAGGGCCTAGTTCAAAACTAATGAAGCCCAACTGCTGATTTGCATTGCATTTGTCATGAACAAGCCATTATTTTATTTAGCACAATCCAGATTTATCTGTGAGTTGCCTATAGTCTCTTTGACAGGTACTGAAAATTTCATGGAAAAATTCCACACGGTTCCAGAGATATGCATGAAATTTACCCCAAAAATTGCACTTTTTTCCCATCAATTTTGTGTGACATTGATATTTAGCATTATCATTTAAAGTTGAATGTTAAAGAAATAACCTTGTATTTTGTCAGTTTGTTTGTGCTTCATACTAACACACAGTAATACATTTTTGTAAAGGTAGAAATGTCATTTCCTAGAAAAAACAATGTTTCTAAAGCAAGGTGAAACTGTCGCAAGCGTAATGCTGAGAATAAGTCTTTGATTTATTTGTGTCAAAACCTTAGCTATATATCCTACTCTGCTGCAACAGAATAATTATATTACTTGTTCAATAATACCAGGAACTAATGGACAGAATGTCTTTGTTTCAGGCTTCTGCAGATTAAAGAAGATACCTCCAACTGTTGTCGCAAGCGTTATGCTCTAGCACATTATAGTATATATGCACTGATCATTTGTAGCAATGACTGAACCGAGACCAATAGAAATATTGAAACTGATATATAACCAAAACCAGGCCTTAGGTGCCTGGTCTTGAGAACCAGGGATGGTAGGTTGAAAAGCTTTGTTTTTTAATCCCATGGGAACTCTCCCTACCCACCCAAGCGGCTCAAGAAAATGGACATCATGTATATAAGTGATATTTACACAATAAGGGTAATAAACAACATATACAAGAAATATAGTTACTACATAATATTATAGGAGTTAGTTTCTAAAACCTAAATATTCATACAGGAGAAGATTGTATTATACGTATACCTAGTCTGTAGACTAGCAGTAAAATTAAATTATAGCTAGTAGGCTAAGCTATAAATATGGTTATTTTATTATAGAAACATAAGCTATGATGTAATATGTTTTAGGTTTGTATCTAAAGTTCACCATGCTAGCTTACTATAGGAAGACAAAATACATACTCTATATGCTATCTAATAGAATCCCCAAACTTAGATACTATATGTTGATATCTATTAAAGAACCCATAAACTGAAGAATCATTAAAAATCTACACCATGTAAGAATCATTAAAAATCTACACCATGTAAAAATACGAAAATAAGCTTGCTATAGCTAGATGAGTTACCGTTAAATTACCCGTTAACAAGCCAACCATACCTTGCTAGCCAACAAGGTTAAACAAAGCTGGCAACTAGCGTATAAAGTACAATAGCGTAGTTTAACCCTACAATAACGGTAATAACAAATACATATAACAAAAAATGTAAACAAAAGTGTGTATCAACGTTAGCTTCCCAAACAGAACAGAACCGACTATACTTTTAGCTATGAACGGTGCTGCAGTCGGCTAGCATGTCTTTGGAAGTGGGAGGAAGCTGGAACACACACAAGGATGAGGACAACAAGCAAATTCCACACAGAAAGGATCAGGTCAAACAGTGCTAACCACTAAGCCACCATGCTGGCAAGCTCATATTTAACAATCATATAATTGTGATCAGCTGGTATCAGTGACTTCATGATGAAGGAATGTATGCAACAGCCCTCTGATACCTTTCATTAAATCAGGAACATTCAGATTTCATTTCATTTCAGGTCAAACATCTGAACTATGCAAGCGTAGACAACTCACAAGGACGCACAAAACAAAACACAAACTTTGTATATTAATAAAACACAACAACATCACAGTCCAGCTTCAAAATCATGTGATTAACTTCATAAAGGAAACTTTAAAACTGTACTTGGTATATTATGTCGTGTAGCGTTTTCTTTCATGCATGCAGATTCGGTGACAACGTGTCATACAAGTGATATGCTACATTTACCAATTTTTTTCATATTGTGAGTTTTTTTTTTTTTTTTACACTTTACAAACATGAACCCTCGAGCACTCGATGGAGCGCGTAGAGCTGGTCCAGTGTGCCGCGGCTGGGACGAAAACCACACTGCTCCTCCTGAATCCGAGATTCGACCATCAGTCGAATTCTCCTCTCCAGTACTCTGGAATAGACCTTACCGGGGAGGCTGAGGAGTGTGATCCCCCTATAGTTGGAACACACCCTCCGGTCCCCGTTCTTAAACAGAGGGACCACCACCCCGGTCTGCCAATCCAGAGGCACTGTCCCCAATCGCCACGCGATGTTGCAGAGGCATGTCAGCCAAGACAGTCCCATAACATCCAGAGACTTAAGGTACTCAGGACGGACTTCATCCACCCCAGGAGCCTTGCCACCAAGGAGCTTTCTAACCACCTCGGTGACTTCGGCCTGTGTAATGGATGAGTCCGCCTCTGAGTCCCCAGTCTCTGCTTCCTCTTCGGAAGACGTGACGATGGGATTGAGGAGATCCTCGAAGTACTCCTTCCACCGTCTGACAACATCCCCAGTCAGGGTCAACAGCTCCCTACCCGCACTGTAAACAGTGCTGGTGGAGAGCTGCTTCCGCCGCCTGAGGCGTCGGACGGTTTGCAAGAATCTCTTCGAGGCCGACCGATAGTCTTCCTCCATGGCCTCCCTGAACTCCTCCCAGACCCGAGTTTTTGTCTCTGCGACCGCACGGGCTGCAGCACGCTTGGCCTGCCGGTACCTGTCAGCTGCCTCCGGGGTCCCACCTACCAACAAAGATAAGTAGGACTTCTTCTTCAGCTTGACAGCATCCCTTACTTCCGGCGTCCACCACCGAGTTCGGGGATTGCCGCCACGACAGGCACCAGCGACCTTGTGACCACAGCTACGAGTGGCCGCATCGACAATGGAGGTGGAGAACATGGTCCACTCGGACTCCATATCTCCAACCTCCCCCGGGATCTGGGAGAAGCTCTCCCGGAGGTGGGAGTTGAAGACCTCGCTGACAGAGGGTTCTGCCAGTCGTTCCCAGCAGACCCTCACGATACGTTTGGGCCTGCCAGGTCTGACCGGCTTCCTCCCCTCCCAGCGGATCCAACTCACCACCAGGTGGTGATCGGTCAACAGCTCTGCCCCTCTCTTCACTCGAGTGTCTGAGACACATGGCCAAAGGTCAGATGATACGACTACAGAGTCGATCATCGACCTCCGGCTCAGGGTGTCCTGGTGCCACGTGCACTTATGGACACCCTTGTGCTCGAACATGGTGTTCATGATGGACAAACTGTGACTAGCACAGAAGTCCAACAACTGAACACCACACGGGTTCAGATTGGGGAGGCCGTGCTTCCCGATCACCCCACTCCAGGTCTCACTGTCGCCACCCACGTGGGCGTTGAAATCCCCCAGGAGAACAATGGAGTCCCCAGTCGGAGCGCTATCTAATACCCCTCCCAGGGACTCCGGGAAGGTCGGGTACTCTGCACTGCCACTCGGCCCGTAGGCCGAGACAATGGTGAGAGACCTGTCCCGACCCGAAGGCGTAGGGACGCGACCCTCTCGTTCACTGGAGTGAACTCCAACACATGGTGACTGAGCTGGGGAGCAATAAGCAATGCGATCCCAGCTCTCCGCCTCTCCCCGTGGGCAACGCCAGAAAAATGAAGCGTCCAGCCCCTCTCCAGGAGTTGGGTACCAAAGACCAAGATGTGCATGGAGGTGAGCCCGACTATCTCTAGTCGGTATCTCTCAACCTCCATCACAAGCTCAGGCTCCTTCCCCCCCAGCAAGGTGACATTCCATGTCCCAACAGCCAGGGGCTGTGAGCATGGCCCGGGCTGCCGGGCCACCCGCCCTCGACCGCCACCCAATCCTCCCTACACCCGACCCCCATGGTCCCCTCTGCAGGTGGTGAACCCACAGGAAGGCGGGCCCACGTCGCACTTTCGGGCTGAGCCCGGCTGGGCCCCATGGGCTAAGGCCCGACCACCAGGCGCTCGCGCGCGAGCCCCAACCCCAGGCCTGGCTCCAGGGTGGGGCCCCGGCTCCACCATACCAGGCAACATCTCCGTCCTTGATTTTTTACTGGTCATGAAGGTTCTGAACTGCCGTTAGTCAGGGAAAATTGACTTTAGCGTGATTCGTCAAGAAGGAACATAATCTGTAGTCTGCTGCTGTAGTCTGTAGTAAATTGTAGTCTTTGGCTCATCTCCGTGATAGAGACTAACCCTTCACCCCTTCTATTGGAGTCATGGAGTACCACGCTAGAGCATCTTTTCTGAACCATTTCCATGTCAAAGCATTTCTTTACTTCACTGTCACAGGCCCTTGGACTGCTTCTGCCCTTCTCTGTTTGTGTCCAAGTGCTGCAAGGAGAGATCTGCTAATTTTCAATTTTACTTTTGGCATTTTAGTTAAATATTTTGAAATGCACCATTCTGCCCCCCACATTTGTTATCTAAAAGCCAGACGCCACATCACTCATGGTACGACCCTCAGCAACACGACATTAACAGTACTCTATTTTATCCTGTTAGATGGCTTTAGAGGCTACTTCAATTCCACTGATTACACTATTACAAATGTCAGACTTCCTGTTGTGGGTCTCTGACAGCAAGCCAACAATCTCTGAATTCAATCTTGTTCTTCATCATCATCTTTTGAATGAGCACCGCTAACATACTATATGTGGTGAGGCAAATGGCTTTATATATGGTGTTACTGGGGGTTTCACTTATCCCAAAATACAGCCCTCATCAATGCATAGTGAGTTTGCACAGGTGACATGAGTATGATGACTGAGTCTGATGACCCACACCTGTAAGAAATATTTAACATCCAAAACACAAAAATATTCTTGCATGATGCCTACCACTAGAATTACAGGATGTTTTAACCTCGCCCCCCCCCCCCCCCCCCAAAAAAACAGTGATAATGGATATTACCATAATGTCGGGGCTATATGTCACACCAGAGTACTGGTCACGTCTTTCTAAAAATGCACCAGAAAAACAAGAAACACAAAGGCATAACTGGTCACGTCTTTCTAAAAATGCACCAGAAAAACAAGAAACACAAAGGCATATCTGGTCACGTCTTTCTAAAAATGCACCAGAAAGACAAGAAACACAAAGGCATATCGGTCTATAAGTCATATTTACTTTTGAAATGTGGTTATACTGCTAAATGCAACAAGAATTAAAACTAATTTCGTCAATGCTTTATTTACCTCTCCGGGAACCATCACCTTATCTTGACGGAAAGGTTTGTGCGCCTCTATGAACCTGAGAGCTGTGTTGCCTAGAGCCTTTGTGCTGCTGGTAGGGTCTCCCATGGCAAATTGGTCTCAGACGAGGGGCCAGACTAAGAATAGTTCACAAGACACCATGAAAAAAACGAGATAGAGGAAATGTGACCCGGCCCGGAGGAAGCCCGGGGCCCTCGTCTGGAGGGCTCGTCAGCTAGCGCCTGGTGGCTGGGCTTGCCACGGAACCCAGTTGGGCACAGCCCGAAAAGGCAATGTGGACCTTCCATTTCCACCCTGTGGGCTTACCACCTGCAGGGGAAACCGCAGGTGTCGGGTGCACTGTCCCATGGGTGGCAATGAAAGTCGAGTGGCTCAATGGACCAGACGTGGGTGGCAGGGGCTATCTCTAGGGGTGTGAAACGTCACCTTGCTGTGGAGGAAGGAGCCAGAGCGATACCAGTTACATCTGGTGGGCCTCGCCTCCACGCACAGCCCCGGCTCTGGAACCACTGTCCATGATAGGAGTTGGACCTTCTTCTTCTCTGGAGTTGCCCAGGGTGTGAGGCGCTGGATGGGCATGGGGATACTCACGAGTCCATGGCTGAGCGCCGCTACATTGGAGTATACCCCAACAGATAAGAGGGTCGCCTCCCTGCGTCTTCGGGTGGAACTCACAGTCTCATCACTGCTTTTTGCAGATGATGTGGTCCTGTTGGCTTCGCCTGTGACCTCCACAGTGGATCAGTTCGCAGCCGTGTGAAGCGGCTGGGATGTGGATCAGCACCTCTAAATCTGAGGGCGGCATTTCGTTCAGTCTGTCGTACTGTTGTGACGAAATGGGAGCTGAGCCAAAAGGTGACGCTCTCGATCTACTGGTCAATTTTCATTCCTACTCTCACCTATGGACATGAAGGTTGGGTCATGACCGCAAGAACTAGATCGCGGGTACAAGCAGCCGAAATGGGCTTCCTTAGGAGGGTGGCTGGTGTCTCCCTTAGAGATAGGGTGAGAAGCTCTGTCATCCATGGGGAGCTCGGAGTAGAGCCGCTGCTCCTTTGCTTTGAAAGGAGACAGCTGAGGCGGTTCGAGTATCTGGTAAGGATGACCCTCACATAAAATCCTGAGAGGACTGCCGTCCATCAGTGAAAAGATGGATGTCAAGCAATTTCCTACTTTTAAACCCTGACAAGACTGAAATGATGGTTCTTGGTTCAGTGAGACGTCGGCATCAATTTGACCAGCTAACGCTTAGCCTAGGTTCATGTGTCATACATCACACTGACAAAGTGAGAAACCTTGGGGTCATTTTTGATCCTACGTTGTCATTTGACCTCCACATTAGAGATATTACGAGGACTGCTTTCTTCCACATGCGAAATATAGCGAAGATTCATCCCATCCTGTCTATGGCTGATGCTGAGACCCTGATTCAGCGTTTGTTTCTTCTAGATTGGACTACTGCAATGTTCTATTTTCTGGTTTACTGCAGTCCAGCATTAGGGCTCTCCAACTGGTTCAAAATGTTGCTGCCAGACTTTTGACAGGAAGCAGAAAGTTTGACCACATTACACCCATTTTCGTGTTTCTTCACTGGCTTTCTGTCCCTGTGAGACCAGATTTTAAGGTTCTGTTACTAACCTGTAAAATTATTCATGGACTAGCCACTCCCTAATTAGCTGACCTACTTAAACCCTATGTAACGCCCCGGACTTTGCGTTCTCAGGGTGCAGGACTACGATGTGTACCTAGGGTCAGTAAGATGTCTGTGGGTCACAGAGCTTTCTCTTATCGTGCCCCTGTTCTGTGGAATGATCTCCCTGCATCTATAAAACAGTCAGATTCTGTAGAGACTTTCAAGTCCAGACTTAAGACGCACTTATTTTCCCTCTCGTATGGCTGGCATACTAGCATAGTATGTTACTATGCTTCCTACCCTTTTAATTTCATTTTATTAGTAAACAGAACGGGTCACAGCCTCAACTTTATCTAAAGTCTGGGTCTTTTAGTGAAGCTTAGGGCTAGAGACCGGTGATCACCTTAGTATTTCTTCTGTTCTTGCTGTTGCTTAATTGCTGATAAATTATACCGTATTCGTTTCCTTTCTGCTACCTGATTCTGTTTTTTTCCTCTCTGTTTGAGGTGCAGCTCCATCCAGAAGTAGGAGTGCATGTCTTCTTCTGCAGGCCTCCCGTCTTGTGCACCGGTATGGACTCCCAAAATTTCCTGTATAATTTCCTGTATTGTCTATTGTGTCAGTAGCATAGCCCAAGCAGAGGGTCACCCCTTTGAGTCTGGTCTTCTTGAGGTTTCTTCCTCAAATCATCAGAGGGAGTTTTTCCTTATCACTGTCACCTGTGTGCTTGCTCTAGGAGTTGGTAAGATTAGACCTTACTTGTGTGAAGCGCCTTGAAGCAACTTTGTTGCGATTTGGCGTTATACAAATGAAAATAAATTGAAATTGAAATTAATAAAAAAAAACTCCCCTGTCCATTCTCCATGTAATACAGAGTTGTGTCAGGAAGGACATCTGTCATAAAACCTGTGCCAAATCGAGATGTAGAGCCACCTCAGATCTGCAATGGTGACCCAGAGTGAAAACAAGGGAGCACCCAAATGGATTTACTTTTCAAGAGTTGGTCTTTCAGTTTGATAACATGATTTATTAGTTTCATTCATTCGCTAAGACCCAGGCAATCCTGATTCAGATCTTTTTATTGTTTTATGGTGGTTTGGATGCAACTTAATGGTGTGTTACTCTCCCCTTTGCTCCAGAGTGAGAGTCAGACAGTACCTCATTAAGATCACCATAAGGGAGCAGCTTGTCACGCACGTAGACTGTGCCATCTTGTAGCCGTAGATGACAATGTAGCATTTTTAACATACAAGTCACTTCAAAATATGTCGCAGGATCAGCCAAAGTTGAAAAAACAAAAACAAAAACAAACGTGACTTATGGTCTGGAAATTGCCATAATTAAAGTACTACAGACTTTGAACACCTCATTCATCTGATCCTCTTGTATAAGATATTTGCAAAATGATACTGAGCATCAAAAAATGCCAGTGCAGCAAATAACTACAAGTAATGTAGAAGCCTTCAATAATGTAATTAAAGTTTGGAATGTGATGTTCAACTTCTGGGGTAGTAGTTTTCTTTAAAAAAAATTTTTCTGGATTTGCCTCAACTGCAGTAATTTAATTAAGAGCTCCTTGACAGAAGATGCCAAGAAATGTTCCTTTTTCCCCCCACTGATGTCAACATCACTCATGTCAAATTTAAACCTTTCTCTAGAGGACAGACACTGAACACATTTAACACTGCCTCGTCTCATGGTTACCTGCTCCACAGAGTCCCGATGGCCTTCGTCCTGTGTGCATCCAGTCCCTTTTCATTCGCTGCACTAGTCTCATTGCAGTCATGGAAACGTCATGATTCTTGTCTCCAAACTCAAGCAGCTGAGCAAAACGAGGAATATACAAACAGGGATCTGTAACGGAAAAGGGGGTTATAAATTTAGCTGAAAAAGTAAACGTGCATGTCCAAATTACAGTTTTATCTGTTAGGTACCATCGCACCAATTTTGCCAGACAGAATTACTGTATGAAGATGTGCGCCTAAATGACTGAATAAAAATTCCATAACAGCAGCCGAAGGGGGAAAAAAGCTGGTCTTGATTTGGTGCTTCATATATTGTTTACAAATTGTATATTTTACAAAGGTTACTTATGGGATTGGATTTTGTTGAAATATATAAAACTGTTCTTTCAAACAAAATTTTTTCATTCTGTCTATTGGGACAAAGTTGGCAACCAGTCTTATTTTGTCAATTTGAGTGTGTGCTGAATTCAAATCTGCCACATGACAAACTATCTGATCTCTGTTGAACTCTAGAGGTCATTGAACTTTGTGACTAAGCGCCCCATCGGAACAAAGTTTCTCAATTTCATAAGCAATCAAATGCACAGCAGTGATGAATATATTTGTGCTGAATTCAAATTTTTCATTTGAAGAAACTCTGACCTCTGGTGACCTCTAGAGGTCACTGACCTTTACGAAAAAAAAAAAAAACGGCAAACCGAACACAGTTTTTACGTTCATAAAACAATTACATATGTGCTAAAATTGTATTTAAGTTGGCAAATAGTTTCATGGTGTGAACCAGTCTAAATCTGTGATAGTGAGCACTTCTCCTTTGCTGAGATAATCCATCCCACCTCACAGGTGTGCCATATCAAGATGCTGATTAGACACCATGATTAGTGCACAGGTGTGCCTTAGACTGCCCACAATAAGAAGAACAAGAAGACAGTCCCAGTTCGGTGACAGATCAGCGATCGGGATCTACCACCCGCCTCTGAAGTGGGGGAATTTCATGGCCAATGAGGAAAACAAGGCAGACCTTGCTAGATTTCTTTCAGGCTCCACCAAACAAAACCACTGTTGCTGTTGGATTCACTAATGAAGAGCATGTGTAGGCTTCAACATCTGATGTTAATGAAGAAGAACTGGAGGCTAGACATGATGAGGCAGACACCAGGATGGTGCTCCACTGCACCAAGAGCCAAGCCTCTGCTACTGTTGTGGCCTTATGCTGCATTTCCACATAGTCAGGATGCGTTACGAATGCCAATTTCCTGTCATTCGTGGCACATTGCTGACATTCTTAATGTGACTTAACGCATCTGAATAGGTTTCTTAACAGTGCGTTGGTGCGTGATATTCGTGGAGCATGTTTTAGACTGTCAAAATAAATCTTCCACGAATGTCACGCACAACCCTCATTTCATCTCATGTCGTGGAGTTTGCAACTGAGTGTGATTAGTGGTGATCCTCAACAGAGCGTGACAGTGCTCGTAGTGGTTTCTGTGATGGTTCTTGGAGCCCAAACTGTCACTCGTCATTAAGAATTGTCACAAAAACTGTCAAGTTTTGACACAAACTGTAATGCGGTGTCACATTTCATTGCACGCCACTACGAATCACTTCTCTCACATGCGCACAATTAAACTCTGCTGCACTGCATTCAGTTTCATTGCTGCAATTTGCCGAAGAAGGACAGTGACGGCAAGTCATCGAAGTCTCGTTCCAATGCTCCTCAGCATGCTCCTGCAGGTGTTCCACCTGCTGTTGTGCCTGATGTTCGGGAAAACGAGCGAGAGGACAGCCACATGCAGTCAGACATCTGGCTCTCTCCGTCTCCTACGCCTCCTTTCTGCGCAACTTCATGGCAAAAAGCCCAACTAAGCAAGCAATCACAAAGTTCTTCTTCTGCTGTGGATTCATCTGTGAACTAGCAGCTGACAGCAGCATGAATATGGGGGGGAGGGGTGTGTGAAGACAATTCGGCTGATTCACAACGTGACAGAACGTAACAATGCACTCTTACTCGCAATAGCACAGAACATTATTATTGACAGTGTGTAATGGTTTGTGATAATTTGCCAGCGATACTTGCCATTAATCCTCACGCGTGGTAACAGGTTGCAACAGTTCCTGAGGACTCCTGACACCTCTGCCCCAAATCATCACATTCGTGATCAGCAGCCAAAAATGTATACTTTACGGCATTCGTGACTTCGTCGCTATGTGTAAATGCAGCATTAAGAGACACAGATGTTTTGGTTCTCCATTGAGCCCATTTTGCCAGTATCAGGCAGGCGCCTCAAAGAAGCAGAAATTCATTCCAATTCACACAGCTGCCGAGAACCTTGGCAATGCTCTGTTCAGTTCCCTGACATACTTCCATGCTATCACAGGATGTGATACCACATCGTTCTTGGCAGGACACTCAAATAAATCTTGTTTCAAAGTCTTCATGGAGCACCATAATCTCCTGAAAGAACTTGGAAGAGGTGACCTTAAGCCAGGTCACACTTGCACTAACGAAGGACACCGAAGCCAAAACGAAACAAGAAATCTGGACTTAACGCTGACTTTCAGAGACATTATTTAACCGTCGTGCAGCTTCATTTCTGTAGCTGGCATTCAGTCAGAATTTTCAAACTGTTGAAAAATGTGAATGAATCCTGACAACAACCTCAATTCATCTGTATTCCATTTTGCTTTCTGTCTTGACAGTTCCTCATCATATGTGTAGTTCCTGTACCGTCAGCGTTCTGTTTGATTGTCGTCCAACTTCATCCAACCTCCCAAGTCCGACGTCTTGCACAAACATTGACGATATCTGAACAGCTCAATAACTAAAGCTTGGATAAGCTGAACGTGACTCGTCCATGTGTGGGACGAAAAGCAACATTTTCATACACAAACAATAGCGGCAAGAACATTTTATCAACTACTGTAACTATTTACGCACATTGCAGCCATCTCTAGCAGCAATGTGCATGTGAGTGCAAATGTTGTAGTGAAGACAACTAGCTCCTGCAGCTGTAAAGCGTCAAGGTCGCCATTCTTTGTTTTTCTTTTGTTAATTTCGGTTTCATTTCAGTCTTTTATGCGCTCTGCATTCGCAGGCTTTTCAGTGATGGGAGAAGTGTCGGCTCATTCGTCCAATTTTTCTTGACAATTTGTGGTTTTGTGACTTTTTTCCTTCCTTCAGCTAACGCCGTGTGCCATGTGACTGAACCTTAAGCAGTACAGCCTGTGGTGATGCAGAGACCTTTTTCATTCGCAAGGTTTTCATCTGGCTCTTGCACCTCATCAAACAGTGCAAGGGCCTCTATCAAGCAGCTGTATGGCTCCAAGAAAATCAACAAAGACCTCCACTACCTCCACTGGAAACTATGGGTTGGCAAATTGAGAAAGATGCCCTTTTGCCAGTTCTCACTTCCCTTCCTTCTGTGCCGCAGACTGTTATCAATCTTGTTACATGTGGCTGCACCACACAGCATCAAAGGAAGAACTGCAACTGCAAGAAACAAGCTGCAGTGTGCTGCTGCATGTCGATGCCACACTTCTGGCAATGTTTGCAGAAACAAAGCAGAGTAAATACGTTTGTACACTGTCAAAGTATGACGGCCATTTAAAAAAAAACATTTTAAATGCAGTGTTCTTCTAGATTTAGCACAAGCACTTGAGAAATTTATATTTTTAAGCTGATGTAGTAAAGCAGAGGCCATCCACATCAGTTTAAGAGCACAACACATGCTTTATTGAAGTATTGCACATATGCAAAGTTCAATGATGTCTAAAGGATACCAGAGACTAGATGGAGTTTGGTGTATGGATTATTTGAATTTAGCATCTCCAGCTTGGAAAAATTAGACCAATTTTTCTACTTCATCCATCATATTAGTGCATTTGATTGCTTTATGAAGGAAATAAACTCTTTTCAGTTTGTTGTTTTTGGTTGTAAAGGTCAATGATCTCTAGAAGTCACCAGAGGTCAGATAGACTTCTTCAAATGAAAATTTTGAATTCAGCACCTGTGAATTGACAAAAGATGGTCATTTGTTAAGTTTATTCATCACCTCAGTGCATTTGATTGCTTATGAAGCTGAGAATCTGGGTTCCAATCGGGCGCTTAGGGTCACAAAGTTCAGTGACCTCTAGAGGACAACAGAGGTGAGATAGAGTCTGCCATGTGTCAGATTAGAATTCAGCACATCCAAATTGACAAAACATGACTGGTTGCCAACTTTGTTCCAAAAATCAATAAGACAGCACAACATGAATACAGACAAATAACATACACAACAAATACACAAAATGTGTATGTATACACAAATACACACATTTCAATAAATAAAATAAAAATCACAACATCCAGCCAGCATGGAATACAGGTAGTTACTAAAACGTCATCATAAAAACATTTAAATGGATGAGTATTCTGTACTTTTGTGTGTGTGTGTGGATTAAGGTCAGATCTAGAATTTGATTTTTAGATTTTCAGCTGCTAGATTTTCTACAATTTTACATCTTAGCATTTGACCAACTTTGTTAGTTTGACCACAGTGTGAAATTCTGCTCAATTAAAAGTAATATTAGTTAATAGTATCAATAAGTAAAAAGTAATTAAGTAACAATGAATAGTCAAATGAAGTATTAATAATAAATACTAAAATCTGACATTCATCGACCTTGGTTCAGTTGCAACACAGTGACTGACTTAATTAGTTGCTAGCCGACAAACATCATGTAAATCACTAAGGATCAATGTTTTCTGTTTTCGGACCACACAAAAATTGCGCTACACACAATTTCTCCAGTCACAGCCACAAAAGTCTTTAATTTCTTCAGGGGTGTCTTGGTGGCTTTCCTATTTTCCTTCTTGCAAAATCAGTCAATTTTTGAGAACTGTCTGCTCCACACAGATTTACCACAGAGTGCCACACTGTATTTCTTCATAATTGGTGTAAATAAAGTCCAAGACATATTCAGTGTCTTGGAAATGTTCATGTATCCATCCCCTAACTGGATGTAAAAGTGATGGTTTATATGCGTTATACTAGAGGGTGAACTTACTTATTCACACCATCATTTTGGCTTTTAGATTTTTATTTCTTTTAATTTTAATTCTTTTAAATGCGCTAATTATTCACATCCCCCCCCCCCCCCCCCGGGGCACTGCACTCTGAAACAGTAGACACACTTCTGCTGATGTGATTAAAATTGAGCTGTGATGCGTATTTAATGTGAACCAGTGTGATAAACTACTTTTTAAAACATTTGTGCTCTGTGCTGAAAGCAGGCACTGAGCTGCGTGTGCCTGCTCCAGTGACACTGCACATATGAGACAAGGTGAGGGGGAATGTGCACAGATTTAGAGAATCTGGTTTGATTTATCCTAAAATCAGCTGATCAGAAAAAGCTTATGCCAACCCAGTAACATCTCTGAAATATGTAGATGTTTGACCAGATTTTATTACATCTGCCAAGGACGTAATAAAACCAGTGGCGTTTATTTATTTGTCTGTCTGTTAGCAGGATTACATCAAAACTACTGGAGGAATTTTGACAAAATTTTCACCACAGACAGATATTATGACATGGAAGAATCCCTTAAATTTTGGAGGTGATCCAGAATCAAGATTTCACTTTATAGGCTTTTAAGGATTATGTCAAAACTACCTCACATATTCTCACCACATTTGCATCACAGATAGATATTAGAGCATGGAAGACTCCACTGAATTTTGAATGTGATCCAGATCTGGATTGGTGGACATCAGAAATCTCTGTTTTCCCTTCAATCAATCAATCAATCAATTTTTTTTATATAGCGCCAAATCACAACAAACAGTTGCCCCAAGGCGCTTTATATTGTAAGGCAAGGCCATACAATAATTATGTAAAACCCCAACGGTCAAAACGACCCCCTGTGAGCAAGCACTTGGCTACAGTGGGAAGGAAAAACTCCCTTTTAACAGGAAGAAACCTCCAGCAGAACCAGGCTCAGGGAGGGGCAGTCTTCTGCTGGGACTGGTTGGTGCTGAGGGAGAGAACCAGGAAAAAGACATGCTGTGGAGGGGAGCAGAGATCGATCACTATGATTAAATGCAGAGTGGTGCATACAGAGCAAAAAGAGAAAGAAACAGTGCATCATGGGAACCCCCCAGCAGTCTACGTCTATAGCAGCATAACTAAGGGATGGTTCAGGGTCACCTGATCCAGCCTAACTATAAGCTTTAGCAAAAAGGAAAGTTTTAAGCCTAATCTTAAAAGTAGAGAGGGTGTCTGTCTCCCTGATCTGAATTGGGAGCTGGTTCCACAGGAGAGGAGCCTGAAAGCTGAAGGCTCTGCCTCCCATTCTACTCTTACAAACCCTAGGAACTACAAGTAAGCCTGCAGTCTGAGAGCGAAGCGCTCTATTGGGGTGATATGGTACTACGAGGTCCCTAAGATAAGATGGGACCTGATTATTCAAAACCTTATAAGTAAGAAAGAAGAATTTTAAATTCTATTCTAGAATTAACAGGAAGCCAATGAAGAGAGGCCAATATGGGTGAGATATGCTCTCTCCTTCCAGTCCCCGTCAGTACTCTAGCTGCAGCATTTTGATTAACTGAAGGCTTTTTAGGGAACTTTTAGGACAACCTGATAATAATGAATTACAATAGTCCAGCCTAGAGGAAATAAATGCATGAATTAGTTTTTCAGCATCACTCTGAGACAAGACCTTTCTAATTTTAGAGATATTGGCGTAAATGCAAAAAGCAGTCCTACATATTTGTTTAATATGCGCTTTGAATGACATATCCTGATCAAAAATGACTCCAAGATTTCTCACAGTATTACTAGAGGTCAGGGTAATGCCATCCAGAGTAAGGATCTGGTTAGACACCATGTTTCTAAGATTTGTGGGGCCAAGTACAATAACTTCAGTTTTATCTGAGTTTAAAAGCAGGAAATTAGAGGTCATCCATGTCTTTATGTCTGTAAGACAATCCTGCAGTTTAGCTAATTGGTGTGTGTCCTCTGGCTTCATGGATAGATAAAGCTGGGTATCATCTGCGTAACAATGAAAATTTAAGCAATACCGTCTAATAATACTGCCTAAGGGAAGCATATATAAGTGAATAAAATTGGTCCTAGCACAGAACCTGTGGAACTCCATAATTAACTTTAGTCTGTGAAGAAGATTCCCCATTTACATGAACAAATTGTAATCTATTAGACAAATATGATTCAAACCACCGCAGCGCAGTGGCCTTTAATACCTATGGCATGCTCTAATCTCTGTAATAAAATTTTATGGTCAACAGTATCAAAAGCAGCACAGAGGTCTAACAGAACAAGCACAGAGATGAGTCCACTGTCCGAGGCCATAAGAAGATCATTTGTAACCTTCACTAATGCTGTTTCTGTACTATGATGAATTCTAAAACCTGACTGAAACTCTTCAAATAGACCATTCCTCTGCAGATGATCAGTTAGCTGTTTTACAACTACCCTTTCAAGAATTTTGAGAGAAAAGGAAGGTTGGAGATTGGCCTATAATTAGCTAAGATAGCTGGGTCAAGTGATGGCTTTTTAAGTAATGGTTTAATTACTGCCACCTTAAAAGCCTGTGGTACATAGCCAACTAACAAAGATAGATTGATCATATTTAAGATTGAAGCATTAAATAATGGTAGGGCTTCCTTGAGCAGCCTGGTAGGAATGGGGTCTAATAAACATGTTGATGGTTTGGATGAAGTAACTAATGAAAATAACTCAGACAGAACAATCGGAGAGAAAGAGTCTAAAACATTTGTTCTTGTTCTAACCCTTGTTCTAAATGCGCCTGAAAATTAACTTACTAAAATCGGGCAAGACTTGGGCATGGAAAGCTAGTCCAAGAGCACCGTTCATTCGCCAGTGTCGAGAGTACAAGCATAACTGTCAAGCCCTGCTTCATGGACTGATGATGTTGTGCCTGGAATCTGCTGGAACCATTCTTCCAAGTTGGGGGTTACAGCTCCTAGTGTTCCTATTACCAATGGGACCACATCTACTCCAGTTGCTCCTTCAGCCCTTGGTACTTCTCAATTTTGTTGTGCTCCTTCTTTCTGATGTTGCTGTCAGCTGAGATTGCCACATCAATCACAACTGCAGTCTCCAAATGTAACGTTTATGGCTGTGGCCAAAAAGTAAAATTTTGGTCTCATCATTCCAATTAACTTTGTTCTCTGTGCTGTTTGGTGTATTACAAGCGGGATACTTTGTGTAGTAATGGCTTTATTCTGACAATTCAACCATGCAGCCCATTGTTCTTCAAGTGCCTCCTTATTGTGCATCTTGAAACAGCCACACCACTTATTTTTTTCCCAAAGAGTCCTGTATTTCAGCTGAAGTTTTTTGTGGGTTTTCCTTTGCATCCTGAACAATTTTCCTGGCAGTTGATACTGAAATTTTTGTTTATCTACCTGACCGTGGTTTGGTTCCAACAGAATCTCTCATTTTGCACTTCTTAATTCTTGTTTGAACACTGTTGATTGCCATTCTCAGCCCCTTGGATATCTTTTTATATCCTTTTTCCTGTTTTATACTGTTCAATTACCTTTTCTTTGACAATTGTTTTACTTTCCCTATGACTCAGAAATCAGAAACATCAATGAAGCACTGGATGAAAGAGGCAAGGGTCTGTCAGGAAACTCACACAGGACACAGGAAACTCACTGACCTTTTATACACATACACTGATTACAAGAAAACAGATCACAGGTGAGGATGGCTACCTTTTGTAGCCATTCAAACCAGTTTGTGTCAACTTGTGTGCATGTTATCAAGCCACAATCACCAGAGAATGTAAGCTTTTGATCAAGGTCATTTGGGTAGTTTCTGTTGTCATTATGATTTATAAAGCATAAACACAGTTGTTTGACAATAGATGGCTTCACACAACCACTAACCATGATTGACAAAATGTTTGTGTTATTCATATTCCCTGAAAAATGGCCAAAAAAAGAAAAAAAAAAATTCTACCAGGGTATGTAAACTTTTGAGTACAACAGTATATTCTGCACTTGATGGTGACTTGTGTGATTGCCTTGGAGTTGGTCTCCAGTAATGTCTTCCACAGTCCCACTGAGGTCCTGATGAAAGTTATCAATGCACTGTCAGCCTTGAATAGTACCAAGCACTCCAGCATCCATGTGTGAGGCACTGAGTCATAGATCTTCTTGTAGTAAATCAAGGCTGTGCTCAGGTTGGTCTGCCTGGTCTTCAACCTGTTTGGTCAACCAGTAGCTGGTGTTTTGACCCCTCTGGTATTGTTTCCAATGCCCTTCTGAGCTGTGGTCAAGCGTCGAGCGAAGTGCCTATTGCTATGATGCCTGGTAGGAGCTGTGGAGAGGCATGTAAACTGGCCAGTAATTTGAGGGTGTCATACCCTTGTGGGGGTCCTACATGATCAGGATTGTCCTGCTCTGTGTCAGCCAGTCTGGGTGCCTACATGCTGTTAGTAGCCCACCCATTTGTACTGCCAGGTGCAAATTTAGTGTGTGTGGATATACACTGAATGTTTTATCCCATTTCTAATGCCTACACAGGAGCTGTAATGCTTTCTGACATCAGATGGTGTCAAACAGTTATCAAGTACCTGAGAAGAAGAAAAAAAATTCTACAGCACACTAAAATAAATGCTATGTTTACTCAAGTAAAGACTGCAAACATCTGCTATGCTAAAGAAACTAGTACATGCTTTCTGAGTTATGATGTTCATACAGCTGGTGCTCATCTACAGTTTCTGCACCGTGACGCAGATTAGAGTTTACAGTTGCTCTGGATGGGACACCATCATTGGTAACACTCCTACTGAGGCTGGTACCCTGGGTGGACTGGGACAATGCCAAGGCACTCTCTTGTCTAAGGATACAGACATGTACCATGAAGCTGTCAGACCTTGAATCAAACTCCAGTCTAGATTGGTAGTCCAACTTCTAGGGCACTACGCAATAAAACTCTTACTGCCATTACACCTAGACCAACACTATGTCTAATATGAGAAAGACATGTCCCTGAGACTTTAATATACATGTCCTGCTTCATCAAGGCAGCATAGACATGAAAAAACTAAAAGCAAAGACCTGCAACCAACGTTTATAGCTCAGAACAACTATTTTCAATTGAACTCTCCACCAGCATGCAGCTTCAAATTCAAACAGATTTAGACTAATTAGCTCACTGCAGAACCTGAGGATTAGTAATTTGCTGCAGAGCACCTTGCTGTTTGCTGCCTGTTCCTCAGTCAGTTTCCTTGTCCACATTTTCTCAGCTGGCAGAAGAATTCAAATGGGCACCCGTCCAAGTGCAATCTCTCTCTTACTCATGAGAAACTTGCACAGTGTTGTTTATCATTTACATTAAATTTGGAAAAACCTACTTTTGCAACGCAAGACAGTTGGCTGCATGACCTTCAGTCTGGTCTGTCCTCAAATCATTTCACTGTGCTAATATTACTTAAATTAGGAGTCCGCTTTCCACTGTAGCCAGGAAACAAAAAGTCAAGTTTCATGGCTCAGAGCAGAGTCAAATATCTTTGAAGTCAGTGGCTGTGTTTAAAGAGCAGTGCAGTGGAAAGCTGGTAGAGCCAGCTGGTAATCAGATCCAGGCAGATCCCTTCCCCCTCTGCACTACTAATGATACGTCTGCAGAGCCGGCCATCGCTGCTCTACATCTTACTGAAGTGTCTAACAACATGGAGCAAACCTACTTGTACTCTGATTGCTCACCTTCTCTGAAATTACTTCGACCTCCCCAGAGAAAGGCCATGAACTTCCTTTTTTCAAGAATCTGCTTCTCTCAATCAAATGTCGGAAAACGGCTGAGGGGAAGGTGAGCCCTTCACTCTACACCCAAACTATTTTTATCTTACAGGAGAACAACAGAAGTCGATGTTGCTCTCGCTCTGTGACTGACTGGGAGTGGGGAAACAAAAAGCTGCTCTGAAGAACTTTTTCATTCTCGGAGCGAAAACAAAACCTTAACGAGCCATTTTTAAGACCACATTTGAAATAAGTGTATCTATCCTTTAATGTATTATCCTGAGTTTTATTTATACCCTTTACTGTACAGGCATGAATTTTACAAAATAAATCCAATCCAAGACCAACAAAACATTTTCTGCTCTTAAATGCCACAATTTCCAAAGAAAAATCTGAACATGAACTTGTCAGCAAAAGAACATTCAAAGATATCAGCTATGAAATCACTTCAATAGGTTTGAAACTCCTACAATAAATAAACACATTAGACTTCAACATTTAGCAGCCTATGCCCCTGCTCTCCACCAGGTTCCATAAAATATAAACTTTTTTTGGTGATAATGTCATATTAGAGTCCTGTCAGACCAGAAAATCCCACCGAACTGGCTTTGTAGGGTACAGGGACAAGTGTTCAAGCTCTCAATGGCATTTTGATTTTCCTGGTTTGACTGAGGAATATAAGGTCAAGGTCAGCGCCCTCTATATTCCCACAAAAGGGAACAAGATGAAGTTGGAGATCTTGGATCTGCAACAATTTAACAACATGTAATTGCAATATGAAGGTCGTGGAGATTATACTTTTATCTGGTCCAGATTTGATGCATAAATGGTCAGTCAAGGTCAGTGTCCTCTGAATTCATTCAAGAGATGTACAAAATGGACTTTCATCCCAAATATCCTGTGTATATTCTTATATATTACACTTATAGCACAGAATGCAAGCACATTAAAGTCAATTCATTATATACATTTGTTATGTTAACAACTCTGCCATGCATTAAGAAAAAAAAAAAAACTTCAATCCAACCTGCTTCTTAAAGGTGCACTGCCTCTGGGCTCTTCATTTAAAGAATTGATTCATAATACGATAGACAATATGATCAAAATTAGCCCTGTCTAACAAATTTAGGATTTCTGCGCCTGAAGGGAAGTATTTCAAGAGATGAAGTTGCCGTGATCTATATTTTGGTAGAAACGTCAATTCTCATGGGAGCTTCCCCTAACAATGCTGGTAGGCAGACAGAGACAGCCATTCAGAGTGAGGAAAGGCAGCGTGATGTCAGCTGGCTACTCGCTCAAACAAAAAAAACAATATGGCGGAAAATACTGTGAAGCATATTATTTCTAAGTTTCTCATATATTAGTTAGCAAGAAATAAACACCTCTAAACACTGTTTTTGAAAGTCAATAAGACCTCTGAAGTGATTTACAAGACATCATATGGATGTTAACGCTCATGCCCCGAGAATACTAACATCCAGCAAGTGGGTCAGGTCACAAGTAGTCTCAAAACCTCATGCATGTATGTGCACACATGCTTCATCCTGTACATGTCATTAGAAGGAAATGAAAAAATTTTTTGTAAAATTTCAAAGGCAGTACAGCTTAATGTTTGTATTTATTCATTTATTTTAAAAAAAATAAGTACAGATTTTTGTATGCGTCTCACCAATGTAGAGCAGAATTGCAGTAGTAAAACTAGAACACTCAGAAATAGTGACTGAATAATATTTTCATTGTTAAATACATTCCTTCTTGTTGTTGTATGTAACAAAACAAATACAAACAAGCACACAAAATGTTTTTAAAATATGTTCAGGAGTGGACCTTTACTCTAACAGGACCCTTTTCAACTTGTCTCTCTGGGTACGCCCCTGTAAACTCTTTAAAAAGAAGAAAAACACGATGACAAGGAATGGGATGAACTCGTCTACTTTTTGTGGAAATTGCTATCTGACTGGCTGGTAAGAAGACCATATCACACTCACTGTCCATCAGAAACAGATCTTTATATATATATATATATATATATATATATATATATATATATATATATATATATATATATATATATATATATATATATATATATATATATGAAACAATGTGAATTATGTTTTTAAAATAAAACAGATTTGCTGTGTGGCAAATTGCTGTTAAAAAGCTCACCGTCACTCTAGTGAAGCAGCAGCCAGGAATGTTTTTCTGGCCACTGACAAACTCCTAAAGTGAAGCAGAGGGAATGCTTGCACGTTAATTTGAAAACTGTGGTTTAATCGGGTTTGATTAAACCAATACAGGTCAATTTTTTTTAAATCCCTTTATGTAGCCAATACAGATTGGCTTTGAACCACCCTAAATTGAGTTTACTTATATTTGGCTAGTTTTCCTTGAAATTAATACATATAATGTCAATGTTTATCAAACACTGCTTTAGTTGTTACATTGCTTTTGTCATTACATGGATGAGTAAAGCAATGTAAACTCAGTAAAGCTCAGAACAGCCTTCTTAATTAAACTTAAAATGTACAAATTATAGCAAATTTTTGAGAATGTAAAATCATTGTCAGAAAAATGCCAAATGACACATCACAATCACACTTCTCAGCCTCCCTGGGGAAGCCTATGCCAGGGTACTAGAGAGGAGACTTAGACCGTTAGTCAATCCTGAGATTCAGGAGGAGTAATGAGGGCTCCGCCCTGGTCCTAAAACAGTGGACCAGGTCACCCTCACAAGGATATTAGAAGGGTCTTGGGACTATGACCAACCAGTCTACATGTGTTTTGTGGATGTGGAAAAGGCATATGTCTGGATCCCTCAAAGTATCCTATGGGGGAGTGCTGCAGGACTATGGGGTACCAGATTCGCTGCAATGTATGATCCGGTCTCTATGTGACCAAAGTAGGTGCTGTGTCCGCATTAGGGATGGGTATTGATAAGATTTTATCGATATCAATGCCATTATTGATTCCGCTTCCTCCTGTGAATTTCCTGTGTACTAAAAGTAGGCTTTACAGGTTTTCTATGTCAACAACATTTTATTGAGTCTTAAAATAAATAAATACGTATGAAATTGGTCACTGGATACTTGATCTCTGGACATAAATAGAAATAAACACAATCTGTAGTTTTTGTCAAAAGCATTTCCTTTCATATATGAATGACACAAATGTAACTCCATAGACTGAGCTGAGCTCTTGCAGCTGCCTGCGCTACATGTCAGGATGTAATTCATAAAGAATGGAGGATGTCTTATTGTGGGAGAAAAAAAATGCTTTGGTTTGTTGTCTGTATTACAACGTTTGGAAAGAGGTGTCATTTGATTTAAAACAGTGATTCACTTTGAAGTTATTAATTTCGACCGGGCTCCAACTTTACTCGGCAGAGAGCAGCACAGCGTTTGGAGTGGTGCAAATGGAACAGAGGATGATTCTGGTTTCTTGCCTGCAACAAGACAAGAGTCCACATTAGTGACTTTAACCCGCACAAAAGTGACTCACGGTTGACATCTTTTAATGGCTTTGAGAGGGGTTAAGAAGCAGACTTACCACTTATGAAAAGCAGAGAACCAATGATGCAGCAGGTCGGAGCACTGCTTCATTGCTTCAAGCAGAGCCACTGCAGAAGCAACTGATTGCAGACCTGCTGCAGGGTGTGCAATCAACATAAAGAAATGATCATTTTCCCGATAAACACCCTCAAAATCAATGGCTGCTCTGAAGGACCGATAAGGGAATCATTAAGCAAAAGGCTACTGATGTTGGTGGATCAAATCATTTCTTAACAATTCTCAAAAAGAACCGGTTATCGATACCCAACCCTAGTCCGCATTCTCTGCATTACACTGGACTTCTTCTCAGTGGGTGTTTGTCTCTGTCAGCCCCTTGTCACCAATTCTGTTCATGATGTTTGTGGACAAGATCTCAAGGTGCACTCAGGGACCAGAAGGTGTCCAGTTTACTGGCCTAAGAGTTACATCTCTGCTTTTTGCGAATGATGTGGTTCTGTTGGCCTCATCAGGCAGTGACCGCTGATGAGCATGTTTGAGGCAGAATGTGAAGTGACTAGGATGAGAGTCAGCACCTCCAAATATGAGGCCATAGTCCTCTTTTTGAAAATAGTGGATTGGTCCTTCCAGGTCAATGGAGAGTTACTGCCCCAAGTTTAAGTATCTTGGGGTCTTGTTCACAAGTGAGGGTAAGCTGGAGCATGAGATTGATAGACAGATTGGGGTGGCATCTGATGTTTTTTGGACGCTGTACTGCACCGTTGTGGTAAAGAACAAGCTCAGCCAGAAAGTAAGGCTCTCAATTTACCAGTTGCTTTATGCGTCTATACTCACCTATGGTCATAAACTTTAGGTAATGATGGAAAGAATAAGATATTGGATACAAGTGGCGGAAATGAGATTCTTCTGTCGGATATCTGCGCTTACATGCCTGGACAGGGTGAGTAGCTCGACCTGGAGTGACTAAATAGAGCTGCTACGTCTACACATCAAAAGGAGCTAGCTGATATCATTCTGGCATTTGGTGAGGATGTCCCCTGGTCATATCCCTTGGGAGGTCTTCCAGATACATACAATTGGGAGGATGCTCCAGGGAAGACCCAGGACAAGCCAGAAGGATTATATTTCCCAGCTGTTTTAGGAATGCCTTGGGATCTCCCAGGAAGAGTTACAGGAATTAGCTGAGGACAGAGAAGTGTGGGTTGAGCTGCTTGGTCTGTTGACACCATGCTCCTGATAAGCAGCAGAAAATGAATGACTGTAATTTTGCCTGCTCAACTCAAAAAATAAAAAAGAAGAAAAAAGTTGCAGTTCCTTGACTTGCCACTTGAGACTGGCTCCGGAACAGAGCACATTCTCATAAAAGTCCATGTTAAAATGTCCAACTTTAGAGCATAAATAAGCATGTTTACAGTCTGGTACAAAAATAGTTCTGGTCTCTATAGTTTCCTCCTCCATGACAACTGTACAGGGAAGAATTTTTTTACCAAGTTCTTAGTTAACATGTTTTAAACGATAAAGTTCTGAAAACTTAGAGGCGTGGTCACTTAGTGACAGTTGTGGAGGCTGTGTCTGACATTTGGAGTATTTTCTAACAAACACCTGGAATAACATGACTTGTGAAACATCCTGATGGATCTTCTAAGAATCCCTGCTGCAATATTTGCACTGAATGAAACTCGTCTTATTTAATGTTACATGCTAACAGCATTTTAGCAGTTGTCCGTAGCCTGATCCATTAAGCCCTGTTAATGCATCATTACTGATAAAGTCAGCGGCTCCTAACTTTTAATGTCCACACCAGATCATTCGGAGAACTTGTCTGAAGTCCCTAAATATGATTTAATAAACACCTGAACTGAGGTTAGCCAGTTAGCTTAGTTTGTTCGGACTTCATATATATGTGTTGTATATTAATTATATTGTATATTAATTAATTGTATTAATGATCACAGACTAACTATATTCCCCACGAGGGGTGGGAATCTTTAGGCACCTCATGATTCGATTACAATTCAGAGGGTTGTGACTCATTCATAAAATGAGTATCAATGCATCTTGGAGTGCCTTTTTTAAATAAAGGTTTTCCTTTTCCTCCTCAATGTGTGACTATTTGTTACTTTTCAAATCAAAGGATTTGTAATGATCCATAATTTATTTTTCAATACATTTTGTAACAGCTCAGCCATATTTGCAGCTGTGTGGCTCCGTCTCACCGATTCTAAATTCTAAAACCTAGGCAGGGGGTATTGCTCCTCAGCCCACCTGCTAAAGCCACCTGTGCAGGTGAGGTCCCACATGGACTTCTGTTTGAATCATTCCCACTCCAGCAAATAAAAAAGGTCAGACTCACATCCGCAGCTTGTTCCTGTTTTAATTATTGTGACACAAGTACAATGCACAAACCAGTGTGCACGAGATCGGCGTTAACACGATCTCTCCCGATTGCAGAAAGACTTGCGCGTGCGCAGTGCAGCGTAGAAAATCTGCATCCAGGGTCGATCTGGAGACGTCTGTGTGGGTTTGTTTAATGTGGAAATGCTGACAAATTAGTCAATAGCCAATGCAATATTTTTGTTAAACCCCTTGAATTAAAGCTGAAAGACCTTCAATGGTTTAATTTCAACTGCCCTGTGATGGTGTACGGACATGCAATTCCTAAAATCGTCACTGCCCACTTACGTACTTATGAGGAGCTTGACAATTTGTGAAAGTGGAAACGCTGGTCAAGTCTGGAAGATTAGTTTAGCTTTGTTTATTCAAAAACCTTTCAATTGAGATCAGTGAAAAATGGGGAAATATATCTCTGTATAATGATTGTAAGCTTTTCAACTTTGATAAGTGTGGATTAAATCCTGAATCTTAAAATCATCCCCCCACGTGCTCTTGAACAATGTTGTGGAATTTTTTTCCAACATCTTCATGGCAAAGAAACCAGACAATAAACTGACTCACATTATGTCTGACAATCAGCTTTGACTCATAAAGCGTATAAAGACGGAGGAGGAGGAGGAGCAGCAGTGTTTCAGGGGGCGGGGCACGGCGACCTGTGACGCAGCGAGGGGCGGAACGGGGAGGAGCTTCTGCCCCTGACGTCGTCGCGATGCGTTAAAGTGATTGGTCTCCAGCGAGCCCTGTGGGCGTCCAACGAGATCACGACGGAAAAAAAAAAAAGAAAAAAGAAAGAAATTAGAGCAGACCTTCAAAACTCTCCACAAATGACTATTTACGTCGGATGAGAGCGGCTGGAGCAGGAGTTCGACAGCTGCTTTGACGGAAAAGGAAGAATATATCTGTGAGGACTAAAAAAAAAAAACAAACGGAGAAAGGAGGTGAAGAGGAGCTGTGACTGTCTGGATTATCACTCGCTGAAAAAAGGGAAAACAAGCGACGTTTGGCGGACATTTATATCCGCTCAGAGAGGATGAGGTGACCGGCGGAACTGAGGGAAGAAAAGTGCCTGGGAGTCCGAGTCTTCCAGAGGGGCTTCGATGTGAGCGGATGTCCCGAGTCGTCCTAGAAGCAGCGCTGTAGCTGCCGGGATTTACCGCAGACGGGGCTCGAACCTCCGCACTTCGGTTCGTTCGGAGCCCGAAACCACCGCCTCCCCCTCACCCCCCCACCCACCCCCAGTCAGATCTGCGTTCGTGCCGATGCCCACGGCGGACTGCAGGTTGCTCCGTCATGGCCGGATCATGAGGTGTTTGACTTATCTCCTGTTACTCCCAGAAACGCTGAAAAAGTCCAAAAAGGTCGGCAAGCTCCCGGGCGGGCTGCCGGTATGTTATGAGATCCTGACTCTGCCCCTGACCGCCAACAAGAAGAAGATGGCCGCGGAGCTCTATCCCGCAGCCAACGCCGAAAACACCAACCTGGCCAACGGCACCACGGTGGCGGACACCGAGAAGAGCAAGGAGGTGCCGGTGAGCCGGGCCGTCACCATGGCGACCAGCCCGACCAACCAGCAGAACCTCAACAACAACAACGTCGACCCACCCAGCTGGCAGTGCAGCCACCCCACCCTGAGAGAGAGGTAACCCCCGACCAAAACAAATCACACCCGGTTACACTTTGACCGACACATGGGCGGCTCCAGGGAGGGGCTTGATGGGGCACCAGCCCCCCCTGTAAATGAGAATTTCAGTACCCTCACTCTGATAAAGGTCTCAGGACCAAAACCTTATTTTTTTTCTGAATAAAGTTTGTTGCAAGTACAGATGCAACAATTCTTTTATACAAAACGTTCGCTCATTCTCACCTTGATATTGTGTGCAGGCATGGTCACCATATTTGTAGAAAGACAAAAATATTTTAGAGAAAGTACAGAGAAGGGCCTTATGAGGATAGGCTCTTGCAACTGGGTCTCACAAGTCTTGAAGACACACGAACCCGGGGTGATTCCACTGAAATATATAAAATCCTTTGAGAATGTTGACCCCACTGTATTTTTGAAATGAGAAGGTATACGGGCCTTAGAGGTCATGAATTGTGCTTGGAAGTTAATAGATCTAGATTGAATGTGAGAAAAAAAATTCTTTAGTAACCGAGCAGAAAGATCTGGAATAGTTTGCCACCTGAAGTGGTCTTATCCTCGAGTACAGATATTTTTAAAGCAAATTATGATCTGTATTACAGTATAATGAATGCCACCAGATTTTAAAATTGTTAATAGCTGTTTTTATTGTTATGTTATGATTTGTCACTATATACAATCATGTATACAAATATTTTACACAATAAAATGAATTATGCATTTTTTACAACACCTGACTCAAATTAAGAGTCAAAGGACACCAAATTAATCAACATATTTTGATAATAATCATTGAGTTTTTTTTTTTTAAAGTCCAGATTCTTTGTCTGCTTCTTAAATGTGAATATTCTCTGGTTTATTTTTTTAAGATGCTTTACTTGTCTGGCAGTAAACTGAACATCTTTAGAATGTGGACAGAACAAGATATTTGAAGGAGTCATCTTGGGCTCTGGATAACCCTGAAACATTTTTCATAATTTGACATTTTATGGACCCAACATCCAGTCGACTAATTGAGAAAATTAAATCGATGGAGTATGAATATAATGTTTTAGTTGCAGTCTTTGTTGCAAATGACGAATAGATTGCAGGAGGCCTCTTTTCCCTCCCTCCCGGGTATACGTTTTCCTCCAACACGCCAAGATACTGGAGGTGTTCCTGAGCTTTTAACTTTGTTCAAATACATCCAGCAGTAAAACTGACATTTGCCATTAAAAACTAACTACCATTAATTGTGATGTCAGTACTTTGAACTTTCCCTCATATTTTTAACAATCTTCCAATTTCAGATAAAATATATCTCACAGCCACACTCATTTCAAACAAATATACAACATGACAAAATGGCATGTTGTGTCTCCAGATGCAGCTAATGATTATTTTCATAATCAATTATTTTAACTGATTAGTTGTTAGGTCCATAAAATGTCAGATAATGGTGACAAATGTCAATCAGTATTTTCCAGATGGTGCTTTCAAATGCCCTTTTCCTCACAAGTGGGAGATAATCAGTTTACTGCGAAATAAGAGTAGAGAAACTAGTCAAATAAACCATAAATTCTTCACAGTAAGGAACTGGAATCAGAGAATTTGGATTATAAAAATAAATCAACCCAATATATTGATTATCAAAACGGCTGTCAATTTAATGCATTAATCGTTGCCACTCCAAATGTGTTGACTAGCTGACAGAATGAACAATAAACTTCAACCAGCCAGTGCGCACAGGAAAAACAATAAGCACCAAGAGTCACAACAACTGTGTCTTCAGCTCGGGTTTCTCACATTCTACGATGCACACTTACATAATCCTCCCCTGTGAGCAGTTCATAGAATGGCCTTCATAGAACTGTTTGGTTTGAAAGTGCCCATTAACTGACAAGACAACTTTCCAACATTTAGAGTGAATCAGAAGAGCACCACTTAAAGAAGTGCAGACTGTACTGTTAGACACTGAAGATTTCTTTAAAATAGATTCAGTATTTGTGCATCTACTATAGGCTACGTTGTGACAATGCACCTAACTCATAATGCTCCTACTTAATCTCACATGCCAAAATAAAAAAAATAAAATAAAATATATTTTAAATACAATAGTACAATTCTTGGAGGATCTACAGTACCAACATTCCAGCCATAAAAGAACATTATGAAAAAAGGTCTACAAAATAAGAAGTATGGTCATATCAAATGTATCATCACAATAACAACTTGTGTACAGACTTACTGCAGTAGTTACCCAGACATGCACCAGCACAGAAGTACAAACAGGCCGTGCTGGTTTTCCGTCTGTGCTGCGTCACCTCAGGCTGAAGCGGAGAAAAGGGGTTACGAGCAAGCAAAAGCTGTGCACTGCGTTGCTGCAATGGTGCACACTGTGGCGTTACAGGTTACCAATATTAAGTGTATTGTGTAATCTATAGTGTACTAGCAGCAGCTTTACTTGCAGTTTATCACCCAGCCCTACACACACACATTTTTTTACTTGAGCTCCTTGCCAAACCAGTGAAAATCTATCCTGTCTCTTTAGACAGGTGTGTGTGTGGGGGGGGGGTTCTTATACAATGCTTGGCTTATTCATGAAACCTGCTCTACTTTTAGGAATGCCTTGATGTTTAACAATGAGCTCATGGCTGATGTCCACTTCATTGTCGGCCCCTCGGGGGGAGCGCAGAGAATTCCTGCACACAAGGTAAGAATGTTTACCCTTCTCTGGTAAAATGTTTGACTTGCCGTAATGAACAGACACACTGATTGACATGTTTCTCTCCTCCCTCCCAGTATGTGCTGGCTGTGGGAAGCTCAGTCTTCTGTGCCATGTTTTACGGTGATCTGGCGGAGGAGGAGTCGGAGATCCGGATCCCAGATGTGGAACCTACTGCTTTTCTAATTCTGCTGAAGTAAGCTGCCGTTCGCCGCCCCGTCACAGAGCCCGAGCTCATGCCAGAGATGACAAGTACACTCTGTGTCACTTCAAAACTTATTATTACTCATCCAAATCGAAGTGGAGACAAATGCCAAAACGCCGGGAGCACCAGAGAGCAGCGGCGCTCTGTAATTGCTGGTTTTCTCAGTGCTCTTTGTTCAGCTAGAAACATTTTTTTCCCTGCCCTCATCCGCAGCCTGACAATTTTCTTAGGGGGGAACATATGGAGACTGGTAGTTATAAATAACTTGCCTTTGTTGCCGGTTCAGTGTCACAGCTTTAGCCAGCACTATGGACCGCTGTGTGTACGGCTTTGAGAAAAGACGGATTTGTCAAGTCATAGTAGATTTCTTTGTACTAAGGGAAAAGAAGAATCACACAGTGGGGTCTATAAGTACTCAGACACTGATGTAACCACCTCCATGGATAAGAAATGACTCAATCAAGATGTTCAAAATCACTAACTATTTACAAATTATAGCTAATTTTTTAACTATTTACAAATTATAGCTAATTTTTTATAAACATAGTGCCTCCATTTTCAGATGCCATAAGTAAGCTCAATTCATTAACTTTTTAAGACAATCACTTTTGCAGCTACTTTTCTTCAGTCAAACCATGGAACAAATACATTTCCATTTCACTCAAACGGTTCAGTGAATTGAAGGTTCAATCACTGAAAAATACAAACAGCATGGTAAATATGTCTGTTCTCAAAAACGGAGTGACTGTACGACTCATGAGGGAAGCCACCAAGACACCCTGACAATTCTGAAGAGACTGTGATTGAAGAAACTGCATTGTTCAACTTTTGCCTGTTGCACCTCGTTTTACAGTTTCATAGTAGTGGTGTAGAAAAGGATTTTCTTACAATCAAACAAACCCAGGCTCAAGTCTCCTATGTGTCTTCTGGTAATCTGCAGCTGAAATTTTTACATATTTGAAGAAAATCTTTGTTCCCCTGCACCATGAAACTGTATAAGTGATGAAGCAACAGCCAAAATTTCCACTGTGGTCAGTTTCTCTAATCACAGCCAGGTAAGACTATAACTTTTAAAGATGCGTCTTGTTGGCTTTCCTTACAAAGCTCCATATTGCATGGTCACTTTTTTAACAGTTTTCTCCAGACAGATTTACCATGTCATCTGTATTGATTAATGATGTAAATAAAGTCCAAGACTTGGAACTGTTTGTGTGTCCAGCCTCTGAAAACTGTCTGTAAAAGTAATAATTTGTATTTGTCAGTTTACAATTTTTTTATTATTATTTATTTTGTGATGTCTTTGTTATAGATCAGTATATGCCAGATAAATTGGTTGTCAGTGCGTCTCCACAGTGTGCCATCTTCTGTCCATTTGTTGTGTGACAAACTGACCTTAAGGTATCTTTTTCTCCCAGGTACATGTACAGCGATGAGATCGAGCTGGAAGCGGACACGGTGCTGGCCACCCTATACGCTGCCAAGAAGTACATCGTTCCTGCACTGGCCAGGGCCTGTGTCAACTTCCTGGAAACTAGCTTGGAAGCCAAAAATGCATGCGTGCTGCTCAGCCAGAGCCGCCTGTTTGAGGAGCCTGAGCTGACACAACGCTGCTGGGAGGTGATTGACGCTCAGGCCGAGTTGGCCCTGTGCTCAGAGGGCTTCTGCGAGATAGACTTGCAGACACTGGAGATCATCCTGCGGCGGGAGACCCTCAACACCAAGGAGGTGGTGGTGTTTGAAGCTGTGATGAACTGGGCTATAGCAGAGTGTAAGAGACAAGGTTTAGGGCCCACCACGCGCAACAAGAGAGACGTCCTCGGGAAGGCATTGTTCCTTGTGCGCATCCCCACCATGAGTCTGGAGGAGTTTGCCAATGGGGCGGCGCAGTCTGACATCCTGACACTGGAAGAGACCCACAACATGTTCCTGTGGTACACTGCGGCTAAAAAGCCTAATCTGGAGTTCCCGCTTGCTACAAGGAAGGGCTTGGCACCTCAGAAGTGCCACCGCTTCCAGTCGTCAGCCTACCGGAGCAATCAGTGGCGCTACCGAGGCCGGTGTGATAGCATCCAGTTTGCTGTAGACAAGAGGATCTTTATTGCTGGCCTGGGGCTGTACGGGTCGAGCGGAGGCAAGGCAGAGTACAGCGTGAAAATTGAACTGAAGAGACAAGGGGTCATCCTGGCGCAGAACCTGACAAAGTTTGTGTCGGACGGCTCGAGCAGTACATTTCCGGTGTGGTTTGAGCACCCTGTTCAGGTGGAGCAGGATGCGTTCTACACAGTCAGTGCAGTGCTGGATGGGAACGAGCTGAGCTATTTTGGTCAGGAGGGAATGACTGAGGTGCAGTGTGGGAAGGTGACATTTCAATTCCAATGCTCGTCAGACAGCACCAATGGGACCGGGGTACAGGGAGGACAAATACCCGAGCTTGTGTTCTATGCATAAGCCGCTCTGGACCACTGCTGGGGAAAATGAGGTTCATCATCGCCCCTCTGCCTTCAAAGCGTTGTAGCATTAAAGACACTTGAGTAACGTCATAGTAAATGGCCTGGTTAGTTCTCTGAAAGACTATTTTTTAAAGTGAATGAGCCGCTATTTTTTATTTTATTTAATTTAAGGTTATTTTTCTAATTTAAATTGTAGCTTGTACTTAACGTTATTTGCTCTACCACCTGTGCTATGGGCTGCGGCCGCTGTAGGAGCAACAGTGATATTTGTGGTTATTTAATCGACCTGTGCTCCTCAACAACGGGATCAAATGGGGCTGCTTCAAATTGTGAAACTGCGAATCTTTATTATGTTACTATAGTTGGAGCAATGTTACCAAGGAGCTAACGTTATGTAGTGTTACGTTTCCAAATGCAAAAAGTAGACCTGTCAGAAACTGTCATTTTGCACTTAAGAGGGTGGCCTCGGCAATATTGGTTTTTTTTTGTATAATACAGTTCAGCTGTTAACAACTTGATGCTGTTGTAGACCACTTGTGTTCTCTGAGAATGTTTACACACCCAAAGAAGAAAAATAAGGTTCTAATGTGACTGGAGCTGCAGATGTCACATTATTAAGGGAGCTTCTGTGAGAAGTAGGTGATTTGAGGGACAGCATCGCCCTCTAGCGGCATCTCAGCACACTACATTCTGTCATTTTATGATAACATAGAACAACATTCAGCTAAAAGTGGGTGCAAACTAAATTAGTGTGACTTCACATGCCTACTCGGGTGAAATCTAAAGTTATGCAGGTTCAAGTTGTACTTTCTATGAGCTTCCTCAGAAGCTTTTTAAAATAATGGAACAAACAACTCTGCAGCTACATTATAAATGCAGTAAAGTCAGTTTGAGCCTGACCTCTGGATTAGAGCTGTGTGAAAATGCTAAAAGAAAAAAGCTAAAGTGACATTGCAAACCCCTTCATTTGAAAAGAATGACTCATCCTGCAATGACTGGGGCGATTTTATATGGTAGTGCATCTGCATAGAAAATAAAATGTATAAATTAAAAACAATAAGTTGAAAGAATACAAGGAAGTGAACAAATTACCCATTTCTAGTTAACATAATCTTAAATGTACCCCAACAGATTCAATGCAACTTATGCTGTTTTTTTAAGCAGCCATTTACTTTTTTCCTCCCGTTTTGGTTATTTTCAGCACAGTTCTGCCCAGAGATAACAGAGCAATGCTGTGCTAATCTCTGTAGCATCACCATGGAGAAGAGCTCCTTCCACAGACAAATATAACAAATATACATTTTACATTGAAAGTCCTGAATATAAATGCTGCACACCAGCAGGAACATGGATCAGAGCGAGAACACAATAAGATAGTTAATATCATACATTTGAGGTGTTTTGTGTGATAGCTGGTACACAGTGTTGCTAGGGGAGCTTTGCTAGTTGCTAGTTTCTTTGATGATCTCAAAACACAATCAAGATGCTCCCAAAAATAAAAACTGGCCTCAAGCCAGTTATCCAAGATGGCTGCCAAAATATAGTTTTTCACTAAAACACCCTTTAAACAACTTAAGTATCACAGATTCAATGGGAAGACCATTGCAGGTCACAGCAAACTCATTTGTGCCTAAACTAAATTCATTCATGGGTTTGAGATTCAAAATGGCGTCCAAAATGGCCGCCAATAGACCCTTATTAAAATACATAGTAGGGACAAACAATAGACTTAATAATGACAGAAATCATTGGTGTTTTAGTGAAAAAACCCTATTTTGGATAACTGGCTTGAGGCCAGTTTTTATTTTTGGGAACATCCTGATTGTGTTTTTGGGTCATCTCAGGAACATAAAAAGTTGGTTTGGTTTAGTCCTGGGGGGACTATAATGCATGCAAAGACGTGATGACGATGCAAAAATGCTTTATGGTGCAGCTGGACTCTGGATTTCAATAAGTGGTGGTGTAATCTAATGTGCCTTTTAAAGCGCCTGCCTAATGGTTCGTGTCTCAGTGTGTGCAGGAGGTGTGTGTGGGTTAGGTTGGTACCTATAGCTGGGGCGTTGATGCACAGCTCTCGGGCCAGAACCAAGAAGGTTCTTCCCAGGATGTAGACATTCACCTGTGTGAGAAAGAGCGGACTGATTTTTAGGGAAGAGCTTTAAAAACATTCAAGTGTGCTTCAGTTTAAAGAAAGTCAAATTTTTCAACAGGATTTCAGTATCTACTGAGCAAAGTAGTTACAGTCAGTCGTGGGTATGTTTTTGGTACAACATGAAATTAACCTGTATAAACAGCAGGAAACTCTACGCTCACGTTCAGACCAAGAGATCTATAGCGCAAAAGCCTTCTGCTGCATCATTAACAGCAAACACTTTGACCACACCTCAGTTTAAGACCAACACACCCACAGGTGCAGAAGTACAACTGCATCAGGCGTGAAAATGACAACTGTGCTCGGTGCAGTTTACAATGACACTTGTGCTGTGTGCTGCATGGAAGGTGGAGCTTTCTGTGTGTGCCATGTAAGGACACTCATACGAGATCAAAAGTGTTCAAAGGGCACTGCGAGGCCACACCCCCACATTTCAAAGTATCAGGCATGTAGAGACATAAGCTTTTAAACAGTCAGGTGTAACCAATTAAATTGCATTTTCTGACCCTTACATCAAATGTAGCTGCCAAATTTGATCAAAATCAGATTCGGCGCTGTGAAAATAACTTGCTAAATTGTACATATGCAGTTACACTGTAATCACAAGAGCGCATGCCATCATCAGCCTTGCTTAGGGCCATCAGACCTTGATGATTTAGCCAGCGTATGCTGACCGTAGCACAATGTAGTGTGGGTCAGAACGGTTAAGTTTGGCTTGGTTTGCGTTTCTACTGCCATCAGAACCCTTTTGTTTGGCAGGTGGAACACTTAAATATTGATGAGCACATCATCAAGCGCGCGTACACCGTTTTTTTATACGGTCGGCATACGCTGGCTAAATCATCATGGTGTGACGGGTGTTAAAGAAAAGCGCTTAGCTTTCTTCTATTCGGATGAGGAGTGAGGATGTCGAGGAAACACCACCACTCAGCTTCAATGTTGCGGTTACATAATCAACCCAAAGCTTCCGGAACATTTTGCTTCAATATGAGTGCTTAAGAGCTGAGCTCCAACACTGCACCAAAATCTATCCATAATTTATTTGCCACTTTCCACTCCTTTAAATCACTTTTTTCCCCTCCTGTGCCCAAGGTGGTTATCAGATCAAGACCACAGTGTGTTTGGACAGACCAAGTCCTCTGCCTAGACACTTATTTCAAAACAGACGTATTTATTTAGTATATTATTTTGAGCTGACCTCAAAGCTTCTGCATGCCAGAGGGCAGCCTGTGTGGTTCTACGGAAAATTTCATCATTTCAAGGTCGTCCTTTCACACATCATCACCGGTAACTGTGTGGTCAAAAAAGAGTTAAAGGGGGGACTTTTTCTTTTGTGGTGGTGGTGGTCGAGCAGGTAGCACACTTGATAAGGGGTACGGCTGCCAATATGTAGACCTGGGTTCGAATCCTTCTCGTGCTACCCGTCTGTGTCCAAAGACGCGGTAATCTGCATTCTCTCTCTGCCCAGCTGTAAATGGACACTGGTCTTGCCTGGGGAAGTGACGTGTCAGACGACAGAATTCAGAGATGAACACCAGCACCAATGGGTCTCAGGTCATACATAGGACGTACATCAATTTTTCACTCAAGACAAACAATTTTCATCAATGCAGTGTTGAATTAGAAACCAAACACAGTCATGGGGAAGTCACAACCCCCGGGCCCAGTTTCATAAAGCAGTCTAATTTTGTTTAGTCAAATAAACTCACTTAGCTGACTAATTTTTTTGACGTGCATAAAGCACTAAAATTTCGCATTACCTGACTAAAGTTTTTAGTCTGGATGCTAATCTTGTTTAAGTCCAAAATTCAGCACCTTACCTCAAAAAATGGCAGCTATCACGTACCAACACTTGATGGAACACTTGAGAGCAGCCCTACGTCGCTCGTATTCCTTCAAAAGGAGAGTTTCCTCCGCTTTTGGCCATCGTTACAGTAGACGACTGTCATGATGTGTTTGTGACAGTTCTCACATTATCCACCAGGTGTCACTGTTCCGCTGAACAGCGCTGTGTGCACAAAAAGGCTAGATGGAAATGTAGAAGAAACTGAAGAGTGAAACTGCTAGCTAAGTGCTAGTTAATAACAACAACCAACGTGGAAGTAAATAAAACTGTTGCACATTGTCTCCTGGCAATGGCATGCGCGAGGCCGTTACGCCCGTGAAAACCATCAACTAACACAAGACGGCCAATCTACAAGTTTAGCCATCGATGTAAAACGGTGATTAGACAGATAATATTGGACAACTAAACGGAGTTGACTAAGTAAGTTTAGCAGACTGAAAGATTAGATTGCTTTATGAAACCAGACCCTGGTCCTTAAAAATTAAGCCAACACTTGCCGTTCCAAGAATGGTCACTTGAGGCTCCAAAACTAAGTAACTCCCAGAATGTTAAAATCCTCAGTTTTAGAGCATAAATAAGGATGTTTGTAGCCTGGTACAAAAAAAAAAAAAAAATCGGCTTTGCTCTCTATAGCTAATTTGCAACCTTTATGGCATCTGCATGGGGAGGTTTTTCTTAAAAATATATATAATTCATTAGTTTGAGATCATTTAAACCATAAAGTTATGAATAATTAGGAGTGGAGGCGCTTTGTGTGAGAGCTTCATCAAAATAGCACATTTACAAATTCAGGACATTGAAACACTCTTGCAGCACAGCAACATTTTGCTTTCAGTGCATAAATCTTTGAATTTGATACTGCAGCTTGAATCTGAACATGATCTTTCAGTGTGACTAATAGTCCAAGTCTTTAAATCAAACACTGCTTTGAAGTGGTCGTGGCTGAGACTCTCAGCCGTGTAATTAAGAACCTGAAATTATAAACCCCTTGGCACTGCAGCACTAAGTGAAGCATTCCAGGTCAAAGGCCATCTATGAACGCCCTACAATCAAAAACAGTGTGGTCACTGGATACGACAAGGACAATTCCAAACAGCTGGACATGGTAACTTGGGGACCAGTTTTGTGATTCCTAAGGGGTATTATGTGACTGTCGGCAGCTCCAATAAAATGTGTGAACACAAGCGACACTCTGCTCAAGTTCCAACAGCTGATGTCAAGTAAGTCCTATACTGTAGTAAGTCAGTAAGTAAGAAAGTCCTACACTGTAGTAAGTCCCCATACTGTAGTATAAGTCCCATACATAAGTAAGCAAGTCCTATACTGTAGTAAGTCCTATACTGTAGCAAGTAAGTCCCACACGTAAGTAAGCAAGTCCTATGCTGTAAAAGTCACTAAGTAAGCAAGTCCTTTACTGTAGTAAGTAAGTTCCATATGTAAGTTAAGCAAGTCCTATACTGTAGTAAGTAAGTCCCATACATAAGTAAGCAAGTCCTATAGTGTAGTAAGTCCCCATACTGTAGTAAGTCCCATACATAAGTAAGCAAGTCCTATACTGTAGTAAGTAAGTCCCATACGTAAGTAAACAAGTCCTACACTGAAGTAAGTCCCCATGCTGTAGTAAGTAGGTAAGTCCCATATGTAAGTAAGTAAGTCCTACACTGTAGTAAGTAAGTAAGTCCCATACTGTAGTAAGTAAGTCCTATGCTGTAGTCGGTCATATATGGCTGTAAAGCCCATCAAGTCAAGTCCAGGAGAATGCACCGGTGTCATGCGTCTCTGTATCCACCACAGCATGGCACCCATCAACCCAGTGCTTGGTCCTAGATTCTACTGCATGAAATAAATGAAAATCTATGCGTTCCCCTGGACACCAGCCCATCAGATTACTTCCCCAGCCAAGGCTGGTACCCGTTTGAATGTTGTGGTCGTAAGCCATCTGTGATGAAACACCTGAATGAACAAACTGGACTTCTCCAATTAAGAGCTCAGCTGATCTGTACCAACCAGTATCTTGTAGACCCATCTTAAACCAGGTCAGCTGTTCTATCTATCACTGAACTATCTGAAATATCTTCTTTTTTTTTAAGCATCCATTGTTGCAGAGCAGCAGCTATAGAAATGTGTTCCATCAGTACATGTGCGTCCATCCCACCCCAAGACTTTTATCAATTCATCCCACAAACCTCGCATCCTTTTTCACAGGCCACCAGCCTTTCTCTGGGTCAAATGAGGGAGACCTCAAATAGCTTGATTACCTTATTTGTTTTAAAAGGTACAGACTACAGAAATTTATATCTACAACAGTAGATTTGAAAATTAAAAGCTGCAACAGTTTCTGGGTGCCACACTGGAAGTGTGAGAATCTGCTCATAATAAGGTATGACATGCGCTTAGGCTACGCTTACATTACGAGGGATGGAAATTGATCATATTTTTGATATCTATACCATTAATTAAATTTATTTAGTTTATATAGCACCAAATCACAGCAAAGCTGCCTCAAGGCGTGTCACACAAGTAAGGTCTAACCTTACCAACCCCTAGAGCATAGGTGTCAAACTGATTCCAGAAAGGGCCAAGAGGGTGCAGGTTTTCTTTGTAACCACCAACTCCACCAGGTGATTTCACTGATGAACTCTTCCCATCTGCTCAAAGTGATGTTCATCAGTGAAATCACCTGCTGGAGTTGGTGGTTACAAAGAAAACCTGCACCCTCTTGGCCCTTTCTGGAATCAGTTTGACACCTATGCCCTAGAGCAAGCACACAGGCGACAGTGGTAAGGAAAAACTCCCTCTGATGATTTGAGTAAGAAACCTCAAGCAGACTAGACTCAAAGGGGTGACCCACTGCTTGGGCCATGCTACCAAAAAAGTTTACAATACAGAACACAACACAACAACTGACAAGAGTCCATGCAGGCGTTAATTGTTGATCAACTGGCTTATTAGTTCCTTATTAATTTTTAGTACGAGTTCTGTTAGAAAAGCAACGGACCTTTTTATTTTTTGCAAAAACTATATGGATTTGAATCATGTGCGCTTGCATCAGCCAAGCTTGAACCTTCATGCGCATGCGTGACTTTTTTCACGCCTGTCGGTTGCATCATTCGCCTGTGGGCAGGCTTTGAGTGAGCACTGGTCCTCCCCCCTCTTCGGATTTTCATTGTCAGGAAAATGTCTGAACGATTGGAGCAGCGCTGAATCAAATTTTTTCAGAAACTGTGAGAGACAGCCAGGTGGAAACCATTCGGAAAATTCAGATGGCTTTCGGTGAAGATTCTATGGGCATCACAAGGATTAAGGTCCATTACAACCGGATTAAAGACGGCCCACAGCGGCTGAGGGCGCACCGCGCTCCGAGCGACCATCAACAGGATGAAATGACCAGATCATTTCCAAAGTGAAGGTTGTGTTGATCCGGGACATCGTCTGACTACCAGAGAAATTGCGGAAGAGGTGGGCATAGCCATTTTTAGGCACATTCCACTGTTAAAGGAGATTTTGTAATGAAAGACGTGCGGCAGAATTCACGCGTCGGGACGAAGCCGCAATGGCGGAGAACAAAAGCAAGTCCGTGTTGGAAGTCTCACGGGACATGCCCAGCTCTCCACAATTTCTCGGATACTCACTCGACTAAAAAGCCACCGAAAGCCGTCTGAATCTTCTGAATGGTGGAAGACATGTCCAGCTCCTCAACCATTCGGAAGATTCAGATGGCTTTCAGTCGTGTGGCTATCCGAGAAATTGTGGACAAGCTGGACTTGTCAGGGCATGTTACAACATGTCCTGTGAGGCTTCATCACGGAGGCGCTGTTGCTGCGCCATCAGCTTCGTGCCGATGAATTTCACCGACACTCTTTTCATGGCAAAATCTTCTTTCACAGTGGAATGTGCCGAAAAAGTGCTGATGTCCACCTCTTCCGCAATTTCTCAGATAGTCACATCACCACAGCGTTCACGTTGGAAATGATCCGGTCGTTTCAGCGTGTTGATGTCGATCGGGGTGCGGCGCGCCCTCCACCGCTGTGCAGACGTCTTTAAACCGGTTGTACCGCTCCTTAATCTGTGTGATACCCAGAGGATCGTCACCGAAAGCCATCTGAATAATCCGAATGGTTTCCACCTGGCTGTTGCCCAGTTTTGGCAAAATTTGATGCAGTCGCGCTGCTCCAGTCGTTCCGCCATTTCCTTGCAAAGAAAAAACGACGAGAGACTCCACCCATCCTCACACAAAGGCTGCTTACAAGCAAATGACGCAACCGACAGGCGTGAAAAAAATCACGCATGCGCACGAAGGTTCAAGGTTGGCTCATGCAAGCACACATGATTCAAATCCATCAGGTTTTTGAAAAAAATAAAAAGATCGGATACTTTTCTAACAGACCTCGTATTTAACACCAGCACGAACAGCACACTATTAAGAAAACAAAATACCCTATTTTTCCGGACTACATGTATTTAGTTGCATTTGTTAAAAGTGTCATCAAGAGGACAAAACTACAACAAAAGTCACAATTATTTTGAAACATTGTACTACTGCTTCATGCAACAAGAAGGCCTGCCAACAAACTCATTAATATTCATCTCCTTGGTAATTACCTGGGCATGGAGATGAAAGAATTCTGCCTGTTCCACTTAGGCTCCATTTTTAGATGTTTTGGGAGTCATCTTTTCACTTGGGAGAAGATTAATTTAATTGCTGCATTATTTATAAAGCAAACAATGTGTTAGTGAGCAGAAGTTACTGGGCTAATTAATGTTATTCTAACAAGGCAAGAAGAATTCTGAGTTAACTGCTTCTTGTTGCCACTGAATGGAGAAAAAACATCAGATGTGCACGGCTGCACAAGACAGCTTCAATGCAGAGTTACACGTGCACATTTACCTTACTAAATGTAAACAACTTTTTAAAATGAACAGTTATACAGTTAGCATTCTATGTTAAGAATGAAAGTACTGGAATAAATCAACAGTGAACCCCGTTCATCCAAACAACAAAAGGCAGAGCAAGTGGACACGGGGTGTGGGTCCGCAAACATGCAACTGGCGGCACATCACAAGCCCACAGTTGTGAACATCTAAATACTGGACATTATTAACCCCAAACCCTATAGTCCCAGCCCCTTACACCCAAAATCCACTCCCTGCCCCCACATACCAGGGTGTAGATAGTTGCGTTCTCTAGGACAGCTGGAAGCCTAAAACTCAAAGAAAATAAAATTCCAACCAGCTGTGAATCCGAGAAATGTCCCACCAGCACAACCACACCCTTGACTCACTCCAAATCTGCCATCATTAAATATGCATACAAGTGGAGAGCTTTCTAAATTTATACACACTACTCGGTCTTAATTACACGGGTTGAAAGTCTGAGTGCAGGATGGCGCCAAGTGGTTCGAGAAAGATACATAATGGGAGTCATGGGAACTGTTGCAATGGGTTTTGTGTGTGTTTGACCGCCAGGGTCTTCTCGTCTCTTGTCTATAAAGTTCAGTTGCTGCCAGAAGTATCAACATTTTAAATTAAGGTCATTTCAAGCAAGTTGAATGTACAGTTTTGATGCTTACCTGCAAAATATCGCTGAGATCCAGCAGCATATCTGAAGGAGGCGTTAAGGCCAAGAAAACTAAATCAGAGCTTAAAGTGGAAACTAGATCAAACGTGCTCAGAAAGCACAGTGATGCCACAAACACATTTCACTGTATCAGGTACGTGGAGAAAACATTACAAAGGCTTTTAAACAGTCAAGTTCATCAACAATAAAATACTCAACCCATTTACACAAAATTGGCCATTTTACAAAATATTATTTAGGAAAACTTGACCAACTCGTGAGCTTGTTCGGTGACCGTTCATCAGGAAAGCCAATTATCTTCTATTTGTAGGCCTAATATACCTACAAAGTTTGATCAAAAATCAAATTAAGTGTTCTTATAGGTTTATCATTAGTACACAGAGTTGAATCCATTTTGACACCACATGTTCTGTATGTTTACACCCTGAATATTTGGTGGCTGTAATGTTCAAATGTTGGCTGCCAACTGCTGATTAACTCCACACAAGAAGTTGATGTATCACCTCATGGTGATTCGAGGCCAATCAAATAACAACCCTCTGTTAATGAAAATGACACAACGGGCATGAAAACAAACAGCAGATGAGTAATAACAGATTTGCAAAAACAGCTTACAAACGTGTCCTCATGCATTTCAGACAAAGGGAATAAACATCTGTTTGGATTAGTTTCACTTCACGTCACACAGTTTCTCCGTTAAGTGCAGTTTGCTGTCAAAGCCAGGACTTGCTTCACTAAAAGGTTCATTACTGGAAGTTAATGTTGCGTTCATGATTACTTGGAAAACAGAGCCTCTAAAAATTGTGTTCACTTGATGAAGACAAAAACTTGAATTTCTTATTTCAGAGCAAGTAAAGTATTCAAAGAAGTACCACTGTGTACTGAATTCCAGGTACTGGTGTCGCCGACCAAGTGGTCCCCCCTAAAAATCGGCCCGCCCTACCTTTAATGTGCATGCATCGCTAGCCGCAGTTCACTGATTATCACATCATTTCTGCTTAAAACTGCACTCCAGTCATCATCTATCTCAGCGACAGATATCTGAAGCTTTTGTACAAGAATCATTTATACATAAATTCAGCATTATTTCATCATAAAAGATGGAGGAAGCAATCAGAGCGCCGCAGCTCCACAAGCTGGTAGCTGATGCGTTCCCTGCGCATCAGTCATTTCAAAGCGTCACCGAGTGTCACCTCGTTTCTGCTTAAAAAATGACTTTAGAATGATTTAAGAGGTTTTATCTAATCATCTGATCATTAATAATCCAATTAATTCATTTGATCACTTTGGGTGAAGTGGAGTGCCTTAATTGAGAGAGTGGCGTCAGCTCAGAACATGGCGCCATTTTGGTTCCAACTGTGCTGAACTACTGAATGAACCTTAAATGTTTTCAACATTTTTTTTTTTTTTAATCATTTAACCACATACAGCAACACATCCAGATACAAGTACTATCAAAATAAATCCTCTGGCTGTCAGGACGGCAACCGCACACTGCAACGGCACTTGCAGCCAAAAGATGAAAATTTTCAATGTTTGCCGCCTGCTGCAGTGACAAGAACAAACCAGATGCTTCATCTTTAATGAAGAGAAAAAAAGACAGCAAGAGATGGTTTATTACGTGCAGAGATCCACCGTGTATCAATAAGGTAAACATGAATAATTTGTGATAGTTAACTTTTGAAGCAACAATCAGCACCAGGGCATCCTGTTTAACTAGAACGCTGTGCAAAAACACTTTCTTTCAACAAAGTAAATTACTGGCTGTACTGTTAAGATGGTGAAGAATGACTGCTGCAGACGGCAGGAATTTGACTGGCACAGCATTTCTACTGTCAACATGAAATGCAGCATTAGGAGGAGTCAGGCACTGCCAAGATGGTGACATCTGGAGCAAGCCCGTTTGAGCTTCAAACCTTCAAGAAACATCACAGAAGGCTTGTCATCTAGTACATACAGAGTCAACGGTGTGGCCCTCACAAGTACAGCGCAGCACAAAGCGCAAGTTGTGACTTTGTTGAGGTTCCGCTGTGATGCCTCCAATCTTCTGTTGCTTTCACACGTTCACCCTGGAGGTGTTCTGCCAGAAATCAAATTACATAAATGGCTCAGACAGCTTAGATCAGGCAGGACTTAATCTGCTGTGACACTAAACCATCACCAATGACCAGACGGCTCTCATAAATATGACTACAAAGGCACCTCCACCCCCACCGCGACCACACGACTCCCACCACGCCGTCCTCCTGGTGGACGCACAGTGGCCATGGCAACAGGTGCACCTGTTTCCGAGCTGCCACAGTGGATTAGTGGTGCTACCCTGAAAAGGCTCCACAATGGGATTGGCAGCAGCGCAGATGTAATGGAAAAGATAATCCCAGGACACGCGGTGTGGAGATTACAGGAAATCACTTTAATCAGGAAAGTATACAGCCGCAGGCTCTAACACATCTGGGACTACTAAGTGAGAAAAAAAAACCCCCAAAAAAAACCAAGTGATTTGGATCGACGAGGGGAAAAATAGAACAGGTAAAGGTTTAGGAAGATTATTCTTTAAATATGAAAATGTTCAGTGATTGACAAGTAGAAGAACAGTCAATCTTCACTCATCTCCCATCATTTAGGACATTTTTACACCATACCCGCATTGCTGTTACAGTTCTTTATGTCTTTTATGTGATGTGAGTTACTGTTGTAACCTGAAGTATTTGTTTTGCCACACCGTGAGTGTTGGCAGAGCTAATGACCGCCCATCAGCATGCGCACAATGTCAGTGTTTTATGATAAAGGGCATGGTCTAAGTGTTGTGCAGTGTTTGGGGGGCATGAGAACAACCGTTAAATTAAGGTCTTCTCTCAGTCTGAGGTATTGTTATACTCATCCGATACAATAATTCAACATTTCCTTTTTCAAGTTCAATGTTTCATTAGTTTGTTCAAATTTCCTGTCCACCTAACCTGCATGTCATTGGATGTGGGAGGAAGCCGGAGCAACTGGAAGGAACCCACGCATAGGTGGGAATCGATCTCATGACCTTCTTGCTGTGAGGCAACAGTGCTAACCACTAAACCACCGTGCTTGCATGTTATTACTCACTTTATCTAGATTATAACAGCCAAGTGGCCTCTGTGTGCGTGTAGCTTCGATCATGCAGAAACTGGGAAGAGCTAACATTTGCCATTTGGTATGCTTATGCATTTTGGGTCAAGGATGAATGCTGCAAAAACGGGAAGTTGGTAGGACTAATCTTTTTTGAGAAATTAGCAATTTTATCTAACTAGTAAACAAGAGTTTGGGGAGTTTTGGGAGTTTGGGGTTTTGAATGTTGTTATTGTGGTTCATATTAGTTTAACAGTGTTAATGTTACTGATTTATTGTGTTTTTGTAGCTCAATTGGTTTAGTCAGTTTAGTTATGTGTCATGTTGCTGCCATGAGTGAAAAGAGCATTGCTTTAAATATCTTCCGCCAAAGTCTCCATTTGTGCATGTATGAAACTTAAAAGCACCTACTTGCAGCGGCCACCCTCTCCATTTATGCATGTGTAAAAATAAAAAGTGCCTGCATGCAGCAGAATGCAGAAAAAACAAACAAAAAGCTCTGCATTTGTGCGACTGGGAACAGCTGACATTTGCCGTTTGGTATGCTTATCTACTTTGGGTCAAGGATCAATGCTGCAAAAATGGAAAATTGATAGGACTAATATTTTTGGGAAAAAAAAAAAAAATCAGCCATTTTAGCTGACCAGTAAACAATGAACATTGTGCTGCAATGCACCATGAGAGTTTGGGGTTTTGAATGTTATTGTGGTTCATATTAGTTTAACAGTGTTGTTAGTGTTATTGATTTATTGTGTTTTGTAGTTCAATTGGTTTAGTCAGTTTAGTTAAGTGTCATGTTGTCGCTATCATAAGTGAAATGAGCATTGCTTTTGACGTCTTCCACCACCGTCTGCCTGTGCATGTGTAAAAATTAAAAGCACCTGCTTACTGCAGAATGCAGACAAAGCAAAAAGCTCTGCATGCATGTGACTGGGGAAAGCTGACATTTACCCTTTAGTATGCTTATGTATTTTGGGACAAGGATGAACGGCACCAAAACGGAACATTGATAGGGCTAATATTTTTGGAGAAACTATGGATATTAGCCAACAATGCAATTTACATTCTGGACTCACACGCCATTCCAGCAGGGGGTGGTAAATCATTGTTGCATAAAAAGCGTGAGTGTGTGCCTGATTTTATTTAGTAAGTTCAATGTAAGTATATAATATAATTGGAAATACATTAAAAATACATGGATGACAGAAGAAAGTGAAAACACTTCCATTGTGGTCCACTTAAAAATCAAATGACAAAATAGAAGTAATAACAAAATATAATAATAAAAATAGTGACAATGATAACAATAGTGTGTATATGATAACAAGAACCTAAACAATTTATAAATACATTAAGCTATTAAATTAACATTTAAAAAAGGAAAATTAATAGGAAATAAAAGGATGCAGTCCTCTTTTAAAAATTGTTGAGGTCTAAGGTCCTAAAAACCATCTGGACTCGCACACCATTCTAACTCATTCCAGAAATTTTGCTTAATTTATTACCACCCTTGAAAAATGTCAGTTAACTATTGTATAAACACTACCCAATCGAGAGATCGTTGATCCCCATGGGCAACACACTAGTTTATTTATATTTTGTTATGTCACATCTGTGATTACACACAGGCCTCTCAATTTCTGTCAGAAATGTGTTTCTTGGGTTCTTCCTCTAACTTTACAAGATAAGTTCACATTTCAGCATTCTTGTGTATGTTTGAACATTCATGAGGTGTTTTGCGTTAACCATCTGTGGTTGACTGTGGGTGCTCAGAGGGCGGGATATGAGACAGATAAAATGAAAAGGAGTGTGTGATTTATAAAGATGATTTTGCTTAAAGGCCATTTTTGCCTTTGTTTGTAGATACACTTTTAGTATGAATCACATGCAATACTTTAAAAATGAGGCCCCAAGCCCCTAAAGACTTGGACCTTCATTCTACAAAGCCATCAGCATTGCCACTGTCATGCTTTATGGTTTAAACCAAACAGCTGATTTTTGGTCTGACCTCAAACCATCAGTCTGGAACAAATGAAAGAGTGGCTTCGTTTAATTAATCAGTCAGTTTACAATGTGGAATATTCTTGACGGGATAATTCAGACTGAGCAATTACAGGAAAATCCAGCAAAGCAGGCTGTCTTCACGTACCTTGATGTTCTTACACTTTCATGGTATCACATACTGAACGTAATGGGCCTGTCACACTTTGACGATTTACCCAGCGTATGCCGACTTACGAAAAAACTGGCGAATATGCTGGCTACATTGAATAAGTTATGCAGTTGTCACACCATGACAATTTAGCCAACATATCAAAAATGTTTCCAGTACGCCATTATACAGTAGCTGACACCCTCAGTATGTTTTGTGGTTGTCCGGAGCACGTCAAATACGTCTACATACGTCAATATGCGTTGACGATAAGTTCGGTATAAGTTAGGTTCAAAGCAAGTTACTAATTACTTTGAGTTGTGCCGATCAGGAGAAGTATTCAAAAGCCCTGGTCCCACGGAATAATGAATGATGAATAATAAGCCATGTAGCATGTTTTTTTCTGTGCACACACACAAACAGGCTTGTATTAAAACCTAGCACACCGTCCAGCAGGAAAGAGTCACGCCAGTCTCGCCGTGCTTTCACCAGTTAAACCCGCCCTGGTTGTCCTGTGCTGGAGCTATGTAACACAGTCATCCTCTGCAGGGAGTGCGCAACACAACAGCACAAAACCAACACCATTCCACTCATAAAAAAACATCACGCTTTAACTCCCATTATCCTAACAATGATACAACACTCATCTCAAACAGCTGCTGTTAGCTGATTATGAAACAATGATCAGCACCGGCAGGCAGCCTGATGTGTCATTGTACAGTAGTAGTGTTCAGAATAATAGTAGTGTTATGTGACTAAAAAGATTAATCCAGGTTTTGAGTATATTTCTTATTGTTACATGGGAAACAAGGTACCAGTAGATTCAGTAGATTCTCACAAATCCAACAAGACCAAGCATTCATGATATGCACACTCTTAAGGCTATGAAATTGGGCTATTAGTAAAAAAAAAAAAAAAAAAAAAAAAAGTAGAAAAGGGGGTGTTCACAATAATAGTAGCATCTGCTGTTGACGCTACAAACTCAAAACTATTATGTTCAGAGCTCTATTGAGCCGAGTATTCCTTTAACTTTAACTAATAATGACTTCATGGCTTTCTTTGCTAATAAAATTTTAACTATTAGAGAAAAAATTACTCATAACCATCCCAAAGACATATCATTATCTTTGGCTGCTTTCAGTGATGCCGGTATTTGGTTAGACTCTTTCTCTCTGATTGTTCTGTCTGAGTTATTTTCATTAGCTACTTCCTCCAAACCATCAACATGTCTATTAGACCCCATTCCTACCAGGCTGCTCAAGGAAGCCCTACCATTAAATAATGCTTCGATCTTAAATATGATCAACCTACCTTTATTAGTTGGCTATGTACCACAGGCTTTTAAGGTGGCAGTAATTATACCATTACTTAAAAAGCCATCACTTGACCCAGCTATCTTAGCTAATTATAGGCCAATCTCCAACCTTTCTTTTCTCTCAAAAATTCTTGAAAGGGTAGTTGTAAAACAGCTAACTGATCATCTGCAGAGGAATGGTCTATTTGAAGAGTTTCAGTCAGGTTTTAGAATTCATCATAGTCCAGAAACAGCATTAGTGAAGGTTACAAATGCTCTTCTTATGGCCTCAGACAGTGGACTCATCTCTGTGCTTGTTTTGTTAGACCTCAGTGCTGCTTTTGATACTGCTGACCATAAAACTTTATTACAGAGATTAGAGCATGCCATAGGTATTAAAGGCACTGCGCTGCGGTGGTTTGAATCATATTTATCTAATAGATTACAATTTGTTCATGTAAATGGGGAATCTTCTTCACAGACTAAGGTTAATTATGGAGTTCCACAAGGTTCTGTGCTAGGACCAATTTTATTCATTTTATACATGCTTCCCTTAGGCAGTATTATTAGACAGCATTGCTTAAATTTTCATTGTTACGCAGATGATACCCAGCTTTATCTATCCATGAAGCCAGAGGACACACACCAACTAGTTAAACTGCAGGACTGTCTTACATAAAGACATGGATGACCTCTAATTTCCTGCTTTTAAACTCAGATAAAACTGAAGTTATTGTACTTGGCCCCACAAATCGTAGAAACATGGTGTCTAACCAGATCCTTACTCTGGATGGCATTACCCTGACCTCTAGTAATAATGTGAGAAATCTTGGAGTCATTTTTGATCAGGATATGTCATTCAATGCGCATATTAAACAAATATGTAGGACTGCTTTTTTGCATTTGCGCAATATCTCTAAGGTCTTGTCTCAGAGTGATGCTGAAAAACTAATTCATGCATTTATTTCCTCTAGGCTGGACTATTGTAATTCATTATTATCATCAGGTTGTCCTAAAAGTTCCCTGAAAAGCCTTCAGTTAATTCAAAATGCTGCAGCTAAAGTACTGACAGGGACTAGGAGAGCATATCTCACCCATATAGGCCTCTCTTCATTGGCTTCCTGTTAATTCTAGAATAGAATTTAAAATTCTTCTTCTTACTTATAAGGTTTTGAATAATCAGGTCCCATCTTATCTTAGGGATCTCATAGTACCATATCACCCCAATAGAGCGCTTCGCTCTCAGACTGCAGGCTTACTTGTAGTTCCTAGGGTTTGTAAGAGTAGAATGGGAGGCAGAGCCTTCAGCTTTCAGGCTCCTCTCCTGTGGAACCAGCTCCCAATTCGGATCAGGGAGACAGACACCCTCTCTACTTTTAGGATTAGGCTTAAAACTTTCCTTTTTGCTAAAGCTTATAGTTAGGGCTGGATCAAGTGACCCTGAACCATCCCTTAGTTATGCTGCTATAGACTTAGACTGCTGGGGGGTTCCCATGATGCACTGAGTGTTTCTTTCTCGTTTTGCTCTGTATGCACCACTCTGCATTTAATCATTAGTGATTGATCTCTGCTCCCCTCCACAGCATGTCTTTGTCCTGGTTCTCTCCCTCAGCCCCAACCAGTCCCAGCAGAAGACTGCCCCTCCCTGAGCCTGGTTCTGCTGGAGGTTTCTTCCTGTTAAAAGGGAGTTTTTCCTTCCCACTGTTGCCAAGTGCTTGCTCACAGGGGGTCGTTTTGACCATTGGGGTTTTTTCCGTAATTATTGTATGGCTTTGCCTTAGAATATAAAGCTCCTTGGGGCAACTGTTTGTTGTGATTTGGCGCTATATAAATAAAATTGATTTGATGTTCAAACTGCTTTTTTAGCAATCCTGTGAATCATTAAACTAGTATTTAGTTGTATAGCCACAGTTTTTCATGATTTATTCACATCTGCGAGGCATTAATTTTGTTGGTCTGGAACCAAGATTTTGCTCGTTTACTAGTGTGCTTGGGGTCATTGTCTTGTTGAAACACCCATTTCAAGGGCATGTCCTCTTCAGCATAAGGCAACATGACCTCTTCAAGTATTTTGACATATCCAAACTGATCCATGATACCTGGTATGCGATATATAGGCCCAACACCATAGTAGGAGAACCATGCCCATATCATGATGCTTGCACCACCATGCTTCACTGTCTTCACTGTGAACTGTGGCTTGAATTCAGAGTTTGGGGGTTGTCTCACAAACTGTCTGCAGCCCTTGGACCCAAAAAGAACAATTTTACTCTCATCAGTCCACAAAATATTCCTCCATTTCTCTTTAGGCCAGTTGATGTGTTCTTTGGCAAATTGTAACCTCTTCTGCACATGTCTTTTATTTAACAGAGGGACTTTGCGGGGGATTCTTGCAAATAAATTAGCTTCA